>NC_057882.1:3520600-4720600 GCF_019740435.1 Gambusia affinis
TAAAAGGAACTATTTTCTGTTTGGTAATTCATACTGTTAGTGCATATAAGTACTAAAAATATACATTAAGCTGAAAAACATTGCTTATGGAGCTGTATCTTTAGGCACTTGTCTCCTTTAGCTATATATCTTTGATTTATGGAAAACTGCACTCTGTCAGAAAGCATTGTCAGCTGATATGCAGATAATGGGGAGACTCATACATTAGACATGTCATATTGCCATTTTTACACTTAATGTTGCATGCTCTTTTCTTTTGAAGTCTATCCACTGCTCAGTTTGTGAGCAGTGGATTTATTTATTTAGGGTTTATTTAGGGTTGAGTCATAACCAAAGTCGTCTCAGGGCCGCATAGACAACTGTGACAATATTCATCCTAACAATCCTGTTGAGCTTTTCAAAGCCTTCTTCAGTATTCCTGTTGGGTGTAGGTGGTTGGGTTTGTCTGTTATTGTGCAAATGTAGAGTTTTAGTAACAATAAACAAAGATAGCTTACAGGAATAGCATGGGAAGAGCAGGATGTAGAACATGAGGGTGCTATGTTGGGTAGGTTTGTGGTTGGATCGAAATGTAGATAAAAAGGAAGTGATTGATTTAAGACAATATGAAGATAAGGAAGAAAACTTTAAAACAGACAAAGTAGAGTAACAGAATGACATCGAACCAAAATGAAGTTGGGCAAATTTCATGTCAGTCAATATTGATAATTGTAGATCTTTTTTTTGTTTTAAACACTGAAACACTGCCAAAATGGTGAAATGATCTTTCCTGTTTTATCCACTTTTCTCTCAAGCTGTTGTACTCATTTTCTCCATTCACTCCACACCATTGTTTTTGATTTTTTTAGAAGCCTTTGTGAAGCACAGTGGTGAAATATGAAACTACTGCAAGTTGCTCTACAGGTTGTTGCTAGATAACAAAAGCTAAAAACTTTCCTTTGCCTACATCCTCCAGAATGCCACGCAGTTCTGGATCAAAGTTCAGTAAAGTGATTGAATATTCTGTCAGACATATGTTCAGTATATTTTTATTGATTCATTGCTCAGCATTAGAGCCTACTCAACACAAGTGGGTCTAAATTGCTCTCTGGGTTAAAAAAGAGAATCAAACTTATTGAATATGCAACTGAGAAATAATTATATAAAAAATAAAGATCATTTCCTTCTCATTTTGCCCTGGGCAACTACTCAAGTTGCTCTTTTCAAAAAATTTGCTGGACACTCACAAATTTCCCCCAATATCCCATGTGTGTTTCCATCTGTAGAAAATGGCTGTCACTGTGGTTCACTGCAGTCCCGTAATCCTTTCCAGACTGATGGAACTGCTGGATGTCAATGACTGTTTTGTTTTTCTTCTGTTAATGATCATCTGTGCCTGATGTTTTGCTTTTTTCCTGTTTAATGATGTTAGGTTCTATTTAAGTGATTTCTTGACTCTACCAGTTGGACAGCAACCTGACCTCACTGTGACTATTGAAACGTTCAACAAAATGTGCTTAATCAATGCTTGATTAGCTTGTTTCCCTTAAATTAAAATCATAAATGGAAAACTCCATTTTGTGCTTCTTGGTTTAATTGTTACTAATTATTACTAATAAAGCACTAAGCTTTATTAGATAGTTCCTCGATGATTTTTTTTCCTCCTCAAAGGTCATCTCAGGACTGTTCTTTTTTTTTAAAAAAAAAACAACAACAATCCAGTTCAGTTGAAATCCAATTACACGCAATTCTATTTTAAACAGACACAATCCAATTCATTACAGTCAAACTCAGATTCAAAATCCAATTACAGGCAGATCAATGAAACCCAAATATAATTCAAGTTAAGTGATTTAAAAGTAAAGGCCACAAAGTGGGAAAAGTTGTATTATGGAGTTTGATTCGGTCTTAATGTACTAAACATGCATCAGTAATGGGTGTAGTAAATTAGTAAATTATAGAATAAAATATATGAAAATAACACATACATATTCTGCTATATATACTAGTGTATTTTTAAAATATTGATACTCTCTTAAGGAAGTAACAACACCTCACCTGCAGCCCAAAGTAGAAGTGCCACTGAGGAGAGGGAGTAACAGATTTATGGAGTTTGCCATTTGCTTTGGAAAACCAAAGTTGCAGATTAAATCAAATGAAACCAAGACAGTCTCATATACAAAATATGTTTTCATGAATATAACTGAGAGGAGATGACAAGTTTCAGTGGGTTGAAATATTTCATATTTAGTAAACTTTATTTGTGTGTAGCATATTTCAGGAAGACTGATAGCAGATCTCTTATTTATTTTGTTTCTAACCATTCAATGATTTATAAACTAACAGCAGTATTTTAAAGTCTGTTCTCTGGGCTACAGGGAACAAGTGGAAGGGCTTTGGAAATAGGATGATGTGCTCTACCTTCCTGGGTTTAGTGAGAACTTGAGCAGCAGTGCTCTAGATCTGCTGCAACTGTATGATTTTTTTAGGGAGTCATTTGAAGACACTTTTACAGTAATCAATGCAACTAAAGATAAACATGTAGTTGAGTTTCTCTGGATTTTGCTGGGACATTAGTCCTGTCATGCAAGAAATGTTCTTCAGGTGACAGAAGGCCAATTTTGTAACTCCATCTTTAAAGGTCCAGGTCTGAGTCCATCACTGCACCCAGCTTTCAGTCCTTCAGTGCTTAAATGTACTTATTTATTTATGCCTATTTGAGTTGTGTGACCTCTACAGCTGCTCCCCCAAATAAACAGCCATGGATGCCCCTAACTTCAGGCACAATATCAAACTTTTCTAGTGTCCCTCAAAAGTTTGGAAAGAATTAGAGTGTAACTGGAAAGTTATTGATTTAGTAACTGAATCGAAAAGGGAAATTCTCATGTTCCCTCAGTACATAAAGTGCATTTTTCATCATTTATCTATGATATTTTTGATGATTATGTTTTATAGCTAATAAAATCAAAGGAAATTATTGTCGATTTCTAGAAAAACAGAGTTAGGTCAAGCACTGTTTTCATCATGGGAGAGAAAATAGAGGTAGTGAAGGAGCATAAATATCCTTTTGTTCATCTGGACAACAAACTGGACTGGAGATGCAACAGTGAAACTGTCTACAGGACACAACAAAGTAGATGTGACTTCTTAAGGAAGCTTCAATCCTTCAGTGTTTGCAACAGATTCTTGTTCAAAGGAGGAGTTTTCATAAAATGAAGAACATTATGGACAACACTGAGATTCCTCTTTAAGATCAAGGTCAACATAAATTTTATTGTCCTCAAGGAGCAATTTGTTTTCCAGCTAGCAAAGAACCAATGGAAAGAAAAGTTCAAATACAACTGACAGAGCATTCATGATACAACCAGGACACAAGTGTTGGCTACTACAGTCTTTATTTGGGCCTATCAGGTCAAATTATTAATGAGGCTAATTATAACAATGATTAATGAACTTTTGTACCATTTTTGGGTCAGGAAGGACAGCTTTAGCCTTCCATGTGACTCGTGTTCTATAGAGCTGGAGGCACTCTGCCTAACTTATCCCTTTGGTTTAGCAGCACATCTTCACAAAGATGATTACTTTTTACTTATTTGTCAGGGTGAGGGGCTTTTTAAACTTCTCAATATCTGATAAAAAATACATAGGCTGGTAAGCAATAGCACTGACTGCATCTGCGTTAGCCTCAAAAGGTTGAGCAGCTGTCCACAGTTTTACCAAGTCTTTGTAATGTTGTACAACTTTAATAAAAATTGGACATTGTGGAGGTCTCTTTTATTTTATTTTTTATATTAATGAACATTTCTTGCTACATTAATCTTCAGAAATGAGCGCACCCACAAGCCAATAAAATCCTTAATCATCCAGCCATTATCAGATCAAACTTTATGATGTGTATGCCCTCATTTTAACTTTGGCACTTATTAGTGTATAAAATTAACAAAAGTGGTGTAAAGGCCTCAGTCATGGAATGAGTTGGTGGAAGATGAAGTACCATACATAAAATAAAACTCACACTCTGGAGTCTGTTAAAAAAATATATCTAACTGTCATACAACAATCTGTCTTCAGTCAGAGGCTTCTTCGGATGTGCTGTAATGCAGACTGCTGCAGGAGATCTTCCTGCCCTTCAACCACCAGCATCTACAACAAACCTTTGAAGAAAATTGCATATCAGTTGCAAAATCCTTTGGAATTAAGAAAGTATTTGTGAATTTAATTATAATATGAGAAATTACAAAAGGAAAGATGCCATCAAAACTAATTTAGCACTAATTATTTAATCATTACGTCTTATGAATCTCCTCTAAACTCTCAAATGAACTTTGTTTCACGACCTCCTCTACTAAACAATCCAAAACAAGATTGTGTGCTATTCTCTGTGTCAGCTTTTGACCCAATGAACTTTCCAACTAATATGATTGAATGCAGCACTCTGTAGACATCCAGATTCTTTTGTGGCAACTTGTTGAGGTTTACTCTCCTTGTAGAGTAAATCAAACCTTCTACTGGACAACTACTGGAAAACAACAGTTTTCTACTTGATTGTATCAAGAAATACAATCAAGAAGCTGATACAATCATGACATTTAAACAACAGTTTGCTGTTCAAAAATATATGTTTTTAAATTAATCTTATATATATATATATATATATATATATATATATATATATATATATATATATATATATATATATATATATATATATATATATATATATATATATATATATATATATATATATATATATATATATATATATATATATATATATATATATATATATATAGGGGTTAGAAAAGAAAAGATATATATATATATATATATATATATATATATATATATATATATATATATATATATGTATATAAAATTGACTTTCATTTTTCATTACATTTCAGTTTAATCAATAAAATTCAACAAAGACTTAACATTTATTAGCTATATAACAAATGGACCGCTGGATATGGGCACCAGCACCCCTCATTACCCATAAGGACAAGCATGTATGATGGATGGATGGATTGATGAATGGATGGATGGATGGATGGATGGATGGATGGATGGATGGATGGATGGATGGAACAAACTTTTTAAACTCATTTTCTACATAAATTAACTTTTTCTTCCTGTTGGTTTCTAGTATGCTGAAGTTCTCTTGTACTGAGATGCACCTGTATACCCCAGTGAATATAAATAGGAGCATATAGAAAAATTAATTTCTTGCTTTACTCTTAATTAATCTAAACTTAACATCATAAATAGCCTAATCAGGTTATCAGATAACGACGCAGTGAAAGGGAAATGATTTTTGAGCCAGGCAAGAACACGTGATTAATTTCAGTCCATAATGTCAGGTTTGAGGTACGTGAAGCTCACCATGCCTAATAAGGGTTTTACCGGAAATCAGCAACGCGGATTCGAAAATAAAAGCCAAATCCAAGAGAGGATTTGCAATACCCATTATAAAGGTAAAGCTTTCATACAGCGAATGCGTTTTGTGTCAGTGATAAAATTTGATTTAATAAAGAAGGCTGCAGCTTGTTTAGAATAATTTTTCAGGAAAGTATTTTAATTTAGAGTGCACAACATATTTAATATAATCATCAATGTTCAAAATGTGCAGAATAAAGTGCTTCTATGTATTATTAGATATCTTGCTACTTTATTTTATATGCAATGGTAGTTATATATGTCAATCTGTCTTGATTAATTTTCACTGTCCTTATTTTCCATATTTGATGAGAATGTTAGTAATTAAAGTTCAAAACTCGGGGATATACAAATTAAACTGAAAAGCAAGGTAATAATTTATAATTGCTACTCATATTAATATAATCTTCAATATACAAATTTTCCTATTTTTTTGTTCCATTTTGCCTTGGCATCCTATATTAATGGTGTATTGATGGTGGGGAACTGATAATCTAATCCATTTTTATTTTATTATTGAAAATATCTATATTTCCCCCAAATTAGGGGCAGGTTTAGATAAAACTCTAAACCTCGTGTGGTTTCTAAAAATGTCTACTTTATTTTGAACATTTCCACCGGAAGTTTGCCATCTGTTGCGGTCACTTTGATTAACTGAGCTGCGGCTCTGGGCATTTCGAGGTGAGCACGTTTACTTGTTTTGGGAGCGGAGTTGCACACCTGTCCGCGCGAGCTTGTGAGAGACAATCAGCGTGCGCGTGGGCTCCTTGTCCCACCGAAACGTGCCAACTGAGAAGTGCTTTCACAGCACAAAAATTGGGATTAAAACACACCCAGAGAGGGGAGTTAAAAAAAATAAAATTAAAAAACGCGGAGTTCTGCGGACTTGGCTGTGTTTCAAGCAGCACCGAACCGGATCCCGTGTTTCTTTTCCTCGGATTATTTAAACCTTCAGCTTTGACTCTTTCCACTCTGACTGTGTTCCGGCTTCTGGTCTCCGCTGTGGATTGTTGATAAAAACCTAGAGAAGTCAGTGCCAGCCGAACCCGAGCAGTGCGGATCCATACGATGCCCCCCTCTCTTTTCTAACCCCGTTTTCCCCGCTTCTCTTCTTCACCAGCTCCATAATTTGTGCTAGAAAATGATTTCTATTTAATTTCTGCTAAGTGGAGACACGGGAGTTGCAGAACGAAAACATATTCCTGTTCGTCTTCATTGTGATTCTGGTCTGGATCTGTTTGGAGAAGGCGTGCGGGACTCCTGCGTTGAAGCCGCTACGCGCGTCATTTTCCCCACTCAAAATTGATCATTTTCTGGGGGTGAATTGATCGGGTTTCCTTGCAGAGCGCGTGGAGCAGCTCACCGAGTTTCTCACATGAAACCAGTGAAACAACTTTATCCCCCAATTGCGGAAAGAAACCAGACGTCTATCGGACTCCGGCAACGTTGAAACTGGACTCTAATGCATTTCTAGCGATTTATTTATTTGTTTTATTTCTATTTCATTTTGCTAAGACCTCGACAGCGCATTGTCACGCGCCCAGATACACATCTGTCCATTGCGCATCATCCAAGTTGGAGAACCCCGCACCAGCTCACGCCCGCAGGCGAAGCTTTCGTTCTCCACTACAGATCCGAAACTACTGGGACGACTGGGATTTTTAAGGTCCATCCGTTGGGATTTCTTCTACCATGTCCGGTGTGCGGGATTTCAGATGGACTCCCATCATCTGCGCCGCGGTGCTTTCATGTGGTGAGTAAGAAGACGCTCATTTGGTCTTTTTCCCCCCCCTTAGTGTCACGGTTGTGTTGCACTAAACGTGATGGTGCTAATTATCTGTAACATGCAACTGCAGAGGCAGCTGGTGTTGTGATTGGTCATTGTGGCTTATGACCCCCACAGCCCTCTCTCTCCGATCTCCTCCAAACACACACACACACGCACTCACTCTCATACACTCTCTCAGACACAAATACAGCTTTCATAATCTTGTTTTTGTATTTTTTAGAAGCGCCAGCAGATTTGTTTGAATTTCTTTCAACTTAAGCACGCAGGATCAAAGACTATTTTTACGAGCTTAGATTGACTGGTTGATGAGGAAACCATTTGAATAATTATCTCTGCTGGAGTCCTCTGGACTGGACTTGTGATCTAAATACCAACCCACTCCTGGGAGCCACACTCTGAACATATTAAGCACCTGTCATCCGCCTCCTGATTTCCTCCTCTCTCATTTCTTGCTACTCCAAGGGCTCTCATGACACTGATAAACAAATGTCCATGACAATATGTCCTACATAGGCTGAAATATGCTGCACAAAAAGATGTGAGACGCAATAGAAAACAGCCATCTAGTCTGGAAATGTCTGGGGACCAATCTCTTTCCGTCTTCCCTTCAGTGTCCCACTCCTTATTTTTATTGATGCAGCAAAGCAATCCTGTTTACAGCACTGGGCTGGAAGTGTCATTACAAGGCACGTATTAGAGTAGAGTTGAGTAGCGGTGCCCCACAGGGTTGTCTGCTCATTTGTGGATCCACAGTCAGAATTAGCTGCACGGAGACGAAATGCAATTTCCCCTTTCATACGTGCACGTTTGCTGCATAACCAACCCTTGGACTCTACAGTACAGAGTGCAGACTTTTTTTTTATTTTATGCTTTTCATTTTTATTAAGTCTTGCTTCAATTTCACTATTGTCACCCAAAAGACAAGCTTATATGTGCTGTAAGGCATGTTCTCTCCTTGATGGGTTGTGTTGAGACCGCTGCACGCTGCAGCGCTCCGTCTACCCAAATCCCACCCCAACCTGTGGTCAGATTCTGATTAGGATTAAGTTAATGCAGGACGACCCACAACAAATGTGCTACTTTTAAATCGTTAAATGCCGATACGTTTAGGTTTGTGGCTGGCAGGCTAACTTGCAGAAGGTCTTCAGGGAATCCGGGTCCCCAGAAACTTTGGATTTCTACTCTAGTAACCACTTTGCAAGATTAACTTCGGCAGCTGAAACTCCCATTTCTCTTCCTATGTAAAGGAAGAGAATTAGGACCTGGTGTTGGAAAACAACCGTAGCATCAGAGAAAGTTGTGATTGGTATGTGATTCCTAAGGGTGTTTTCACCTGATAGTCCGGTAGACTCTGTTGTATTGGGGACCAAAATTGCAACATTTATGTCTTTGCTTTTTTTTTTTTTTTTCCAGCTGCTGCAGTTTGCCTTCACATTTCTCTGTGTTAAACAAACCAAACCCTTTGAGCACCTGGTTTCCCCTGCCCCACTTCCTGTGGCGGTGCTGCACCAAGAACCACAGAAGGAAACAACATAAAAACCTCAGAAGAAGACACTAAGTGCTAGTACTAGTGGTTGTAGGATTTCTCTTTAGTCTTTGGTAAAAAACCACAAGCCATTTCTCCTGCTAGTTTGTTTGTGTTTTGGTTCTTTTGCCCTCTTGTGTCACCCTGTCCTGGTAATTGGTTGCAGCAGTTTACCATGTCCTTGACTGACCCTGTGTGTGTGTGTGTGTGTGTGTGTGTGTGTGTGTGTGTGTGCGTGTTTGTGTGTGTGTATATATATATATATTTATATATATATATATATATATATATATATATATATATACACCTGTGTCATTGTTTCCCCACTGGATCTTCTGCAACTTCAGACAATTTAACCGTCTCCTATACATCCTTTGTAGTACAAGCTCACCCTTTTCAGTAATGCCCCACATGGCATCCAAACTGGCACCTAAAGCACTTTAATGCAAGTCAAGTGGAAACCTTTCTCAAATGTACATGAAAAGTCAGTTTTTCTTCCTACACTTGGTGTCAACCTTTTACATTCATAGAGGACAGTTGAGCTTTTCCATTAAATATGTTCCAGTGTTAAAACTCAAATGGTGTAACTATTTCTATTAAAAAGTGGTTGGAAAAAAAGAGATTGAATTTTGCAGTTAGATAACCACCATTGAACCATAACATTACATCAATAAAAGCCTATTTTCCAGTAGATGTTTGATTCACCTGCGCTTGTATTATACGATTGTGGAGGATGCCTGAAGAAGTCTTATCTGCACAAATCTGATTTATAGACGGCAACAGACATTAATTTCTGTAATAAACATTCGGGGTTGGTGAACACCACTTTGAAGTCGACTGACATTTCTGATCTCTAATCAGTATTTATCAGCTGTAATTCGGAGTTAGACGTGTGTTTTAGGCAGGATGCTTTAACAGCAGCTGGGGATATGAAAAGACCCAACAGTATTCATGATCAGTCAAAAATGGCTGTTTTTAGCAGAGCTGATGATTTGATACTGGCAAGACCAAAAGACAATTTTGACAATATTTTGAGAAGACAAAGAATCCCAATGTTTATTTTTCATTGTTCACCAATTCTGTTTTAACAAACCTAAATTCACTTCATGTTTGACCAACCTGTAAGTGGTGGTTTTCCTGCTGGATTTGAGTTTCACTGTGTTTTGACAGATGATACAAAGGTTTCACAGACCACAGACCTGTAAAGACACTGCTGCAGTTATCAGTGCAACTAAAGATAAATGAGTTTCTCTAGATCTTGCTGGGACATTAGTCCTGGAATCCTGGAAATATTCTTCAGGTGATAGAAGGCCGCCTTTGTAATGGTCTTTATGTGGCTCTGAAGGTTCAATTCAGAGTCCATCACTTGTCCCAGATTTCAGGCCTGATCTCTGGTTTATCCAAGCTGTGCCTTGACCCTAGATTGTTCCTCTTTAGGTCCAAAGATAACAACTTCAGTTTCGTTTCTGTTCAGCAGAAGAAAGTTGTGGCACATCCACACATTGATCTGTTCAACGCTTGGATGGGTTCTGGATGGTATTTTGGTGTTGTTCCACAGAGAATTCAATGAATAGTTGAATTCGGGAATACTGTTGCGATTCTTGCATTTCTCAGCAGACTCTTCTGTTCGGGGTCCTCTGTACTTTATCTTTCCTTTCCTTTAGTGCAGCATGTTTGGTTGGAAGATGCTTGCTTTCTGCATTGGTTGCAGATATTTTGCCACATCCTGTCTTTGTTCCAAAACAATTAAATTCAAACTTGAATGAACTTGAATCACATTTTTCGACTCTGAGAACTTGCACACCGATCCTTCACACTCACTTGGTTTAATGTCAAGTTCAGTTTGCACATTGATTCCCAGAATATTTTCCTTATTAGTAATTTCCATATTGATTCAGGATGGTTTAGATTTCTTGGGTGCCTCACTTCCTTTTATGATGGTTAATTAGCTCGGTATTTCACTTGTCAGTAATTAGGTTTATACACACTTACAGAGATTTGTGGGCAAGATTTCATTATTTGTTGCTCTGCAGGTGGAATGTTGCTTGTTTACTTTTTCCCATTCCTGTTCATGTAAAGGTTTGGAGTGTCAGAGGCAGAGCAGTGTTCGTGGAGCTGATATGAATGAAGATCTGAGTGAAGAAGAAGAAATTAATTGCCTTCTGCGCCATTTCTACCTGTAAAATTTATGCACGTATATGAAATAAGACATAAACCTTCGGACTCTAAAGCAGAGGGGATGTTAATGGGTTTGCACCTCATAATTATTTCCATAATTCTGCTGATCATTTTGCCAATAGACTGACGGATTAATGAAATGTTAAACACCAACCTAGTTTTTTGGGAATTTTTTATTCTTCACAAGATTTTTTTTTCTCCTCTCCAGGGGGTCTTTTATGGGCTCTAGTGTTCCTTATATGAAAGTAGGCTGACAGGAAAGGGGGAGGGAGAGCGGGGAAGACAGGCGGCAAATGTCGCCGGGTCCGGGAATCGAACCTGCGACGGCGTCGTCGAGGACTCATGGCCTCCAAACATGGGTCGTACTGTCCCCTACGCCACCACAGCATTATTCTACACAAGATTGATAAAAACACTAATCTTCTCTCTTTCAGAGAGGAGAGGAAAGCACCAGAATCATTAGTATGGGTTCTTGAAATAGATCTGAAAAGTTTTGGATTTTTGCATAAAGTTCTTGAAAGTGCTTGATGTTCAAAGTACAAGTCCACTCTAATATTTCATTAAAAGGATAAAATTAGAAATCCTTATTTAAAGTTGAAACCAGACAAGAAACCTGCAAATTGTTTTTCTCACTGAAGTTAAATCAGACTTAATCTTTCTTAATTTAAGTTAGTTAGAATCAGCAAATTTATTTCTAATTGCCAGAAAATTTTGCAAAGACATATATCAGAATTTATTTATTTTTTTGTAAATTTTATAGACCAGTTAGGTGTATAGAGTGTGTGTGTAAGAGAGACATTTCCACACATAAAACTTTGTTAAAGTTTTAGTGTAGTTTGTCCCTGCTGTAGAATGTAGGATACTATCACCAGATATTCATTTTAGTTTTTATTTTATATACTCAATAACAAATATGAATAGTTTCTGCTCCTTTTCAGGAAGGAAAATGAGCAGAAAGAAGCATAAACTCATATCTGCACACACAAAAAAGAAAATTAACTGTTTAGCTCAGAAGACTCTTACAGATATGAAATGCTCCAAAAATAAACAAAAATAAATAACAAAACTTCACCCTAGTCAATGTCATATTGCTTCATCATATTAATTTTTCTCTCCATTGTTGCTGTTCTAAACCAATTTTTTATTCAGTTCCTTTGAATTTGTATTTGCTTTCTCTTTTTACACTTCAGGTTTGAATAGTATTAATGGTGTCATATAATATGGAATTGAAACTGTTTCTTTAGTTCATTTGTATTGTTTTTATTAGTGTGTCACTAGGAAAGTTGGAAAATACTTGAATTATTCTTTGGGGACCAGTGTAGAAACCCTGAGCAGCAACTGCCCATGAACAAATCAACAAGTTAATCTCCATATGAGTGACGCAGTGGCAGTATTTCATACATTTAAGAGGCGCGTGCGTCTTTATCTAATATGTAAATCGATCCAGTTTGGTTCACCGCCAGAAGCAAAAGGACGAGGCATCAAACGGCAGAACAAAGAGCTGGACGCGCTCCAGGAAGACGACATTGCGGCTGACCCGGGGTAAATGGATTGAGCGGATTACGTCTAACCGTTACATTGGTGGATGTAGTGATGTAAGCGGGCGCGTCTGCCTCTTCGCTCGTGCCTACGAGGAGCGGCGTTTGTCCAGTCATGGATTGAATGGAGCTGGCAACCTTCCCAGCACCAGCGGCGCTCACAGCGGAGACAAAAGCGGCAGTGTGACACACTTCTCCTGATGTACATGAGCAGAAATTAAACCTCTTCTCTGTTTCTGCCTAAGTTTTCAAGCACAACTGTTATGTATTTGCGGCTGGCTTTCGTACTTTAACACTTTCTGACTGCTAATGAGTTAAAGCTGCTGTTTAGTCATTCTGTCTCGAGGCTGGCCATGTCAAGAAGCTGGATTGCTAGCGGTGCACCTGTCACTTTTGTTTGTGTTTGCATTAATGAAGCATATTGTTTTTATTTTTAGCTGGTTCTTCACAGTTGGCACGTGAAGCAGGACTTTTTTTGCCGTTTGCTTCAGGCTTCAGAAAATAGTAATAAAGAACAAGATGGAGTGCAGAGAAGTGGATACATATATAATTTTCTTCCTGTGCTCAGAGTTAAAGCGAATATGCACACATCTTCTGTTTATTTTCAGCTTTATAATTCAATTTTTTTTTCAGGTGAGGCTGGACGTAGTTACAACTAGGGATGCAAGTTATCGATTATTCAACTTATTAGTTGGTTGATAAGTTGATCTTATCGATCAACTAACTAAATGGTCACTTTCTTTTTGCATCAAGAGGGCAGGCTGACTTTCCATAACTTAAAAGGGCTACATTTTTTTATGAGTATAAAATAAGAGCATTATAATTCAAATGTTTTTTTTAGTCAGTTGTGACTGAATAAACCAAAAATAGTTTTTCTCAAATTATAAAACTTGCATCATGTTTTTCTAGGGGGGGTTTCTCCCCCAACTTGTTACAATTTTTCTACACGATCCCTTCAGTTTCTCTGTCATCATCACATCCTCGCCTTCGTAGCACCTCAATCATTTTTGGTTGAGCTGACGGTTAAATCAACACTATTCAAGGTGATAACATAAGGAGCTTACTGCGTGTTGTCCATTTCAAAACAGAACCACATACGGCACTTCTTGCCTTCCACAACGGACTCCGTTTGGTCCGTTTCTCGGCTTAAAGATGATCAGTGGCGCCCTCAGCTGTGTGGCAGCCAAAGTGCTAGACTAAAATATTATCAGTTAATCGATTAGATCTAGTCGATTCAGTTATTTGCATTGTTACAACTACTACAGTTTTTTTTTCTGCTTTTTAATAGTAGAATCGAAACTGACCATTTAAATGCAAAAATTGGGCTTGACTTTAGTTTTTTTATTCTGTTTTGTTGCTCAAAGCTATCTCTTCTGTTGTATTGTTCTTTATCAGCGATGAAATGAACCTTTTGTAAAGCACCAGTCACACAAGATGTAGCCTAATGGGCAAGATCTTGAGCTGGAGGACTTTTTTGTTTAGTTGCTTGAATTAGTAATTAATTTCTTTGCAGTGCGTTACCCATTTTCCCAGCTGAACGTTGTCTGCGGTTTTATGCTTAAAATGTTTAAAATCCTCGAGGCATTCATGCATTTTGTCTCAAACGCGTAAGGGTCAATGTGCTGAAAGCACTGCTTTTTGGTTTTCTGCTTGAAAAGCCCTACATCTACTGAATATAACTTAGAATATAGGCTTACTGGATAACATTCTCAACAATCCCCTTTTGGCTCATTTGGCCTTTTTTCTCTCCATATCTAAGTGAGGCAATTCACAAACAGTGAAAGATTTCTTTTCGTCTCCTCTAAAAGGAGATTTTCTCATGTTATTGTCCTCCCTGAAATCAAAGTTGAACCTGTTCGTTCATGATAACATATTAACTGCTGGAGTATGTCTTATTAAGAGCAAAACCCTTTTGTCAAATTTGCCAAAATTGTCACAACACAGGAAAAAGTTGAGCGTTCGTCATATAAAACCTCAAAGAATTAAATTGATTTTGCAAAGAATCAAATTTAAAATCAATTATGTTGATCTGTACACTTCTAATATCATTCAATGTATGTTTAATTGAGTTTAAATCACCAAATAATATAGTAAAAGAAACCCTGCTGGATTACTGTGAGAGTCTCTCCTCAGCTGTGAGGAAATGTTTCTTTCCTGAAGTGTTCAGAGTGCTGTTAAATTTTAGGTGTACCTTTTTCCTCTGTCTTGTGAGGAAGGAGGAAGTGGAAGTGCACAATCTCAGGGTAACAATCAGTCACTGAGTTACATGGTGGCTGGTTCTCAGACAGAAGAAGGGCGCTACCATCACAGTGTTTGTTGACTCAGAACGACAGGCACAGATTGGCTGGATTTTTCTCAGACGTGTCGCCCTAGTAACCGGATAAATCCACAAATGGCTCTGTGTGAAACCTGGGGCTGTGATTTCCAAATGAAATGCAGAATTTATTTTCATCTGAAAAACTCTGTCCAGTTCCTTTTCTCCTTAGCCCCATATGAGACACCTTTGATGTAGCTGGTTCAGGGTTGCTGGAACTATACTTCTTCCTTCCACTCAATTTTTTTGTTGATGTGCTTGGACGGAAAACTTTGCAACAACAGGCTTCTTCAGCAGTCACCTTTTGTGTCTTCCCCCCTTTGTTAAGGCAGTCCATAACTCTGTTCGGTCCAGTCAGCAGTTGTCTCCATGTTTGTGTAGCTGATTGACCCAGAGTTGAGACAGTTTTAAACCTCAGGATTTTTTCCTTTTTTTTTTTTTTGAGTTAATGATCTGATTAGGGTGTGACATTAATGACCTTTTCTGCAGTATTCATGCAATTTTGGCTTTTTCTGATCTGTAATTGGTAATTATTCTAAATAATGAGTTTTACTTTCGGAGATGACTGGCAAAAAAATTGCACTTTTACGCAATATTAAAATTTTTTAAAATATGTAGTACAATGTTCCTTTAAAGGTTTAGATTTCATTTGTTGGTAAAATCTGTCTCTCTAATAACCAATACTTTTTTTAATCACTTTTTCTCTCAACTCGCCTCCAAGTGGAACCAAGCAGTACGGCTCCTGATGTTTGTCATAGATGTGGCTCTTATCCAAGTCATTTTTTCTTTGGTGTTCTCCTACAACAGCAAACACAATTATTCAATATTTTCCAACCACAGTTCTTCCTCTAAGGTGGCGGTTCTCCACTTTTCTTTCCAGTTTTATTAATACAATGAATGGTTCTCAAACCAGTTATAACACTTTCTACATCTTGGATATTTTCTTTGTTGATTCCAATGATCTGACCCTTCAGTCTTTCATCTATTCCACCGGATGCGTCTTTTTTCATGGTTGTTAAAGAAAAGAGAAGCTACTCACTGCATCAATTTGGGTGAAATAACTTTTGCCAGCTGAAAGACAATCATTCTTGCAGCAATTATCCAAAAGCATGTTCAGTTTGCTTTGTTAAATTCAGATGACTTCTTTTTTTGTCCAGAAAGTGAATAAGAAGAAAACAGTCACTCAGACATGCAGATCATGAATCAAAGCCAACAAACGCCAGCATAGTTTTAGGTTGTTCATGTTTTTTTTTTTGAATGACTGAAACTTTGAGGGTCTAACAAAGTTTCTTGTTTGTGAATAGATTTGCATGGATAATTGAGGAGTACGAATAAGATCTGATTCAATAATCTTGTCTGCGTTTAAAGGCAGAACTTCATCTAAGCCCTCTTCATCTAATATGAAGAAAACACTTATTGCCACTGCAGTATGGAGGTCTCTGTTCACTTGTCACAGTTTTCATAATGTTTTGCTCCTAACTGATGTGAGATGTTTGAACCTGTGAATATCTTTAATTATGCAGTGGATTATGTGCTCTTCATTGTCATCTTTCACCCCCAGTGCACACAGCTTGAACAAAGTGTTGGAACAAGTTGCTTGGTGTCTTTTCATTCAATGTGACAACGTCATTTTCACCCTAATACAATTGATCCAGATGGCCATGACCAGTGAAAATCTAAATCTTTTTCATTTTCTCTGTTTTCCATCAGTTTGTGTTGGTTAGTTTAGCTAAAAATAAACCAAACGGCTACTTTATTTAATCTAATGTTTAAATTGAGACATGATGATGCATGCTATCTGCATTTTCTTTACAAACCATTGTGCTGGAGATGTTCCTTTTGTTGCTCGCGCCTTCCTTTTTGGAAATACTTGAAAGTAATTTGTCAGAAATAATGCACCACCTGCATGGCTTTCATTGCCTTGAGTGCTGTGTTGTACAAGATAATTAGACTCCACAGGGTAATTATTCATTTGAAGTGGCAGGTGATCGCTTTGCTATTGCATCATGCACATGCAGCAAAATGGATTATCAAGTGTACATAATCTTGTCTTCAATTTGCGACGTAGCATTTACGAAGTTCATGTTTTTTTAATATACAGGTGCAGCCGAGTAAAAGGAAAGTCAGCTTAGTTTAATTTGTCTACATTAAATTGAAAAAGTGAAGCTTGTTTATCAAAGTCTCATGACAGAGTAGTATATTTAGGATTTTTAGGATGTTTTTTTGATTGCAGCCAATAAAAACTCAACATTAAGTTTCTCAGAAAATTAAAACTGAAAACGATCAATCAACAATTTCAGCTACAAAACTTGAGAGGCCATTTTAAAAATGGTAACAACTGCCTGTTTTAATAGCTAGAACACAAAATTCATTTGGAGTTACTTTCCACTCAAATTTTGATCCACAAATACTCAACTGCAAATAGGCTGGGATCAACTGGTTCAGTATTCATCAATTCAACCTGTTTTGCAACTTTGTTTTATATGGACTGTAACTCCAAAGACAGGTTTGCCTGCTCACAGATGTTTGTCACGCTGCATTTCTGCTATTTGGAGTGGAAAATGTTGGAGCGAAGCTACTGTACATGTTACTGTCTAGCGTTTGCCAAACAGCCAATCCAGTAGCACTGCTTATTTTCCTGGTCTCTGATTGGCTGAATCCCCAAGAGCAAAAGTAAGAGACTGTAGATGTTAGTGGTACTGCTCAGATGGTTTCTATGGTGCATATTACTGCATATGAAGGTACATTTGGTGGAACTGTGCATCTGTTGAGCTCATTGTTCAGCCTACTGCTCAGTGCAATGCTGGTAAAAGCATTGCTCTGATGCTTTTGCAATAATGATGAAAAGTACAAGTTATAACTGCAATAATCTGGACAAATGTTGGAAAATGTGATGTTCCAGTGGCAGATTAATTGACTTATAGCTGGTATGTTCATCAATATTAAGAACTGAACTTAAAACAAGCTTCTATTTACTTAGTTTTGTCTTATTTCAAGTGAACTCTGATATTTGCACTAGAAACTAGACCTAAAATTCTCAGTCAGATTGTGAGTTTTTTGCAGAGTAACCCTACAAAAGGGGGGCCATGAGGGCATTGCCACCCTTTAAGGCCCATCGGTCTTCAAAACGTTAGTGAATGTATCAGAAAAGGTCCTAAATAACTAAACAAACACACGTGCACACACACAGCCCCATATGTGGACATTGGTACACAGAAAGTGAACTACCTTAGGAATTTCATCTGGGTCTGACTCTTATCCGGCTTTATTGTCTTGATATCGTGACACCCACTGAGGCCTGCTCCTCTCAATCTACGGTGCTACTAGGGTGTAATCATTTCCCTCTAATTCCGGTCGTCTCAACAAGGCTATATAGCTCACATTTAATAAGTTGTCTCCCCTGACACCCTGAAGGAGAATGAGCTTTCTGGATGAAGAGCAGCTTGCACTGAAACTGCCCCCGATAATTTCTCTAGGAGGGATACAGTTGGAACAGGAATAGCCATTATGTCCACATATGTAACGCCGGCATGAGGCATGGAGGACATTCGCTGGTGCACAATATGTTTGCTGCCTTTTACAAAAGATTGAATGTTTTTAATTGACTGAAATTCTCTCTTGAGGTTAAATAAATGTTCAGTTTTCTTTTCCTCTGCTATGTCACTGCGACTTTATGATTTGTGCTCCAAGGGTATGAATCTCAAAAGAAAAACATCAGGAGCAAGAAGTAACCCTGAAATCTGAAAATGTTGAAGCTAAAAAATATATTTTGGTAGACCAGGATATCCAAGGTGAGTCCTGATGTTTTTGTCCTGCACGTTTTTGATGTCCTCCTTAAATAGCTAGTTAGTAGATTTCTGAAGAATTTGTAATAGCTGCTCTGGAGCAAGATCTCTTCTAAAACATGAATGTAAACCATTCCATCGCAGCTCTGGCTGTGTGTTATGAATATTTTTTGATGCGCTGTATCTGTTCTAATTCCTTCGCTGTTGTTTCTTGTAAGGCCATGCTATGACTGAGCTCTGAGATTTAATTCCAAATCTCAGAACTTCCTTCTCCATACCATAAAGCATGAAAACTAATCATTTGTGGATGTTTAGGATCACACATAAATCCAGTAGGTTTCATTTGTCAGGCTGGAAAATCTTGAGATATCCACAAAGTCAGAACAGATGAGCCATGTCTGCTAAGGAAGCTTTTCCTCTTCTGCTTTACATATCAGCTGTATTTCCCCAGTGGTGTCCGTGTGAAGGATTTCCCTGAAACCACTGCAGTGGAAACTGAAGAAATACGACCAGATTTTTATCCTCCAGCATGTCTTGCAGTTTGTCTTCCCACTCTGATTTTCCCAGAGCTACAAATCTGCTAACAGACTCTGGGAATGAACCCTTTCCAGTCTGGCAGCCACTCCTTGGCTTCATCCTCGACTATCCAACAAACCTCTAATTCTTCTCTTGAACATTGTTGTTCTCAGCTGTGGGATTGCTTTTCCTGCTGCTAGATTTCTGCTCCTGCTTCTCGGCGTCAGGCAGACAGAACATGGACAGCGGCGATGGGGGGAAGAGAGCGAGCTAGACGTTTCTGTCAGACTTCTAGCCTCGATGTCTGACTTTTCCAGTCGTCTCTGGAGATGATTTGTGACATTTTTCTAATGTTGTTAGATCATGTCACACACGTCTGGCTGTAAACGCAAACTACGAACTGACCCGTCCTCCCCTGGTGATAATCGCACACAAGATTTGTGGCTTGGGAGTGCCCTGCGTGAAGCACGAGTCATCCGCGTGTCAACACCGTCTGCAAACACAGCAGTGAATCCACCGACTGTCATTTAAATTCTCAGATGGTGACTTAATCTTGGCTCAAGTTTTTGTTTGTTAAGATCATCCGCTATAAAATTAAAGCAGAAATAAGTGAATTACAATGAAATCTTGGTAACGATTATTTTTGTAATGGATTATTCTGATGATCAGTCAGATGAAACATTGGCACATTCTGCAGCTTATTCATTTAGACCTTTTTTTTAGAAGGTCTAAATATTAGAAATACATTGAAAGATGCAAATTACGAAATCAATTCTTTTTATATGGGAAAAAAAAATGTTATTGACAAAAATGCAATATTAGCATTCCTCTAGACAACACTTGATCATTTGATGCACCTGCAGCTAAAAAAATACTCCTAACATAAATATGTGAAAAGCTCAGCTCCTTATGCTCAAAGAGTAGGGCTGATCTATTGATGATTTTTTGGGTTAACTGATAAATAATTGAATATATTAAATATAAGAATTATCTTGAATTTGAACCAGGGGAAGTTGAAACTGCGAGGGTAATTATATCATAAATTGAATTAGCCGATAAGTATTTATGCTGTCCTATCACATTCTTTATAATCAGGACCTGAAACCAACAGCCATGAAAAGCCACTTAAAGACGGTATGTTCATCAGCTGTGAGCTTATACCACAACCTGAAATGATTTATTTTGTAAACAAGCTGAATTCAAACTCAAAGTTCATTTTATAACGTCCAAAAAATCTTATTTAAAGTATGGGGTGGCAAGTAAATTAAACAAACAAACAAAAACAACCTCCCTCTGTTCTCTATGGGAATAAATAGTAAATTATTGTGCCGTAAATGTAAGTGGGATTCACTTTCCCATTGTTCAGAGGGAAATGGCATTGTTTTAAAATTGAGGGGAGTTTTCTCGTTTGGATACTGGACCTGCGTGAGCTTTTACCCAGCTGCTGCCATGTTATCATCCTCTGCTGGTTAATGTGCTTCAATCTGGGAGAAAAGGTTGAGTGGCAGCTGGTAGAGCAATATTCAAACCGGTCTCCATGTTTTTCTCTGCACCCTGTGCATTCAGGCATTGAGGGGAACACATTCCCTAAGTGAGATTAAGCAGCAATGTATCTGCAGCTGGGTTAATGACTGATAAACCAGCAGAAGGTCTGAAACTAGTACTTACTTAGATATAAGATAAAATACGAGTTTTGACTTATTCAATTTTTTTTTTGTTTGTTTATTTTCATGATCTTGTATTTGTCACTCCAACAAGTCAAAATTTATTCATGGACCAAATTAAAAACAAAGCAGAACAATTCAACTGTGGTTAATAACAAACATGAAATATAGAACAAAAAGAGAACAAAAAGTTCTTTAAACAGTCTGACTGATTCTGATTTTGGCATTTTCATTTTGCTATAAGGTCACAATGAATCTTAAATGTTATTCCAATCTTGTTTTTAAAAAAAACAAAAAAACATTGAACAATACCTGTGAAACAATACAACTCTGTTTTAACTGCACGAGGTGGTGTTCTCAAATATAAGTTTAGCATTGCTGTCCTCTAAATTAACTAAAGTAAACTTTAAAAAACAGCTTCACCTATAAGCATCGACAAATTTTCAGTAAAGAAAAAAAAAAAGCTCCAATGCTTGTGGCTAAACCTATGATGAAAGAGATTAGCTGTTTCTCTTTTGACAGCTGTTTTTCTGTTGTTTTCATGTTTTCATCATTCATAACACTCTGAAATGGGCCATTCATTTGAACTACTCGTGCCCTTAGAAAAGCCTCCAGAAAGTGGACACAAATTCTCCCTATCAATCAAACCAGAAGCCAAATAGGTCTCGGCCCATGCCAGTTGCTGTGATGCTTTACCTGAACAAATATGTGTCGATTCTGTCTCCAGTCTCCTTTGATGTTTTGTTTGACTGTAGCAGAGGTTGCTCCTTATTTTGTTTGGTAGTGTTCATTTAAGACCATTTTATCACATTATAGTCAATTTGCTTGTAGCACTCTTTAGAAACTCCTGGTAAAGTTGTGTATAAAGCCTTAAAACAAATACATTTTTCATTGCAGTGGAATAATATGAAAGGTAGAAAAATCCAGCCTGTATCTTTAGTATCGTTTTTTAAAATTATTATTCAGTGAGGGGAAAAGCATAAGCCACATTAATAAAGAGGAGCAGTCAGTCTTCTCATAAAGCATCAGGCAAAGTTGGAGCAGATGGAGACGGGGATCTTAGACTTTTCATTTCGAGTCGTCTCGATCAGTCTCTGTAGAAGATGGCTTCAGTTGACATTCTGTTTACATTTCTGATCGTAAGTCATCTCAAACAGACAGCTGGCATGTAGATTGCTTGTATTGGTTGTTAAGGAGACTTGATAACCAGTCAGTCATGCTGCAGAAAATAGCTAATAGCACTCATGAATGGCCAGTGGAGTAAAACATAGACCTCTGAGTCCTGTAGCATTTATACTTTAGAGAAACGGGAAGTCATGAATTATTAATTAATCATTCCTTCAAACCTTCTCTGAAAAGTCGATTAATGTAGTGACAAAATTGCTAAGTTGGCAAAATGTGTTCCCTCATCTTGACCACATCCTTGTTCAGTCACACTTGGCCACGCCCTTAATGAACGCCTTCAGATTAAAAGTTGGATTTTCCAATAAGCTTTTGTTGAAGAGATTATACCTCTGCAGTAAAACTTTTTCTTTTTTTTTTTTCTTTTTTAAGTTTAGTTCTCCCCCAACCCCCCAATATCACCAGGACTGTCAAGCTGGCAGTTGTTGCTATGGCACTGTATTTCTAGATCATCTTGAAATGACTATTTGTGGTTCAATAATTCACATTCCATATTTTAAATCCCCAATTTAAATCTTTGATTAATAAAAAAAAGACTAAAAAAGTAGTGAAACTATTCACCAGATGCTGGACAGGCATCTGAACACCACATGAGGCTGAAGTTGGTGTTGTGATTGTTGATGCGTGTGCTACCTGCCTCAGGATGCTGGATGGAGCTGTCAGTTCCTGTTATTCATCTCTCCCACATGACGAGACATCAACATTTTCCCTTCTCCTCCCTTTTGTTTTCCCTGTTTTGTGGGTTGCATTTTGCGCCGTATGCAGGAAGCATTCCCACTTTGATCAACACTGATTTCTTCTCCCAACGTTTTTTTTCCAACTTTCCTGCCAGCTTCACTGTTCAAAGAGGCTTGAGCAGGCTGACGTTGTTCAAGCCTCTTTAATTGTGACTTGCTAAAAACTCCAACTGCATTTATTTTTCATTCTGGAGTTTTCTTCTCCTGACGTGACATGAAACAAAGAAATATGCAAAATAGTTTTCTGTGTCTTTGTGTCCTTGGAACGTGCCGGATTTTTGCTTTGAAGCCAAAATCGATGGGTTTTTGTAGTGCACACGCCACCGTTTACTGCGTTGTCAGTCAATAACGTAGTCGGGGATTTTTGAGGGTAGAGTGTGCTGATCTGCTGAAAATATAGTTCAAATCTTAGTCATATTGATTTAAACACGGGGAAACAAATGCTTTACAAATGAGGCCACACCACAGCGTCGACAGCAGTGGGTTTGCCTGACTTCAGTGATCATGTTGTGTGCAGAACCACAGACTAAAAAAAGGCGCGAGGGCTCTGTTGCTGCTGTTTTCATGTATAATTCAAACACTTACTGCTAGTGATAAGGGGATACTCTCTAAACATTGAAATCCAGAAACAAACACAGCAAAGAGGAAGAAATAAACAGACTTGCATTGTTTGTTTTAGCATTTTTATGATGTTTCTGTTTCTTTGCCAGCAGGCTATTGATTTAGGATATGATCCAGACTTCCTTGGAACATTATCTTTATCTCATAAAAATCAATACTAATTGCACTTAACAGTTAAAAGTATTCAAACTGTTTTTAAAGTTGGGTCTTGCACATTATTCTTGAAGCTAAGAACCCATTTTAGCCCTTAAAGCTCAGTAGAAAAACAGGAGAACCTTCAGTTTCTATTTATGGGAACAATAAATGATTACTCTTTCTATCAAACTCCTCTCTAGTGTGCTCCCAACTGGAGTGCAGCTTAATTTTCTTCTACAGAAGCAGCTTTAAAGGCCAGCTCTGAGTACCACAGGCGATACTGCAAAAAATATTATGGATACACTTATTCCTGCATAATGGAATAAAAGGTTTCTTCCTGACTTGTCTATTTTTTTTCTGTTTTACTGGCTGCACTTTGGGCCCTGGAGCTTTTACCAAATTGATGAAGGTCCGGTGTGATCAATTCATTTATTAAGTTACAAAAGACTTGTGGAGGAAAGAAATCCCTGCCTGTTGTTGTAACTTCTGCTTTGCTATATTAGGACCATGAAGCATTTCAAGAATTTCACTGAAAGCCTATGAAGAACGATCTAAGGCACACAAAACGACATCAGATTATTCATGCTTGAAAGAGCCTGATAGATGTTCTTAGACTTTCTCTTATTTTCCACATTGCAACTACAAATATTTGCAGTTATCTTCAAATCACAAGTATTTGAAATTATATCTTCGGAAAAACAATGTATCTTTTACAGTTGAAGAATGCTGAACTGCTTCAAACTAGTATACAAAATTACTGACCAGATTACAAATTGATAGGATAAATACTTGTCATAACAAACAGTAAATGAGTCAGAGTTCTATCAACCAAGCAAAGTTGTTCTTTCTTTAGTCCGACTACTGAAAAACCCTTCGCATATGTCAGTTTTGGCTTAATCAATAAGAGCCATCCACACAGTCCTGTATTACAGGTTGGCTTTTCTCGTATCGTTTATCAATTATCATCAAAACTTTCTTCAGAATTTAAATTTAATGTTTTCATAAATTCCAGTTATGATTGGCTGAAACCTTCAAAGCAGAAATAAGGAAGCCAGTAGATGTTGGCTTCTCCAGGTGTGCTAAGACGTTTTCCACTGTACGTATTAATTTATATTAACATGCATTTTCTGCGTGAACTACTAAAATGGGCAGAGTTGCAGTTTTCTGAAAGAATAATAACATACATACGTTATTTTTATTGCGCACTACTTCTTGTTGGTCCATCACATAAAATCGCAGTAAAATAACTTAATTTAAATCCTGCAAGATACTGTAGCTCCAGGACCTGTTGTGATTCTGCAAACATTTCAAGGTCTACAAAAAATGCTTCAAAGACTCACACAATGTTCATACAAAATGCAAGATGTCCCCTTATAGCAAGGCATTAAAGTCAATGAGCAGCACATGTTCAGTAGCAGCTGAGCAGTTTTCCTCCCATCACCCTGTGGATGTACAGTGAGACCCTTCTCAATTAAGCTGGTTAAATTTGTTTGAGATATTGGGGAGATCTCAGGGGGCGCACTTTGCAGAAATGGAAACTGGATTGATTTCGCTTCCATTTAACTAACCAGAAAATATACCAATTAGCGAATATGAGAAATATGCTAATCTGAGCTGTAGTGGAAGCTGCTCTGTCTTCTAACCGTTTGTAGCTTGTATAAAGGAGTGGCACCCTTTAAGCTGAAATGTAAAGAAAACTTTCATGGTGTGGTAAAGATTCATATAGTCTTTTTTTTGTTTGTTTCCCTGAATTCCTTTTTTATTCACAAATAGACAAGGTAAATACAAAGAGCACAAAAGAGAAACTTGAATATCTAATTTTAGGGAGTGTTTTGGTTTGAATATTTTTGATGCAGGCTAGAAGGGTTGGGTTGCTATTTAGTGTTGTAATATGGAGCACGATTCAGTTTTCAGGGTTCCAGCTTTTATTTCTCTGATGAAACGGCTGGGAGGCAGACGGTCCAAACAGATTAGTAAATTGGACCAAAAAACAATAAAGTTTCTTTGTGTCTGCTCTTTTGAGCCCCAACCTTAAAGAGGCTTTGAATAATGAATCAGAGGAGATCTCGGAGGACGCCAAGGAGAAGGGCTTGGCCTACATGCAGGAGCCAATCAGGAGCAGATAAGAGCTCGAAAAATTAAAGGTTCCACACAGACGACTTCACTCTCATTCTGAAATCTGTCTTATCGCCTCATGGAGGTTCGCCTCGCTTCAGATAAAAATGCTAATGTAGGACAGTTAAAATGTTGAAGATTAATTTAGAGTTTATTCATTTGTTGTGTATCTATTATGCAAATAAAAAGCTCAATCTGTCACTTTAAAGACATTTAGATCCACTTCACTGCCCTTCAGTAAACATTAGCCTGACTATAAAGTCTCACCCAGTTCTGCTGAAAACATTTTTTCCTATTCAGAAAACGATTTTCCAAGCTCTTCCCAAACAGGATTAAAGGTTGTAGAGAGGAACTTTGGGTAAAATTGAGGTGCCTATCAAAGGCTAAGGACGATCGCTTTCAAATGGAATCATTTCATCAGCTAGCATCGTATCAAACCCGACATGTAGGAGAGGATGCAGTTAAGATCAGAGTAAACTGAAGTGATGGTATTGTAGTCGGAGGGTTTGGAGCCACAACTTTCACTGAGCTGCTTTTGGTTATTGACAGGCAGCGGATTACTGGAAGGCTTTAGAAACTCGTTTGACCGTTTTGTGATTCCCTTTGTAGAGTCCTATGAGTTCTACGATGCGGATGGAATCGCAAAATTTAGTAAACAAAATGAAACCCACAGTAGAATGAGAATGGAAGGATATCACTTCAAAACAAATGCAAAATTTTACCAACTGCTTTTAGTCTAGATTCTAGTGCAAAAGTCTTAGTTCACTCAAAATAAGAGAAAACTAACTTACAAATAACTTTTATCCAAGAAATGGGAGCTTTTTTAACTCAATAATTTGTAGATATTGATATAAAAAAGTTACTAATTCTAATTGCAAACAATTTCATTATAACAAGATATTTTCCCCATATTATAATTTGCCAATAATTTGCCGATGGAGCTAGCAGTTTTTTTAAAATCAATATTATGGAATCACTGGTGTTTAAAATCACAAGTTTGAACTTTGACCTGATTTCTTTCTAGGGTGTTTTAAAAGTTACTTCTCGATATAAAAAAGATTTAAGCCATCACAAATCATCAAAATTTGTTGAGATTCCCTCAAGGTGAAACACAGGGCACAGTCAAGGAAACCACAAAAAATAGCACTGAACTCAACGTTAGACAGTGTCAGGGTTACCTGTATGTACTACAACTGTATCTAGAAAAAGGTTTATCAAAGTGTATTAAAGCTGCAGAGCTCGGTGCAGTAGAGAAAATAGTCTTATTTAAATTCTAGTATTGGGAACGGAGCTTCTTCTCTTTTGGGTTTCTTTTCACAGTTTCTAATATCTGCTGTTGGCTCAGTACAGTCAGGCTTACAAATGTGAGCAAGCCTGAACACATTGTTTTTTTTTCTTCTGAATACGAGAGGATTCCCATCCTCCAGGGGACACGTTTTCCTCTGCACAATGTGGAGAATATCAAACATATGTCGAATGTGGAGGAAAGCAGAGGACGGTGCGCCATGCTCCCTGCTGCGTGCCTCTGGGGACCACCGGCTTTGTTTTGAATCCACATGTTGCTTCAACAAGCAGACTGGCTCTCCAGTGTTGTGTTTCTCCTGCGCCTGCAGTGATGTTGGCACAGGAACCCAGGTGAAGGTTTTGGTTCACTTCCAAACCCTTCAAGTTAAGTTGGGACATAATGACACAGCTCTGAATCAGTGCAACAATAATGCTACGTCACTTTGGAAGATGACAGTGACAGATGATGTTCAAGTGTTGGAAACCTCAAGATAAGTTGACTTAAAACATCTGTTGCGTTCATAAGCATTCATTTCAACATTATAATGTCACTCTAGCCTCCAGTGTTGCTTTTTTTTTTTTTTTTTTTTTCTGCTCGGCTAAAATAAAGAATGTTGGAAGAGATTTTAATGTTTTAAATCTGCTTGAATTCCAAATTTGCTAAATTCTGATATGCTGTTTATTCCAAATAGATTATGTAATTAAAAAAACAGTCTGACTAGAAACAAAAACCAGAATGATGTAAAGAAAGGCTCAACGTATGTTTTAAAGAAAATAGAATTGAGTCTACTTATTGAATTTATTGCCACCATTTCTTTGCAATTGTATTTGTTTTTTAAATGACCGTCTGGTAAATAAGTCCACATTTGGAAAGCCAGTTTTGATGCTCAATTCCACTTTTTTTTTTTTTCTGAATTCCATATTTTTTTTCATACTACTAAATTAAATGTGACTACAATCAAAATTCTGTGTGAATGGTTTACCGACCCAAGAGGTCTGAAGGCAGACGTCACTCAGTGGTGCACTGTTTAAACATAAAAATGGATGACGACATCTATTGATCGATTTTAAAGTTTATTCAGACATTTATTGCACTGGAGAACATTTCTGCACTCCTGGCTTTTCAGTTTTCCCTTTTGTTTCAAACACATGAAAAATAAATTTTTTTTTCCCAATCTAAAATGTGCTTTATGACATTTAGATGGATCTCTGACTGTCAGTACAAGTTTCACTCAGTGTTCTTAAAATTCACCACCTATTACACATGTTTCTCTTTAGACTTCCATTTATACACTTCCAGTTTTTTAACTGATGCACTTTTGCTCCCATACAAAAAAAACTAAGGGTGTCATAAACTGACCCCAATCTGTCAAACTGTTGTCGATCCATTCGTTCATCTGCCTTGTCCGTCTGTTGCACACAGTTGCTTTTCCGAGTGGCGCTAATTACCCTGCGGGTGGGTTGCCGCAGCATATGCTTGCATGCCATGCATCTTTGACACCACTGATTGCAATTCAAGGAAGCGACATGTCTGAGAATGACTCGCCTTGCTGTTTGGAAGGAGGAGGCCGCAGTCCATATCCATTTCTCCCTTTTCTGCCGGTTTCCAGCATGTCTTATTCAGTCTCCACCAAACTCATTGATTTTTATTTTTATTTTATTTTATTTATTTTTTTGTAAAGGGTGAACTGCAAATTTTTTCTTTTCTGAGGGGGGGGGGGGGGGGGGGAAGGCTGCAAGTAGTGCAAGTATTGATTTTTTTGTTTACTCTGGTTCACATCTTATGTGATGTTTAACCTTCTGACTGTGTGTGCTGCTGAAACTGCTGTTTATGGGGGATGACGAGCAGAGTGGAGTCCAGAAATGGTTTATTTTTGGTGATGCCAAGTGTAGCTTGATGTGTTTTAGTACCTGGAGAAAAGGACATGAATCTGATTGTTGACATGTTTTATTTTCAGGGGGCATTGGCTAGAACCGGCACTGTCAAGTTTAGCTGCACCCACTTTAGGCCACCAAAAAACACCTGCAATACAGTTTTAACATCAGTTCTGTGCTCTTTAATTATTATTGCACATGATTTGAACCATTTGTTGATCTTACTTTCTTACATTCATTAAACTGACAACACAGCAATGACAAAATATTTGTCGTTATTTTTGTGAACTGATATAAAGTTGTGTTGATCGACGTAATATCTAAATACAGGATTAAACAGTAAGCTGTAGAAATTAATTGCACTTTGACCAGTCTAATTGTAACCCTCTAATTTCACATGAAGCATATACAACCGTACATGTTCGAAAAGCAGAAGTGAAGCCTCCTGTACAACCAACAAGAATGCACCAAATGGTTTGTGGACGGTAAGTTTGATTGCAGAGCTCAGCGCTAAAACCAGCTGACCAAACGTCTTGGAGCTCCGCTTGGGTTGCTAGGTAACAGGGCAGTGGCTGTTGACTGTAACTTCATAAGCAGGAGGTTTTTGAAAGGGCTCATTTTTTAGACACCAAAAGCAAAAACTTAGTCAGATTATGACTTTTTCAAGAGCTCTTAAAAGCAGTACAAACCCAAATAGAAATATAAAACATGCAAAATGTGAATTTTGCATAGTAGTTTCCCTTTAAGAACCTGCAATTACACTAAGAAAATGTCAAGATACCCAGAGAACATTCGCACAGGACGTGGCTTGAATGGGATTTAATCCCAACATCTTGTGCAGTATTTGTTTGCTGTACTGTTCCAAGACTAAAAATATGGCTTCGAGAAACGGAATCAATAGAAATTCAATACAAAATGGAATACAGTGAGTGAATCTGGTTTACAGCGGAAGACAGCAGAACATTCCTGCATATTTTCATAGTGACTGTAAGACACTGTCATGAACAGAACATTTAAATTTGTCGCTTTTACCATTTTCTAATATTTGATGTATGCGCAAAATGATTTAGCAGACAAAAGGCAAAACATGTCCTCTCAACGGAAAATATTTTCACTTTTCAATTTGTGTCTCTCACTTAAATGAGAAGGTCCTCAAAAACAGAATTTTAATCCAAGCTGTTCCTGATTTCTCCCAGCAGGTTTTTGACTTCAGTTTTAGTCGAGATAAATTAAATAAAAGAATCTGTAGGTCACAGAAGCACAGATCTGAGCAGTAAAACGAGCGCCAAATTACGTAGTCGACAAAACGATCAAGTTACCTCTCTCCACCTTCACACTGTGAACAAGACTTTTGTTGACAAGATTTACTTGTTTCTGAAAGAGGATAATAAAAATTCAGATTCAGAATCCTGCTGAGCAGTAACAGGCAATCGCACAAGCCCACCTCATTGTTGTGTTTAGGATGTGTGTGGATCTGACAGCATGATCCGCGATGAATGATGGGTGGTTCAACTTCTCAAAACAAGCTCTCCAGCCCCCCTGGGAAATCAGATGAGGTGCAAACTGGGAGGGTGGGGGTTGTGGGTAGTGGAAGGAGTGGAATTGCCATACGATTGCAGTGTGACATTCTCCGCTGTTGAGGAAGTCATTTTTCATAGCCGGTACTCCGCTGCTGTGCAGCCGACGGTGTGGCCGTTCACTGCGGTGGGCGGGGAAGTGACCGAGTGAACCGGCCGCGTCACCGGCACAGTTTTAATGAGGATTAAACTGGAAACTCTGCTTCGGATTTAGCGAGGAAGCAGTTGTGGGTTAATCCAGAATTCTGGGTTTTTCTGACCTGGAAACTTGACCGGCTGAACCGAAGGCTTTCTATTAACGCACTTCTGTTTTTAAGAGCTATAAGAGAGGGATATGTATTCATAGTGCATGACACTTTTCAGTCTTCAGTTCTCGGTAAAATTACAATTAGTAATCTTACTGAAGCTTTAAAATAGTCAATGTTTTGCCAGTGACTTAAAGGGGACCTATTATGTAAAATTCACATTTGCTCACTCTTGCACTTCAGTTTGGATTTCTGCTGCTTCTAAAACAGCCCAAGTGCATAAAAACCCCACCAAGATGTTTGTTATAATAAGTTAATGTTTTTGTTGTCTGGGAAATGAAATACTTTAAAAACTTTAAAAATCATCACAAATCAGCAGGCGCTGCCCCTCACCTAGCCAATCCAGCCTGTTACCTAGCAACCCAATAGGAGCTCTGGCACATTTGGTCAGCTGATTTTACCACTGTACAATGGTTGCAGGAAAAGACAAGTGTTTTGTTGTTGACTTATCATGCAGAAACCACTTGCTGCATTCTTGTTGGTTGTGCAGGAGGTTCCAGTTCTGCTTTTCAAAGATGTATGTTTGTATAACTGCGCATCTGTTTGCAGCCATTTTCATGTGTGAATGTAAACATTGAGCTGGGGGGCGTGGCCAGTAGCCGCTTATGTGGAATTAAAGTGACAAAACTCCCTAAAGCAACTCATTCTGAAAGGAGCTCATCATATGCAGAACTGAGTAGAATGAAATCTCATTATCTAAGAAAAAAAAAGAATAAAAACTGAAACTTTCTATTTGTTTTTCCCTCTACCACATTGGCAGGGCTTTAAATTGTAGGAACAGTGTGACTGTAGTGATTAGAATGAGTTTATAAAAAATGTTGTCTTCACAGAATGCACTAAAATATTGTGTTCAGTATTTAAATGCTGAAAGTTTACTGCAGCACAAAGAAATGCAGAGAATAAATGATGAGGATGATTATTGGGGTAAACTTTTTAAACGATAATTTTTATACAGAAAAACTCCCGACTCCAATTTTCCTCCTTTGTGGCCAACATGACGAACAGAATTGCTCGTCCTTTATTCAACTTGTCAGTGCTTTACCCAATAATTAGATTTTCCTTTATAGTGGGATATAATGCAGACATTTCAATGATGTTTGCTATATTTCAATCACATGCAGTGCATTCCATTCTATTATCTAAATGGAAAAGCAAAATTAAAGATCCATTTGATAGATTTGGTTTTGTAGACTGTAATTGTTGGATGTGACGGGTGTTGATGCATAAATCTCTATGTATTTTCCAGCTGTCTGGTCATTTCTACCTGAAGTCTATAAGCATATTTTACACTTTAATCATTATGTTTTTCCTTATTTGTAGCCAGCTGTCCCATCACCTGATGCTAACTGCTGCAAATTAGCCTAATTATTTGCTAAATGCAAATAACCAAATCATTTGGAAGACTTTCATGCATCTGCAGGAAGTCTCTCTGGGATTTCTTACCATTCGGTTAACCATCTGTCCCTGCTGATTTTCAGCAGCGGAGCTCCAGACTTTCAGTCTTACTAAAATAACCTTTTCCTCCTTTAGGTGCTTTGATTTTATCTGAAACTTAGTAATATTTTGTTAGACTTTAATATTTTTGAAGGGTGTAAAAGGGTTTTCTATCAGCATGAGTTCCACATTTTCCTGCTAAAATAATCCTGATCATTTAGAGTACAAGTTAACTCCAATTTTCTGCAACCAGCGCTGGCTCGTTTGAGTTTTTTGGTCAGATTAATGGTCTCCATGACCTTGTACATCCTCCTGTTAGTTCAGCAATAACAGAGGCATGCCACCCACTGTGACTCAGTGCTCTTCATTACCTTATTTCACATCTTTCCACCCTGGGAGAAACATCCATCATGACTTGACGTTTCCATTCTCTTACTGCCGTTTAGAAGAGCAAAGGTCGAGGAGGCAAGAGGTCACATGAAGGAGACATGATTGAGGACATGTAGGAGCATCTCTTAGTCCAGATTTGTAAGGTCCTTCATTTAGCTACAACTGAACTGGATCTGTATTGATGTGAAGTCGAGCAGACTTGAGACATTCAGCTACAGATGCATAATCTGCTACAACTGATCAGGAATCTACTAAAAGAATGCTGATATTGAGGCAATAAAATATTTATTTATAAATGGAATTGAATTATTTATTTGAAATGTTTATGTATTCGTAATAAGATTAAGCTGAAGAGGTTAAACAAAAAATAAGCTGTACCAAATGTTTTATCCGATTTAATAGTCAGAATAATTGATTACTAAAATAATCGTTAACTGTAGACCTAATGTGGTGTGACGGGTGTGGGTGTCGTTTACTACCTGGCCGTCCTTTAATAGGAGATAGATATGACATCATCTCCAGGGAGGCATACAGATGTATTGATTGGCCGACTGTCGCATGCGGGCTTCAGGCATCTGGATTACAACTTCCTACCTTAATGATTTTGCACTTTCCAGATTCACCGGATCATTAAAAGAAACAACCATTTACAAATCAGCTGAGAACTTGTTCCTTTAGGAACATACAGCAACATAAAATGGAAAAATGAACTTCTGAATTCCAAAAAGGCAAACTTTTTTTTTTATAACATAAATTTGTTATAAAATTACAACTGATTAAAATTTAGCTTTAATAACATAAAGATACATAATTAACTTTAATAAAGTTTAATCAGAAAACTGATTTGTCATGATCTGACAAATTTATGTCAGATCATAATTTCTTGTTTATGTCAAGTTGTCATAACAAAGACATTTTGAATAATTTCAACTCTGTATTAAAAGTGTCATGATTTACCGAATGACACTTTATGACAACAGTCATAAATATTCATGAAGACTGTCGTGGAAAAAATACTATTTCCAAGGTAAAATCCAGGTAAAATCACTCAATCAGGTTTATTCATATGTTGTGCACAATACAGAGAGCTTGTAGACAATCGGTAATGAAGCAGGTCTGGATGAAAAGCTCTGTCAGGCAGGGACAACACATGAGTTTTATACCAAGGATAAATAATTAACAACAGAGGGAGACAGCCTGGTTCTAATGCAGCTGTAGAAAACAACTTCCAACCTTTTACAGGAAACCCAGATAGTTCTTTTGGTGAGAGTTCATAAGCATTTCATATAACATGACTAGCAGAAGTGACCTTATTGTAATTTTTCCATCACAAGACTTACTCATGTTCATGACAGGTGTTATGTCATGTTTATGATGGTGTAATGACAGTCTTATTCACAACTCGTCAAATAAAGTGTTACTCATGACTGTTTGTTTTTCTCTGGACTCCATTTCTACCAAAGACCAGATGACGACAGTGCATTGGTCTCAACTAACTTAAAGAGCAATTTTGTTTACGGAGCCTTCACTATCCATTTTGTTTGTGGTTTTGAGTGTTTGGTTTATTTGTTTTGGATATTTAAAATCTTCTAGTGTTAAATGTTCATTAGAAATGACAATGTATTGATCTTTGAGAGGGTGTACTTGCATTATTATGTCATTACCATGTTATTATTTGAAAATGTCCTTGAAACAACAATATTATTGTTTATCGCAATAACTTATGGGACAATTTACTATCCGGCAAAATTTGCAACGGACGAGACATCATTAGGAAGAAGACGGCGGCCGCTGTCTTCTCTGAAAAGGATAGCAGGGAAGTTTGGAAGTAAGAAGTTCTCCTAACATGTCTTTGAAACCCAGCACTGGCATGTATGGGGTGATTTTCCAGATGGGACGACGTGCCAGAGGCAGAGTGTTTGGATGTGATTTAGCTGTGAAGTTTAGCTCCTGCAGGCTGAGTGGTGGCAGCTTGTCATAAATCATCAATGTGTGTTGTTTGATGAAAGGGAGGAAAAAAAAACAGTTATGTTGATTTTACATTTTTTGTTATGATCTGAGAAACTCTATTGATGGTAATTTATACCATGATAAAGTTCTATGTCCATTTTGAGGGGGAACATTTGGTATGAAGCACATCTATTGGGGATTGTTAATAGGGAATAAATAACATGGGATAATCTGCAGTCTTAAGCTTGTCTTCTAAACATGGACTCAGAAATAAATGATCTTATTATGCTAAACTACTAATTAGTGCACCTGAGTTTGTGACTGCCAGCTTTAATTACCTCCCACAGGTCCCATAACTCTTTCTGATATGCATGATGGGATTCATCAAGTGCCAGCTTTAAGAACTTTGTACCATAGTATAATATTCAAACACAGATCCATGTGAATCCTAAAATTAGGTTGAGGTTATTCCCCCAGAGTAATCGTCTGGCCATTCTGAAGCAAGGAAGGCATTTTTGTTTTTATGCCTCGTGCATGAGATGATAAAGTTCAATGAAAGTGGTTTAATTTATCGCTAAATGCTTAATTATTCCTGTACTGTAGTTTAATGCATTTAACTAAAAGTATGTAGTGTTAGATCAACATGCAATTTGGTGCTAATTATGAACTAAAAATAATTACTATTTAATCATTAAATAATAATTTGATGCTGATTTGTAAAACCAGTACAAAGTAGATGCTCAGTTTTTCTCATTTTAACTGTTTGGTATAGACTTCTCATAATAATACAATTTTATTCTTGTATTTAAAACAAACTAACAAAAAACAACTTGTCTCTAATATTCTGTCAAAATCAAGTAACTGTAGCAGAACATTTCCAGAAAGTAGACGAAGCCTGTTTACTGCAAGATATCTTATCTCTTCTGAAAAGCTGAAATATAAGTAATATTGTTGCAGATTTTGCTAAAAAAAAAAAAAAACTTAAAGAAGAACCATGTAAGATATGTTTCTTCTAACTACAGCACTCTTTCATTCAGAACTTTAGTTTTAATCAATTGTGTTAATTTTTAACTGTACAAGAATGAAATAAACAAAAAGAACTGAGAAGTTGCCAATGTTTGGTTTTAAGAAGTTTTACTGTTCGGTATAAAAATCCACATCCCAGTGAATCAATTCCACTTTTTCTTTTTTGACAATCACACAAACTGAGCAGTCTTAATTAAATGCTACTTAGTGAGTTAATAAACTGATCTTTGGAAATTGTTTTGAGACTTAAAGCAAAATGAAATAGACATTTACAACAACTGAACAACTAGACTTTAAGTATTTTGCTTAAAAGAAGTTCAATCTAAGAAGTTCCCAATTCTCTGAGGAAAGATGTCCTGGATGTTCTTCAAACCTCACACTCTTGTGAATTTTTCCCAGCAGCACTTTTAGAACCGGTTTAACCCTCGGAATATAAAATCCAAGCACAAGCTGAACAATCTCATATAAGCAGCTAAGTGCATTCAGGAGTGCGCAGACCTTTTTTTTATATGTAGATTAAATGAGACTAAACGACGTTCAGAAGAGCAGGACTAAACACAGAGGAAACAGCTGCTTACGCCAAGAAGGGAGACTGTTATAGACGAGTAAAACTCCTTTAGGCAACACTGTAAACAGAAGAGATGGTCTGAGAAGAGGCGCAGTGGGACAGAGGACATGCTGACGGGATTGTCAGTGGAGCAGATTTGATTTCAGGCAGAAGGTCAAACAAAACCAGGCAGATTTCTGAAATTGTTGGCGCAAATATTTATCTGTTCCTCCAGGACTTTGGGATTGTTTCAGGGTTTGTATAGGTGCTTGAAATCCTTGAAAATGATTGAATTTCAATTAGGTGTTTGATTGTGCTTGATTTCTGCATAAAATCGTTGAAAATTGCAATAAGTTTGTAAAAGAATATTTAGAGTTACATCAGACCAAACTTTTCTTGCTGTAGGTTAGAATTACAAAGAGTGTCTCTAAAATCCTTGCTAAATGCTAGAAAACATAATTTTCTAGAGATTTTTTTTTTATGAGTGATGTTGTATAATGTGTCTTAAGCATTAAGTTTGAGCAGGGAAGTCATTAACCTTAACACTATCTGTTTGTATTGTTTCATATTTGCAAGAAATTTTGCTGAATTTGGTCTCCACTAAACCTCTGAAAATCTACATATAGAAGAGAAAAAGATGTGGAACAAAATGGCCGTGTCATCACCGTTCCATAAACACTTTCGTATCTTCCAGGAATCCATTAGCAGGAATCTGTTTTAAAGTTTACAAATGAAGGTCGGGTTCAAACATAATCAGCAAACAGATGTGGAGTTTGAGCAGAAAATGGGAGAGGCCACATTCGTCATGTCTCATTACTGCTAAAAGGGAGGGTGGTAGGGCGGCCAGTGACATTTGATCCACATTCTGATTGGCAGACTGACTGCTGATCCACTGTTGCTCCATCTGGTTGCTAATCCCTTCATTATAAGTAGGTATTAGACTGTTTAGTTTATACACAACTGCTATAAACTGGGGCTTTTTAGCTCTCTGTTGTCTCTATTTACCAGAAATAAATCCTCTCCTCCAACAAGACTACAACTCTTTTTTTTGTTGCTGCTTTAAAATGAAAATTAAAATGAAGTCCTGAAATTTCTCAGAGATGACAGCATGTGGTTTCTTTGCTTCTCCGTTTAAAATCCAGAAGTGATGACTTACCTTGAAACCTTTTGTAGCGCTATAATGTTGCAATCTGTCACGTTTTCTCAAAAATGGACTGTCTGACAAGAACAGAGACGTAGCTGGACTGAGTTGATGTGCAGCTTGCATTTACGGTTGACACCAGAAGTTTACACCCATAGGCCTGTGACAGTGAGCAATAAATACCTTGGTAAACTAAAGTGAGTGCAATAATTTTCATTTGGACAACAGAGATATGAAACAAACATTTCACACCCAGTACAAAGTACTTAGTTTGCGGTACTGGGACTGTTTTCCCAGTCTAAGCTGAGAGATTTTATTGTATTTTTTAAATGTAATTCTGATGACTGAGATTTATAGCTGACTGCAGCCGTGCACACTCCAAACTTTACCTTAGTGTCAAGCAAGCAGGCGCATACTTGACTTTTTATGTTGCACTATTAAATCTTAATGACCTTTTTGCAACATAAAAAGGAATATTTGCTTTATTTCAATACATTTTCTTGACTCGTCATTGAAGTAGGAGCAAATGAAACCCTTAATAATTTGTGAGTGATTATACATTCTTCAGGAATCCTTCATGAAAGATTACCTTTAATAACTGCAGTAATTGAAACCATCGATTATAAATGTTTAAAAAGAAGCAAGTAAATTGAATAACGTAAGCCCTGAAGAGACCGTTTCAATTAAAAGTAAATTCACCTGGGTGGGCTGAAACTCAATCAGGTGCTTTAATTAGGACGATATCCTCTGAAGCCCCTGGGAGGAACTTCTGAGGATTTATTATCATACAGTAATGAATGAATTGTTGTTGCTTGCCGTTTGGCGTCTTTATAGCCGTATCTGCTGAAGGAGAAGATAATGGAGGATTTACAATAATAATTTGTATGACTAAAAGGTAAAAAGTGTTGGCTGGATTGAATCTAGGAACAGAATAGAATCAATAAGATATTGCGACATTGTTGATCAACCTCTAAACACAAGTTGATGTGAATCAGCACAATTTTTTATATGCAACAAGTTTTTTGTTTTTTTATTCATTTTTAGTTAATTCGTCGGCCTGACTATAATCACTTTTACTTCTCTCATTTATTTACGTTTCGATTCTTGTTCAGATAATTTGCGTGTTCGCCAAAGACCTTGACATTTGGCTGGGTCACAAAGTAACCTTCCTGGAAATTAATAAAGTTACATTGGAAATCAAGCAAGATACTCCTTGATCTCTTGCAGTATCTTGCAAAAGTCTTAAAATTGCTTAATAGGTAATAACTGCTTTATTGTTCTATCAAAAAGCTAAAAATTGAACTACGCTTCAATTGTTTTAATATTTTTGTATGGTTTCTAAATGTTTTAAAGTTAAGAGTTTCCATAAATTTTTATTGTAAAGACAGTACAAGTTCTGTTGTACATAAATGTATTTATCTGAGGGTTTGTGGCTGATTTCAGGTTGCACATTGTGTTAAGTTCTCAAAAGCATTTAAACAGGTTTGGATTTTTTAATACGGTGGCCCAGAAGGATCAGCAAAATACAAAAACCTTAACACAACAAAAGTCGCAATGGAAGTGATGCCAACATTATGATAAACATGCTAGCATCACTTCTGATTTAGCTGATCTAGCTACTAGTGGCTTTTTCATTTTATTGACCCTTCTGGGCCACTGTACTTTAATTACAAAATAGCTATAAGGTCCTTCTTCCCTCTTGGTGCCACAATCTGCATTAAATGTGTTTCCATCAATGTTTTTTTTATTTTTTTATGCACTTTTGTGAAGTATCGCATCAGAAAAGACTGATCAAATTCAAAATAACTTTCTCAGTTTTGCAATTCCAGTTGTGTGGGGTTTTATTTCCATTTTTGTTTTATAATTTTTTGGTCATTTTTAAGTTTTTGGGGGGGATATTTAAAGTAATTTTCAGTTCCAGTGTTAAGTGTTCTTTACAAATGAAAGTGTATTGATCTTTGAAAAGGTGCGATTGCATTGATATATAATATAAAAATGTAATTATTTCCAGACCCATCAGTGTAATGCATGTGGACCAAAATCCCATCCGAAGTGGCTTCAAGGTGCTTTACATGCATGAAATGATTTAATATATCATTAAACCCCCATCTGTAAATATGGTTTCTTATGGTTAGTTAAAAAGCCTGTTAAATGTAAAATATTGTCTGACTTGTGGATGGAGACGGTCAAAGTGAAAGTCTAACATCATAGATTTTCTCTGGTCTGAAAGGAGCCCAGGGTTTTTCACTGACTCATGACTGTAGTCAGGCTTTAGATGAGCATTTTGTACATTCTTGCTTTGTGTCTTTGTTGAAGAAGAACTTGCTGAGCTTGTTGCCAGTTTGTTTCAGCACAATCTGAGAACCCTTACCAATATTACTTTTTCATTTTGCAGTTTTGAAATTGGTTGTCACATAAATTTCCAATGTGGAACAATGTGTTCTCTGTTCATTTGCTGAAAGACTTTTTGGAAATGGGATTTTTTTTTTAAATTTTATTTCCACGAGGGTTCATCATGGGAGGAACCCTTTGATCCAGTTATAATTAGAAAAAGTTAAAGTTTGTCCATCTGTTGCATCTCTGCTTTAACTTCATACATCAGGAATAATCCTGTCTCAACGTGAATATCACAGGGCAGCTTGATTCTGTGGTTACAATCACAAATCTGTGTGACACGGCAGTGTTGCAAAAACAACCCGACACATTTTCTCTGAAGCATACTCACATTTGTTACTCGGTTAATATATCTTTCAACATCCATGTTGTGAATGCACGAGTCACCATTCTGGTCCTTCTTTTGATGCCAAAGTGTTGGCCAGATATTTTTAAAGTACCAAAAAGGTCCAATACTTTTTGAGTCTTTGAGCACATTTATTTTGACATCAAAGCCTTCAGACCAACGTGTTTTGTCTCCCTAAAATTTTGCTCTGTTTTTTTTTTTTTATTATTATTTTTTCATATCCACTTCTGTTGCTTTTGAACTTTCACCACATCGATCGATGTGCCACACTCTTCAGCATTACGTTTGGTGAGTCAGACAACTTCAAATAAAGATCTGCTCTTCAAATCCTTACTGAAGAAATGCTTTTTTTAAGCTTAAGGAGCAAAAATGTGTGTATATAAGTGAAGAAGCAGCTCTCGACTAGACCACTGAGAGTATTAGGCACATCTCATAATTCAGTTCAGTTGAAACATATTGTATTAATCCTGAAGGGAAATTAAACGTTGTAACTCATATTGGTCAAGTTTCTTCACAAAGTTGTGGTAAAAGCTGATGGCTGATGGCAGGAAGTTTTTGTTTTTGTAGTTTTGTAGTTCAATTTTGTTTAAAGAAAATTCCAAACCTGTTTTATAAAAATGTTTTTGAGGGTTTTATTTATTCATTTTTGATTGGGTCTCAAAAGACTAATTTTCTTAATTGTGATGAATCGATAATTGAAATAATCGTCATCTTGAATAACTGATTAATATTACATGGACTTGAAAAGAAGCCAGTGGCTGAAAGAAAAACGCACTCAGAGAAGTCATTAAACCAAAACTTGACAAATATATATTTTACTTTTAAGATTCAAAAAAGCCTTTGTCTATAAATATGTTCTACCCAATATATCCGAGTAATTATCAGAATAATCAATATAAAAATTGATTACTAAAGTAATTTAGTTGCAGCTTTGTTTTGGATATTTAAGACGTCTATTTCCAGTGTTGAATGTACTTTAGAAAATAAAGTGATTGATTATTGAGAGAACATGTACTTGCATTATTGTGCTATTATCATATTACATAAAAATGGTCTCAAAATGTTATCGCAATAATTTCTGGGTCAATTTATCGTCCAGCAAAATTTGTAATGGTGACAGGCCAACCAACTACACAATAGTTTCAAATTCATTGGGGGACATGATCAATATCTCACTGGGGTGGAGGGTTTGAGACAATAAGGGGAGGACGACATGAGGCTGAGAACAAACCACAGGATTTCCTTTAAGCATCTGTGACAATAAGAGCCAATATTGTCACTTGGACTATTTTTGTTAAAAATCTGAAATAAACTTACAATTATGCTTTAGCACAAAAAAATCAGCATATCACTGTAGGGACTAATTGATGAAATTTGGCAGTATGCCGATAAAAAATCATTTGATTGATTGATGTGATAATATTTAAGCAAACGACTATTATCTCAAAGCCTCTATTTAATCATCCATTTGGAGTTTAGAGGGCCACGTTAAAAGCTTTAGCAGGCCGGATTTGGCCCTCGGGCCTTCAGTTTGACACATGTTGCAGACTCTTCACTGTTGCGTCTCCAGTAAAAAGACGACATGGTTTCCGGAAAGCATCAGCAGCCTAAGTGGACCTCATTTCTGGATCTAAGACGTACTTGAAATACATCTCTTAATCTTGTGACAGCAGTCTAAAGTCACTCCCTCCCCTCTGATGATTAATATGAATCAAATCCCCCACCTCACAATGAGAAATGTGTCTGAGCCGCTTCTCTGCTTTCTCTCGCTGCTTTTATGCCCCTCCCTCCCTCTCTCTCTGAAATCCTCTCTACCTCGGTATCCCTCCCACCCCTCACCCTGCAGTCAGTGACTGTCCTAGATTTATAACCCCCCTCTTCCCCACACGCTTCCCCACTCAGTCATTCAGCCACTTAAGCTACTTCTTGTGTTCTCCCACACTCTTCACCGATGATTTGCTTGAGCTGTATGCACTGTTCATCCAAACACAATTGGAAATCAGGGGGACGGGATAAAATGAATGTGGGGTGATGTGTGTGTTTGTGTCATTGTTTTTCTAAAAAGTGTAATTCTTTGTCCATTAAAATCACTAATACCTCCCATTTATGAAGAAAGCACTAGGATATCAAATACTGACACTGTGTGGCTTCTGAATACCTCAAACAATAATGGCAGCTAAAAACATTGAAACAATTTTGGGCTGCAGCTAACGATTATTTTATGTATCGATTAATCTATTAGTTATTCTGACGATTAATCAATTAATCCGGTAACACAATTAGCACATTCTGGAGATTTTTAAGTCTCATAAAATATTTGAACTATATTAAATGATGCAAAGAAATAACTCTTTTTTTTTTTTTTATAGGAAGATATTTTATTGCCTATAATGGAATAACATGACATTCCTCTAGTAAACATCTAAACATTAGCATCTGCAGCTAAGAAAATACTTCTAACAATACTTCTAAACTCAGCCCTTTCTGCTTGACATGATAATGCAATGTATGACTGAACTGTACATTATTCTTGGATTAACCAATTAATAACTGGATATCAAACGGTGCCTAATAAGAGATTTTTTTGATTGAATTTGAACAAGGGGAAGCAAAAACTGTGCCACTTAATTCTGGGTGGAACATATTTACAAAGTTTTTTTTTCCCCTAAATGCAAAATCTACTTGGTTTTGTGCAGTTTTAGCTTCATTTCTACTCTGTAATTGAAATGTTTTTGAGTCTGTGTAGACCAGTTAACGATTCATCAATTACTAAATTAGTTAACTTATTTGACTTAATTACTTTTAAAATGGCCTCAAAACAATATTATTGTTCATTGCAATAACTTCATAATAATTCATCATCTGGCAAAAAGTATTGTGACAGACCTTTGTAGAAGTTTCTATAAAGTTGCTAAACATGTCAACAAAGTTTAGAAGTATCAACAGTGCTCTTTTCATCCTGACCACTGCCCCATTTACCACCTCTACTCATCCCCACACTTGGCCACGCCCCTCAATGTCTCTTGGCTCCGCCCATTTTATTGGAATTTTTCAAGATTGGTCAGGAGCGGTGTTATGCTTTCACTGTGGCCTAGACAGTTTGACATGCAGCTTGTGTTGTGTATCTGGTTTCTGTTGGCTTGTGACTTTCTGGTGAAATGTGGTTACTTTTGAATGCTCTAAAATTCTGAGTGGTTGAAAAGCCACATTTCCCTGTTTGTACACTGACTCATACTGTAATTCTGAAGATTCTTCAAGCTCAGTGATACATTTGTGAGCCGTCTTCGAGGTTCAGTCTCTTGCCTCTGCTGTGACGCAGCAAATCCACCTAGAAGCTCGACTGAAAATGATATTTATCAAGTGAAAAGCCTTTGGTCTGTGAGGAAATGTGCAAACCATAAATCATGTAACGGAACAGTTTTTCAGAACAACTCCCTCTCCGCTCGGCGCCCCATGACAACAAGCTCCTCAGTTCGCTTTGAGCTGTGTTTAGTGGTGACAGTCATTATTTAAATATTACTTGGCTGTCTTGACTTGTGCTTCTCTCAGTCTGTTATGGGCAGAGCTGGCAAACACGGCTGATGCTCTTCTTGCAAATCCGTCTGGATTTTTGTCGGCCACATGCCAAAAAAAAAGTAAAAACTCTAATGTTGACATTACTTATAGCCCTTCCCTTCTCAGTAAAGACTATCTGGGATTTAGGTCAGATTCTTGCAGAATGACACTTTTTGCTGGTTAAAGCCTCATAATCTTGGAGATAAATCTGCTTACATTTTTTTCTTTAATTCAGGTCTTCTGAATGTTGAATGAAAAAGCTCAAATGAATACAAATGTTTGTTTGCTTGACTTATTCCAGATTAACAGTGGAAGCAGGAGGAAGGAGGTTTAACCCGGCTGTTTAAATTTACTGTTTGCAACAAGACGTACAGTGATTAAATGTGAACTCTTTGGTAATCCTCAGAGGCTTTATTTAAAATAAATATCGGGCAGCATGTTGACTTTGTACACAGAACATTGTTAGATGATTGAAAATTGAGTCTTTTGGACATTGTTAAAAAAAGAGCTTCCCATATATATATATATGTATATATTTGCATATATGTATATATTTATTTATATAAATCTGAAAAGGTCAAGCTTTTCAACAAGATGATCAGAATTGAAAATGTGGCAAGATTAATTTAGGAATTTCTTTTCCAAAGTAAATGAATCTTAACTACTATTGAATGCAGAAAGTTAACATCTGCAGTCCTTTTTATTTCCGCTCTTAGAGGTTGGAGCCAATCAGTATCAACCAAAATAAATGCTGCTTTCCAAACAGTAGCCAGTAGCATGTCAAGTAGCATCGCACAAAAGTATTTCGGCTTCCTAAGCCAAATATTCTTTTGATTGTTTTGGATATAATCTGCTTAAAAATTCTTCACTAAGTCGACTTTTCTTTTCCATTTACGTTCCACAGAATATATCATATTTAATTTTTTTTGCCATTCCCCAAGTGTTGCAGCCAACTTTTCCATGTTCCTTCCTGCATCTGTGCCAGAATTAATGTTAAAGTGTCAGTGAGTGTTTTTGCACTGATATTTAAATCTCCTTCCTTTAAAGTTGCTTTTGCTTTCTCAGCCATAAAGTTCTTTAGTTTTAATGGCTGCTTCCCCTCAGGATTCCTCAATCTGCCGGCATAAAACATCCAATTAGGCCTTGATTGGCAGCTACCTGCATGTTATGTTTGTTCCAGCTTCTGCTGTTTTCAATTACAAACAGAGAAATGCTCCTTTCACAACTGGAAAGATTATTCAGTCATTAAGTTACGTCGCTGTGAAACGTTGAGTGGCTCTCATTTGCTTAGCTGTCACTCATCTCTCGTTTATGGTACTCAAAGTCGGATTTCTGGTTGAAATGTTACTGTTTTTAAATTTCTTCTATGAGTTTGAATCGGAAGCAATGGAACCTTGAACGTGTTTGATATTCAAACTGCACCGTTTTGTAATAAAGTGCAATCTAATATTTCATTTGAAACCAGATATTTTCATATGCTGAATCAAAAAGCAAATTTTTTTTTTCTCATTATCGCAACTGAAATCAGACAAAACTTATATGGTTTAGGGTTAATTAGAATTAGCAAAATTATTTCTCTTTGCCAAATACCAGAAAACCTGGCTAAAGCATTTTTTTTTATTTTATTTTTTTTTTACATTTTTTTTGTGTAACTTTTTGTATATTGTGGTTAATCATTCATTTTGAGCAGGAGGGTCATTTACTTTAACACAATTTGTTTGGATTCTTTAATTGCAACAAATATTTAATATTCCCTGATGGCTCAATAATTTGATGATTTCTATTTGAAATAATGGTCGGCTTATATTTTATATGTTAAACAATGTTGAAACTGGGGGATTATGACAGAAAATTGAAACCGTCTATTTCTGTTCATTTGTATTGTTTTTTTTTCTCCAAGATTTGGTGCTGGAGGAGTTTGAAACCTTCCTTGAAAATGCCTGAAGGTGCTTACATTTTACTCTAGGGGAAAGTGTACAAAGTTTCTCCTCAAGCATTCAAAATAACACTTTGATTTCTTTCTTCCTTTTTAAAAAAAAATGAAGTCCCCATGGAAGTCTGACAATAGGTGCCAGGCGGCGTCTGCCGTTACTGAAAGCAACCTAACGTGATTGTGATTGTACGGTGGGCTGCAAATAGAAAAGGGGAAACGGGTTAATTAGCAGATTGTGAAAATGGCCAGGAGTGGAACGTGATTTAGCGCGGTTTAACAGGCACGGTGAAGCATGTTCTCCAGGCTTGCTGTGGGGAGTTCGACACGCTGTCCCGTGTTGTGGAACAGAAACCTATCTCAAGAGGCCAGGCTGTTCGCTGCTTTGAAGCTGCGTTTGGATTCAGGGACTCCAGCCCGCATCAAGAAACTGAGATTATACATTAAAGTCACGCCTGAACTGATGAGCTGGACTTGCTTTGCTTTAGTGTCATACATTATCTATGAGTGAGACTCTTTGAAAGCGCAGGATAAGAGTCTTGTTTCGCTCTTTAATGCATCTAAGCGGTGTTAACTTCTTACCGTGTTGGTGTATTTTTAGATGCGCTTGTCACTCACTTTCACAGATTAATACATAGTCTGTCATCTGCCATTTGCTAAAATGGGCGAGGATGAGGGTAGAAGTTGATGAGAAACCGCTTAAATCGAAATACGGACATAATCTGAGGGACTGACCTTATGTCATTAAGACTGCCGAGGATATTCAAACGGAAACACATTTTCCTGACATGAAGACACATTTATTTTTATTTCCAAGTATCTTAAAAAAATCCTCTTTGAAAGTGATGAGTAGTAAATCAGATGTCTACTTAGATGTGGAATGTGCTGATGAAATCCTTTGTTTCCATTTTCAAAAAAGACCCTTACAAAGAGTCGCTTCACATTATTTCCATGGTGATGGAGATGGGTGGAGAGAAGTGGATAACATTAAAGTAAAATGAAACGTTCATCCTTGAGCGTCCAGCCCTGATTCACTACTGCATTGCACCCTTTGTACCGTCGGCACAAAGAACGCCTCAGACTGAGCTGCCAAGCAAGTACTGTTATCTACATTTATTGTAGGCATTATGGATTCATTATGGACCAAATGAACTCATACTGACACTAAAGATCAGTGTCAGTATGAGAATCTCATCAAAGCTGAGATTCATTCTGAAGAGCAGACCCCAACAGAACTCAAACATCTATGTATGTATTCATCCGTTTATTTTGAGGAAACACTGATGCTGATGATTATTCCAGAAAGCATAACTGATTTTCCCATCTTATAATTTATAATGGCATCAAGTGAATCCCTGGTATTTGTGGAGGTTAGGGACCACAGCCACCTGTAAAATAGTCGCTATGTTACGGGAATAAAGTTGTATGAGAATAAAGTAAATAATACCAGGAAACAGTTGTAGTATTATGACGCTATTTTCAAAATATTACAACTTTTTTCTCAAGTTATTTTGACTTTATGTATAAAATTCTATGACTTCATTCTCATAATTTTATGACTTTATTCCTGTATTTTTCTATCTTAGTACGGCTCTAATACTGCCTCGTATGTTTCTTCTGATTCATTGTGACTTTGGTTTTCAACTTTGTTCATTTGCCATTTAATCCGCCTCCTTTGTTTTAGTCAGAAGTCGTATTTAAATGGTGAGGCAACAAGAATCTCATTTAGTAGAGCTGCTGTACTTTAAGGGTGTGTTTACACTGGTTTATTGGTGCCATTTGCATAGTTTTTTTTTTTTACTAACCTGGCTATAACTAGCTGGTTGAGTATTGAATTAAACAGAATCTGTAATGAAGCTCATTCATCCTGATTCCAGCTCATTAAAGCGGTGTTATTACCCACCTCTGTTGCTGTCACGTTTATCCTTGAAGTGACAGGAGTGTTGTTAATATTATTTGGCATTCTGTTATTAGAATAAAATGAGTTATTCTGACAGACGTACATGTAAACATCCCCCTTTACTCGCGGCAGTAAACTTCACGCCTCGCTTCCTCTCACTGCTGCCAACTTGGCAGCTTTGTCCTGGATTTTGTAAAATCGCTAAATTTGGGAAAAACGTCAGCGGGAATCTGACCATGATTTTATTTTTGTCGTTGAAAAAACACATCATTAGCAATTTTTTTTTATTATAATATATGACAAACAGCCAGCCTGTGACATTGAGTGTACCATCACTCTGCTTTAGTGTGATGGAGAGGCACAGGCAGCAGCACCTGTTGTTTCCAGGGAGCAGCTGCAGCTCAGGAGGAAGAATAATCGTCTATGTATGGAAAAGAAAAGTAACAGGAAGGGGTATATATGAATGTGGCTTGCATTGCAAATAGCACTCCACTGAGCTGGACTTGAAATATTTAGATTCAAGAGAACATGCATGAAGCTGATTCTTACATGCATGAAGCTCGAATGGCCAATTAAAGCCTATCTGTGTCAGTCAGGCTGAATCTCTGGATCCCTGAAACTGCAGATTCATGCATGAATTGTTAAACTTGCTGTATATGGGATTGTTCCAAATTTGGCTACTTATTGGAAAACAGAGGTTCAAGTTGTACTGGACATTCATGCTGTTTGGATATAACACAGATTAACATCATGATCATTTGACTTATTGGATCTATTTGTACTACATGAGGCATACCTAGTCTTTTTTTCTTTGAATTATTTTTTTCTTTTAAATATAAAATAAAAATTAGAAAAAATTCTGAGTTGAATCTTAAAATTAAAGACTGACTTTTTTTTTTTTTTAAAGAATTCTGAATTCTAACTTTAATCTCAGAATTCTGACATTTTTCTCAGATTTTTCCTTTTCTTTTTTTAAAGTGGCCCGAATCCTCTTCCCTTTATGCCGTGTCTTCTGTATAAACATGGTACATTTAAATGCAGTTTTATCTGAAACTTGTTGCTGCTCTGAATAAAGATTATACCGACTCCAGTTTACAAAAACCCACCAGCAGAAATGTGGTTCCTGTAATGAAGGAGGCGGCCATGCCACATACGGAGTTAATGTTTACCTCTCTAATGCTACATGATGCTAAGAGCTTCATGGATTACCAAAGCAGCGTGAAGCTTCAGCACTAAGCTCGATAGCATATTGAAGTGCAGAGACATTAGAATGAAGAGTAACTGTGAAGCCGCACTGGCCTACTTTAAGGATGTGATCCATGTTTAATGTGCCAGGCCCCCTGCTGTTTGTGGAGGCAGAAGGGGCCACTTGCTTTTGTCATGATGTCATTCGTTTGTTTGTTTTTTGTGTTTTTTTTGTTTTGTTTTTGTTTTGTTTGGTTTTTTTCACATTTCTGGAAAATAATGCTTGCTGAGAAACGTGACAATGACAGATTTTCAGTCAGAGCTGGAACTTCCTTTACTCACATCTCCAGTTGGCTGTCATCGCTACAGCTTCCACGACTTCCACTTGTGTCTGGAGATAGACGAGAACAACACTGAAACATTTCCTAATTAATGCATTCATTTGCTTAATTAGTAACCTCATCGGTGTAAGTGGTTGGGGTGACTGTACATACTGATTATGGAAGAACATCTGCTTGTTGTTAATCAGGGTGTTGTTGTTGTAGGAAAGAGAAAACATAAATAAATGCTAATTTATTCATATTAACAACATACACCAGGACAGGCTACTAGCCTAAGTCATCTATGTATGTTAGTCATTGCAGCTTAAACAACATGGCAACAACCGTGTGACAATATTTTATTTAAATTTATAAAAACCGAGCAGCTTACAATATTGGTACTGTATTGGTTGGACATCTGAAATAAATGTTTCTCAAATAAAATCTGTTGTGACAACTGATCATTGATCCCTTCCAGAATAGATTTAGCATGACTTGGATAGCACAACCTTTATAAAAATCTGCTTTTACATTAAGTTATAACAATAAAGTGCAGAAAGTGTAGTAAACAAAATGCCAGCTAAAAGAGCAAAGTGACCCAGCAACATTATACTGGCGCTAGAAAGTGGCTTTCTTTCTATTTGTAGATAGTGATGCATCAGTAGCTGCTACTTGTGACAAGATGAGTCTAGACAGCTGCCTATAATAACGACAGACCTCCAGCTATATCAGTTGGTGAATTAAAACCTTAATCAGTAAATATCAACTAAAACTGAAAGATCTTGGATAAAACACTCACTGGCCGCTTTACAAGATATCCTGTTCCACTGATTGCTAACACAACTGTTGAATTGGTCAATAAAACGAGCAACGCTCCCAGTAAATGGACCTAATTTACTGGGATTTTTATGTGCAACTACCCCTTCAGGTTTATAGAGACTAGCAAGAAAATTAAAGTACCCATTAAGCAACACAAGTGTGTCACGAATTCTTTTGTCAGAGGAGAATGGGCTGTCTGGTTGGAGGTCAGAGAAGGGTAATGTTGGCACAATAAAAACTCCTTACACTGAGGTATGGAGAATACGATCTCTAAACACGCAACATGTCAAACTTTGAAGCAGCAGAAGATCATACCGGACGTCACTCCTTCCAGGACAGGAAGCTGTGGCTGGAATTAACAAAAGATGGATGATGACAGAATGGGGGGTAAAAAAACCCCCCTCGCCTGATCCGATCAGACTTGATCAGCTGTGACATTCAGATGTCGGGGTTAGAATTTGGTCATCTTGTGCCCTTTGAGTTGTTGCTGACCATGTGATAAAGGCTTTATCAAACATTGTGGATTATAGTATGGCTGCCTCAAACCAGTTTTGTGATGTGCGTTATTGTGTGAAACCAATATAAGCAGTTCTTTAAGTTCTGTCTCTGGTGCTGTTGTCTCTTCTTGTTTTGGAAATATAAGTTCAGCAAGAAATGTTTAGATATGATTACTATGATAATTAGCAATTTATTGTCACTGTTCAGTTTTAATGCTGTTTAAAGGATAATTCTTTGTTCGTTTGTTAGTAAGAAAATATTTGAACCTAAAATCTCATGTTAAATGAATCCAGTCCATTTAAAGGTGACCCATTATGCTTCTTTAAACAGGTTAGAATAAATCTATTTTCTATAGATCTATTCTACAGCACATACACGGTGTGTAATGTTGGTATATAAAACATGTTCCTTACATTTCTTACACAAATTCATTCTTGGATGATGAGACTTTACTCTGATCAGATCAGATCAGATTAGATCAGAATTAACCTTTTTAGGGCCTCTTGTCACTTTAAAGCCAAATAATCTGCTGCTGGCCACACCCCTCAAATCAACATTTACATTCACACGTGAAAATGACTGCAAACAGATGCACAATTATACAACCGTACATCTTTGAGAAGCAGAAGTAGGGCTCCCTGCACAACCAACAACAATGTAGTGAGTGGTTTCTGTATGGTAAATCATCAACAAAACTTTGTCTTGTCCAGCAGTCATTGTACAGCTCATACAGCAGTAAACCCAGCTGACCAAACATGCTGGAGCTCCGCTTAGCTGGGGTTGCTAGGTAACGGGCTGGGGTTGCTAGGTGTAAGGAAGTGTCTGCCAATTTGTGACTTTGCATTCAGAAAGTTTTTGAAATTAGTAATTTTCTAAACACCAAGAAACATTAATTTAATGCCAAAAACACAGGTGGATGTTTTCTAAGCACTTGTTTTTCAGAAGCAGTTAAAACCCAAATGGAAGTATGAAAACTTGAAAAGCATGAATTTTGCATAATAGGTTCCCATTAAGTATTTGCTCTCCATTAATTGACAGCATAATTGTTGAGTCACTAGCAGGCGTGTAAGGTTGGTAGGTCTGTGTACTTTTAAATTGCTAGTTTATTTAGTTCATTTGAATATTATAATTCAGTAAATTCATTTTGCTTAATAGCAGGTTAATGAGTGCAAGACACTTTAGCTTTAAGGGTTTACTTTGTCGTCTACCAGACCACACAGAGAAATGCAAGTCTGCCTGAATAGAACCCTGATTGTAATTTTCACTATTTTTCAATAAAGAAGACGATTAGCACGATCTTGAGTTTTGTGTCCTGACCGACACCCAGTGGCGATCGTCAAACTCTACAGCGGGGGACTTTTATTTAGTTCCTCCATTACAGACCATGTCCATCCATTTAGGATCACAGTGTTCCCATCCTGTAACGGCTCCTTCCAGGTCGATAATGGATCCTGCTATAAACCTCAGATTATGTCAAACTGGTTTCTCCACATGACAATGAAACCCCTGCCAGCATCCACAGTCACCAGCTCTCCATCCAGCAGTTCAATGATTCCAATTCTGTAGAAAAAAACGTCCTCCTCCTCAGCAGTTTTTGCTATGCAGATATTATTAATCAGTTCATTTAGTTTCTCCAGAATGGATTGAGGTTTTCATATGTTAAAAGTATGCTTTAGCTGAAGATGCATCCTTTGCTACATATAATCAAGCGTACACTTAACAGAGTTCAAAGTTTTAGCATTTTAAATTTGTTTGATATTTAAAAAGATTTCAATTATTTATTTGGAACTTTTACTTTATTTCTAATATTGTATAAAAAGGCTTTCATGGTTAACTGAAAAATCCGGAGAATGTTCCAATTTTCTCAAATGAATAATCGATGAATTGTCGGAATAAGGAATTGAATAATCAATTCTGAATGCAAATCTAAATGTGCTGAATGGTCCTACTGAGCTTTGTTGGTAAACGGTGTGATCAGTAGCTTCAGCGTAAACTCACTAATAAATATTTCTGCAGCTGTGAGTTGTGACAGAAAACTCATTTAATTTCCTGCTTCTGGCCGTTATTGACACTTAACCTCGTTAATGCCACTATTTGTTTCCTCTGTCCAACTAAATATAATGAATATGGAACTCCTGTTGCAAGTTTTGTCGAAGAATTTCCTGAACCAAATGACTTTACTACCCAGGCAAATAAAGAAATATTAACATGTGCTCTGACAGCTTACTCTGTTGTATCAAATGGCTGACCACGAGCGCTATTCCCCAGCTGGAGCGATGAGATGAATGGGATCTTTTTAAAATGCTGACATTTTCAGGTGACAAATTCTCCCGACAGAGCCACAGAAGACATTATCCAACTGCTTTGACAGATCAGCTCACGAATTCATGCAGGTATGGGCCTAAATGTCACATGGCAATCTCCTCTCTGAAGTTTAATCAGTTTTTAAGATCTATTTATAGCACATTTAAGAAACACGTAATGACACGAGATGGATAATATTGGATCTGTCTGGATCTGATTGGTTCCGGCTGGAAAGAAGGATCTTCAAATTTTTTATTTATTTTTTTGTTAAAAATGTCTGAACAAGTTTTCATTTAACAGACTCTACCGTCATCTGCATTAACTGAACTCTTTCAGCTAATCCAAAAAATGATCAACAAATTAGCCAAATTATCAAGTGTACAATAAGAAAAAGCTGTGTTGTTGCATTTTACACAATAAAGTGCTTACGTATTTTAAAAAACAGCCACTTGAAACGTTGTTTATATTTTTGATGTATTATATTGTGTAAAAAATACTTAAGTGGTTAAATGAAAAATCTGCTGAATGTGGCAGTTTTGTGTATTCAATTAATCATCAATAATAGATTACTAACATAATAATTAGTTGCAGCCCCAATCTGTCTTATCTGATACTGCTAGGACGTAGTGAGAGTTTTATAAAACATATATATATATATATATTTTTTTTTTGTTTGTTTTTTTTTTTTACATATTTGGTAAAAGTGATTTACTGTCCCAGTAAATAACTTCGATTATTTGGTTTTAAAGTGACAGGATGCCTTACAAAGGTTCATTCTGAAAGAAGCTCAAAGTATTCTGATCAGACCAGACTAAAATCTCATTTTTTAAAACATGTTTACATTTGTTGTGATGGGACAGAAAAGGCATTTTTTTCCCGCATGTTTCCAAATAACTGCTTGGCATCTGTTTAGTATGTAATGGTTGCTGGGCACACTGCAGTGACCAAGATGTAATTATTCTGTGAAAGAAGAGGGAGACGCCTTCTCATTTAACGGCAAAACTTGTGCAGGTGACCAACATCATCAAAGGTCAGAGCTGCATCTCGTTAGTATCGATCGTTTCCCACATGCCACATTCACTGACCACTGTTTGTCTATTTCTCTTCCAAAATTCTTGCTGTAATCCTGCATCTGTCTGCTGCACTTTACCAAAGACGCTGGCGTGTCTATTTGTATGCATATTAATAAAGGGAGTTTTTAAGAGCATAAAATTCTTTTGCAGGAAAAAGAAGCCTTGAAGGATATTTAATTGCTTCTACTCATGTATCAGGAAAATAGGTTTTACTCGTCTAGCGGCAGTGAGAATTTAATAATTTGTCTCCAGGATTTGCTTCGAACTGTCACCGCCTTATGATCTTTGCTACCAAACTGCTGTAATTAAGCTGTCTGTGCCGCAGGGTCATTGATCCAACATGTTCACAGAAACCCACATCTGGCGTCGCTAACCATGTTCCTATTGATCAGTTTTGCTCAAACTGAGCTCAGAAGATTTCTCAGGTGATGGAAAACGAAACAATTGCATCACTGAACAAGCTCCCAATATGAGTGGCTGTTAATAAGCAATTTTAGATTATTTAAGAGCACTTTGGTGCTGAAAGGTACAGACGAAAGGTCAGGAACCACAAAAAAGAGGAATGGTTTTTAATTTTTTTTCAGAGCTGAAGTGAAAGGGCAGGCTTTTTGTTTATTTTCTAGCAGCTGCAGTCCTGATTGGGGAAAACTAACATTTAGGAATCATGTCGTCTATCAAATAAACTGATTGATATGCTTCATGCATCTGTCACACTGATTCATGTCTAGAGCATATTATCTCACAAAATATTCAAGATTATTTTCCCTTTTTGATCCAGTCTATAATAAACATTAATTATGATGCTGCTTCCTTTTGTCCAGTGATGCTCTGCAAAAACACAAAACCTTACCAAGTATTTTTGGTCTAGTTTCTAGTAGAAATAGTACACTTGAAACTAAGCTAATCTACAAATAAATGTTAAGGTTAACATTTACTTAATATCAACTAAATGTTAACTTTTACTTTAAGTAAATGGTACTTAATGTTAAATAATGTTTTGACTTATTGCTTTGACTTAAAATAATAAGTCAAAGCAATAATTGACTTATTGTTTTAAGGCAATAATTCCTTAATATTGATCAAATACTCTATACTCTTCCACTCTTGGAGGTTACAGCCAATTAGTGCCAATCAAATGGCTGCTTTGAAAACGCCAGCCAATAGCATGTCAAGTAGCATGATGACTAGGTTTTTCAGCTTTTCAAAGCTGCATATTCATTTTTTACATTTTTAGTTGAGTACTTATTGTCATTTCTCTTCCTGTAGTTATATGATTACAATTTTAGTTCATGTTGGATATTTCTGTGTGAGGAACAGATTCAGTATCTATTCCCTCATCTTAGTTGTCCAGTAATATATTCCAGTGTTGGTAACTGGTGATGTTTGGTGTTCCACCAGCAGTTAGAAGTCAGCTTTGCTGCCGTCCTTCACTGCGAAAGCTACAAATATGGACACAGTGTTTATGCTCTTTATTCCACACTGTCAAATTATGATTATATATTAGAGAGGGAAATGAAGATGGGGAGTAAGGGATGGCAGGAACAGTGATTTTCTGCTATTAAAGATTTCAATTTTCCACACCAGAGGAGTGTGGTTCCATATGAAAGAGGATGAAAATACTGTTCAAGGAGGAAAGCATTGTCAAATCATTTCTAAGCCTTGAGCTTTGAGTACATTTTGCAGAATGCAAATTTTCAAGCATAAAGGTTTGTAGTTAATTTTGAAGTATTTTGATTCATCAAAAAAAAGAATCATTCACAAAAGACCAAAATTTCACACTTCAAATCGGTAACTTTGGCTTTAAATTCTGATCTGTTAACTTCCAGCTCTACCTCATGTTTTCCCTCTGCTGCTCTCTTCCAAATATTATCAAATTCAAAACCTTAATGCTACAGCACACAGCCATAGCTCCAGGGCCTGGTCTCCTTCCTCCATACTGGTGCAGGCTGGACTGTTTTTCTGGCCAACGCTCCGGTCATCAATCCTCCTACTGTCGACTTCTCTCTGGCTCATTGGTCTTAAAATGAATGACGTACTGATTTCAGTGTTGAGTGATTGTCTTTGCACTTGCAGTGCCTATAAAAAGTATTCACCCCTTGGACGTTTTACCCTTTTTTATTGATTTTACTCATCAATCATGATCAACTTTGTTTTTTTTAATTGCAAAAGAAACTATTTAATGTCAAAGTGAAAACTAATGTCTGCAGATTGATGGAAATTAAATAAAAATATGCCACATAGGATAAGTGATTGCGTAAATATTCACCCCTTTAAAGTGACTGACCTGATTCAACAGAGGTCCAGCCAGTTAGTTGTATTAGTCTCACAGGGAGGGAAATAGAAATTGAGTTCAGTGTGTCTCCATTGATTGTAGTATAAAGACACCTGTATCTGGACAGTCCATTCAGTGGTTAATCAGTATCCATGGCTACCTTGGACTTGAAAAACACTCCATGAAAATCAGAGAAATAGTTATTAGAAAGTATAAATCAGGTGACTCTCATCCAAAATACAGAACGTATGTTTACATGAGCTCTTGGTGTTGATGTGATTAAGTTTGGGCTTTAAAAGTGTAACCAAAGTTGAACTTTTAAGGTATTTTCCCACCTGATAGCTCAGTATACTCTGTGTGATTGGAGACCAAAACTGAAACATTTGTTGCATTTTCATCTTATGCTGTCCACACCTGTTGAGCAACCCATCCCCTCCCTCACCTGTCGTAGCGCTGCTTGTTTGTTTTGGTTGTATTTACCCAGAATACCCTGTGCTGTAGTCCACTTTCGGATCAGTCTCCATTCCATTGGAGTTCCCATATGCATTGAAAATGCAATCAAGTTCCCTTCAACTGAACCAAAGTCTTGGTTTTTTATTCACTTTTTTGGTCTGCATCAGAGTTCACACCTCCCCAAATGAAATGGATTTTCTATCCAGTCGATTGACCAGGGAAGGTGTGAAAAAACGTCCACCATTTAGTGACTTGTATGAACCTGTTGCTCGTTTCATTGAATTTCTTTGGCGCATTGATTTTCAGGTTTCCCCACTGCGGCTCCTCTCTTCCCTTCTTATGCAACTTACTTTATGGTTGACGACTTTGATGTACATTAAACTTGGCAGGCAAGGGAAATAATTAAAAGAAGTAACTGAATTATCTCATCAGTTTGTTATTTCCCCTCCAACATGGGCCACTTAAAATATGATTAATTTGATTAAAACTCAAGTCAAACATCTTCTGTGATTAACTGATGAATCAATTAATCATTGGGAGTCTTATACCAGGCTGAATATCCTAATTGAAGTCTGACTGTGCTTCTCTGCAGGTCTTATCTCTTTTCTTTTTTGGATTGTTTTTAAGGTTTTCTGTTTTTCTGTCTTTATCAAATACAACGTCGCATCAGATTTGTATAGCAAAAGAGGCACATTCATTGCTCATTTATGAACAATTCATGTTTCATGTTCCCATTTCTCAAATCGGAGAAGGCTTTGTAAGAGCTGCCTGTGCCTTGTCAAAAACAGTGTGTCCCTATGATGGGGCATTAGCAGATGGAAACAAAACTCTGTCAAGTGATGTAAATGAAAGTGAACTAAACTTCCTTCCTCATGCAGTTTTAACCAGTTTTACCCTGTTGAAACTCTTCCTTAAAGGATAAAATAAGTAGGAATTTGGGTGCCGAGTCATTATGCAGCTTCACACTGGTTGATTGATTTATTACATAAATCATATGGCAATATTCTTATGCCTGGAATAAGCCGTGATGCAGTTTTATGAATACATGCCATTTCTATCAGACTTGAACATTGGACTCCAGTTGCTTGGGTTTTGGTTTGTCCTTCAATTAGAATCCAAGAAGTTTTCGGGTTCAGGTGAAACTTAACAGAACTGATTGTGTTGCACTAGGAACATCTCACCCAGTCAGGATTTACTAAGAACTGACAAATTAATGACTTTAAGCTTCGCCTTTCTAATTACTTTCTACAATCCCCAATCAACTCTGCCTCTGCACATTTTTCAAAGCATGACTCATCGCTTTCAACTCTAAAGTATAGAAAACTGTTAAACGTTACATCAATAAATGTTGATGGTTGATCATAAAATGGCTGGATAAATTTGGTTTATTTACAAAGTTGTGTCACTTTGAAGTACTTTTATGAGGCTATATAGGGAGAATAATGGTGGGTACTAGTCTCTCTACCTTAAACAGAGGAGTTAAAGTGCCTTTATGTTCTGATCATAATGGGATGAGAGCAGAATGGTTAAATAAATTAGTGTTTTGTCTGGAGAACTGTCCTTAAATGCTCTGGTGACGCGCATTGACTGTTATGTTAAACGTTCATGATCGGTGACTGGCTACTTGGTTGCCAGGTGCAAAAACATATCTTTTCCTGATCAGTGAACACACTCTACAGGAGAAATGTGAGGTTACATTACTCTGTGTAAAAAGAAAAAAAGACTCAAAGTTATTTGTCTTTGTAACATAACTTTCTATTACATTTGAGAATATTTTGAGTTTTTGAGCTGTTATAAACTGGAGCTTTTCGCAACATACTGTCTCATTTTGGGTTAGCTTCATCTGTTTGGTCCCCATCTTCATTTCCGCTTGTCATCTCTGCATTACCTTGTATTTCAACATGGTCTGGTTCAAACTGAAAAGGCTGGATGTTTCTCATTGCACAAAAATGACTGTCCTAACTGGATGGGGCTAGTACGTAAAGCACCTAGCAAACATAATGTTCTCAGGATGCATTGCAGTTCAAAACAGCATACTCATGGATCCCTTTAAAGTGATATTTAAATATTTTGTATGCTCTTAATTTTTGTTCCCTTTCGAGAAATTGTGGATAATAAAGAATGATGACACAGGAAGTGTTCTGTTTGCATAAACTGAACTACTCCGTTTCAACCTATTTTCTTATTGCATAGATAAAAGCAGCAAACATTTGATGACCATACTAAGAGCAACAATGTTGTGGTGGACATACTCCTGGTATATGATATTACCATTATATCACCTAAACCCACTCTACAGCTCTCTTTACTGCACTCCGATCCATTACTGTAGAGTGTCGGCAGCAGAACATTTTATCTTGTTATAAAGTCTGAGATTTATCTGTTATCTGCTGCTATAAATTGTGCTGCGTTTGAAAGTAAACAGTGTTGGGCTAGCGGATGTGGAAGAACAGAACTCTGTTTATTTGAAGTGAGAGGGAAAAAGGACAGTTGTCTCATCTATTTGTTGGCAAGTGAAGCAGGTTTTCAGCATTCACTTTATAATAAACCAGGTTCTCCGGTGCGTTTGTCGTCATTTGGTTGGAAAGCCTTTTAATCCGGCTTTCCCAGTTTGTTAATGTTTGATGTCAGAGCAGATATCACTTGAGTTGTTTGTCTTGGAAGGAAAAAGCCTGGCGCTCCACTGGTGGATAATTCTTGCTTCCGATCAGATGAATTTCGACAAAAAAGCAAAACTGTCTTCCTGGCTCATGGCTGCTTATCGCACAACAGGTGTCCCGTATTTATTATTTGTGCTATTTGCCAGCTTGAAGACTAGTGCCCGTGTTGTCAGCATCAGTGAGATTTTCTCCTACCTTTGCTTTGGAAAGAAAAGGGAAATGCACGTTGCATACAAATCACCCTGCAGAAGTCTCCGCCATCACGCCTCAGGGTTATGACTGAACGATAACACCCTAATGTTCCTTGACTGCCATGCTGGGATCATTCATGGATTTCATTTTTGTTATTTGTTATCTAGGACTAACAGTAGATCAATGCCTCTGCTTGTTGTCTTCATCGTATTCAAGCCTTTTGCCACGTTATTTCAAAGAGATCTGCTGGTGTCCCTTTATTTGTCGTAGCAAGTTTCTGGAGGTCATCCCACTGTGATTCTGAGCGAACTCTTGCCTCAAGACGTGTGGATTTACAGTTATCTCCCATTCGCAGCTGTATTAGCTAATCTTATCTCAGGCTCTCTGTGTTTAGAAAAAGTCTTTTGAAATATTTGTGCTCCCTTACTGAGAGGCCTTTAGAAGGGTGCCGAGATGGGATATAAAAAACTTTTAGGGATTGGAAAGTGTCTCTTTAGTTCTGTTCACTTGTTACTTGAAACAAATTTCAAAGCAAAAACACTGATCTCTTCTACTGACGCTCCACTCCACAACATTACACGACATAAAGGTGCCGCAGACTCCACAGCGTCCCTTCAGGGCTCTAATGGAATCAAAGCCTCAACAGGCTGTTAATTGGCAAGTGGTCATAATGTTATGCCTGATCAGTGTATACTTGATGAGGATTTGAAGGTGAAGAGCCTTCGGTAGCTAAAACAATGCTCTCTAACTGGCCTCATTCATATGATGTCAAGCATTTCTTCAGGGTTTGGGTTAAGCTTCTTAGTCACAATTAAGAAAACAAAAATCCACCAGTTGTTCGCAAGCAGTGACTCATTAGACTGCAAACTGTGAAGTGGGTCCCCTCATAGTGAGTTATGGCCTAATTCTGTGCTTTCTTGTAAATATATTGTTCAGATATGCACAGTGCATAGAGGTTATGCCTCATTTATTTATACTTCACTTCAGACATCTTTGTAAGCTTTTAAAATGTTATGATCGGTTGCTCTCATGGCAATTGAAGCAGGAAATAAAAGAGCCTAAGCTCAAAGAAAAACCCAGTGCTGTCATCACATAATGGGCAACTTTATTACTAGCTGTCATAAAGACACAATTTGCTCCTGTTTTTGTTGATTCAATGAAAAATGTCCTCAAGGAGGATATTATCAAGAATATTTTACTACAAACAGAATGTTGGATCACCAAAGTCTTATTAGGTATTCATGGATTTGTCTTATCCTCAACCAGCTGATCCTTCTTGAGACACGTAAAATCACTAGAATTGTGCGATCTGACAGGTCTAACTAAATTAATATAGAATTATTTTGATGATAAATACTTCTAATTTCTAAGTCTGCTAAAAGCCAACCCAAAAACCTAAGTATATAAAAAAAAGTCTCATATCAGTGCTTTATACAGCTCTTAAGTCTTCACAGAACACTCCGCAAATGTATTCTTGGCAAACTATGTTGTTGTTTTTAATTTATTATTATTATTTTTTGGATTTCATGGAATTTTTTTTGGCACAAGTAGTGTTTATTGACAATTATTACACAACAAATAGGTGAAGACATGCAGTACAGGTCTCCGTAATCATACAGAGGACAACTGAATTGGGGACCATAAGCTCTACATGCCAGTTCTACCTTCACAAAGACTTCGATCAAACATTTAATTTCAACTAAACAGTTAATTAGTGGAGTTTCTGTAAGTTTCTCTGGAGATCTCTACCAATTATTATTTAACCTTGTTTTGTACTGATTGAGCTGAAAAAAAGCACCTTTAATCCAATCTACCATCCAGGACTCATGATCTAGTTGAAGTACATCAGTTAGCTGTGGGTTGTTCAAAGACGTGGTGGCGTAGAGTTGGTGTTTCGTGAGACAATGGCCAGCCACAGTGAGGTAAATCCACTAATGGACAGTAACTCACATTGTCAGTTCATCCTTTGTGGTGTTGGCACCTCGTCAAATAGATCAGTCCTTGCTCTGATGTTTCAGTTCCTCCTACACATGGGATTCTTTACCCTTAATCCAGCTAAGGTCGGTCATCCAGACACAATGCAGGCTGTCGCATGGTGTAGTAATGAGTCTGTTACCTGTGTCCATATGGCATGTTCAGATGTCCTGGTCTTCCCTAATGCTGGCTGTCTGGGGCAGCCAGGATCTTGACAAGGTGATTCATGCATCGGGTGTGTCTGAGCATTTTTATCTGGTGACAATCACTCACTACTTCGACAGACTGGCGACCTGTCCAGGGTGACCCCGCCTCTCGCCCGGAACGTAGCTGGAGATAGGCACCAGGAACCCTCCCGTCCCCATTAGGGACGAGGGTGAATAGAAAATGGATGGATGGACGGACAATCACTCATTATAGACTATATAAGCTTTAATACACTCATGGTCCTATCAGCACTTCCCTCTGGTGTTTGTTCTAGATGTGTCAGTTTATAGTACACCCCCCGTTCACCAAACTGGTTCCAGACCAGTTATTTTAGCTTGTTTGTTGAGGATGCTTTAATATTTTTAACCACATATGAAGGTTCTGTGTAAGTATGTTTTTGATAAATGAACCAGTTGGTTTAGTTCAATCACAGCTTGCACTGCTATCGCTTCTCTTGAAGTTAAAACGCTGATCTCGTAAAACCACCGTTCAGCTGGTAACAAATCTCTACAACATTCACAAGGACAAGAACATGATACACATGTCAAAGGTTTGGTGCCTTACATCTGTTTAAAAGAAAAGTAGTTGAAGAAGTTTGAAAGGCACCTGTGATACAAAATTAAAATTTCGTATGTGTTCATCCTTCCAATTGGGTCTCTATTGCTTCTAAAAACAGCCCAAACACTTAACAAAAAGTTGTTTTTGACGTCTCGAAAATTAGCCATTTCAAAATCCTCCTGATTGTTGAGTAGTTATGGACGAGCACTGCAACATTACCTAGCAACGCTAGCGAAGCCCAACCCTTTAGCTAGCAACCGAAATGGCTCTTCAGCATATCTAATCTGCTGGTTTTATTGTGTGCACTGTACAATGGTTGCTGGAAAAGACAAGAGTTTTTTTGTTGACTTAACAATAATATAATGAATATGGTTTGTAGTCCATAAGCCTATTATAACTTGTTCAAAAATAGATTCCCCGTACAAAAGAGCCACTGCACAATTATCGCTGGTAAAGTGTAAGGGCAACTGAAATACTCAATAATTATTTTTTTTTATTTTTATTTTTAAAGTATTCTGAAGCAACTATAAAGTTCTCATTATTTTTCTCTAAAGTATTCATTGAAACTTTTTTTTCAGAGATTTTTTTGTTTTTATTGTTTGTTCAATTAAATAAAAAACAGCAAATACAGACAAATATGCTTTTACTTGTATTTTCCCTTTTAAGATCCACCCTAGTCAATTCTTTGTTGTGCAGCTCAACAGGCATCAAGTTTTCCTTTTTGTAACGGCACAGTTCGACCAACCTGCCCTTTGTTATGCTCTTTACTCAACCGTGTGATGATATCAGCGGGCTTGTTTGCGTCTCTCCTGCTAGTGATTCCAGGCCGTTTTTATCTGCTCCCAGAGATAAAACCCTGGAGATTTTTCTTCCAGTCGTTTGTTGCTGAGAACATCTGATGGAGTGCTGCAGGAGAAACATGCAGAAAGGTATTCCTTTCTGCAAGTTCGTCTTTCACGGGAGAAAAATGCCATGTTCTCTTTAAGTATTTATCATTCATCTACTTGGTGGCTGCAGTTACTGACAACTACATTCTGCTGTGGGTATAGACTCCGTCTTCTTGTTTACTGCCGGTGATGCGCCCTGCAAGCGCCCGGCTTGGTAAATATTAGTCTCGCTTGACAAAGATGAAGCAGCAAATGAAGTCGTGGGGTGACTGCACTAAATGTCGCTGTCTGGATTCTGATGAGGATGCAATTAACTTCAGTTCTCAAATGAGTTCAGCAGAGAAAGTGCATGTTTAAACTCTTTGCCCCCCACCTTCCTCCATTTTAATCACATGCATGGCAGGAAGGAGGTCCACTTGGAGTTTGTCAGCTGAGAGAAATTAAATTATGATTCCATTTCAGCTGTGTAGTTTTCATTTTGTTTTTCTTTCCTTTTCCTGAGACGGGTTGTGAATATAATAGAACTTGTCTGCCTCTCTTTTACACAGAAATCCCAAAAGAAAATGGTTTTAAACTAATATTTTGTGTGTTTTTCTTTTAATAATATTTGTGGATGACTGGCAGTGTTATGTTTGCTTACATTGTTGATGTGGATGATGTTGGGTAACTAGTCCCAGTCTTTACTCTGCAGCTGTGGCTTAAAGTTTATGCTTTAGTTTATTATGTTTTCAAGACAAATGATGTTCTTCTATTGACTGTAGTTGTTAAAACTGTTAATGCGTGACATGTGACACTCCAAGAATTTAAAGGAGCAATGGCAGAGTATGTGAAGTAGGGATGAAAAGATTAATTGTGATAAATGAAGTGAAATAATCAACTAATTTTGTTATTTATTAATCATAAACTAGATAGACATACTCTAAAAAAGGCTATTTACTTTCAGAACAACATAGTCAGAGAAGAAGTTGGTTTGTGACTATATTCCACCCAGAACTCCTCTGGTGTCAGTTTTATCTTCACCTGGTTCAACTTCTGTTTCATATTAATCTCCTTTTACTCTTCAATTCTTAATTGATTGATCCAAAATATAGTCACCAGATCAGCCCTATACTGCTGCGACAGACTGGCCACCTGTCCAGTTTGACCCCGCCTCTCACCCGGAACGTAGCTGGAGATACACACAGCACTCCTCCTGACCCCACGAGGGACAAGGCTGTTAGAAAATGGATGGATGGATGGATGGATGGACGGATGGATGGATGGATGGACGGACAGCCCTATATTGTCTTGAAAGACCTGAGTTTTTCATGTGTTGATTTCAGATGTATACCTTTTAGCTGCAGATTCATTCTTTGCTACAAAATTTCCAGCAGACACCAAAGGCATGCAATAAAATGTATGCAATAAAAAAGAATTGAATTCTTTATTTACATATTTCAAAATATTGTATTTTATAAAAAGGTTCATGTGGTTATAGGAAAACAGCTAATTTTTCCCATTTTTTTAAATCCAATTAATCAATTATTAGTCTCAGAACATTTGATTACTAAAATAATAATTAGTTGCAACCCTAGCATAAATGCACAGCACTCTCTATCCTCTTTTATTCAAAATCATCAGAAGCTTTTGATCTTCCAGTTTACCTTCTAACCGTCCCCGTTGCTCACAAGTTAGTTTTTTGGTTTTGTTGTTTTTTTTTCCTTCTGGTGACCAAAAGTGCATCTTGCTAATAAAACTGACTGAGTTTCCTCTGCAGGGTGGCTGACTCACCCTCAGGGATAATTTTGAGATTGACCTTTTAGGTGGCACTCGGGGTAAAGTTGGTACTTTGTCACATCAGAAGGAATCAGTTGAAGGGGTTTCAACTATGGATGCCCTCTGGGCAGCTTCCCGTGAAGCAACCTGGAGAGACGGAGGTTTGGTGATCTCTGATAGCGCTGTGGCCTGATAAACAGCAGAAGATGAGATAGAATTGTAAGCTCTGAGCATCTGGATGGGAAAAACATTCCTTCTTGGACTAATTTACCTGGCGTATTTTTGGAAAAAAAGAAAAAGACTTTTACAATTAGCCGTACAACACATTAGTTTTTACTTGAGTAATATTATTATGAAATATTGCTACTCTTGCTTCGGTAAAATTTCTGGTCTGTATTTGTTGTTTCAGCAAGTGGCCTTGTTTAAGTCTGCATACATCATGTTAATGCTTAATCGATTAGTAAATTAGATGACAATTATTTCATTACTTTATTTGTCACAATTAATACAATTAATCGTTTCAGCCCTATTTATTTGTGTGGATTTCCTCATGATAGTCTTTATTATGCCAGAATTTGCACTTTAATTTATATTTCTCCGAATGATGACCACATCAGTTACTCAGTGGCCATTTTACTAAATACGTTTTCATGTCTTTGAGCATGAATATTTTGAAGTAGCGCCACTTGAAGTAGACTCCTCGAGGAGTTGGACCTCATTGATCTACAAGTGCATCTGCACTAAAGGTTTATTCACTTGAGTCATTAAATTAAACTCAAATTCATTGCAGACATAGTGAAATGTTTAGGCCACCTGCTTCAGTACAAACTCAATGTTTTTGTCCTCCGTCAAACCCCGACAAGGTCTGCCGATGCTGATTGATGCTCCCAGTTGTATACAGATTCAGCCATTCCTTCTCTGTGATTATGTTGGTGGTGTTCTTCCTTTGTCGATGCATATAAATTGGTGTTATGTTTACATGTTTTGCTTTGTTGTTGCATTTCTTTGCAGTGTGTTGTTGCAAACAGCATGTTGTGAAATCAATAAGATGTATATATTTCTGTTTCACAAGTCAGGAGTTCCCTTATAGACAAACTGTTTTTTTGTCGCTTCGCTTCTAATTTATTCCTCTTGGTTGTCTTTTTTTGACAGCAGCAACATTTAGGTCTAGAATAATAGCCCATATAGAAAAAGCATTTCCTCCGTTTGAAGCTATCAGGTCAGACTCCTAAACATAATGAAGAGCAGATCATTACCAGGCGGCTTTAGCCAAACAAGCACAAAGAACGCACATGAAGAAAAGCGTTATTACTAATTCATTTCACTTAGACATGGGGAATGATTCAAAGTGCTGGAATGGCACCAGATGTCACCAAATGGGATTTAAGAGTGTTTAATTTCTCAGAGTGACCTCTTAACCGACTCTGTTTATCTTCCTGTTGACACAGTTTAGCTCATAGGGCAAATCTACGGGATTGCATGCCGAGTCAGGCTGAAGAGCCAAAGGATTCATGTTGATTTTGTGCATTTCTTATAATTACCTACAGAGAAATGGCCAGATTTAATTTTTTATTATTTTTTTTATTTTTAACCATTAGATTTGACTGTTTTGTTGTTTCTCATTTTCTAAATATGAAGTCTTTCTTTCTTCGGGATTCAAATAAACGTTTACATGCACCCCTGAATACTTTAGAATTTAATAAAAAATGGAAACCCAAATGTTATGATGGTTACAGCTCACATCTAATGCTGTAAAATAAAATAAAAAATATCTGATTTAATTATCTTTTTCTGTTTTCTTTTTTAAAAATAAATAAAATATGTCTCAATTAAAAGCAAACTAATGAAAAGAGACCTCTGGGTCTATTGTGTGTGTGCATTTTTGTTCAGCATGATTTCCTGCAATGCAACTTCCATTAACATCGATATATTTGAACAGTGACCAGGTCAGAGGTCATACTATAGTTGTTCGACATCTGTGCTGAAACCCCTTTAAGTAGTTGGACACAGATCTGTCATGCTAACACATTTTGAGGGACAATAAATTGTTCCAGTAATTCTCATGTTAAATGATTAAAATAGTTGATTTGAAACTGTTTTCAAGTAATGTAATTGACATTGACATAATAATTGAAGACTCGCAAAATCCTTCAACGAAAAATAAACTTAAATTTTTTTGAAGAACACTCAACTCTCAAACTGGAAGATATTTAAAACATCCAAAACAAAACCCATCAACCAAAAACAATAAATACAGCAGTAATTAAAACGCAACAAAAAAATATCTAGGGACACAATAGAACATGTAATTTATAATGTCTAAGTTAAATTTGTATTCAAAGGTTGTAGACATTCAAGGGCCGATACAATTTGAATTGACGTTAGCACTTTAGTACTTCATTAAATTACAGTTTGTTGTGATTAGTGCTTTACGGTTAGTTTAGCTACCTTTTTAGCTTTGTAAGCTAACTTTTAAATGTTTGATCAAGATTCAACTTTAGATCCGGCTAATACACGTCTTAACTTCAGCTGCTCACGTTTATCTCCACATATTTGTGATGCAACCAGTGGATCATCAAAGTGAAGCGTAAGCCAGAGAAAGTTCTCATGTTCTAGTTATGTTCGACATATTGATCCAGTGCTGATATCAATAATCGGTCAAGGCTGCCTTGAAATTCTTGAAGTCCATATTGAATCTGTCTTTATTATAAGTTTCACTCTGTTTTTACCAACAAAATCTAGGTAGTGTCTGTTTGCCGTGTTGTTTGGCCACTGCTGGCTTGTTGGTGTCTGATTACGGATAACAGACTCTTCCTCAGGGACGGTGCAGCACATCCCCAGTCTGAGTTACTGCTTATTTTGCCGTTCCTCTATAGTGAGCCTTGCACATTGATCTCCCTGAATTGCTGAAATGATCTCCCCCTTTTGCATTTGCCTCCCTGAAGGCTGGACCTAAATTACCTTTTACTCTCACAAGTCATCCGTCTGGTTTTGGACTTAAGGCATCCAAACAGCTCTAGGGACCGGAATAAAACAACAGTTGTCTTGCTGCTTCATTGTGCTCCTTACACACTGGAAGTGTTTGCTTCATTTAAGCAGTTTTTCCGTCCTGGGGAGGGCACTGTTGTGGTATAAAATAACACTCTAATGGAGCTGAACCCAGTTTTATGGTTCTGGACTCGTAAATTTATCTAGGTTGCTGTCAAGTGTCTTTTTTTTTTTTTAAACAAATTTTCTTTTTTTCTTTTCTATTTTTTTCTTCCTTCTGCTTTCATCTTCATCCTCTTCGTGATTTTTCCTCCTGCTCATCATCTCCCCTGAATATTCACGCTTTGTTGTTCTAATTGTGACAGCTACATCAAAAGCAATTGTTTGCATTTCTGGTAAAGAAAATTCAACACAGCTGCGTGCATTGACCACATTTCATCCAGCATAGCAAAGCTCACATGTTTAGCTGTTGTGTGTGTACGCGTGTGTTTGTGGGCGTGTGTGTGTGTGTATGTGTGTGTGTGTGTTTGTTTTTCTTTTTTTTTTATTTTTACAAAATTATTGACACTTCAAGAAACTTTGATGGTGTACTCATGTCCCACAAAGCTAGATTCTCCCATAATATCCAACAACTTCAATTAATTTATTCCACTTCAACAGATTTATGAAGTGACAGAAAAATAATGCACAATATTTAAAGTACAAACAAAAGTCCATTTATATTCTGCGCCCTTTTCTTTGCTGCTCTTGCATAAAATGTGGAGCAGCAAGTTTCCTTCAGCCTGCTTGTTAAATGTCTATGTATCTATGTATGGCCTCCTGCTAATGTGCTAATAGCAGTGATAATGTTGTGCTTAGCGCTTCAGGGCATTTGCTAACTTCGTCATGCTTAATGCCCTTAGCTTATCATATATCAATTACTAATTTGTTGTGCTGTTTGTAGACTTTAAGTTGAAAAAAGTTTGACCTCTGTTTTGAGGTTTTGGTTATGGAGGAACTTCTCTGTTTCTCTGTCTTCCGCTGAATATTTTTTTTAACCAAATAAAAATTAAACCCTAAGCTACAATAAATTTATTTAGATCTTTATTTATTAGAAAGGCCTAGTCAAAGTCCAGATGTAAATACAGCTTAGAATTTGTTCCAAGACTTGGAAATGACCATTCATAGAGTGCATCATATTAGATCAGACTTCGTACACTATGATTACGGCATCTGAATCTTAAATTCAGCTTTTTGTTTTTCATGAATAACTGAGTCTCACCGTTTGAAAATCTTGGGCGACCAGTGAATGGGATCCGGTTCATTCTGCCCACTCAGCTGTTGGCGTAATCTCGACGGCACTTAGGTTTAAGTAGCCAGTACTGCGAAAGAGAGAAACAGACAGAGAGAAAGAGAGAGAGAAAAAGCCTAACAGATGCTATGCTGTCGGGTCCGTCTGCCAGCCTTAGTGTTTGATGGGCCAATGTTTAGTCAGTCGGTCTATCTTAGCTTTTAATTCGCCGGTGTTTGCTCTGTAGGTCTCAAAATTTAATGTGCCAGTATTTAGTTAGTCTGTTTCAAGCAGACTGAGTGAGTGCTCAAACAGTAAACATGGACATCTGTGTGCTTGGAAAGGGCTTACATTGAACCCCAAACAGGGGTTAATGTTGGCTTTATTGCAGTGGTGCTGTGTTGTGTTCAGCAGCATAACTGTGCAGTTGTAAGCTAAGTCAGAGAGCTGGAAGCAGACACATTGTGACCATTATATTTGGCACAACTAATTTCCTTCAAAATTCACAGTATTTGTAAACGGTTCATCAGTGCGCTATTATATGATTCAATTGGCCTTTAATAACACCTGGGAGAACGGGGCAGGAAAAGCCACATTACCTACATGTAATGTCCAGTTGAAAAGACAACCAGGTGGGTGAAATGGTTTAATACATGTCATTTGATCCACTGATCTGCTTCAGTTGTTTTAATGCACACTTTGGCTAAGGCGCTAACAGCAGAGCTAATTTCTCTGCTGTAAATCAGCTAACTTAGAAAATGTTTTGTGCACTTTGCTTTCTTTAAGTTGTTTTATTCAGATAAATTCTAAAGTACTAATTTACTAAAAGGCTGTTTTTGAAAACGTTCCGTTGAAAGCATTTTGACATTTGTGTTGAGGTTTTAGTTATCAACTTTAAAAGATTCTTCAAGCAGATGTTTCTATTCAAGCTCTTATTTTGAAGTGGGTGAAGTTTACACAGCAGGTACATTCTCTTTTCCCCTAGAACAAGGCATAAATACAATATCTATGGGCATTATACGACATGTAAATTCTATTGTCAAAATTAAATTGGTTCTCGAGGATTGTCGTCTTTAAGAGCAGCTATAATTCAAATATATGTTTGTACTTTAGCACTAGCTTACATTAAATACCATGTTGTGATTAGCATAGCTAATGTTTATTAATGCTTCAGGATTGGTGCAACTAACCTTTTAGTTATCAGTGTTTAATAGCAGCTTTTTAAATATATTTTTTCACATGTCTCATGATGACTTTTAAAGATATTAATTTCTCGTAAAAATTTCACCATGCTGCGCCTTAAGCCAGGGAGCTAGAAGCAGACAAATTTAGCAGGTGATATTTAAAAATGTGTGTAGTTTTTATAAATGTCTCTTATTGCTGAGGCCTTCAATGTGTTCCATTCAAAGTGTGATTGTTGCACTTAACCACCGTGTTTGTAAGTAGAATTGGGGTTAGACCTCTGATTTGGCAGTGCAGGTATAAAAGAGGAAGGTAGTCCAAACATGGCACACACACGTTTAATTCAGCACTCAGTGGCCTCTAATTGGTCAGTAGGAATGAGCAGCATCAGAGGGATACCACGGTTCTGTGTTTTCAGTGCCAGTTGATTCTGTTTTTAATGTTGGTCTTCATCACAGAAAACCAACATTTCTTTTGTTTGTATTGATGTATTGATGTAATGTAAGCAAATTTTGGTAGATAAAAACTGTCTCATGGGCTGCTATCCTACACAGAAAGCCAGGAAGATGTCTTATTTTTTGATATTTTTATTTAAATTTTACCTTAGCTAAACTGATTCTCAGCTCTACATTATGTTTTGGCTAAATTATTTTGACATTCCTCAGTTTAGACTAATTTAACACAATCTTGTGCTTGATAAGTCTTTATTAGTGTATACTGGACCAGATGTTTGTCAGCCACATTTACTATGTAATGATCCCCAGAGTTAAACAAGTGTTCATTTGCCTCTCTGTGTTAGCATGTAATGGAGCGGTTTGTTTGCAGTTAATGGGCCGGTATTCAGCCGATTTGTGTTTACTTTTTAAATGAGACCGTCCTCATTCTGACACTTATCTCCTCAGTTAATGCCAAACGTTTGACTGGTTTAATTTGGCATTTTTTGTCACCTGTGAAATGAAAACAAAACAACTAAAAAAGATAAATTAAGATATTAGGAGTCATTCAGTACTGCAGCATATTTGAAATCACTGTGGGGTATTTATATCAGATTGGAATAGGTAAGCAGCGATCTCTTGCTGCCTTGGATGTAGGCATAATGAAAGTGGATTGGCGTTCATGTGTGTAATTCTTCTACTAATGTGTGGAGACCTGAGAGGATTCATGAGAATTGATTGACTCTGTTTTCAGTTTCTTTGCGTGACTGCTTGTGTGCCTCTTTTTTCTGTGTGGTTGACTGTAAACAGCGAGGAAGATAAAATGTGATTCATTCATGGATGGAACAGTTCGCAGGGTTCTCGAGAGATGACACAGTGGTTTAAATTTACCTTGTAAAAACGTCAAAATACATGTTCACAAATACAGTATGTACTAAGATTAATGGTCAAGTGGGGACACCATAGCTGAAAGTTGCCTGTCTTTGGTATAAATATGGAGAAAATAACAGCAGTTCAGACCGATTAGAGGGAACTTCTGGTATTTTCAGGGCTCAGGGAAAGTTGCCGTGGAATCTGCAAATACTTGAAACCCTCTCCCCTATTGAAAACAAATGAGTTTTAATTGCTCAAGCATCAAGTATACCTATATAAGCACGATAGAAACAGTCTTGGCGTGACCTCTGAAGCTAACGTCGACAGTCTTCCATAATCCTGCTCTTAGTGGTTCAGCCAATCAGCATCAGGGAAAATGAATGGTACACAAGTTTTTGATTAATTTTATTCAAAGTTTTTCTCTTTGTGCAAAGATATTTTCTGATGATCAAATTGGCATTTTTCCTAGATTTAGCTAAATAACCTTCAGAAATTGTAGATGTTTGGATCAAAACATTATTAAAGACTCCGAGAAAATATGACTGCTTGGAAGCAAACTGTCAAACATTTGACCTAATCCCATTTGCTGAGTACTCCTTAAACCTTCACTGAGTCCTGCCAAGTTTTTGAATTGGGCTAATGTTGCATTAGATTTATTTCCCCCAGTGATGAAACAGTTAATATTAGCTATTAGCTAGCTGCTTGCTCACAACAAAATCAGTCACAGTTCTACTAGTTAGTATTTTATTCCATATCATTTACCGATAGTTACCCTTGTCAGTTTTTAATACTCTAACTCATCTGTGGAATATCACAAAAAAAAAGAAACTTTTGGTTGCAGTTTTGGTGCAGATGCATTATGAGCAACTCAGCAAAACGGCAATCCCTGTCTCTGCAGGCTTGTTTATCAGCGTCTGCTACATGGATTTGATTAGCTGTAATAAGTAAAAAAAGGAAAACTGCTCCCTGTAGCAAATGGCCTAAAATTGTGTGGAATATTCCTAAGCCAAACATCAAAGTGTTTTCACTGATTAGCAGCTACAGAGGAGGGAAGTAATCAGCGAAATGTTGAAGTGCAGTCCTTGACTGGATTGAAATCCTGGGTTGCCGGAGCCCCCTCCATGGTTTTCGTTTTTTGAGGCACTTGATTTAAAGACGGCGGTGATGAAATAAACAGGCCTGCTGTCTGGGTCCTGTCAGAGAACTGCGGGAGTCAGCACAGTGCCGAGCCAAGTTAAATATCACAGGACATGTGGCACCCAGCGCTGCACCGCATTTTGAACTGGATCCCAGTACGACTGAACCAGAGCCAGCAGGGAAACGAGGAACTAATTAATTTACTCAGCTGATAACAAGGACACTTTCCTGACAACTAAATACTGGGAAAATCCTGCTCTTAAGCTGCTGTGCTAACTGGCTACAGTTAAGATTATTGGAAACGTTAAGTTTAATATATAATGAAACCCCCTTTTAATCCAGTTGGTACAAAAAGAACTGGGTTTAAAAAAGTGGTTTGATTGTAATGATAAATCTTTAAATGACAAAAAAAAACCTCATCTAATTTCTAATATTTTCTGGTAATTGGGTTTATGAGAGACAAATGTTTCTCTTGCGGTTTTGTGAAATACTCAAATTTTTATACAGCTGAAAGGCGGAAAAAAAAACAAAACTATTTTTTATCAAAAAAAACATGTAGTTTTTTTTTTTTTCAATTGGCAAATTTATTTTAATAATTCCAAAGCCAAAGAATGTTTTAAAACCACTCTCTCTGAAAAGCAAATGACAAGCTTTTCAGAGAGAGTAAGTTTATTTTTTTTATGTCTTATAGTTTAGAATTTTAGATTTCCTGGCTTTGAAATGAAATATGTGACCTTTAGTCTATAATTTCTTTGAGCAAATCTTTGTATGGAGCAGTTTTGTATTGTGAATCCAACATCTGTTGCAGAATCATCGCCAGCCCGTAGCTTTGTGTTGTTTAGTGGCTCCTGCGGACCTTTTTTAACACCGAACACTTTATTTTCACTGACTGAACCGGAGCTTAAATGTCCCTCATCTGAAATCAGCTCCCAGAATAATTCTCTCCCGCGGCCCAGAAGCTGCCAGCGCTGAGTTTGATATATTAGCCGGAGCTGATTGGCTGAACACAGAGCTCCAGACTGCTAAAGCTGCTTTGCAGCAAGCAAACAAGAAGGCAGTGGTGTCACTTAAATCAATAATGAGGTTGGATGTTTGGACAAATTTTCTCGAGTTACAAGTAAAACTGAGCCGTCTGTTTCCCAAATCGTAGAGCAAGGAAAAAACATCAGAGAAAATCCTGATATGAGCATACACTTGGGCTTTCTTCTTTTCATGCTGCTGCTCTCGTTCAAGAGTGAGGTATTAACGAAAACGATGTTTTGGTTGCTGTCTGGGATCAATAAGCGGTAATTCTGGTTGTGAATACGCCCTGCGCCTCCTGCCGGTCTGAGGAAAGCTCTGATGGAGCCTCACACGCAGTCCGTCACGTTTCTCATTAATCAGAATTCCTCATTAGATTGAGTTCAATTCCCCAGTGAAGCGGAGAACGGAGATAACAGCCAAGCAAGCAACCAAGGTTAAGTATGCTGCCACGTCTCCTTTTCTTTCTATGCCTTTTTCTGTGGACCTTAATCATTATGTGCTGCAGGTTTAATCCTGGAGAAATAGACTTATTCTTGTAGCAGCCCAAGTCACAAGCACACGCTGACCTGACAGTTTATTTTCCAAGAAAAATGTGATCTCTAGTATGTGCATAATACAGCATTTTTTATTGTATATATATATATTTTTTTTTTTTTTTTGCATAATCCTATACTTGTACGTCTCAAAAAATTTGCATATTGCGTAAAAGTGCAATATTTCTTGCCAGTCATCTCAGAAGGTGACAGATGGTAATATTTTATTTTTTTCCCTTTTTAATGAGTATGGCTGCCAGGTAAAGAAAAGCCAAAACTCAGTGCCTCAGAAAAACAGTTGTTTTAAGCACCAATGTCAGGCTCTCTGTATGTACATTTCTAATCGGTCATTACTCGGTTGGGGCTCCTTTTGCATGAATTACTGCATCAGTGCAGCGTGGCATGAAGGCGATAAATGTAGGTGTAATAGAAACTTCTGCTGCTCTCCCTGGTGCTAGTGCACCTTTTCCTTTCACTCTTCTTCCTTCCACTCAATTTTTTTGTCAATATGCTTTGAAACAGAACTCTGTGAACAACCAGCTTCTTCAGCAATGACTGTTTATGTCTTGTGAGGGGCGTCCATGACCGCCTTCTTGACATCTGCTCAGTCAGCAGTCTTCCCATGACTGTGTAGCTGACTGACTCAGAGTGAGAGCCTGTTAAAAAGGCTTAAAAAAATAATTTGCAGGTGTTTTGAGTTAATTAGCTGATTAGGATGACACCATGAGTTTCCAATAATGATTGTTTTCACAGTATTTTATGGAACTAGAGACAGGCTGAAATACTGACTTTTGATCTCAGGAGATCAAAGTCTGAATCCTGAGAAAAAATAAAATTCTTAGGTTAGACTGAAATGTGAGGAAAATGTTTGAACTCTGAAACAGAAGTCAGATTTATTTTTATTTTTTCTGTGGCTCTAATCGTTTTCCATTAGATTCTAAGTTTGAGAGACTGAATTTTGGGTTTTCATTGTGTTTAAGTCATATTCATCAAAATTACAAGAAACAGAATATTTTCCTCTGTTATTTAATAAGGAGTTTCATTTTCTTAGATGACTGGCAAGAAATATTAAATTTCTTGCATTACATGTTTTGCCAATTTCTGCTGGCAAAGCATATTTAGTTTTTATCAGATGTATTAGTGTTGCTTTGGGACCATCTCTCTCTCTGATGATTCTGTTTCCGATTGAGTTTTGCAGCATGACAAAACAATGGCTGCTGAGAATTGATTCAGTGTTTCAAAGTTGGAAAGAGAACCTAGAGAAAAAAACTCCTCTTAATTCTGTATTTCTAGTGTTCTTCATTATAATGCATCTCATCAAGAAGTTTTCATTGTGGATGGAAACATTACAGTGGTGGCAGTTGGAGCAGCCGCTTTGCTAAACTGAGCAGAAGTGGGTCAGAAGGCGCTCTGGTGTGTCTCCGCTAATGAACAGATGATAATAACAGAAGTATAAATTAATAACAATTCAGCGCTGCGCTTTTCTTTTATCTTGGCTCGCCCGGTGCGGCACAAACCACCCGGATATGACAAGAGAAGTAATCTGCCTTTTAGATGACATACACGAGGATTTAAGCGAGCCTCATAGTGTCACATCAGTCAGTGGGCCGTGTGGATGAAGAGGCATCTGAATTTTATGTGAATCAGCTGTTCCTGCTCCAGACATTTCTAGATGTTAAAAGTTAAAAATGTTGAAACTTGATGAGCCTTATTAGAGTGTAATAGCATTTTAAATTGAATGAAAACATGGCCCTGGTGGTGCTTATTTCTTATTCAGTGCCAGGACATTTTTAATTCAGATGGCCTCACAGGCACAGGTTTAAAAAATGGTGCTAGGTATCCAAGACTCAGTCTGCTGTAGGAAGAGTTGCATTTATTTCTTTTTATTAAATGTAGAAGTTTGCATTCATTAGGGGTGTCACATTTGGTCTGCTTTAGTCGGATCAGTTTGTTTCGTCCTTTGGTTCTGAAGTACAACCCAGCTGCTGCTGGGTATTAAACTAATAATTGTCGTGGGTTAGGGTTATTTTAGCTTAGCTTGGCGTTCGGAAAATTGTCCAAGAATTTAGCCCACAAATCCGACTTGGTCACTGCAGTTCACAGCTTCCCTGAGAAGCTTGTGGATTAATACACAGAACATTTGAGCTAATTTGTAAAGTTAAAAAGACAATTCTACAAAATAAGTACATTCATATGAATTGCTGAATTTAAAGAAATCAAAAATTATCTAAAAAACAAACAAACCAAAAAAAACCTCTTATCTGGCATGTAACTGATATATGTGTGACAATCTGAAATAACTTTGGACAGAAACAATGATTCTGATTTTTCTGAAAGTGAGCAACTAAGGTAAGAATATGATTACTGACATTAAACAAATATACAAAGATTGGGCAAAAGATTCAGTCTGTTGTGCAAAGATGGTGGAGGCATACCTGCAGTGAGAAATGTAGCAAGAGGTTGCTCTACTAAATATTTTTGTTATATTCTCTTCTGTATAATGCACTACCGTTAGTTGATCTATGACATCATTCCCCCCAAAAAAGTTACATTAGTGTTTGTAACGTGACAGGATGCTTAAAGAACTGGTATGAATGCCTTTGCCAGGCGCTGTACCATTCAGTAGTCTACATTTATATGTTGTTACTTCAAGGTCTCACATGACTAACTGTTATTGTCAGTGAGTGTCTCCATTATTTAATCCCTACAAAACACTTCTTCTAGTATCCTTTAAAGTAAATGTCCTAAAAGCCAGACTCTGGCAGATGAGAACAAAAGCTGCTTTCTTTTAGCTTTTTTTTTTTTTTTCGTCTGATGAAAGTCAGTTTGTCACAGATTTTATGATAACTGGACCATCGGAGGCTTCCTGATGCAATTGTGGTGAAATTTAATAACTCCCAGCAGCTGGATAGAAAATGAAAAGCGTATTGTTTTAAAGCTCCTCTACTTTTGACTCGTGGGGGATTTTGGTTTATCGCTGCTGGCTGAGCCTAAATGAGGTGTTGAGCTTCTTTGTTATTCTTGGAAGTATAATTTTAAAAATGTGTATAAATCACTCTTTTTTTTTTTTTTTTTTAAGCCCAGAAATATGGGGAGAATTACCGTATGTAATTTCACAGAATGTACTAGTTGAGGATTGAGCATTAATGCAACATTGCATTTAATCAGACTTTTGGACTTTTTGCGGCTGCCCTAAACTTTCATTTGGTTGCTTAAAACTTGACCTTTGTGAGAGGCACTGGAGAACCTTTCTGGGAAATCTAAAGTCAAGAGATTGATTTGAATTGAGCAGTAATTCATTCCTCTTAATGGGGGGGGGGGCATAGCTGAGGACATGAAAAAAAGCATATGTTGAATTAACCAAGAAACCAACAGATATAATGGAGAGAAGAGGATGCATTTCTCCTGAAGGAGTTTCCTCTCCTACTGCAGAGAGTCTCTGTAAAATGTTATTGAAATGGGCAGCAGTGACCTTCTGAACACGTCCTTACTGCGCTGGAGCTGAGGATCCTGGGCCTGAGCCTGTTGTTTAATTGGCATGTTGTGTGCAGGTGGTACAGCGCTTTCCATTATATTGACAAGCTTGTGAAACACCCTTGATTCGGATGTGGGCTCCAGTGGCTTTGCAGCCGTCTCCAGCTCCCAGACAGCCGTCCTTTTCAGGTTCTTTTGGACTCTTCTCAATAAGAAAATTACAAATCCCTCCACGAACAAAGCATAGATGTAAAGTAAGGCTGAAATGACTAATTGGATTCATCACAATTAGTAGTTCATAGAATAAAAGGACAATGTTCATTTTATTCAAACATATACTTATAAAAAGTAAGATCAGAGAAACTGACAATTTTAAGTGGTCTCTTAATTTTTTCCAGAGCTATATATTCCAGAGCTAAATTACTGCAGCTCTACCTTTTTTCTTAAATCTTTTCCTCGTTATAATTAATTATTTCTCCATTGGGAAGCCCGTAGCTGTACGGCTGAAATGTTGCAAAATGTTTTTTTGCAACATTTCTGGTGACGTTTGTTCCCAAACCCTCCTCAGCTCTGCTTTCCCAGAAGGTGCATAACAATATCCAGAAGGCTGTAAGTCCTCATCAAAGGTGACTTACTCACTCTCCTTATTTGGGCGGAATGTGGGGAGGGAGGCAAATCGTCACCTTACTGCCTCTCAGCCTATTTGCTAAACTGGTGAATTCATTTGGTGGCCAGTAATCCTTGATTGTGTCTGCGGACTGAAGCGATAGAGTGGGCGCTGCAGAGAGATGAGTTTATCCAGCCTTCATCGATCACACTGTCTGACTGAGATGGGGAGAGAATGCTGAGTGCTTACAAGGTTCTCCAACCAAAAGGAGACGCTGTCCTGCTGGTAAACAAAGCAGCGCTGATGTTTAGGGAGTAATATAATGAGTTCCCCATTCCTTCATCTTTTTTTTTTTTTTTTTTTTTGTTGGTGTTGGTGTTCTTTTTCCTCCTGACCATACATATATTTTTTATGGAAGAGATGGAGCGGGGGTTGCATGGAGCTATGGGACATTTTGTTGGCAGTAATCAGTCGTGACATGTAGGGAGGGGAATGAGGAAGAAGCTCCTGGAAGAGGTGAGGGGCCAATTTACCGGGGTCCTTGTTGCATGAATAATTTTATCCCCAAACTGCAAATTAAGGCGGCTTGTAATGAAAGAAACTTGCAGGGTTGTCGAGTGGGAGAACCCTAACAAGCATTAAGGTGGAATGTCTAAGGGGGGGAAATGTTCTGGTTGGTGGATTGTGGAGCAAAAAACAGAGAGGAGTAAAACTTTTTTTAAGCAGACTGATTCTTACATACCTGCTGAACTTGTAGTTAGTCCTCAGCTCGACCTTTTCTCATGCAACATGTTGAGGTTGCTCAGAGAAGACATTCACGGTCCACCTTTTTACATTGTGCTGCAGGCCATCGCCCTTCCTGTGGTGCTCCACCGCCAGTTGAAGCTGATTTATTATGATCTCCTCCAGGCTTATTTTAGCATTTTCTTTACCTTCTTCTCACGGATGCTGCAATACAAGGAGAGGAGCGTATAGATTGGAGTCGTGGTCTGTGGAGGATGTGCTTTGGGTTTCTCTGGCCAATCATCAGGGTCTTCAAGATTTTTAGAGAAGGTTAACTAAAAAGAGTCATTAACACTTCTAAAATAATTCTGAAGTAACAAGTAGACTTTTGTTGGCCAGATTTGGTCATCATCTTCATATTAATCACCCCTGATCAACTTTTCCTGTTTGTGAGAGTTCCAGGCATTTCTTTTGTTCAGCTTTCATTCTTCTCACGTTTTGGTTGATTTATAGCTGACTTTTGGAAATGCCTGTTTCACACAAGATGTTTTATTCTAACTGCGGATCCACAGTATGTCGGCATCAACATATCGGCTGATGTTAGTCATTTCTTTTGCCATCTCAGTATCTGTCCAAAATAATTCGTTTTATTTCTGTTATATGGTACTCACTCTCTATTTTATCATTTTCACAAAAGTAATAGATCAGATATTCTGATCAAACAATTACTCTGTATTTGACTCTGATTATATTAAATTAATACTGTTTTTACTGGCATACAATTTCTGAGTATGTTACTGCCTTCTGACTCGTATTCAGTTATAAATGTACTAGTGAAACTCTATAAATAAAAGAAATCTGCTGTCAGAGGTTAATTTATTTTGGTGTTTAATTGGGTGTAAAAATTTCTCTGATTTCTTCTAGTTGATCAACTATAATAGGGATTAATGTCATAATCAATGCAAATGGGGCATAATATGACATCTTAAGAAAAGATGACCTAAAATTAAAACTGGTACAAGAGTTTAGCACTTTGGCAACAAAAGACTAACACAAATAACATAAAATACAACATTTTCTAGGGTAGTAATATCTGTTGATATACTTCTTGGTGTCTTTCCATGTTAAATTTCAATTAAATCTTTTCTGTAGGTTTAAATCAGTTTTATTTCGGGGTCAACAGCAATTAATTTCCCTATCATAAACACTATCTGTGCACTATGTAAGAACCACAAAGAGAAAATGTATTCAAAAGACTTATTTTCTAATATTGCTACTTAAAACTCTGGCCTCGGTGCTCAATGGCCTTCATCCCTTTGCTAATGCTGTTTTTCTTCCATTATGCCGTCCTGTTACAGTTCAAGGTGACCTTCACAGCAGTTTTGGACACATCAATGATGATTTTTATGTATTGTTTCATAGATCTATTAAAGATGAAAGCCTTTTTGATAGATTTAAAAGGACGTGAAAAGCATTAATTTGTAGGTTTAAATTGTTTCTTTAATCATTTTTCCCAGGGTGCAGTGACAATAGATCATGTAAATGCAAAACAATATTCAGAAATTATTAGAACATTTCCTCTGACATGCACAGGGTCAAGATTAAACAGGCATGTTCAAATGTATCCTTCAATCCATCAAAATCTATTTAGTAAGTTGCGCTGAAGGTTCTAACACATGCAAGACCAAATAATGACACTAATAAATTGGAGCCATTTCTAAACAAATGCAAATTCCAAGTTAAGTAGTTAAAGCAGTAGCACACAAGTAAGTTATTCAGGTGGTTCACCACTTTAGCATAATCTGAAAGAACTCAAACGTTTAACCTTGGGTGGAAGGAAATTGGTTCGGATGTTCAGATGTAATGCAGAGACTACTGCATTAAACTACTGGAGCACCAAGGTTTCTCTCCACAGGGGAGCCGGTTTGACATCACCATGAACTGAGAGGATGTAGAGCAGGGGTGGGCACTCCTGGTCCTGGAGGGCCGGTGTCCTGCAACTCTTAGTCTCCCAGGTCCAACACACCTGAATCCAACAGCTGAATCACCTCCTAAATGCAGTCAGGTTCTCCAGAGTCCTGCTAATGAACTCAGTATTTGACTCGGATGTGTTGAAGTAGAGATACATCTAAAAGTTGCAGGACACTGGCCCTCGAGGTGTAGAGCGTAGAGACGAGCCCCTGCTGCAAAACTCACACCTTCAAATCCGACTGTAGCTGGATGAAATGTTTGATGGTCAGATGAGGGAAAAATTGAGCTGTTTGGCAACAATTAAAAAAATAAAATGTTGAAAAAAGTGTAGGTGAAGCTTTGAAATGAGCAAACACTGGGAACACCTGTTGGGCATGGTGGTGATGGCATCATGCTGTGGAGGTGTTTGTCGGTGGTACTGAAGAAGGTGGTGGAGGAGTGGACACAAATTAAAATAACTTTGCTTAAAATCAACATCTAAGAGACGGTTGGCTGTTCAAACAGGAAAATGCTGAAAGGTATGCATTAAAGTCTCTCCAAAAATGGTAATAATCTCCCTGTTTTAGAGAACAGGCACAAAATATGTATTTTTGTTTTCATTTGTAGAATAGAAACCATTGAAGTCCGTGATAAAAAAGTTAGAATGACACCCCTGTACAAAGATGTTTCACTTGGAAGTGACTGTGTGAAGAATGTTTACTTCAACTAAGAATTTGGCACTTTTTAAACATGAAAACAAGGAAATTAAAAGGATTTGCAATTTGGTGGATCTGTCAAACGCTGTTCAAATTAATTTAATAAACCCAACCAGAAAAATTGAGAATGTTTACCAGTTCTGAATCCTTCCTTGACACAAGGAAATATTCCAGAGCGCTAACAGGAAGTGAGCGTTGTGCCCAGCGCTCTGACGGCAGTAAGTGACACTGAATGGGAACAGCAGGTGTAGTTTATGGTCTATCAATAATGCCATGCTCAGCGCCTGTTTATTTTGGCCCCAGAAACCGGGAGACGCCCGGGTTGCCTTTTTGTTTATCGAGTTTTCCTTCAGGAGCCTTGAAAAGCTCTTCTCTGACAGATCTATTTGGCAGAGGTGAACGCTGCGCCAGCAGCAGATAACTGATGTGTCTCCCAACCCTCTGACTTCCTTATCACTCATTCACACCCAGACTTTCATTCTTTGCTTTTCCTCTGAACTGTGGGGGACTCTGGGAGGTTTCTCAGTGGTTCTGGCATGTGGACTGCATAACTTTGCATTTCCCCATCCTGCACTCGCTCTCCGTTGATGTAGCTACAGTTGTCTGATTAGCGTGGGTGGTTTGTGATTGATGAGAAGGTCAGAGTTCATTGGCTTCATTGACTCTGCTGCCCATGGATTTTGTTTCTCCTCTCTCTGTTGGGTAATTGATTAGATTGCCAATGCTTATGATTAATAGCCACTTGCAGTAATGTGTGTGGCTTCCTTATTAAGCACATGCTTGCTGTGAACCCTCCACTGTTTTTAGTTGCCATTTGTTTGCCTCGATTAGTGGTGATATTTACAGAAGCATTTGATCTGGCAGGTCAGAAACCTTGTAGATGTAAATTCAGAATTAGAAGTCTTTATCACAGTTAAAAATACCAGGAAATAACAAGTGACGCCGCGTGCACTTATGGATGGAATTGAAGTGAATTATAGAAGTAGAGGATGTAAAATGGCTAAAAATAAATTCCTACTGCACATAGCAGATCCCACATTGAAAGAATAAGAAAAATCCAACCTTTAATTTAATTAAAAGCCAATGTTACACTTGTTCTGAAGGATAAAACCAATTACAATATTTTATCAAGGTACAGAATGTGATGGCAGTAAAGGTAGGCTTTGAAAGTTAAAGCTCTTAACAGAAGAATATTGAAATTGAAGTTTTAAATTACAACATAATGAGAGAGAGAGAGAGAGAGAGAGAGCCTTTAGTAGGTAAATGTATTAAACTTCTGAAAGAACAGAACAAGAAGTGCTTTTATTTTTAGATTTTTCTAGTAGTGTATTATTTAAAAAAAACAAAAAACTTCCTTCTTCTTATGATCCCTAATTTCTTAAAATGGATCAAAATCGATCCATAGACAGCAGTTTCCATCGTTACATCTGTTAGCAACGAGCTGCTGTGTGACGTTTAAGTTCTGCACACATGGGTCACTTTGGGGTCATAAACCGTTCTCAGTCTCAAGTCTGATTGCAGTCGCACTTAGTAGCATGAACAACTATGCAAAAAGACAAAATGTATTTCAGCAAAATTCAGCATCAAGACCTGCTTTATGAACATAGCTTGGTTTGAACATTCAGTTGTAATGTTTTAAAAAAACAAACTTTAAATGTTATTGTGTGAAAACTATACAAAGTAACACAATGGCAGCTCAGTCAGGAAAAATCTAACTTATAGTGAGCTGCTTAATCTTTGGATGATGTTTCCTTCATGACATTTTTCTGATTGGTAGTTGTGATAGAAGCTAACAGAAGAACTGAAGTACTGAACCAGCAGTACAAGTCAAGTCTATATGACAAAAGTCTAAGTTGAGTCTGAAGTCTTTTCTTTTGTGACTCCGGTCAGAGTCAAAACTGGTAAACAGTTTTTTTCGTTAGTTTTATTCTCTCTTCCATTTCCTTATTATTTCTTGCACATTCATCTTGTTGTTTGTTTAAGTTAATATGTTTCACAAATAGATTTGACTCACGCATTTGACAAAGTGCTGTCTGGTTGTACAGCGTATTATCAGAATCCATCTTAATACCGTCTTTATCTTCTTTCTAACCACACCAATAAGATTGAAGGGCAGTGTATCTGAATTTTAATGATGTAAACAACCTTCACTATGTTAACAGACAGCAAATCTATCTCTGATTTGATCCTGTCACTGTTTTCAAGCATGAACATTTTCTGGTGAAGTGCCCCAATCAGCAGAGCAGCATCATTTCTTTCAGCAAGCCTAATGACGGCTATAAATCAACATTTTTTTTCTCCCGTCACGTCTGGGCTGTGGGATACATTTACACATGTCAACTACAAGATTGGAAAGGGTAAGCACCACAACAGCGACAAAGGTTTGCTTTAATGATTTAAGAAGTGAACTCCGAGTTAACCTTGAACCTTAGTTGTCCCCAAAACAACAAACATGACCCGTTCTGCTAAGCTATTGCCACAATTTGCAGGGAATAACTCGTCTCAAAATGTAAATGTTTGCTTATTTCTTTTATGTACTAAAAGTGAAGTTTCCTGTGTGCCTAAATCACACTTGCTGATTTTTATTTAGTATCAGGTATAGCATGATCATGCTAATATTATCAATTTTAATGTATAAGAATTTAATGAATCGGCTAAATATGAACAAAGACGTACATCTCAAGTCCTAACCAGTTTTTCATAACCTTAACCATAAAGGTAAATTGCCTGAGCCGAGTTGTTATGAACGTTTCACTGATTAGAAGTACACATAAAAACACAATAATCAAGACTTTTAAGGGAGTCTTGATGTTGGAGCCTATTAAGAATTAGATTAATAATTTTTTTTGCTAAACTATTAATGTTACAGATCCAAGATTATACGAATGGTAGATCTATTGTTCCTCCTTATTCATTTGTTTTGTTTACACCCTCCTCCTTGTCACTCAGCCTCCTGCTGTGATTACCAAGCAGAACCAGCTGCTCTGATTGATCTGATTGTTTGCTGAAGGAGTGAGGAGTGAAACACATTTCCTACCACTAAATTAACTTTTATATTAAAATTTTTTTGTATGAAGTCAACTCGGAGAATATTTTTGTTATTTTTATAAGTAAAGAAAATATTCTTTTTGAAACCAGAGAACTCTGTGAGTGCTTTTTGAGTGAGCCGAAAACCTCCTGAGAAATTACTCTGGTATTTCTGTGTTTTGGACCTTTTTATGATGCAGGAGTTAGCTACATTTACGTTTTTCTTAAAAAGAAAAAAGTAAATTAAGATTTCAAATACCTAATGTACACATTCTAATGATGACCTATGACCTTCCTGTGATGACTTTTTATTGCTTACTAGCAATAACTAGTTAGCTGGTTAGTATATTAGCTAACTAGTTATCGCGTGTTATCTTCTGGTGCAGTACCAAGATGGGTTAAAGCCATAGAGGCAAGTTATGGCTCACAACTTTGCGAGAAGTACAAAGTTGCTTCTAAGAGCCACAAGCGAACCCCAGAAATGTCAATTTTTGCAACTTGTAAGTGTAATGCAACAGGATTCCCCAACCATCCCCTATAAGCCATATTTAGGTTTTGTTTTGTTTTTTGTTGAATCCTTGTTGTCCTAGAGAACTGAGCTACAAACTGCTCTATATTAGAATTTTTAAAAAAATTAAAAGCACTTAGTATAAGTTCATGAAAACAAAGCTTCCTTTTTAAAATTGACTGATCTTTAAATGACTGGACCTCCTTTCCATTATAAACCCTCAATGCGAAAAGCAGAACTCAAACGGCAAACTCGTATGTAACATTTATTTATTTATTCTTTTTTGCAATAACTTCAGCGCCAAAAGGAGCGGACAACATAAATTTTGAATCAATTCGTATGAAGTTTAAAGTGTTAGCCAGGAGTCTGCTGGCATGCTCACACACACACATACAGAGGCAAAGTTCCTCCAGAAACTGGAGGGAATTAATAATTCACACACATTTCTGGTCCGTCTCATGTGTTCTCCTTTATGACATCTTCTAAGAAACTAAGCCTGTGGGAATAAGGTCCGTGGAAGATGGACCGACTCTGGCCTCGGTTATTGCTACTCTGAGAGCCCCACCTCAACCGTAACATCGGTTCTGCTGGGGGCGAGCGGAAAACTGAGGGAGGCATTAGGAGAAAACCGCCGACACAGATGCTAATGAAGGGACTGCTCTCAAAACTTATGGCAGCAATGGCATCCCTCAGATTTCCCTTCGAGAATTTCACTGTGGACAGCCGGGTCCAAAATATTTATGCAACAGGGCCTCCTCCAAAAAAGACTTGTTTATTACTAAGTTTTTATTTTTTTTGAGGTCTCCATCCATGCCCACACGGCCATGAAAAAAAGATGAGCAGTGTCCTTTTACCCTCATTAAAAGCTGAGCTGACTCCTGAACATCCAGAGAGCTGTGTTGCGTCCCGGCCTGCTCTCGCTGAGGAAACAGTTGTGGAGGTTTTTCATAAGAACTCATAAAATCAGTAGTGAAGTGGTAAATTTACTTGATAGCTTATAAAAATTTTAGATTCACACTTGGTGCAAGTTTATCCTCCTTAAATAACATCAGACACCCCAGCATTGATTTACAGGTTAACTCGATTTAAGCCTCACTCTGGCTGCTTGTACGTCTGTGTCTTTGTGTACTTGGTAAATGTGCTAAGATGGAGGGTTCAGACAATTAATTTAAGATGGATTTTTTTTCTTTGGATTTGACATGCTGAGAAGAAAGACTTTCTTCTAATCTCTTAAGGTAATCTAGGCTTGAGTTCTTCAGGCCTCTAAAGATCATTCAAAGTTTTCCCTGGACTTTTTTCATTTATTTCCTACTGCAAAATGTTTTATGCTCTTGCTTAAAAGAGGCTATAAAAGAGCAGTATAAAACTTTTACATATTTTTTAAAATATATTTATGAGAGATAATCTGAAAAGATGGATGCCTGTTGCTGTCTGAAGAAAAGGCACTGCTCCGGACCAAAAACAACCAATCAGAGCTAAGGGGGAGGGCCTTAGTGCTGTCAATCATTCTCATGTACATGCTGCTGACTCTACAATGAGATCTTTTCCTTCAAATGCAGTGGTCAGACATTTCTTTGACTTGTTTACTGTGTATCTTACATATCTCTACAGCTAGCCTCATCAAATAACTCACACAGAGAAATTTGCTTTCGCTGTTGGGTTTCATTTCCTGACCATTAATTATCTTGACACCTGTCTCCCACAGTTACATCTGTCTCCTCTAGCTGCATGCAGGCTACTCAAAAACCACCAGTGGGGAGATCAAAACTGGCCTCATCCTGCACCGCAGTGTCACAGCAGGGCAGTAAATGTATTCACAGCTGCACGTTTTCATTATCGGGAGTTGATTTCATTATTGGATGCTTCTCTGAATGTCACCAAGTACCGCCATCTCCCTGTAGATCATAGTGAGGAGCCTTGGCAGGTACCAATGAGTTCTGCTTAAATGCAAATCTGCACTGCAATAACACCCGACTGAAGGCGACACATTTTCCCACAGCAGATAAAAACGGAGAAAATTAAGATACTATTTTGCGAAAGCATTTTACTAAGGGCTTCAAATCTGGAAAGGCCTAAAGGAGAACAGTAACAGGATAGTAGCACTCTTTTCCTTCCAGATGTCACAAACAGCAACAGAGAAAATACCTTTGCTCTGGCCTTATAGGGGGTTTTCACAGCAAAACTGCAACATTTGTTCCATTTTATCTAGCGAGGTTCACTTTCACACTGCACTATTTCAAACAAACTACACCTTTAAAACAAAACCTGTTCCTCCCCTCGCCTGTAGTGGCGCCAAACCTTTGTTTATCCATCCATCCATCCGTTTTCTGTACACCTTTGTCCCTGATGGGGTCAGGAGGGCTGCTGATGTCCATCTCCAGTGAACGTTTCGGGCGAGAGGTGGGGTCGCCCTGGACAGGTCGCCAGTCAGGCAATCTTTATGTTTACAAGATTATCATTTATTAGTCAGTATTGACTGAAAGTACAGTGATTTTAAGAAAATGGTTAAATGTGATGTGGTCAAAGGTTTTGTGGAAAAAAAGTTAGCCCTGGTCTACAAAAAAATAGATATTTTTCTCTCAAAGAGAGGGAAAAATGATTATTCTTGAAGCCTGTATCTTTAGGGAGCCTAAACAATCTCCCTAACGAGTGGAGATGGGGAAACATTCAGAGAATAAGTCCAAAGGCAGCAGCTCTTTGTTTGTCTATGTTGCAGACGAAAAGTTTGCATAGCACTGGATGATAACTCTCTTTCATGCAGAGAGGCTCCATCTCAGTGGGGGCAGCATTGGATTTGACCAAATATTCCCGAATCACGTCCGTTGAGATCATTTTCAGACTTCTATACCTGAAAGCATCAAAGGAGACTTGCAGTTAGCTCCTATTCTTGGAGGCTGCCGCTTCCTTGACTGTCTGTGCAGCGTTGCCTCGGCATTTTTTCCTCTGGGGCTCCTCGTCCTTTTCAAAGTACTACTTTGAAAGTATTAATTTTTTAAAGTCAAATCAGATCACAGGCAGCTGTTGTTAATGCATTCTGCAGCTGAAACTGATATATTTGCTGAAGAAACTGCTTCTTTATTTTTAAAGCGGTGAGTTCGTTGAATGCGCTACTTGTGGGGGAGAGGATTAGGGCAACTGGGAAAAAAATAATTCTGATTTTAATCTCAAAATTCTAATTTATCTCAAATCAGAATTTGTCAGGAATCAAATTTCTGACAAAAAGTCAGAATTTTGATTTCAAACTCACAATTCTGACTTTGATCATAGAATTATTATTATTATTATTATTATTATTATTATTATTATTATTATTTTTTTTTAGAATTTCTACTTTTTTTTTTCTCAATATTTTGAGAAAAGTCAGAATTCTCTGATTTTTTATTTTTTTTTTAGTTCTGGCTTTAATGTCAGAGTTCTGACATTTTTTTCTCCTGAGATAAAAGTCAGAGCTCTTTAAACTTCGATTTCTGACATTTGAGATGAAATCAAAAGTTTATTTCGGGTTTTTCCAGCCTCCGCTCTCACGGCAGCCTCCACTGAGTGATGACTCGCGTCCCGCTCGATGATGGCCCGTTGTTATGCGCGGTGGCGTGGTATGTAAATGAAGTGAGGTGCACTTGTTCGACAGCTGCAACCTTTTCCCACAGATCGTTAGTTACCGCGACCTTTCGTCAATAAGGGCATAAAGATTCCCAGCTCAGGTGCAGCTGAACTTTTGCTGGGCCCTTCTGCATCACCACTCCACCCCGACGCATGCCCCTCCCCGCCGCTGACCTTTTTAGGCAGATACCATTTGCACGGAAAGCTGGGTAACGTATTCCAGCAGATGTCTGTCGTCCTCACAACCTGAGCTTGCTCACTTGATTAGAGACATTTCTCTCCACGCCGCGTTGCATACAGAGTGCTTTATTTGCCCAGCTCCTGGTGCATGACAACATGATGATATCCTGTAAGTCAGCAGAATATTCTCACAGAAAGAATATATTGAGCCTCGCAGGCTGGCTTTTCACATGGATGATTTATACGTTGACATGCGTTTTCTCTAGTTGCATCGCTCCGTCTTTGATCTACTCCCTTTTGCTTCGGTTTGTCCAAAAAAAACGCTCATCTTATTCCAACGTTGCAATTAGCAAGAATCAAGCTCAGTAAAAGCCTTCCTGCTGTTTCTGTTTAATAGCCCTGAGGTAGTTGCATCACGCTATGTGCGTGTTTGTGTTTTTAAAATTGACTCTCTGTTTATGTAGATTAGCTGGTCATCTTGAGGACAAAATCCACAATGTCAGCTTGGAATCAAATCAAATATCTAATGATTCCGAACCACCCAGCTCTCTTTCTTATGTTATTAATTATTGTTAAGTGCAAAATTTTAAGTAAAATGGTTATAGATTCAATTCAGAAATGCTTTATTCATCCAAAAGGGAATGTACTTGCTGCTATAACTCGTATTTAAGTTTCTTCAGAGTTGCTGTAGACTTTGTTCAGGTCTTTGAAATCCTTGAAAATTGTTTTCAGGGTTTGGACAGTTCTTGATTTCATTATAAAGTATTTGATATTCAAACTGCAGTTTTGTAGTAAAGTGCAATCTAACATTTGACTAAAAGCTCACATTGGGAAAATATTAGTTACAGTTGAATTGAGATATTTTCCATACATCTTATAAAAAGACAGTTATATTCTTCTCTGTCTGAAGTTCAGTCAGAATAAACTTTTCTTGTTTTAGGTCTGTTAGAATAATCAAAATTATTTCTATCTGCTAAATGCCACAAAACGTAAATATCACTCAATAATTATGTCATTGGAATATTGGAAGATTAATATCTGAACACCAACTATAAAGCCTTAACAAATGCAAACATTAAAAAGAAAAAACTTAAATAAATGTAAAGTCTGGTGACCCACCAGGCTTATAATACACTGGTGGAAACCCTGTCAGACCAGAGTTCTCTTTTGGTCCCCATCAGAGTTCAATTTCACATTCACACTTCCCCAAACGAACTGGACTTTCCATGGAAATGGACTGGAGTTGGATTAATGCAAACCAAACAGGGCCTTAGTCTGACTGGAGTTTAGTTTGCTGCTTTTGACACTTAGGTCTCATAAAACTTGCATTGTCATTGAACAGTTTGAATAAAAGAAATATTGCTATAAATAAACCAAGTTCTATGTTTTTACAGATGACTAATAAACTTTTCCCCTTTTCCCTTTTCCCCTTCTTTCCTCCTGCTGACCTGTCTGGACGTATGAATTAGGTAAGTACAACCAATTGATTTTTATAATCGATGTCAGCTTTGTGATATGGATACCAGTTATGTTCCTGTTTGTCCTGGATTTCTACATTTTTATTATGTGAGCTTTGTGTTTGTGATCGTTACTGCTGGGTTTGCATTGGTGACAGGACACAACAAACGTCTTTATGTCTGCAACGCTTGGAAAGACTTTGTGTAAAAGGAAATGAATTAATTGTTTTCCCACCGAACCGCTATAGCCATTTCCAGTACTTGCACAAAATAGGCTTAAGCTGATGGTCCTTACAACAGCAGACATGTCTACATGTGAGGAAATAACTGGGTTGTGAAAGTGAAGAATGGTGAAATGAAGACGGCTAGAGACAGTCGACATCCACTGTGTTCAGAAATATCTCTGGGTAATCCGAGTGTTTGGAGCATCACTATTGGTTTTGCTGTTATCTGGTATGATATAAAGATGTTTATGTCATTCTCACTTTAACATTTGGTAGAGACAAAGTTCAGAGTTGAGATACAACACACAATATTGTCAAAAATTCCTCTTACTCTTCAAAAACTGCAATTTGGTTTCAGGAATTTCCAGATCTTGATGAATATGGAAGAGCAGAACAAGAGTTTGGAATAATATTTGTATTTTCTTTCTGTTTCCCTCCCTGTGTTCAATTCAAGTTTATTTAATGAACTTCAGCACAGTAAACAAAGTTACACAATAAGAACAATCAACCTTTGTTTTATATGATGGCCTTTTAGCCACAGGTTCCTTTGCAGACCCTCTCCATGGTTGGACTGTTTTATTAAACATCAAAATTAGAAATGAAAGACTCCCAACACACACAGAGAGACACACACACACACACGCACACACGCACACGCACATACACACACATACACTCTGAATTACTGTAACTACTAACAAAAAATACATGAATAGATATTTTCTTCCTGTAATTTCTGTTTCCTTCCATTTTTCTTGTCTTCCTTATTTCCTATCTTTTTTCCTTGTATTCCTCCTTCCTCCCTCATGTCCTTCCTTGGTTCCTTGCTTTCATATCTAACCCTTAATTCAACCAGTGCTTTCCCAACTTGCTTGTTTGTGTTTCCTACCTTCTTATTTCCTTGTGTCCTACTTCCCTTCCCTTCTCTTCTTACCTTGATCCTCTCTTTCTTTTCTTGAATCATTTTGTTCTTTCTTCCTGCATCCTTTCTTCATTCCTTCCCTCCTTTCTTTTTTTCTTGTGTCCACCTTACTTTAGTTCCTTCCTTGATTCCTTTCTTCATTCCTTCTTCAGGACCTTTCTGCTTTCGTCTCTTTCCTAGCATCCATTCTTCCTCCTTCTTGTCCTCTTTCTTTCTTTCTTTCTTTCTTTCTTTCTTTCTTTCTTTCTTTCTTTCTTTCTTTCTTTCTTTCTTTCTTTCTTTCTTTCTTTCTTTCTTTCTTTCTTTCTTTCTTTCTTTCTTTCTTTCTTTCTTTCTTTCTTTCTTTCTTTCTTTCTTTCTTTCTTTCTTTCTTTCTTTCTTTCTTTCTTTCTTTCTTTCTTTCTTTCTTTCTTTCTTTCTTTCTTTCTTTCTTTCTTTCTTTCTTTCTTTCTTTCTTTCTTTCTGTGATTCTTGTATTCGTCCTACCTGCGTCACATCCTTCTATTCTTTCTTGTGGTTTTGCTTTTGTATTTTTACCTCTCATTAGTCCTTTCCTTTCTCAATTTCCTCTTGTTCTTCCTTTATGGTCCTTTTATTATTCTTTCCTTAGTTGTTCCTCCTTATGTCCTAAATTCTTTCCTTCCCTTCCAACTTTCATTTTATATCCTTAGTGATATCTGGTTGATATTCTGGTTTTTATCTGTTCTGTATTTAAAATGCTGTGGCTTGTAGTGAACTTTTTGTTTTAAAACAAACGTAATGGGAACCTGCTGCTGTCTGTATCCTGAAGTTTCCAAATAATCCAGTCCAGGTCCTGAATAGGCTCTCAGTGGATTGCTTTTATCATCAGTGAAAGAAGCTGGTTTTATGTGTGCTTAAAGATAAACACAATGTAAGAAGCTCACCTGCATATCCGGCTGCTGCTGCTGGCGCTTTTTCCAGAACGCTGCCTCCTGCCAGTTTTTCTGGTAATATAAATCTGGCTGTTAGCCTGCAGAGAGTGAAGAAGACATGGAGGGGGAGGACAAAAAGCTTTTAGACCTGATTGAGAGACGCAGCATCGGTGTGGCCTACAGTTGCTTAGATGAGAACAACAATGACGGGAAGTTAAAATATTCAGATCCAGACTCAGGCGCTGCCTGTTGACCTTCTAGACGACGCCCCGCCAGGGTGGGAGGCTGGGTATGGAAGATGTTTGAAGAGCAGACGCATTCATGTTGCTGTAAAGCGACGGGCATGCAAAAGTCTCACCCGGTCTTAAAGAGATTTACACGCATATGGTTAATGCATCCGGCCTTAAATCACATCTGGTGGGAAGTGGAGGGCTTTTCGCTGCCGGAGGACCAGCTGTTGCATCGTTTTTGTTTATTCGCCCAACTGGCAACACAAACTCATGGAAACAGAGTCATTTCTGGGAACTGTAGATGGTCATGTGATGTGATAAACATAATAAAATGCCTGTATTAATTACGCCACCTGTTTGCTGTAGGAATTGCTATTGAGGCATGGTAATGAAATCTTGTTCCTGCATGTCTACATTAGGACTGCAACTTGCAATTATTTTATTAATCAATTATTTCGATGATTAATTGATTAATCCGATGGAGAAGAAAAAACAGCACTTTATGTAGATTTTCTATTTAAACCATTTTATCTAATAAGCACATAACTAAATTTCTTTTTAAATAGGAAAATAAACATTTCTTGCTTTAAATGCAATAACAGCATTCGTCTCGTGAATGTCGGATACATCTGAAGCTAAAAAATATACTTCTAATATCAACATGTGAAAAGCTCAGGTCTTTCTGTTTGAATTAATATTAAAACAATGCAATGTTGGGCTACTGATTCATTTTTTTGATTCATTTATCAATAATTGAACAGGAAAAGATGCTGATTAGGAGTACAGAATTTGAACCAGAGTTTGAAATTTGCACATTTTTAACAACTTTTTGTACATTTTTGGCTTAATTATTGCTGTGATTGTGGCGCTCTCTCAAAGAAAATAACTCTTTTTGCATCTTTATTCTCCAGTTAATGATTAATCAATCACTAAATTACCATTGCCGATTAACCCGATTAGTCGTTTCACCCCTAGTCTAAGTCACATTTTAGAGTAAAAAGATGAACGAAGGTGTTTTCCTTTTGACGTGCAGGAATCACCTACATGGCATCATTGACTCTGACACCAACTAGTGCTTTTTGAAGCCAGGGAGCAGAGCACTGGGTCAGCTGACAATCTGATTTCCAGATCCCTCAGCAACCTGCAGCAGCTGTCTTTCTTCCGATGAAAACGTGTCAGGAAGGAGCTCAAGTCCCGTCAGCAGGCGCATGGCTGAAAGAAACGGGTCACACAGATCGACTGAATCAAGATTAAGCTGCCACACCAGCAGCACACGGGCTTAAATGTGCAGATGAGAGCAAAACGCTTTAAAGTCATTTCACAGATTGCGAGAAGTGACTAGAAGTAGGCACTCTGGACTGAGCCCTCCCCCAATCGGGGGGGCGCCAGGACTCCCATAATGTCCACAGAGGCTCAGCAGGATGCTGATGGTAACAGCTTCTCAAGGTAACTTTGATTAGTTTGCTCTTGTGAGCGTTTTACATGTGTGGCATGTCAATGACAGATTATACGCAGCTTATCTGTGGCAGCTGAAGGACACAACACCCTCCAGACAAAAGGATGTGAGATAAATTCATAAATTAAACTATATGTGAGCTGCTTCAACATTGACTGTTGCAAACAAAAAAAAACAAACACTAAACCCATTTTCTCTATTTAAGTAGAAAACAAAAAAGCAACTAAATCCTAACCTGAGCCTACCCCCATCACTCCCAACAGATAATTTTGGCTATTAGTGACAAATTCAGATCAATGATGACAGTACAATGACAGCCTCTAAACAATAAGCCAATTAATTTTTGCTAGATAAACAACATAAATTGTTCCTTAAGGGTACCATTTTTATGTTTCTGTGCAAATTATTATTTTTGTGTAAATCTCTAATTCTGCTTTGTCATTGTTTAATTCCGTCTCAGTGCTGCCCTCTTTGGGTTGAATGGTGGCTACTTTGGTTAAATTTGTTCCTGAAAACAATCAGTAAAATCAAATAAAAAGGTATTCTAAAGCAGAGAAGATTATTGGACCATTTAATCCAACAACAACAGGCTCGACATAAACAGGAATCTGTGATGTCACTGATGTTAATAATCTCTCTCAACTGGCAAATCATCATTATCAATAAATCAGATTATCGGTAGCCAACTCATTCTATGTCAGGAACATTGAGACACGGTTCAGATAACCCGATCAGTACGGCTCCGGCGGGTCCAGCTCCCCTGTGGTTCTCCTCGGCGATTTGTTCACTCGTCATCTCTGTGGAGAGGAACGGGGATGAGGTGCGGCTCCACACACAACTCCTCAGGTTGCGCTGCGGTTGTCAGCGTCCCCCGTCTGCGGCTTTTACAGGAGTCTTTATTCATCAAAGCCTCACCTGCTTTCCAGACCCTGAGCAGGCGGACCACCTGCTGTGCCAAGTGGATTGGCTCCTTTGATTGCTTCCCTCTCCAAGGATTAGAGACTAAAATCTGAGCTCATTAGCATCATGAGACGTTCAGGTGCGGGACAGAAACGGGGAGTTGTTGAAGTTCAATTAAAAGCTGCACATTTCTCATACAGGTTATAATCCCAGTTCAGGTTTAGTCATGATTACTCAGAGAAACACTTTAGATCTGAAAATTAACCACTTAAATTTAGCTCTAATTCCAGTCCTTGCATTAAGGTTTTCCTTGCAGACAAGTTTTCCTCTTGCATTCTCTGAACTAATGTTTTTGTTAGCATTTGTTTGTTTCCCTCCTGCTGTGCTAGTTGTTCTCTCTACCTGTTTGAGGAAAAACCTCTCTAATGTTTTTATTTCCTTTCGTTTTCCATTTAGTAAGATTTTTTGTTTACATTATTCTGTCAACATACCAACTTTTTTTTGTTTTTTTGTTTTTGTGTTTTTAATTAGTATTGTCATTTCTCTAAATTCCCACCCAAACGTTGTCTCATCTGGCTCAGATGTTTAGATTCTGATGAAATTAGTTGTTTTTACCTCATTTTAAAACCTAATTTAAGCTGTGCAGCTTCTTAGAGTGCATAACGGCAGAGCGTTTGATTGACAGCAGGAGTCTGCGGGCTGTCTGCCTGTCTCTGGAGAGACAAGCCAGCCTACAGAGAGGTTAGAAACAGCTAAACCCATAATAATAACAACATTTTGACAGGGTAAAATCAGAATAGTGCTGTCTAAAAGAAAGAAACTGAGAGATACATTTTTCTGCAGATTGGACAAGCACTTACTTGCTTATTTCTTTTACAAAACTGCTCCAATTGTCTGATATTTTCAATCAATACCCACTCTAATCTGAACAGAGCAAGCATGACATAAATAATATGCCGTAGGAAGTTTGACAGATGCACCGAACCTTGACAGTCATTGACTGACCGGCAACCAGCTTGACGTTTGAGTCAACAAATGAATCCTTTGAAGCTGTTATATATTGCAGGCCTGCAGGATTTTGTGTAAAAATAAACTCAGGTATTTATATCACAGGCATCAGAAAGCATTACCAGAAATTAAAGCTACCAGCCAGACTTTCCGGTAAAATCAACTAAACTCACTTGAGATATTGTTTGTCATGTGTAAAATGTTTTTCTTTTTGTTTTGTTGGAAACTGTTTTTTAATCAAGATAAAAATCTTACCTACTTTAACCAGTTTTTAAGGACATGTGACTCTGGTGACATCACAAAAGACATACTGTGACTGGCTGGAGTTATTTTTGCTTGTTTTATTGATTTGAATTATTTTTATGTTGTAAATAATTATTATATAGATAAGCCATTTTATTTATTTAATTTCTTTTGACCAAAGAAAACGGGAAAACAATAATAACAACAATAATGAACTTAATTTAAATTGCACCTGTAAACAGATTTATAACTAGCTAAAGTTCTGAAGTCACTGTTAGCTTTAGCTTTACCATCTATGTCTGCATCCATTTTGGTTTGAAGGTCTAAGGCCTCATATTTTGACTCAAACATGTAAAGTTGAAGTGAATTCTCGACTTTTTGTCTGCCCATTTTTTTGTTTGAAAGCTGCAAATAAAGGCAAGTAGTCCCACAAAATCTTAAATAAATACTTTCATATCTACCATTCACCTATAGATTTGTAAATTATTGCTCAATGTTTGCTAAAGCTAGCTGATCCATTTCATTCTAGTGCCTTTTGTGATGTAATTAACCCGAACTTGCAAACAGAATTACCAATTTTTATTCCTGTCATAAGCTTTGCAAAAACTTTATTTTATGAAAATGCATGCCTTACCCGACAGGGATTATGCTGCGAGTGTACATTTGCTAGTGAAAGAGAGAAAACTCTCCACTGAATGGCGCCTCTAATGGAGTTGGAGAGGGGTCACAGTGTTTGTCCACATGAGGCCAGAGGTCACAGTTTTGCTGTTTTCTTGCATGTGGACAGAACCAGCGGCGATCTGAGGGCACCTATATATGTTTTATAGTGCTCTGTGTGTGGCAGGATTATGAAACTCGCGGCTCAGGTTTATGTGGTTTTAAGACTGAAAGTGGTGGGGCCTGGGGCCGCTGCAGGGGTCAGAGGTGAACCCTGTATGCACTGCAGTACACCATGGTCACACAGGGCAAATCTTGGCTACGTTGAACAAGTCGTGCAATATAAATAAATGGGACTCAGTGTCACTTTAGGCATTAAATGCTCTTCTACGTATATTTTTGCAACATGATGCATGATGAACAACAAATCTCAGGATCCAGACTGAGTACAACAGTAGAAGCCAGTGAGTAATAATGGTAAACTTGAGAGTTAAGTACAGGGGAGTGACTGCAAAGGCAAGGATCAGGTGGATCCACTTAATATAATGCTTGGCAGCTGCATGGGGCAATGTGACTACAAGGTAACTGAGGGAGGATAATAAATGTACACAAAATAAACACACAAGGGAAAACGATGATTTCAGGGAGAAAACAGAATGGAGTGATAATAATAATCTACTCGAAAACAAACTGAAAACCAGCATGACAGATTGAGTCAAATGCAGGGATTATCACAGAATATGCCTCATTTTTCCTCAAGGGAATTTATGATTTGATTTTGTAACACCTCTTGTTATCTACGACAGCTGCGGACAGGAAGTGTATCCAGTAGAGGTTTTAGTTGCATCACATCTGAGGAAACCTCTGACTGGAAATACAGTAAGAGCAAACACTGCAGGTTGAGACAGTATTGCTGTGGATAAAAGGCCAAAACGCTTAATAATGTATTCATTGTAACATTTAGTTATTTCCTATAGAATAAGAACGGCCTAATCCAAGTTCACACCCATATAACAAGATGTCTGCACATTCTTAAAAAGTCTTAAATCCATGCATCTAAAATCAAAGCCTTAAAATCTCTTAAATTAAATAGAAAATATGTGAGTTGGCCTTAAATAACCATAGATCTTTTCACAGGTATTTTGTTGTGGCAGGACTATTTAATCTTGCTCATGTAGTTTATTTTTCTCAGTATTAGTTTCTCATTGGTTGGAGTCACACACAGACATCTTTATTATCTTCTGCGCCTGCCACGATTATTGGCAGATAACTAGCTGACAACAATCACTTTATAGCTAACTGGCTAGCTAGCTTGCGTTTTCGTGTCTATAATTTGAAAGTGTAAATTACTGGCAGTTGCCTGGGCGACGTTCACATCTGTCGCTAACTCATACAAACTTATGTGCATTCTGTGCATAAAGGCCTGGCACTACTCCTATGTAAAATATGTGATTTTCTTTTGTAGATTTCTATCATGACGGGTATTAAATTGAATTTATAATGGCCTTTAAAAGACTAGAAAAGTCTTTAAATTTGAGTTGATGAAACATGCGGAGACCCTGGTGATAGGACAATTCTCAGCAGTCAATGTCAACTTTTGATATGCTGGTGTTTCTTGTTGGAAGGATTTTTCTTTTATTCCTTAGAAATTAATTGTGTTTTTTTTTTCTATTATTTATTTATTTTGCTGCTGATGAATGCAGAATGCTGCTTTGAAAAATCCCTTTTCTTCAGTCAGGAGACAGATGAGAGCTTTGCACATTATTAGTGTTTATTCAGGTTGGATTTTGCTGAGGATGCATGCTCCTTTCATTTGGTTACCTAGTTTATCCGTGGCCTTGCAAAAAAAAAAAAAAATACAAATACACTTATGTTTGTTGGTTATTGTTCAGTTATTTCAACTCCCGCACAACAGATGCTGGAGTCGGCTTTCCTGTTTGATTTATTAACTGTAGCGCTGCAGCTGTGCATCATACAAGCCAAAGTATTACTGGATCTCTTCTGTTTCTTCGAAAGCCATTTAAAAGACGTTTTCCTCCATGTAGAGTCACTGACCTCCCTTCTCTTGTTCTGCTGGTGATGCAGAGATTTCCATAACACTGACAGCAGCAGTGAAGGTGTCACTTACCTAACTGATGGTCTTGACATCTTGGTCCATATCAGCATCTTTTCCACTTGTACAGAACTGGCTTTATTGGGGAGGAGAGGTTTGTTTTGAGACCCAATGAAAAAACTGTGCTGACTGGGTAAGGTGCTAATCAGCTTAAAGCCGAGTAATGAGTGTAATTGTAGCAGCTGAAGTTGTCAGGTGGAACAGCCGGCCCATTCTGTTTTCTAACACTGTTTTGATCAGTGATGGGGACGGTTTTGTTTTTAGAGATCCCCCACCCCCATCTTATCTATTTACTGTCAGTTACTAAAGCCTGTCATTTTCTCAGTCATTATAATTAACATTGGGAATTTGACTTTTCAGACTGTTGGCGGAGGCGGAGCTAGATGAGAACAGGCAAAATTAGCTTTGTGGCAATATTTATTCATGTTTTTTTTTATTACTATTTACAGGTTCTTCATGAAAACCTTCTGAAAACAGGGGTGTTAAACTCCCGTCTTTTCATAGCTGATGTTCTATAACCTTTAGATATGAATTAAGTCCCAATTCTGTAACTTTTAGCTGGACAATCAGAAGTTCATTAGCCAGAGTCTGATTCATTCCTAGCATAAAACTCCCAAACACAAACCAAGAGGTGTGTTGGTAAACAAAATTAGATAAAAAAAAAACAAGTCATTCAGCTTAGACAGGGAAGGTGGGCAAAAATGACAAGTAGAGCAAGATAACTTGGTACTTGTCAAATGTTTGCAGCGTTTCTCAAAATATAAGACTCTTGAAATATGTGATGTTAAAGGAGAGGCTCTCTATAACAACTTTTATCCAAATGGAAATTATAGGGCTCATTTGAATTTCTTATTTGTTTAACTGATTCAATGCTTGTTGTGACGGGCTTGAATGAAAACAACATGTTACTGGACCGGTTTTCTAATTACGGCAAAGCTCAACTTCACACCACTATTTTAGAGAAGATCTGTCTTCTAGGGATTGTTGGGGCTGATTTTTAGGACAAAAAGGACCCAAATTTAGCCAATCTCCAGATCCCAGTCCTACAGAGAATCCAAGCTGGCAGCTGAAGCTTTGAGTTAATAAGCCTGAATGTATTTACTGAAGGATCTAGAAGGTTTCTGGACAGAGAAGTGTTTGCTATGTAGACATGATGGCTGACTACAAGAAAACATTAGACTTTTTTCCACTCCAACATTCAAATCAATTTCTAACTTTACTATAATTAGCCTTATTTGTGTTTTTCGTTAATATTCCCTACATTAAAGTAAAATGACTATTCTTTGTTTTCCGTTGTCTTTCCCCCCCGTAGATGTTAATTCTTTCTTAAAATAAAATGGAATACCTAAACTTAATTAGGTGACATCAAAGCTTGAGTTTTTGATGAAAAAACTAAAGTGTGATACACAAAATGTATTTTTCACCAGCTCCGTCAGCAGCATTTAGGTTTATTATTGCATCAATCATTTCTGAATACTCATTTGCCGTTTGTGTTATTTGTTGCTTTTGTAAACTGTAAATACCAGAGTGTCAGGCATTGTCATTTTTAAAAGAATCAGTTCTTAGTGTGTTAAGGTTTTTCTCCACCTAATGAGATATTTAATGGTTATTGTGAGGTTAGCTGTCTTTTCTCCGCTTTCTTGAATCACCACAGAAATCAACAAAAGCACAGCAAATGCAGGTCATAATGTGAAGGCAGAAAATAGAGCTATTGTATAATTGGCTCTGCGGATGCTCTAGTGTTTATTTGAGTGATGGTAATAGCTCTGAAATGTTCTGTTTGCCCCTAATATCCAATAAAGAAACCTCTAAGGTGGTGATGGTGTCAGTGAAGGTGAGAGAAATCTGTTTGTTTGAAATAAGGAAAGCATTTTGGGAAAAAAAAGGGAAGCCGATTCATCTCTGAGATGGCAGATTTGGCTCCATCTGAAGCTGAAACTCCTCATTGAGAGCCCAAAGCACAGATTCCTCCTCTTTCGACTGTTTTATATACTTTTTTTTTTTTTATCCATCAGAGAGCAGCAAACGCAGCTACTAACAAATGTTTTCGATGTCTGCTGACTTAGATCAGAACAAAAACCAAATATCTCTTTTGATATGTTTATTTTTTTACACACAGAAATAAATGTGCTGAATTACAGTTTTTTATATTTATCTATATCTCTGCACCAGCATAGCACACCTTAAGGGAAGTTAGTATAATAGCTAATCTAAAATAAATAATAAAAAAAACTGAAACTGGCCCAAACAGTAGGTTGACTGCCTTGGTCAAACATGTAAAAACTTGAACTAAGTTTCTTTCAAATGGTTCAGGTAGTACAATTAGAAAATCTAAATGTAATGTCAAATAAAGTATGATGCTGCTCAAAGCACATAGCATAGAATTACACTGAATAGATCTAACTTTGATAGATCCGGCACATTGTTGCCAATACCAGACCTAGAATTTTTTTCAATATCTGACTGATCCATATACCAATATCTGATATCTGATTGATGCATCTTTAACTGAAAAATGTTAATCAGAGCAGAGTGATGGGGAATTTTATGCTTGGAAATTGTGATTACTTGAAGCTAAAAATGTATTTCTAAATTTTAAATTTAGCTGTTTCCCTGCTTTCACGGCTCTTTGTTTACTTATGGCAAAATTCTTACATGAAAGGTCAAATCCCTGCATGTCTAATACCAACCCTGGCAAATAACGAGTCGTCTCCCTAATGCATCATGATCTGAGGTTTAACGGAGATGGCAGTGGGATAATACTCTTTTAATGACTCGGATGTACTTTTCTACTACAAATGTGAAACACTCTTTGAACGACCCAGTCTAAGAGCTGCTGGTCTTTAAAGTATTCGGGTCTGAAAGTGACATTCAGACACTCCAGCCATCAGCACCGAAATTATATATTTGGTATTTTCTTCTCTTTAAAAGCAAACCCATATATTAACTCTTACTGTCTCTCTTCTACACTTGACCTCAAGAATAGTGTCACAAGGCTGAAATAATTTATAGGTGCTGCCAGCAGATTCTTGAGGACAGCAGTCCTGGGGACCAAGCTAGTGTTTGGGAGCAGCTGGAAAAGCCATGCCAGCAGAACCTCCAGCTAATTTACATGCTCTCTCTCCGAACGCATCCCCCGCTGCCCGTCTGGAGCAGGTGCCTTTTTCCCGGTGTTGTCTGGAAATGACTGAGACCACGCTCTGCTCCTCCACACTGATTGGTGAAGCAGAGTGTGTGATGCTGACTGGCATCCAGCCCTCTGGAGGGCCGGTCCAGTACAGAAGGAAACTCACCCGTCCTGCCAAAAGGAGTCAGGGTTGTGACTGTGTGTCTGGACCCTGACCTCGGCCCATCATCAGGATGAGGCTCCGCCACGCTTCAGCTGCATTTCCTCAAGTGAATTCTCTTCCTCTAGCTTAGTTTTGTATCAGAGCTTAGCTAGTCTGGTTTTAAAAGTCAGATATTTTACCTCCTCCCACCTTTTCCTGGCTTCGTGGAATTTGTCGGGAAAGGTTGCCAGGCTTAGGAAGACGTAAGGAAAAATGTTTATGTTCTGATATCTAGGAAGAACGTTTTTAAAAACAGTGGAAAACTGTCACAATGGATTATTCATAACTTTAAATAAAAACATGTCTTCAGTAATCATATCCTTATGGTGGATTAAAAGATTGTATCTTACTTTCATAACGAAACTTACTTAGATTTTATTGATGTGAATAAAAGTGGAATTCCTGCGTCCTTATAAGTGACCTAATCCGTCTCCTACTCTGAACCATGGTTTCATTCACGTCAAGCTTACATGCAGCGGCTCTATTTCCCTCCTGTACTGCCGGATCATTAGCTGCATCATATGAGTTTGAAGAAATGTCTCCGTCATGCCTGCTGCTAGCATGTGCTTGTTCTTAGTGAAAATTAGCGCTTTCTTCTGTGATTTCCAATTTTGACTTCCAATGATTCACTTCCTGCTAAAGAGCCCCCTGGTGGTTGAAGAAAAACCCATAGAAAAGCCGCACCGGGCTGTAAGCCGCATGGTTCAAAATGTGGGAAAAAATAGAGGCTTATAGTCTGAACAATACGGTAATGGTCATGCAGCTCGGGTAGATGGATGGATCTTATTGAGCGTTTATATTTCTAAACCAAACTGCATGAAGTCCCTTTTTCATCCCACACTGGACTCGGATTGGACCATTTCTCTTCCCTGTTCTGGTATGCCTCCGCCATCTTTGTTTCTGTATCAACCATCTCCTTTTGAGGATGAACCGATTGGAACTCACTTTACTCTGCTAAACCATTAAACTTGCTTAATGCAGATACGTATTGAGTAATTGTAATAACATCAACATTATATTATTAAAAACCATTCCATCCATACCAAGCATAACTCTAGTAAATGTAAAATTTGAGAACTTGGTTTAAAAGTACGGTTCATTTCCTATATTAATATATAAATATAAATACAAATTTAATTTTATTTTCTATGAAAATGGAAATTAGGTCATTTATTAAAATTTATAGTTGTCCAACTTTTCACATGGATTTAAAAAAAAAAAATAAGGCTCGCCTTAATTTATCTGTGCTCGAAATATAAAAATGTTGTGACCATAACAACTAATGAGTCAAGCTTTGAGTTGAGGCCGCAGCTCCGTGCATCCAGTCTCTATTCAACATTATCCCTCACATGGTCACCAAGGAAGGCAAACAAGTTGCAAAGCAGCATTTTGTTAACGAGAAATCTGCAAATGGACAGAAATGTCACGGCTTAATTGGGCCATTCATTATCTGCTCAACATTCAAAAGCAGATCCTCCACGACCAAAACAATGTTCTCTCTCTTTGGCTCGGGATCCGCAGCTGATTTTTGTGAAGAGGAGTCGTTTTCTTCTGGACCCATCTCACTGTGAACCTTTGCTTTTGTTTGAATGTGCCAACTCTTTGTCGCATTTCCATCTGTTGAGATGGAGAGTTTCTGCCAGAATGAAACTGCTTTGTGATAATGGGGAGAGAGTGAATAATAAAATATTCATGTATTTAGGCTGCAGAGGGTTCGTTTCAGTCACCCATCCATCCATTTCCTGTAGTTGGATAATCCTTGCAGCCATGCTGCAGGGCAGGTGCCTTTTCACAGGGAATGGTCCATTACAAGGTTCCCATTTTAGACTTTGTAATCCATTTATTCAACAAGATTAACTTAATCACACACAAGAAACTGAAAAGAAAATTTACAGCACAACCTAAACACTGCTATTTTTAAAATGCCTTACGACATATCGGTGTATTTGTCATTTTGGTTTTAACAGACTAGAGTTAAAATGTGGACATAAAACAGCTTAGTTCACAGAATATTACACTATTTTTGCTAACATTGAGTCCAAGAAGCTGATATTAGCCATTAATTAGTCAGACTATCTGTTCTGGGACTCTGAGCTTACCAAATGTAGTTTTAATTTAGAGGTAGTTTACATACACCAAAATAAAAAGTCTACAGTTAAGTCAGACTAAAGCTCTTTTGTTTTAGGTCAGTTCACCAATCACCAAAATTATTTCTTTTTGCTAAGTGCCACAATAATGAAGAGAAGAAGATGATTGATTTGTTAATGTCTTTAAAATCAGAAGTTTGCTTTTGTTTCCTCGCTATTTTGCCTGAAAACTGAATGACTTGTTTCAAACATGTTGCGTTTCCTTTAAGCATCAACAATAGTTGCTGGAGTTTTGGCCCATTTCTACTGACAGATTTGCTGTCCTGAAGCCACTTTGTAGCCTCTCTGACTGTAAGCTTTGGCCTGGTGGATGTCTTTAGATGTTGGTTCAATATTTCCACATAATGTTCTTTCCTCATTTTTCATGTATTTTAATAAGTACGCCTGTTCCTCCTGCAGCAAAAACATTCCCTTAACATGACCCTTAAACTTCATCGTTCAAATAGTGTTTCCAAGCTTACAAGCGTCTCTTTTTTTTTCCTCTGGTCATTATGTCAAAACAATTTCACTTTAGTTTTATATAAAGGGGTTTTCACACCTGATAGTATGATCAGTTTGATTGGAGACCAAAATTGCAACATCTGTTCCATTTCCAGCTGCTGGGGTTCACTTTCACACTGCACCGTGTCTTTGGTTAAAAAAAACAAAAACAAAACACAAGCCATTTTTCCCAGTAGCACTAGACTGGCACGCTTGTTTTGGTTGCATTTACCCAGAATGCCAGGCGCTATAGTTCACTTCCTGCTTTTGGAGTGGTCTCCGGTCCGCTTGGTGTTCATATATGCATCCGAACTGCACCAGAGTTCCTTTCAACCGAATTGAGACCAAGGTTTGTAAGCGGACCAGAGTTCGCTTTTGTCAGAGTTTGGTTGTACATTCACACCTCCCCAAACGAAATGGACTTTCTAAGCAAATGAACTGGAGTTCAATTCAAACAGACTAAACAGGGCTGGTGTGAAAGCACTCTAAGTGACCTAAAAAAAAAAATAGAAGGTTGGTCTAATTTAATTTCAAACGTTTTTTTTTTTTTTTTTTTTTGTATAAAAGCATCTAGTTTTCATTCACAGAAGTAAGAGTGATGCATGGTGGGACTATAGCTTCCACATCATTCTCATCAATGTTTTATTTTTCTGGAAATATTTCCAGTGAATTCTGGGACAGTTGTAGACTTCTTTCAACCAGAAGAATCAGCTCCGTGTAGCAACAGATTGGTGAGGGGCAGCAATTAAATACAATTGCTGAATACAATTTGAGAAAAATCTAATTCTTCTGGCACTTTCTCCAGCATCTATTAAAAAGAAAAAAACTTAAAGTATGACTGTAAATGTTTGCATTGTTGAAACTGAATATTTGAAAACCTTGATAGATGTTGTCACTAATCTATCATGCACAGTAAGTAAAGTTGTTTATGTTTTAAAGAATAAAATCCACTCTTAGATCCTTCCTTGATCTATAAAATTCAAAATGCTTATTTTTTTCTGATGTGTGATTTGAAGTGAAGCAAGCTCCACCTCCTCCGGAAATGAACTCATGCATCTCACACATCCAGGTTTAATCCTGTTAATCTGAATAAATTTAACCCAGATTTACTTTATTTCTTTTTCAACTCAAACTTGCAAAAATACAAAAGAAAACTAGATCTTTTTTTTTCTGCTGCAGCTGTCAAGAACACCTTCTCCAGGCTGAAACATTTCATTATTTGACTAACATGAAGCCATTAGCTATTGCTGTTATAATGAACTAATTCTGGTGTGCTTTTTCATTGTGAATGTTCTAATATGGAGCTTCATCCATTGTGGATAATTTATGTAGTTGGGGTCTGGTAGAAAGAATGGATATTTCCATCAAATCCCACGCCATCAGCATTACTGTTTATCTGGAGCCACCTGCCTTCGGATGTTTTGGTTTTTGTGTTTTGCCCAAAGTTTACAAAATATGTATTTTTAGGTTGCAGGACGTGTGAGACGTGAAATTTAGTAAACGTGGGGTTGTAGTTCCTATTGAGACATATGATGTCACCTTAACATGGATGCAAAGTCAAACATGGAGACCAACTCACATCTTTGAGCCAGCAGAGTTTTAATGGTTGTGCTGCCAAGCGGACTATAACCGGAGGTGTGTGTTTTCTTGTTTGTTTTGTTTTTGTTTTGTTTTTTCAAAGTGGATACTAACTGAGAGTGTGAACTGCAGCTATTTTATCAAGAGGTTGGGCAAACAAAGACAGAGTCAAAAGAGACTGACTCCTGGATTTAGAACTCATCTCATGCACACAAGATTTGAAATGAATACTGATGCTAACTCTGTGCTGCTTTATTTATTTAAAGCAACATTAACCATGAGCTGGAATGAATTCTACTCTTTTTAGTATTTTACTTAAGAACATAAGCAGGACTTCAAACTGTCTGTAGATGTTTAAATTCTAATCATGCCTGATGTGGGTCTCATACGCCACAATCCTGCAGGTTTTAACTGTTTTTGGTATTTTGACTTGGATTAATTTGTCACTTAGTTTGATCTAACAGCTTTTTTAGCTTTTCCTTTCCAAATTCACAATGTTTTTGCTTTTTTTTTATGCTTCATTCTATTTTTTTCCCCAGTTTTTTTATATTTATTGCGTCTGAAAACAGTTTTGCAATTTGCGGCACAGAGGAGCTTTGGCTTTGTCATTTTTTATTAGCATGCTGGAGCTGCTCTGTAAATTTTGAATAATGATTCATGCTTGTGACAACTGCTATTGTGAGCAGCGGCACGCATTTCCTGAATCGCAACAGGGAGGTCCGCCTTATTTGGATGAAATATGCCTACTAAGCTCTCAAAACAGTGAATTTGTTCTTGTTAATCAACCACTTCAGAAGTTGAAGACATTTATTTTGTTGATTTATTTTTATTGTTAAGCATCAGCATAAATACCACTTGATAGTTGGGTTTTCAATTTGCTACTAAACATTCATTATCCACGTCTGTTTCCAATTAAAGTCGAGCTGTTTGACCAGATGCATTAACAATCATCACAGCTTTGACTTTGGATCACAGAAGGACCTCCTGTGGTCACTTGCAATAATCTCAGTGTTTTGTTTTGGGGGTTTTTAAAGTGGGGTAATGTGTCTTTAAGTGTTTATACATCATGCTTTTAGTCAGTAGAAGCAGGAAGACGGTTTTATTTCACATAATGCTCATTTGAAAAAGAGCTCTTCAAATCCAGGCTTGGGCAGGAATGAGAAAAAGTGGCACAGCTTTTGGAGGTCGATCTCCATGAATAGATGACGGTAAAATCTGTTTGACCAGGTCAGCGGGGCTAAGCCTTTTTTAATAGGTTTTAAAAGCACCATATCTCAAATCTTTAATGTGATGCCCATCAGGAGAGCCACGAAAAACGCCTATGTGACACAACCCACGGCTGATCTGCTGATCAGCTGCAGGATGCATGTCAAAGCCACCAGGAAATGTAGTGAGGAAGTAAATCACTGAGACACAAAATGTGACGCAACAAAATCCATCGTATAACATCTGTTTTTGATAGGTAAGCTGTTTTTAATGTCAAAAATTCAGCCTCCTGTCCTTATTCTGAACCAGTATTTTTTTTTTTCCAAAATATTTTTATTAGAATTTTCTGCTATATAGACATACAAGAAAAGAACATGGAAAAAAAATTAACACAATGCTGCCACCCCCTCCCAAAAAAAATAAAAATAAATAAAAAATACAATAATAATAATAATAAAGAATAACACACGAAACCCCAGGGCTCACTATCTACACAAAAAGCAAGGAAACATTAAGTTTACATGTCAAATTGTTTGACAAAATATAGGAAGGGGGACCAAATATCATAAAAGTCTTCAAGTTTTCCTTTTGTTTTATAAAACTTGCCAATAATTAACTGAACAAGTTGTGAACGCCAGTAAAACATGGCAAAAAAAACAAAAAACAACATTTTACTATATTCCTAAATGACGAAATGTAAACAAAAATAACATTGAATGGTCTAATTGGTTTGATGGCAAAACAGGAATGCACATTTTATTGCTTTTGTTGTAATATCACATATTATTGATTATCCTACATGTAGTAATGTCTATCATAGTTATCTATCATGTGAAGCACACACTACAGATGCAACCATCTGGTTAAAGTTTGAAACCTTCACCCTAAACTAACCCACAGAAACAAACAGATCCGTCTGAGATTCACATTGTCAAGTTCTCCAATTGGTTTGTGCAGCTTCTCCACTTGAAAGGACTCAAAAGACCAAAACGGTTTTCTTCTGTCATTTCCCATTCATTTATCAGTATGTTGGGAAATTGGTTGTCTTTACAGTTGGTCCAGAATCAGTTCACAATCTTTAGACAATGCCAAAAGAAAAAAATAAACACATAAATAAATTTGTGTACGTTTTACAGAAATTATTTTTATTCTAGCAACAAATGAACACTAAGCAAACCACTGAGAGGCTCAACCCACAAAGACCTTAAAGGGTCACGGCGGAGTCATTAGCAGACGTCTTGATATAGATGGATTTTTACCTGTCATTTTAACATGCATTTTAAATAGTTTGAAGATGGTTCTGATAGTCTGCTGCAACAGAATATTGTGTTTGCTCCACCTGATGGCGGATACTGTGTTTCAGGCGGAAGAGTCTAAATATCTTGGGATCTGACAGGAAATGGACCGTGACATTGTCCGTATGTTTGGTGCTCCCTGTGCTGGAGAGCAGCCGCTGTAACGCAGCTATGAAGCCAATGCTACTGAAAAATCAGGTCCAAGCTGTTACTAGTCAGACCACGTCCCTTCACTCACCTGCAGAGCTGAACTTTGACGACCAGAAGGACCAAGATCAAGGAAACCAATCACTGCGGGGTTTTTTTCCTTTTTTTTTTTTTTTGAAAGTTTAGATGAGAAGTTTGTTTATTCAGGGTGGGAGTTCAGTGATTTCGAAGAGCCAACGTGGGGTTTTTGTTTCCTTTTAGGCACTTATCAGAGACAGCCAGCTGGACAGAGGCCTAGCTGCTGACCTGCAAGCTTGCTGGAGGGATTGAATTTCCCAGCTGGCCTGGGTGGAGGTGGAGATTCCCCAGGAGGAGACACAGGAAGTTAATGGAATAAGGGAAGTTTAGGTGTGTGTTGTTACTGCTGGGACCAATAAATAAAGCTCGATGCATTGGGGGGAAAAAAACGCCTTTTCAAGTTCACTTCTTTATGTTTACTTTTGGGATGAAGATGAATCACAAGCACTCGTGAATAAACTGGCGTCCAAATGAAAATGTCACGGTGGAAGTGAAATAAAAAAGGACAAAGCTCGAAAAATAGAAGTGCACTCAGGCAGAAATAAAGCGTTACATTGTGAAAATAAATAATAAATCAAACATAAAGTCAGCACAAAGTCCCAGGCACGTTTCTCCCCCATGTTACTGTGAATATTAGTGTGCAAAGCTGCAAGCAGGCATGCCTCTGAGAGCCAAAACTTGCTTTCATATTTGTTTTGTGTGCGCTGCTCCCCCTCGAGCTTGTTGGCAGCATGCAGAGTGAACGGCCATTGTACCCCCGCCTCTCTGGATCTCTGTAAAGAGCACACGGCTCCCCAGCTGCATGTTAATGCAATCATTATTTTAGTCTTTCTTTTGCTGATATTACTTTGACCTTCAGTGTGTTTCCAGGGCTCATTTTTCTCCAGAGGGGTAAAATTGGCTCCGCGACTCCGGAAGTCTGAAGAGCTCCAGTCTGTCTGGAGCTCCTCCGACTAGTCGCCCGTTTTTAAGGAAACAAAAGTGAAAATCATAGGGGATTGCTTTGGCGTTTTGGCAGCGAAGTGAGGTGCAGGCTGAATTATACATTCGAACAAGACCAACCGCTGAGAGTCTGAGGGATGCTGCTGCGTTGTGACTCAGATACACATGCTGGCGCGATCCGCCACGGTGTTCGACACGATCGTCGGCGAAATCTGACGGCTTTCCTCATGTCACACAAAACCCCACACACCGAGGATTTTCACACGGGCTTTGCCGTGAAGATTTAGTCGGCACTCTGTGTCGATCTAAATAAAACGCTGATTATCACGCAGCTGGTCAGATATGTAAGACTCTCTTATCTCTGATGAAGCAGAATCTTAAAGAAGGATCAAAAGTCAATCTAAAAACTGATAACCTCTGAAAAGGATTCAGATTTTCCCCGGTTTCTGAACACAGACTCTGTAATGTCTGTGCTTGTTTGTGCAGAAGCATGAACAGTTGCATTGACTCTGACCTTGTTGACTTTTAATCTGTCGAATACCACAGCCTGAGGAAGAAAATCCTTCAAGGACAACCAAAGAATCCGTCTGCCATGAGATACCTGATGACAAAAACCCAACATAATGAAGGTTTAACCTCTGCCGGCTTTTGTTTTGCATCAGAATAGTTGGGTTAATTCCTCTTTTTAGGACTGTTTAGTTAGTTTAGTATTTAGATCTCACACACTTAGCCCTTTGATCCATCTACCTTCGCCATTTCCTGCTTTGTTCAGATCATAGAAGTTGTTTTTTTTGTTTTGTTAGTTTTTTTTTTTTTTAGAAAAAAATGTTTATTTTCTCAATCTGCAGAAGTGAGGCTACAGCATAGTGACTCATACTCTGTAATTTGAGCCGTCGGCAAAAAACCTGAGTCACTTTTTTTTTCCCGAGCGCTATGTGAAGCCAGCTCCAAATCCGGTCTGTGCAGCAAACATGCTGGAAAAGTAGCGGGTGGCCTTTGAATTGTCTGCGTGCTCCACGCAGGAAGCTCCGTAGGAGAGTGAGAATGCCTAAGTAGCTTAAAATGAAGCATCATATCCTGGAGGTGTCAACATTCACACACAGCGAGACAGACTGATAGAAACTTGAAGTGCACTTATCAAATTCAGAGGATACAGCTTCCTCTGAAGCTAGAAAAAAATGAAACATTTGAGGATATTTTTCGACATTTCCTCAGAGAAAATCCCACATCCTGAGACATCCCTGCATCACAGTTTCACCAACCTCACAAATTATGAACAAGTTCAGTTTCATTTTTAATCAAAAAAAAAAAAAAAGCTATTGCTAAACAAGGTTCAGTGGGACAAAACTACTGAAATAAATATTTTCTCATTCTCTAGGCTACCTCTAATCCTCTGTTGCTGTCAGGAAGTCTTACCTGAACTGTTTCTTCTTATTATCTTTTAAACATTTAACATTTAATTCAGCTTGAAAAAAAAAAGCTGCTAAAAGCGGATTTATTAATTTATTCCACTTATGTGCTAATAGCACTTTTTGTTTAGTGCTTTAGCGATTTTTGCTAACTTTGAACATGTCTTGTCACTTGACTTTCCCTAAATGTATTTTTCCACATGAATTGAGTTGACTGTTTTGTAAACTTTCAGTTGACTAGAGTTCAGCATCCGTGTGGAAGTTTTAGTTATTGACTACTTTAAAGAATCACTTCCTAAAGCTCAACTGTATGTATGTAATAATAAATGTGATGCGGTTGAGGGCAATGTACTCTGTTGTAATATATAATGTCACACGTTAGCATAACTAAGCTTGTGCTAAATACACAAGCACGAGCTTGGTGTAGCACTTCAGTGGAACTAATGTTTATGATTAGTGCTTTAGGGCTCATGCAGCAAACTTAGCATTGCCCACCACTGCTAAATTGTAATAATTATCCCAACTAGACTTAAAAATATTTGTGAAATATAAATAACTATGCTTTTCTAGAAATAATAGTGGCTAAAACCTGTCATTGTTACATTTGGGGAAAATTCTTTGTAATAACTAAATCTAACAGTATTGTATTATGTATGCCAGTCTTCAGATGATTCTCTCCTCTATATTGCACTTCTCCTCACTGTTAGCTGAACCATTTCCGATTTAAAATCTTTGTTTTTATTCTAACTGGTAAGGACACAAAGGGGTAAAAATTACAGCAAAATTAACGAGGAAGTGTGGTGAGTTATTGTTAAATTTCAGAACAATAAGTGCTTCTGTTTTGATATTTTTAGCCAAAGGTGTCCTAGCTATGTTGAAACTAGTTTAGCAGTGGGAGAATATCGGATATTAGTTATGTTTATTTTGTTTCAGAAGGATTTAATGTGGTCATTATGACATCCAGAGATTATGAGCCATTAGCATCCCATAATAATGCACCAAAGTTGATGATAAAGCCGATCCTTTCACTGTGACCACGTGCAGAACTGCAGTCGGCAGGTCACATACCGACTTCCTTGGTATGAAGAAAAGACGAGGACGTACACTATGCCACAAAGGAAGTTGCATATTTTGTTGTTGAGTCAAAAGAAAATTTAATTATTTGCTTTGTTTTGTAAAACCTTTCCTTACTTAACAGAACAAACACTTTTCCTAGTCAGCTGCCTCAACAGAGAGCTCACAACGAAGCGTTCCTTCTTTATGACCGATCTCCTCTAACAGTGTGAACCATCTCTCAGCACCTTTCACATCTTTTGACTTGCCAGGAGTGGGGTGACTTGTCCAGCATTCTCCATTTAGTCTCCATGGTTACCATCTCTTGCACTGACGGACGCATGTGTGGGCAGTTCAGTTTATTTAAATGAAAAAAATATTAATCACAAAGAGAAAATAAATGCTGTCGTTACTCAACTCATCCAAGAATCTTCAGTGTTGTTCTGGATAGTGATGCTCTGGGTTGGAAGGGTCTCCAGTAGCAGTCAGTCTTTCAACAAATCTAAATAGGCCTCTGACTGACAAAAGCTACTAACTAGGCCTATGATGATTACAAACTTTTCTGGACAATAAATGTCCCAGAAATTATTGTGATGAAAAATAATATTGTGGTTTTGAAAGAATTTTCAAGTAACAAAATGATAATTGGCATAATAATGCAAATCCTTTCATAGACCAATAAACTTTAATTTCTAAAGAACACTTAACACAAGAACTGGATAAAATTTGCTAATCAGCTGCTCCCAGTTGTAAAAGCAGTAACTTGTTGCCATGGTTACACATCAAAGCTACTATAAAAGTGAGAGCACAAAACCAGAGTGGACACTTGTTCAAATATCCAATACCTCAACTGAAATGAACAAATATGACATTGATGATGATTATAGGTTAATTATTTGGGTAAAAAATCAGAATCAACGCACACCAAATATGATGGTCATTTTTCCACTTATTATGGTTCAAAGGCAACTCTGGTAAGGTGGTTTTTAGTCTTGACTTAAAGGAACTCACCATTTCTGCTCATTAGCACTTTTGTAAATGAATGAAATATACTTACAAATGTAATTATATTAAATTTCCTGTCATGTATGTAGAGTTCAGTGAGTTTATTCCTGCTTCATTCTGCAAGGTTATTAGTCTAATTGTTCCCAAACAGCAAAGCTCTTAGTTAAGTTTAAAAGTGACGTTATGTATTGCCATCTTTTCTAAAGATTCCTTTCCAGTTTTTGTTTCGTCATAAATATTTAGTGGATAAAGTCGAACTTTGTTCATGTTCTCTTCGTTTTAAGCCCTCGGATTGTTGTTCTGGCCGCACTTTGTCATGAAATGAGTGTAGCGACCTCATGAAAACCGCCTGAAACTTCCATCAAATATCCTGCTGACTGTAATCCGTGTCAATCTAAAGCCGTAATCCATCAGTGAGATCCGTACTTTTTTTATTTTTTATTTTTCTTCCTGGCCTGCACAGAAAAAGGATTTCTCCGCTACATCTTTTCACTCCCGAACATCCATTAGCTCAGTCAGCTGAGGCACAGGAATCTGAAAGTCTGTTCAATGACAGTCACATTTGGCTTTAAATTAGGTGTTTTTTATTAAAGTTGGAGGGAGGAATATCACCTGGAGACGCATCAGCAAAATATTTGACCCATGTAAAAAATCCTGTATCATTGATCGGCTGCTGTCTTAAACTGCTGAAGAGGAGGTTTCTGTCGGTGTAATGCCTGAAAGTACCGCGTTGAAGATGAAAGTATTTCTCTTAAAGGTGCATTAAGCAGCTCATGAGCTTAGTCAGCTTCTATCAGCCACTAGTACACAATATGAACAGAGTAGAGAGCCGTCCACAGAGAAAGAGATGTGTAAACAGGCTTAAAATAAATTGATCTCTTTTTGTAGTCGTATCGTCTGAATGTGAAAAAAAAAAAAAAAAATCTTAATGTTAAGTTGTGAATATATTTTTGATTTGTGGAAAAATTCGAAACGGCCATTTCAGCAATTCCTGAGCATAAATTTTCAAATGATGGGTTTACTCACTTTTGTTGCGGATTGCTTAAACATCATCGGCTGTGTTGATTTATTTTGAGGCGACAACAAATGAACATATCCTTCATGTTGTCACGTGAAAAGATAAAACACATCTAGAAGAGAAGGTTTTTAGTCTCACTTCACCTTACTGGGGAAAAAAAAAAAAAAGACTAAATGTTTCAGACAAATGCTTACATATGCAATGCTTTCAGATAATTATTCACATAATGTAACTGGATGATGATTATGTTGACTGAAACATCAACTTGTTTGTTAAAATGTTCCCTTAACCTTACTAAAGAAACTGTGTATTATATAAACATGGAAAACATTGTTGTTGTTGTGAATTCTAGACTAATCGTAATGAAACAGTTTATTTTCCTCACATGATGATCTTATTAGTCTTTCTGCTTCAAATGCCTTTATGTTTCTAAAAAAGAGCAAAGTGAATTGTATTTTTATTCTTTTTCATTTAGTCTAAAGGTTGCGTATAGTTTGATAACTATTTCTCCAGTTTTATATGGTGCAAATACACCTGGAGATTTACAGGAGAAGAGTTTCTGCTGCAGACAGGTACTCTTGGTTTTTCTTTAAAACCAGTAAAACTGGAGAACCTGCAGATGGTTTTAATGATCAAAAAGCTGAATGAAAATATCTTGCTTTCCCAAAGTTAGACAAATTGACAGAGCAACATTTCGATGTTAAAACTGAAACACAGCTCTGGGAGCAGACTGAACTGTTGGAGAAGTTCTGCACTTTCTTCAGTGGTAATCTGCATGTAAAAGATGAGAGGAAACAAAGAGCTTTCATTTTAGATTTTAGTGTTTGTGAAATCCCTGTGTTTCAACCGCTTTATCTGAGTCGTTTTGTTAAAAATAAGCCACTGTGCCTGTGAATTATTGGAACCTTTCAGTATTTTCTACTGCTGGTTTAACGTCCGATTGATTAACATGAGAGTTTATTAAGTCACATACGCTGAGGAGCACCTACAGGCTCCTTTATGGAGCATATTGTGCAAATACATCAGAACTTGACTGAATTAGCAACGTAATGCAGCTGATTGTTAGAATAAACTTGTATAATGTGTAACCCAGGAGCAGCATCTGTTATAGACTAACAAAGCAGCATCTCCCTTAGACCCACGCTGACCATGAGGTCCTCTGATTAAACTGTTGTCGCTTTCATAGATGGATGAATTCGTTTTGGTTGAATTAAAAGCAATAAAATCCTTGGGGATAATCTCATTCATGCCTCCTAAATCAATTCAATCTCTGTCAGCACAGTCATCTATTCACCTGTTTTGAATGATTTATGCTGGAAGCAAACACATGGACCAGACTAAGGAAATGCAGACTAATGGAAATGTCATGATTATTTCTCATGTTTCTTAAAACGACTCGATGTTGCAAACCTTTTTGTTCCTGATCGTAGCCCGTTATAGTAGCGACCTGAGAACATGGCAGCAAAGTTGAAAACGGTTATTGTTAAATTGTAAATGAAAGTTTTCTGTTGCTTCTCTAGTGCCCTTAAAAAAAAAAACCAATAAAAATAAGAACCATGACCCGTTGCTATGGTGATCTGTTGCCGTTTCGATATGTATCATGCCGTACCGACGGTTTTTCTTCTTAATAAATAAACCTTTCTAAAACTTATGAAACATATCAAAAGTTTAATTAAAAGTGAACTAATGAATCAGTCTTAATCTTAAAGCATTAAGTTTTCCAAACGTCTGTCGGACCTTCAGCATCCCTGTTCTTGGCTCGTCTCAGCTCTAATATGACTGCAGCCAGAAGCCTGAGCTGCTGCTGCTGCTGTCGTCCTCTGCACCTGCTGACCATTAGAGACCAATTTCACTTCTTTGAAAAAATAGTTTTGCATTTAAAACTAAAACATTCAACGCGAACACAGACATTTATGCACAAGTTAATATTAAGTCACTTTTTCTTTTATTGTTTGAATCCCTCCTCCCTGGTTGGTGTAACTGTCTGACCCTCTAGCATCTCATCTCCTTTCCTCCGAAGCCTCAGCTCTGTGATTTTCAACCCCATGAATGAAAAAATAAGCAGATACATCAGCCAACCTCAGCATCTTCCTGTGGCTGAGAGAATAAGGACACATCCCAAAATGTCAAATTTCTTCTTAAACACTCAAACATCCATTTGTTGACCTTTAGAAACAGCACTGAAGAACACCAGACTACTAGCTGCTTTTCTAGAAATAATTTGTATTTGTGCAAAGACAGCAGACATCTCCTGCATGTGGGAGTGCAGGTCCTGTAGCTCTGCATGTGTGTTTGGCCTAAGATTCCTCTGTAGTTTTTCCTTTTTCTCTTCCTCTTGCTATATAGATGTATACATCCCATCTCCCACCTACATCTGCAGTCAAAAGAGTTTGTTGTACACGTCCTGTAGAGAACTTCAGAGGAAGCAGCTTGAATAAAAAAAGAAGCTGCGATGCTTTGCACTTAACAACATGTTGAAGAATCAAAAGACACACGCTGAGTTGTGTTTCTTTGGTCTTCGCCGTAGTGAGATCCACACGGAAAACCATCAGAGGGCACGTCTTTCTGTCCCGATCCACATCAAGGGTACCTTTGAAGGCCCTGACTCACAAATGGTTCAGGGTTTCATCAACCGCTGGTGTCATTCTTAAAAAAAATAAAATAAAAATCTGCAAAAACTTCTTAAAATGTTAAAATTCAATAATCAGCTCTACTATTTACAACATGCAGGTCATGAATAGAAATGCTGTAAACCTGTCACCATGTGCAATTAATTCATTGCTTGATAAGTTAAAATGAGCTCGATCGTTTCCATCCTGAATATTTTTGAAAGAGTGAATTCGCTTACAGAGACATCACAATCCATTTTATTTATGGTTTTAGTCGTGTGCAGGTTTTATTGCTTTTTATTTGTTAGTTTGAACGTTAAAAATGTCTTCCAGTTTCAATGTAGAGTTTTTTACAAAAGGAGAATGTTTGGTCTTTTAGAAGGAAAATTTGCTTTTTCTTTTTTTTTATATCATTCGTATGTTACTTCAAAATGGGCTCAAAACAACAACACTATTATACAATAATTTCTGGGTCCAGTAAAATTTGTAATCATAACAGGCCTAGTTTACCAGATGAACACAAAACTAAACTCAACTACGTACTTTCACATATTTTTACTCAAGTAAGAGAAAAAAAGCTATCCAGGAAATTATTCAAGTAAAAAAGTAACTGACTTAAATTCTACTTAAATACTGAGTTACTGTATAATCACCACACCCTATAATATTTAAAAATGGTGTAATCAGACTAATAAATATCTGAAAATTATGGTATTTTAAGGGCTAAATTAATGCCAGTAAATATCATAAATACAAAATGGCAAATTCAAGTAGGTGAAATAATTTTCTAAATAATTTTTCCATAAAAAAAACATTTTTACAGTAGGCAATATAAATATGCAGTCTACTGGGTTTCCTTAGATAGAAACATTTTAAACTACTCCGAATAATTAATCGAGCTTACTGTTAATTACAAATACTGTACTGTTTGATAAATAATAAAATAATTCAGTTATGTACAGAGCAACATACGTACCTCTTTGCTGTTGTGAGATGCATTCGTCGACATAAAGTTTTGATTTGGTCCAGCTTTCCTTCTTCTTGGTAAATGCAAGAGAAACTTTGATGTTCTTAGATGGAGTCTGAGAATAAGGACACTTGTTTGTTCTGGTGTTACCTGTAAGTTAGGAAACGCAACTGAATTTCTCTCTCGCAAACGTCTGAGAGGAACTGAGATGATTTTGACCGGTTTGCAAAAAGTTTGGACACCACTGTCTTAGACCCTGAGAGGAAAAATTCACATTGGTGTTGAAGTCTAAGTTGTCAAAAAGTAACGAACCTGTCAGCAGCCTGCACTGGTTTCACTTGGACTCACCTGCAGAGACGTGAGTCCAGATCATATTGGTGAAGTTTTAGAGGGTTTTATTGCTTTAAACGAGGGAAAGTACCAGATGGATAAATGGTTTGAACAGCTCTCATGTCTTCGGCCTTCATAACTGAAGCAGTTTCTTTCTTCTTTTTAAAAAGAATTTTGAATATTTGAATCCATGCAATCAGAGAAATAACATTCAGCCAACAATGACGGAGACTAAACCAGTAAAAGTACAAGCTCACGCTCTTCTTCCAGGTTGGACTTGCACAACCTGACAACCATCATCTATCACAGTTTCTTATCTTGCAGCTCTGTCAACAGGCTTCTTTAAAAACCTGATGAAACAGCTCTCAGATCCAGGTACTATCACTATTTGGAGGAGCCTTTTTCTTCAACATTAATGAGACACTCTCAGTGTGAAAAAGGAGAAATACCAAAGCAGCAGAGGCAGAAATGGAGTGGTTAACTTCATCCAATAACACCCAGCATGTCCACAAGTCAGCGTGTCCTTGGGGAAAAAAATAAAAAATACAAAAATCATGTGTAATTTCAGAGAAAAGGTCTTATCTATTGATTCTTTAAATGATTTATGCAGCTCTCTGCTGTATTACTTAGTAAAGGTATAACATATATTTTGATACATAATAGAAATAGAGCTTTGTTTATTTCTATATGAATAAAAACAGTTTTACTGTAAGAAGAATTAAGTGATTTATTTTGATCTGTTTATATGGAGTATTTTCCTAGTTAACAAACATCCAGTTGGTTCTTTTTAGACTCCAACCTTAGTTATAAACTTAAATAAAAGTGAAATTTGATGCACAATATAAATGTCAAACTACACTTCAACATATATATATATATATATATATATATATATATATATATATATATATATATATATATATATATATATATATATATATATATATATATATATATATATATATATATATATATATATATATATATATATATATATATATATATATATATATATATATATATATATATATATATATATATATATATATATATATATACATATATATATATATATATATATATATATATATATATATATATATAAATATATATAAGAGCTGAAACAAGGTTTGTTTCAGCTTATCGATAACAATTGTGTGAGTATACTTATATATAATATAATTATCAATAAATTTTGGGCTCAACAGGTTAATTAATGATCTTAACACTCCATTAGCTAATCGGAACGCCTCCTCTACTGATGATCTTCAAAGTGGATGTGGCGGTCATTTTATTTTAGTGTTAACTGAACCAGAACACACTGAATCCCACAGACACAAGTACATGTTGATTGTCATAGTCAAGCTAGCAAAATTAACCTGCTTCCCTCTTCTTGCTATTTTTCAAAAACTTGACTTGTGAAATTTGATACCCCTGTACTTTTGTTTTCTAGTTGTTTTAGTGCTGACATTTAATAGTAAAATATTGCGTCTCTTTTTCAAATTGTTTGCCTGATTGTCATTTTCCCAACAAACAATATTACATTTCAAATGTGTGGAAAACCTTTGAATTTTCTACTAATGTCAGAACAATTTAACTTTGCAATTGTAATGTTTTCATTAAATAAAAACTGAAATGAACAAGCTGTTCACTTAAGTCATTAAAAATCAAGGCAGCGATGGATGTAAACAGTTTTATAAAATGTGTTCATATTTCAGCCACTGCGCTGCCGTTCGTCATCTATCGGCCATCAGAGGATGCAGCTTTTTGGGAAAACTGTACAGAAGTGCTATGAATTCAAAACGTTTGAATGACGCACAACTTATTTATGAACTGTGCAATGCTGAGAGAGTTCTGGTGAACCTAGCTGCACGTTCTTCGGAAAAAACTTATATTGGAACTTATATTCCTTGTATTTCTTCCTTTTGTCTTCTTTGTCGTTTCCACCAGTAGTAACATCCGGTTGTTGATCATGTGACTCTTGTGATGTGACGTATTTCCATTGAGGAAATTTATTTTCGGAATTTCAATTTGCAAAATTTTATGGTTAATAGAAATACAGATATTGACTGTGGCTTTTTATTCCCTGGACGTTTCCTCAGATCAGATCCAAAATATGAGCATAAAATGTCAGAATGTGAGGATCTGCTGATCATCTGCCAAAAATCACAGCACCTGTATTAGGATCCATCTGGGTTTAAACAGAACTGTTGTGTGGAAATAGCAGGAAGCTCTCTGTAACATGCTGAACACACAGCTTTGATCCAGTTAGAGTCTGAAGAAAGGAGAAGACAGCATTTCACTGAACATATGGAAAGTGACCCGCTATGAAAGAGCTTCTTAAGGCGAAGAAATGGAGTCTTCTCAAAAGGCCCAGACTGTCACCTCATCTCAACTCGACTGAGCACGCTGTTCACTTACCGGGGATCAAAGTGGAGGCTGAGAGGCCAGCAAACATGCAGTGAATGTTGGTACCTGCAGAGCCCGCCTGATTGAGGGAGAACTGCTGCAAGACATCAGCTGCTGATTGAAGTCTGAAGTGGAGAAATTTCTGTCTAATTATGGAAGTTAGGTCTCAATCCTGGAAATATAAAAATAGCAAATCTGTTCATGTTCCAGCCTCAGAGGCCACAGTTTCTGCATAATGGTGTTCAAATTAGTGGTGACATATTATTCAATCCATTGATTTAAAAATAAAAAGTCCAAAATCTTGCCTTTAATGAGGGTTTGAGTAAAATAATAAAATCCATGAAGGTTCTGCTAAAAGAAAGTCCTTAAAATGAAACAGACTAACCCTATTTAATGCATGAGTTGGCTCTGGCAATTTCATTGTAATCTGCCTAGAGGAAAGCTCATCAGATGTCCAGAATTGTTCTGTGTCCTTGAGCAGGACTTCATGGTGGACAGGTAATATTTCTGGTCCACTCAGCAGATGTTAGCAGGAGAGAAAATGTGAATGGATTTCTGAAATAAGGAGAATTCCTCTCAGCAGCAGCAAAATTACCTCACCAAAAGTTAGCTCATTGGAAGAAAGTGAGGAAACTTTGATGAAGCTTTCGCTCCTCGTAATCTGAGGCGGGAAACGCGTCTAAGACTTCTTCCTGTAATGAGAAATTAGAGTAACACTCTCAAATGTGCATTATGAGAGTAACATGTTTAAAAAAATAGGCGGTCTGAGTTCCAAATGTTTATTTGAACACATTGTTACTTTACAGAAACACATTACAATGGAAGCAAACTTCCTAAGATCAATATTCTTCTCTTTACCTTTTCACACTAAAAGTACAAAAATTGCTGGAGTTGTGTAAGAATCACATCATATGTGTGAACTCTTTCACAACTCTAGATGGAGACAAACAAAACGCTAAAGGTTGCTCGCTTTAATTACTCACCCATGATGTTAACAGTACTTACAAGAAACAAACAACCAAAAAAAAACAAACTGCAAACAACAGGATGGGTGTAAACACTTCCTGAGCTTTTTGGTAGCAAAATATCAAGACAAATTTGCACACCTTTTTTAATAGTAATGCCTCTACTGACTGAGTATTAGTTCAGTAACAGACTCCTTCTAACCAGCATATAGCTGCTCATTTTTATAGTGCAAACATCAAACATACCTCAATATGCATCAATACCAACGGTGGAAGCCATCTTGAGAGGTTATACCCATTACCAGGTCCATGTAAAACAAATCCTTCAATGTAAATTTCAACTGATTTGTGCAGCAATGGTTATTTTTCTGTAACTAGTAATGTTACTAATCTTCCTGTGAACAAAATCGTCCATGATCCTCCTGACTGGTGATCAGCCAGTAAAGAACCGACAAACTAATGCATGCAAAATGAAACTTCATCATTTTAGTTTCATAAAGATCAGAAGAATGTTATGGATATTAATGATTAAAATTGCTTGTTTTAAATGAACACCCTACACTCTGGCTTTTAAATTTAATGGTCAATGTTTGTTTAATTTACTTGCGACGTTTAAACAAAGTTTAAACAAATAACATTAGAAGGGCAACATTCATACTGGAAGCCTGATTGGTCCATCTTTTTCATCTCTCATAAAAGTGCATTCATGCTACTGCATACAGTAAAACATTCTGTTATTGGTTGTAATTTAGCTCTTACATTTATACATATTTGCACCACTACCCTGATGTCTAATATCTCCATTCAGGAACAGATAGAAGAAGTTTGGAGTAACAGCAGGTTGTTTTTGTTGTAAAATTGAGGTTAATATTGCAACATTCACACTGTGAGAAGAAAAAGCATCCTAAAGGTATTTGCAAAGTGTTTTTCAAATTGTTGACATTTGTTTTGCTACAAATAGTGTCTTTTTGCACTCAGACTGTTTACCCCCATCTAAATGGGGCATTATGCGTGCATTTAGGGAGAAATGCAGAATATATTTCCATGAATTAAAGTCAGAGCAAATGGCTTTAGACCCTGAAAGACCAGAGCTGTTTGCATTACAGAGGTCGCAAAGAAGAGAAAATATCTGCTTAGAGATCGAGTTAATTTTGGCAAAGAAAAAAGTGAACTGCCTTAAAAAGTGTTGCTGGCCTTATGAAAAATGTATCGCCACCACACAATAAAAACCTTACCTTAATGGAGAATAAAATATAGCAGAAATATTCTTTAATTTTTGGGGAAGTTCAGGCGTACCACTGAAATACTACAATACAAATACAACCGTCATGTTATTAAAAACAGAATACTTGGATTAAAAAAAGAATGACTACACAGCAGCAGCAATGCTGGTAATTTAAAGAAAGACATCCACCAAACATGTTTTTACTTGTTTAACTTTTAGAAAAAGTGAAAGTGTTTCAATATTTGTTGTAGATGAATGCTTTTTGAAATAACTTCGATAATGTAACATTACATTGTTGTGGTTGGAAACATTGTGAGTTGGAAGTTGTGGTGCTCGGAGTCCGACCGGTGAAGTCAGGACAGTAGAACGATAACGCATGTTTTCTCTGCCGAGTGTGCCATCAATCCACATAATGCAGCGCACCATGTCTGGAACACTGTAATCTTTTTAACATTTGGGATGGGATTTAACAAGGAAGCATGCAGATGGATAAAGTCCAGGAACATATTGTGATAATGCAACTCATAATATAATAGATGTTTAAATCTTGAATATATCTAATAGACATCAATACAAACAAGAATCAGATGACTTAACAAACGCATGTAAAAGCAGCTTACGGGTCCGTATATCCATAACAGAGCTGGAGCAGCTTGTTTTTAATATGATTCCAGATGAAGCACAACAATGCCAACGGCTTTGTTATCTGAACGGGACACTCCAACGGTTTAAGGTTGAGCGAATCAATTTGAGCCCCAGAATGTGTGTATTTGCAGCTTTTCTCTGGCCCATTTTCTTTATTAAGTGAGCCACCAGTGTGTGTGTGCGTGTGTGTGTGATGTTCGGCATTGGTAGTCGTTAGAAACCATCAATATCTGGGTGTCCTTCATTAGAACCACTCAAGTTTCTTTTCTCTAAAACCAAAGACATGATTGATCCAAAAAGGTGATTTGAACCAAATATTTTCTCTTGAATTAATGGAAAAATGATCCTTTAGCAATTTTTTGCTCTCCTGATAATTTCCAGTTTAGGAATTGGGCATATTCAACTGTGTCTTATGTGTACTGAAGGTCCCAGGTCACGCTAACTCATCTAGGGAACAAAGTTTCTAACTCACTTCTATTCTACGTTTTAATTTTAGGAGAAAGGCAGAGAGTTCAATCAGTTCTCACAGCATGACTCAGCTACTCTGACTCTTATGCTGGCACAATTAATTTGCCTTAAGAGTACACTTAATTGGCTTTAAGAGCTGCACTAATTTTACATTAAGTGTAACTAAATTATAGGCAAGATTTTTAAATTATCATTTTCTTAAATGTGTAAAAGACTCTTATGGCGAAGTTGGGGAGAGGGTGCTGTATAAAGAATTATTACTCACCTCTCTGAAACATTAAGAAGCCCCTTGGCAACAAATCCAACAGACTGCCTGAAGTGAGCAAAAAAAATAAAAACCTTAAACTTTCCTTATATCTATGAATGTATGGGTACTTTAATAAAGAACTGTTGAAATACAGCAAAATAAATGTTTTGAGGATGTTCACAATCTTGTGAAAATCGTATAAAGTGTTTGCAGTTTATATATTATTATCGCACAAGTCACTATAATTATACTTCCACACAGAACATGGATTTAAATTATACCACAGTCATTTTTTATTGTTCCTTCTTTAACTTTATTTTATAGTTTTTATGTCAACGTGCTGTAGAACTGTTTCTTTTGCTTTTTGGATCCGAACAGCTATCTTTTTCTGGAAATCATTTTTTGTATCGGTTGATATTGTTCAAGGATGTCTCCAAGTAGCTCTGCAGCCACCTCTCTGGCTCCAAGAGTTTATTTTTACTGCACTCAAAGGTTGTTTTTTTTTTCATGTCTTTTCATCCATTCCTCCATTTTTCTATCCGTTGGTTCATCTGTGGGTCTATTCGTCCGTCCATTCATCCATCCATTGGTCAATCTGTTCAACCATTGGTCGATTCATCCTGCATGCAGATACTTATCATCTGTCTATTTCTGTTTCTTTGCATTTTTCTTTCCCCCTGGAGCAATATTCTAAGTCTAAATACAGCAAAATGGAGAATGTCACAAATTGTAAACTTTAGTATATACAGTTGAAAAACTGAGAACTCTTGAGTTTAGAATTTTGGAAAATGTAAAATTTTGAGATTAAAACTACACAGAAATCCTTCAGTGAATCTCAAGCCGTTCCTCTTGCTGTGAGCCATCGTTGCTTAGTTGTAGGTCACACAATGAGCTCACAGAGGGAAGTGCGTTTGAGGGATTGTGTAATCTGTTGGGCCTCACCATTGGGACATTGTAACCACTCCCTGATTGACGGGTGTTGCTCTCTTCGTCCTTGTCATCATCACAGTGAGGCCGTCAGAATGACTGACCTTCCTGAAGGCCGGTGACCTCTGACAGTCCAATAGGCTGTCGTATCCAGAAGCAGGAAGAGTTGCAGATGCTTCACGAACTCTCTGTGAACATCTAGGTGGAGAAAGCTTTTCACCTAACAAAATTAGAGAAATATATTGTTGCAGATATAAACAATAACTCTGGTGCCATTTTTGGATATTTGGTTATCTGCTTACACCATTTTTTTGCTTCTGCTCGATATAAACAAGCTGATGTTGCAGGTTTGCATATCCTATGACATTTAGACAACTCACTGGAAAAGGTCCTGAAAATATTTTAAAACTATTTATGCACTGTATTGCTTACCTCAAGACAGCATTGACATTTAAAGTATTGCTTCTCTTGTTCTTGAAGTATAACTGAAGGATCAATGACCGACACTTAACTTTTTAAAGTCTAAAGGCCAGCAATAAAAGAACAGTCGTCCATGATTCAGTTACTACTCATATCTAGTTCTCTGAATATTCTGAGTCATCTTTATGCCTGCAGGGCCAAAACTATTTAAAGTCTGAATTTTAAACCAATTAATTTTTTTCTTTGAAACAGAATGAAAAGAGTTAGGTGCTCAAGTTCCACCAAACTCACTTTAGACTGAATTGTTTCATTTAAACCTAATTAAAATAAATCTATAAAAGTGCTGAAGTTTTCATGTTTCTATCTTTTCTTTGTTCTAAAATGTGTTTCACATTTCAAAACCACACATTTATAGTCACCAATCAGTCGACAGGAGTAGGAGTGGGCATTTATCCTATCATTTATCATTTACTTGAATAAATTTCTTGCCATGATAGGAATTTTGATTTATCGTTGTCATGGTGAACTCTAATTAATTACGTTTAAACTGTCCGTACTGTCAGGATTATTAGTTTTACTATTTTCCCCGCAGTTTGTTCAATGAAAGTATCAAAAAATATCAATAAAACTGAAAATATGATCAAAAGCAGTTACCATGTGCAGTTTAGTGATACAAATCACATTTTTCTTATGTGATCAGTGTCTTAAAGAAGTGCATTAAAATGGGAATGTTTTTGTGTTGATGGGCAGACTCTGCCTCACAGTTACCTAAAAACAATTGCAATAAATAGCTATTGTCACGTTTATTGTTATCACAACAGCACTATAAAATAACACGATAAAACTTTAAGTCCAAACTGCCTAGTCTAGAGAAAGACATAAATGTTGTTTCGATTTAAATTAGTTCATTTAAAAATTGCCAAATCGTGACAGATTTTGGTTCCTCTGCCATCAGTTTCGGCCTGACCAAGCCATGTGAACCTTAGTGAAATGATATCCTGCAACTACACTCACTCACACCCACCAAGGACCCAGATATGCTGCTACCAAGACAATGAATAAACAAAACCTCCCGTTGGGAAGTACTTTGCTCTGAACATCTGGGGAAATCTTACATGCTGTCTGCCCACAAAAGACATCCCAAGACCCCTGCAAAGCCCATCCACGTTCTCACTGGTTTTTACCACCGTATTTTGGTCCTAATCCAGTGTAAACCACTGAAAATAAATGGATTTCTATTTGTCAAATCCTTTGCCTGGGCTGTTGTTTACCATTTTACGGCACACTCAGGAAGTAATCTAGCATCAATCCCAAGCATCACCTTGAAGAGAACCACTCAATCAATACTTGATAATACTTGAGTTTGACTGGCTGTTCTCATATTTTCAGCCTATCGCCTGGCAGTATGCCACAGGATGTGAGGAGACGGCATTAATACACCAGAGCGGTGTGATAAGGCATTACGACAGTCCCCACCAACTGCTGCAGTCCCGACCAGAGCTGATGAAGAGAGATTGCCGATGCTCTGAAACCTTGAAAAAGATAGCTTGATATCCGCTCTCCTCATGGCTGATGCGTAATGATCCTGCGTGACTGAAACACACACTTGTACACAAAACGCTGATAGTCGTTCTCTCTGTGCTGCCTTTAATCACACTCACAGTGAGCTTTATTGCCAATAGTCCAGATCTCCTATCACCCTGGCTTTGCAGGAAAAAAAGAATTAAATTACAATGTTGGCGGTGACATTTTTTTTCCTTCCATTGTGTACTGATGGTAGATATCAGAGGCACCCTGGCTTTTAGCTGAGATGAAAGGCAGGCTCATTCAGTGTCGAAGCCTGCGGGGAATATTAATCAATACGCATTATCCCCCCCAAAAATCACATTAATGCTTTTTACTTACAGTTACCCCACAGTGTTATCACTCAATGTTGCAGCATGTCATCACGGCAGCCTTGAGAGGACTGATACAGAGCCATGGTGTGGTGCTCCAGTCTGGTACTGGTTAAAATTATGAGTCTGAAAAATGTAAATTTATTTCACTTGTGTGACAGATGAGACGCATGACGCAGATATGTGCCATCACTCTAGAAAAAGACACGTAGCTGCATTTCCATTAACCGAATTGACCAAAATGGAATTCTGAAAATACGTTTATGCACTAGGATGGGGTGGTTTTTTGGCTGTATTAGAATTAAATTATTGTTTTTCTCTAAACTGTAATGGAAACACTTGTTACTACTGAAGGAAAAGGTGATGAAGAGGACAGGAAGTGACAGGTGGATGATGGCAGCAAACGTTTGTTTGCTCAATGTCATTAAAAATCATAAGTCATATGAGATTTTATGTGAATTTCTTATTTACTGAAAACACCGCAGTTTTTATTGTGAGTTGTATTATTTAGCGAAATTTTGACAAATTACAAATTGCAGACATTTGTGATGAAAACACAGTTATTGTGTCACTTAAAGTATAGTGATCCAAGAGTGTTTTGCTTCAGGAGGGACTGGTGCACTCAACAAAACACAGACCCAACCAGATCTTCACACTCATTTTATAAAGAGGCATTTCACCTTTTTTTTAACTCGCCGTCTGACATTCATTCTGACTAGATATTTTCAAAAAGGGTCTCTTGATACTGTGTATGTAAACTTTGAGTTTAAACTTTACATAGAGCTGAAATTAAGCAAAATCAATGGAGTTGAATGAAATTTGTGTCCCAGACAAAGATCTTCACCTCATGTTGTGTCTGCCATCTTTTTGCTCCTGGTGCTGTGTGATGAAACTCTCTGAGCAGCCGTGGAGCGAAGCACCTCAGGGCGCGCTGAAAGGGCCACATTGTGTTTCAGGTATGTCACACAGATTTCTAAAAGCCTTATTTGAAAGTAAGATCAGGTGCTGAAAAATGTTTCACTCCATAAAACGCATTACAGTTCTGTTTTCCTCTTTGTCCTGAACTCAGATGTTTACTTTCCATCACAGCAGAGTCACATTTAATGCTTTCCTTTATGGGAAGAGTTTACATGAGCAGCTTTAAAGTAGAAATATTTCGTTTCTTTCATCGTGCCGTCAATGTGGTTCAACGTTGTCGCATTGAATGCAGGGAAAGATCAATAATTTCTCTGTTTCCATCACAACATACCCCTCATAATTTCACTAGTCGTTCTTTATGCCTGTCTGCACAACTACAATACAGTTTACATAAGTAATGCTTAAAAAAAACCCATAATTGTTGGTTATCCTCTTTGCTTTTTTTTTTTTGTCATTATAAACAATAAAACAAATCGAATGATTCCTCTTTCAGTCTTCGTACAAAAGTAGAAATCTGTCACAATTATTAAATCGGTAAAGATGTTGATTAAAATCAATTCAAATCTGCTGTCAACCCACTAGGACATGAAGCTCCGGATCTGTTGAGTTGTCCTCAGTGAGAAGCATTCGAACTCCCAGGACAGGAGAACATGGCTGCCATGCTTGAAACTCCCACAGCAATTAGAGTGCGATGATTCCCACGCAGCGCTGAGCTGCTGCTGGGCACACAGCTACATCCACAGTGGGCCTAATCTCATTGTCTGGTACAGATTAGATGAACGCCGTGTTAGGCTGTTTATCATTCAGGCTACATAACTAATATGAGGTTGTAGTGATCTGGGTAGGGGCTAAATATAACAGCAATTTACATATTTTGGTCAATTTAGTTTTGCTCTCTATGGAAAAGAAGAAATCTGAAGCCAGCTGGGTTTGCTTGTGGAGGTTTAATGCTTAAAGACAAAACTTTCGTTTTTAATTGATGAAAATCGATGCTCTTTAGGAAAGAGTGCAAGCTGTGGCTCAACACAAGTTACTGTAAATAAATACAGGGTTTTTTTTTTCCTGCAATGTTTGCATTGATTTTTCACTGAAAGAACCAGTAAATAGGCTTTACAGATCTGTTTCTTCACATTATGTTGTAATCTTAACATAATTTTACATCCTGCAGGAAAAAAAAAACTGTCCTTCCTACTTTTAAAATTTTATGTTTGTTTTTATGTTAAATCCTAAAAATAGAGATAAAATTATGGTGCTTTACAAAGACTATAGTAGATATTTATCTAAATTTAAAACTGTGTTTTTCCAGAAATGTGACATTTGCAGCTCTAAAGATTTTTTTGTTTTGCTACATTTGTTTGTTTTGTTTTTTTGATGGCCTGTGCTCAGAATGGCTTTTCAGCTCTGTACATTTTCTTACTCTCAGCTCTACGTAGAGTTTAAGCCGGATGTTTACATAGACTTGTGTAAAGACGGCTTTTGAATTGAGTAAAGTTTTTTTTTTGTTTTATTTTTAACTTGTTCATATGTGTGTATATAGATATATATATTCCGTATTTGTTGAATGCACTGAAGTTCTTCTACGTTGTGTCGTTGAACAACATTCCTTGTTCTTCTACGACAAAAAAGTAAAAATAAAACATCACACCTTTTCATTCTATCCAACTTGTTTAATTAAAAAAAACTTTACAAAAGTAATTATTCACTGTTGGATAAATCACAGAGTGATTTAACTTCACTAAGCATTTGCTTCATTTTCCCTCAGTGGCCCCGGTGTGACTGCAGCTTGAAGAAAATGAATATGTTCTCAATCTTTTCTCATTTCACCATTGTTTCTTTGTGTTAATTGATTCATGTGCTAATTGATTTTCCTCTCCTCATTCAGTTTACAACAAATCTTTGGGTTAAAGTACCTCTGCCCTTTTTGCAGTGCAACATAAATCTAATAAATCTAGGAAACAATCCTGTTTCTGAATTGTTCATCATGGCTTTGGAAGTAAACTGTCAAACTAAAGATGCTCAGAGTGAAAACCTTAGGTCAGGGGTGTCCAAAAGTTTTGTGACTTATTCCAAAGCTGCTGACGCAAATGTATTTGTGAACCAGAAAGATTTTAAAGAGACCTGACAACAATCAGCTATATAGTAAATAATGATTTTTGTCAGAGAGGAGCGTGCAAATCATTTTAGATCTTTTCATGGAGAAGCCCGTCCAGAGTCCATCAGATTGTTTTTGAAGCAGGAATTAACAAGAGAAGTTGCTTTTGTTGTCCATAGCTGTTACTTGCGAATGTCACTTGTGTGTTCGAGTTACGCGCATACCAGAAACACGAGTACAAACATTTCTGGTGAAGAATGCAATTAATTGCATGAACATCTTTAAAGCATAAAAATAGCTTTATATAATTTAAATGAATGCATTGAACTTATAGCTGCAGAAAAAAAATGTAATTAAATCTGTATTCTCAGCAATAAGAACTGATTTGAGTCACTTTATCTCTGAATACTCTTCCTAGATTCACCCTAGTTTAATAAATAAATGAAAACCAGATTTTGGTTGCGTCAAACTTTACTTCTCAGTAAAAGTTACTGGATAGATGTGGTTCTGTTCATTATAAAATTAATCAGTTAGCAAAAATCCTGGTGTTACGAGACAAATATTGCATGTTGTACCTACCATTTTCCATTGTTGGTAATCTTTTATTTACCCAACATAAAAATAAAAACTCTCCATCTGCATCAACCACCTGAACTAGCAAGCCAAATGGCACCCAGGATGTGTAAAAGAATCAGTCCAGGAGTTTTAAATGTTCCCTGAGTTTCACCTTAGAATTCTGTACATAATCATCAGTCTGGGTTATTTTTTTAGTCTTCCAGCCTTTGTGTCTCCTCCTGCACCAAGATGCTGCAGCTGACCCCATAACCTGTCAGATTAGCTCTGCATCAGAGTTTACATCCCGCAAATGTTTGAGGAAAGTTGAGGGGATTTGAGCATCCAGGGGAAGACCTCAACATGACGGCCGCCGGCCAAGGAGATGTGTGTATTGGTGGCGTTGTCTGTTTCTAAGAACGATACAGGTGCTTCAGTTGAGCTGATGTTATTAGATTCAGTTTCTAGACTCAATAGTTTAGTTTGCATCGGTAAACTTCTTCAGAGACTTGTGTCGGAACCCCAGTAAACTCTTCTTCTGCCTTTTCTGTAGTGAGTTTGTAGAATTATTCCAAAGGTGAACATTGAAACTTTTAAAGACATTTACTCAGTTTATTTCACCCTCACCACCTGGGTCACCAACTTATAAAGAAACAAAACTACTGAACATTGTGAGTTGAGGCTCCTTTTTGCACAGGTAACATTAGTAGGAGTAGATACAGAACCGGTTTTTGCACAAATGAGTTTAAATTTGCTGGGAGGATTTGTCTTACCTACAAACTCTTGTTGGGTTTAAAGGTTCTCTATCCTGATCACGATGTAATTCAGCTTCTCAAGACAGTTTATTAATTGTATTAAATGTATAACGGTACATTTAATAAACCATACTGTATATTTGGTGTCCCATGTTTTAAGTGTTACTTATAAATATCTTTATACGAGAAAAAAATCCCTTTAAGAACACATATAATGGCCTATTTTAATTGTTCAAAGTGAAACTGGTATTTAAAAAAAAATAAAAAAATTCTGTAATTATTGACTGAAAACAAGCTCCTACATCTTGTTGAGAAGTTTCTTGCCAGTTTTGTCTTATTTCCTGTATACTACTAGTAATACTTGGTAAGATGATTTAGTATTTTTGCAGTGCAGTGAGTAATGCCTCTGGGTTCCAACACATTTCTATTCTCTTTGCACAGTAACAGAAATGTGCGCTGCGGAACAAAGAAATTCAAGCCGACACCTGCATGAACCGCAGTGCATTCCTGAGAGTGATAGAAAACAGCAGAACGTTATGTAATTGCAAATAGTTGGATTACAGCATGGCCCATGATGATCAGGATTTACAACATCCTGGACTATCATCGGTGTTTGTTTCACCCACACAATGCTCGAGTAGCAGCCATTCCCGTCTTGTTGTAGCGAAACATGGAAGCTGACTCCCGTCTTCGTCTCTTACCCTCTGCATATACATTCTTAAAGATAGAAAACCTCTTATGATCGCATGAAATGAACCGTACATTTTCCCTGATATTAACCTGCTGCTTATAGAGGAGGACCGTCATGTCTTCATTTTCACCTTTTTTTTTTTAATGAAACTACAAAAGTGTGAACAGCTATTAGAACATAAAAATGGTTCACCAAATGGAGCCTGACGACGCGTCATTACCCATCCATTCAGTCACACTTCATTGAATCTCCATATTCCTCATGTAATTATGTGATAAAGTTGGCCTCCTTCTTGCATGTGTTTCATGCTTTTCATGGAAGTACTTTTTCTTTTTTCTTTTTTTATCTTAAAAGTTTTGTCGGCCGTAAGGAGGTTTTCTTGTTTTTTAAAAAAACTGTTTCTTTCCTTTTCAGGCATCAAAAGGTTAAATTGTCATGAGAGACTTTATTCTCAGAGTATATTTTACACCAGTTAACCTACACAGTGGTGCTTTGTTTTTCATAAACTCTTCTAAATCTGTAACTGGTCAAGTGCAGGATCATGTTTTAAAAATGCAAAATAAAGGGCAGTTCTGTAAAATAAGACTGCGGTATTATGACACCGTCCATTATTTTCCTAAAGTAAAATAGGAAAATAATAACTACCTGCTTCAATGACAGCAGGGAGTTGAGGTACGCAATGCTGTATCTTGATGTTGATCAGATACCAAATACAGAGTCAGTATCACCAATAACAATACTGATACCAATACGTTTTAAAAAATTTGATATAACATCAAATTTATTGAACAGTTTTATCCTTTGAAATATTTTGTTCCATCCTAGAAAAGATTTTTCTAATTTTCCTCAAAAAGTTATAATTTGAGAACAAATCGAAACAAAAGGTTTCCTGAGTAAGAGTTGAGAAACTACACAACTAAACTAAAATATCAAGTGGCAATCTGAAACTAAAGTATCAGTCTTAGCAAAGTAGTATTGATTAGATACAGATAACAACTTGGTATCAATAAGATTAGCAGTTTGATTTGATCCGCCCAAATACAGCTGGTAGATTTGTATAAACACATAAAAAGAAGAGAGGGTTTTTCTCACCAAACTTCTCTTTCAGGTCAGTTAAAATAAAATTTTATGAAACCTCTGATGTAAGAGATTTGTTTATTAAAGGATGTTTTCATTTGCAAGACAATCTCTTACATATCCTTTCATTAGGACATTTAGCAAAAAAAACAAACAAACAAACAATAATTTTAGTGATTCTGACCTAAAATGACAAAGTTTGGTCTGATTTATTATTGAGAGAAAATGAGGTTCCAGCCGTTAATGACAAATTCAGTATTTTCATAAAATAACGGGTGACCATACAAACACAGCGTCCTAATCCATCAAGTCATAAAATTATTACCGCTGTGCAAACACAGCTCTTCTGTGTGTTTTAATACATCGAGATCAAAAATGTACTGATCAAACTTGAGCATTTTGCCTGAGGAAAAACGATGATTGAAGTGCAGCGGTCAGCTCTGCTGTTTATTTTTGCTCAGACGAAGGCAGCACGCTGATAAAGTTTGACAGATTTAATTTGCAGGTTTGCCTGGACAATGATTTAAAACTGTTGGCGTAGAAAAAAACCAGTTCCCACTTTTCAACTTTTAAACATAAAGACAATGGTGAATCTTTCCATTCATGCAGGAGGAAATCCATTAGTAGAGACGGGTTGGTTGATCAGGAAGGCCATTTTTTCACCAGATGTTTTTTAGGATCCTTTTTGTTTTTGTTTTTTTTGTTTTTTGTTTTTTTAATTCAGCATATTTCCGGTGATGTGAAAAAATCACATTCATCCTCTCCTGAGGGATGACTGTTGTAGCAGAAACCTTTTCACCTTGCCTTAGCTTCTCGTGTGTCCTCCCACGACTCTGCAGATTCTCTAAAGTGTGAATAGACGTCGTCTTCCACAGCAGCCTGGACACGTGCAATTCAGCTGAAAATAAAGGTGCTAAATTACTGTGCATGTTGGTACAAATTTGAGCATGTCCTATTATGGTTGCCCATTAGTCGCAAATGTGCAGACAGTGCTGCTGTAAATATGCTGCGGTCAACCCTCATTGACTTTCATCTGAATGGAAAAGAACATGTTGGCACTCTGTGTTGCCTTGCAGCCCAGTTTAAATTGCATCGCTACCATTCTTCCGTCCCGTATGTTAAACCTTGGAGAAGGATGATTACTTTTTATTTTAGCGCGTTGGTAGTCAGGTGGCCATGAGCAGCTGCAGGAAAGCTTGAAAAGAACCCTTTTATCGTGCTATCGTCGCAGTCCGAGCGGTCACTGCAGGCGAATGCTGCAGATGTTGATAAGCTACAGTTTGCATTAGGGTGTCCTTCTTTCAAAATGAGCATTGCAATGGCAAGTGTAAATATGTTTGAGGCAATTAGTTTAGCCTCTGGCACTCTCAGTCAGCAGGAAGTGCCTGTTTGCATATTAATTGGTTTAGCCTCGGTAGGCTGAGTGTGCACACCGCCGACCGGCCGCCTCAGTCACACTGCGCTTCCGTTTCTAGGACCATAATGTGTCAAATATATGGTATGATTTAAAATGGAACTTAAGCAGAATTCATTATAAAGTGCTTATTAGTGCAAACAAAAAAGAGGAAAGTTTTAGAAGAAGAAAATGTTGCAGTTTTGTAGTATTTAAGTAAAACTTATTGTCAAGAAAATATCAGAAATATAATCCTTATGTAGTCCATAAATGTACTATTTTGTTGTTTCCATTTGAAAACAGACATGACTTTACTATGCTGCTGCGAAAAGCAACATAATTTATATAACTCTAATTATTTAATCTAATTTTACATATTAACTTTTACTTCAGTTCCAGTTATTGATCCTAACACAGAGTGTATTAGGATCAATACATTTATTGATACATTGAATGAAATAAACACTTTTATTTCATTTCAATGATGAAGTCGCAATAATGCCAGAATAAAGTCATATAACCAGAATAAAGTTGTAACTAAAATACTGAAGTTGTAGGAGAATGAAGTCGTTTCTTGAGAATTCCTCCACAAAAGAATAAAACTAAAATGAAGAATGTTGAGCAGTTTGTCAACCTAAACATTGGTATGGGTTTTTAATTATTCTCTCAACTTCAAATTATGACGATTATGTTTGTAATATTATCAAAGTATGCTCTAATTAAAATGTTTGTCTTTCTTCTGGTAACATTGCATCTTTTTCCTACTAGTGACTATTCTCGTAATTTAAAAAATGTAACTTAGTCTGATCTTAATATTCCATCACAATCTTAAAGTCGATGGATGAAGTTGTATTTTTTCTATTAAAAAAAAAAAAAGTCAGCAGAACATTTAGAAAAACACTTTAAAATTAACAGCACCTACGTTTTTGTTATATCCTCACAGCTTTTGGTTACAGTGTATAACGTACAAGCCTAAAAGACAGAAGCTGGTTAACTGTTCCTATTTGACCTGAACAAGTTCTCATGGTGTTATGGGTTAACCAGCAGGCTGCTCAGTCCAGGTCCACTGCTGGTTCAAAATACACAATTGCTTTTTGCTCCATTTCTCAATTAATAAATGTTCTCTTCTGAAGTTAGCGTCTGATTCACATTTTCCTCTCAGCATTAAACTAAAGCACATCTGACTGACAAACATCTTAACACAAAACACAAGAAGTTAAAATGCCTGAATAAATAATTAAATATTTTTTCCCATGCAAGCCGTTCATATTTTCCTTAATTGTGTGAAGCAACACAACCTCGGTATCTTTTAATTACTTCAGCTCATCACCACACAGTCAAACAAAGAGGCCGGGGTTGCAGTCGCCTCATTTCACTTCTGGACCAGCGAACACAGAAGCAAATACACAAACCGGTGTGGCGCTGCTGGGCTTCACAGCATCTGCATCGTGTTTACAAATCTGGATGACAGAGCAAACAGAGAAGTAGTGCCACATGTGGGGTCTCCTCCCACTGGGCTGTAGAGCAGGTACCCTGGTCCACCTCAGCGCAAGGATAGGCTGTCCTGATAAATGGGGTAAAATCCCTTTAATGCAGAACAATAAAAGAACAAAAGTAACTGTTAGGATTTGGGTTTTTCTCTGTGTTGATTAGATTTTTTTCTGATCGTTCCCAGGTGTGTCTCGTTCAGTGATTGCCCTCTGTGTATCGTCGGGTCCTAGTTGTTTGTTGTTGTCTTGTTGAAGCTGTCTTTCCAGGCTCTTCATTCATTCGTGTAGCCTGTTGCTGTCAGTGCTGAGCTCTAGTCTTCCGCTCAGCTGTGCTGCCAGGTTTTTGGACTTTTTGCATTCTGTTTGGTCAGTGTATTTTTGGATTTTCATCATTAAACGTCATCATCTCATTTCAACCTGGGTCTACAAGCGTCTGCCTCACCACCTCATCACATCACTTTATGACAATAATCTAAAAAAAACCCAAAAACCCTTCATTATACTTAAAAAAAAAGTACATAAAAAGAACAAGAACCGCATAATGCCATAAAATAGATCAAATATCCTAAAACTTAATGGATAAATTCTTTAAGCTTGTTTTTGGAAATCTTAAACACAGTGATGTTCTTATTTTTGATTAAAAGGAGCCATCAGTTAGAAGTGGACAGATCGATTCTAAATATCTATAGTATCGTTATCAGTATCAGATCGATACCAACTTGTAAGATCAATACTTCAGTTTCAGATTGCTTCTTGAAGGTTTATTTTCAGCTTGCAGTTTTGTAGGCCAAACCTACTAAGTAACAAATAAATTGCATGATAAATTAAAACGAGCTCAACAATGTCCATTTCCATGATTTATTGTTTTGTTTTTTTTCTCCCTAACAAAAACTGGATGACAAAAGCCTCCACTTTTTTCCAAGGACAATTCTTTCTACAGAGACGTTACAATTCACTTTGTTTTTGTTCTTTTATTTATTTTGGGTATTTAAAACGTCTTCCAGTCCCAGTGTTAAACACTCATTGGTTTTATTGGGAAAAAAAAAAAAAAATGTATCTTTGAAGTTTATTAATTATTGATAATGTGTTCTTGTATTTATATGCCTTTACCAGTTTAATACCGGAAAATAGTCTCAAAGCAATATTATCATTTACTTTTGAGACAATTTATCATCCAATAAATTTTGTTATTGTGACCGGGTTATAGTTTTGCAACTTCCCCTCAAGAGTTTTTTTTTAATTTGTTATAAAGTTTTTATTTAGGAGAAACTGCACATTAATTTCTTGTTTTACTAATGTTTCTGTTTATCGTGTTAATATGTTATTAAAGTATTAAGTAAAGTTTTGCTCAAATTGTGTCCTAGAATTTAACAAAATAATTCAAAGAAAAAAAAACCATACAACAGCACATTTAGATCTAACGTAGGGGGAGAATCTAGAGATTAAACGTAAGTGGCCCGAGAATACTTTCTCATGGAACTCCACATATAATCTTTACTTATTCACATTGATAATTGGCAAATGACAAAGTTGTTTTTGTTTTCTAAATGGTCTAAATCTCATCGCTGAGATTTCAGATGCACATATTTGAACTTCTCTGTTCACAATGTGTCTGTTATTAATGGTTGAACTGAGCTTTGTGTTGTAGCAGCTAAAGCAGATCATAACTTTGAAGGAGAGGTCAATGGAATGAAAACATGACAAAGCTAATCTGGTTTTCAATTTGTACAAAAAGGAATGTTTTTGTCTTTTATTACTCGCAGTGAGGATTTGTAGCTCTTTTCGACTCCACGCTCCACAGTGAAATATGCTCTATTTAATTTTCAATGTATTTTCTTTTCCATACTCTCCATTTGTCCTCAGTGTAACTTGCAGCCAGACTTTGGAAGATGTAAATAATGAGTTGATGTCATCAGACAACCCCAGTTTTTGCCCGGCTACCCCTTCCTTCACATCTCCGCTCCCATCCCATGCATAAACATATTCAAACTGTGTTTTATGATTTTGGACGCCTCAGTAGTTATTTGGAAAAGGACCCCCAGTTATTTTATGCTGAATTTTGCTGAGATACTTAATGTTGCTAATGGCTGCTGGGCCCAACCAGGCACCACTGGAATTGGTGTTCAAATTATCCAGAGCAAAAAGAAACTGATGTAAGAGTTTAAGAGCAGCATCATAAGTGCCTGTTTTAACATTTCAAACAGAAAACATACCTTATCAGGCACTAATACAAAGAGGAAACGGTCTTAACACGACAGCAGAAGCTAATATCTACAGACTTCATTTCTGCTGTTGGGGGATCAGCCCATGTAAGTGAATGGAGCTCCCTGATTGGCTGCTTTGAAAACACCAGCCAGCAGCGTTATGTAGCATAATGCCTACCTTAGCTCAGTTTCCCAAACTTTATTTAGCTACGATTTTAAATCGATTATATTGTTAACTTGTTTATTATTTTTTTTAAACCAACATATTTTCATTCCTTATTAATATTTTTGTGATTGTTGGCAAATTTAAGACTAATCTATAGATCTTAGGATCTATACTTTTTAGATTTTTGAGCAATTGCAATGTTTTATTACATCGTTTTTTGAATAAATGTTGTTCTGTCCTTCAAACTAAAGTCAGCTGTTAACTCATCTTTTCTGTTTTCTTCTCATGCTTTAGCCTTGTTCACCTAATTATTCTCATTGTCTCATTTTCGTCGGCTCCTGTTTTCATTAGTTGAAACACTTTTTGCCCACATCCTCTTAAAAAGACTAAATGCTGAATGTTACCTTGAGTTTAGTTCCTCATATTTAAGGTGCAAACAAAAGTTTCTCTGTTTTGCTTGCGCCCATTGTTGATGACGTCAAAATGTATCTTTGGGGGCGTGCTCCGGTGGCGTAGAGGTTAGCGCGCCCCACGCTTGGAAGCCCTCAGTCCTCGACGCGGCCGTCGTGGGTTCGATTCCCGGACCTGACGACATTTGCCACATGTCTTCCCCCTTTCCTGTCAGCCTACTGCTGTATAAGGGACACTAGAGCCCACAAAAAAAACCCCTGGTGGGGGGAAAAAAAAAAAAAAAAAATGTATCTTTGAAATTGAATAAAATCTGCTCTAAAAATGCACAGGAACAAATAGATATTTTGTTTTGAAATGATACTCAGTGAAACTATACAGATATAATATGCATAAAACTTTGGTCTAATGTTATCCAGATGAAAATGCATTGCAGGATTAATTGACTTGAAGTCAAGATGAGCCGAAACTGAATATTTTACATCTGGAAATCTCTGGTAGATTGTTCAGGATGTATGAAAGCACATCTGTAGTCCCAAGAAAGGGATGCAAATTAAGATTAAACAGCCTAATTGTTACAGACTTTATTTTAATGACCTACAGCTTGAAAATTGTATAAATTTAATGGGGGGAAAAGTAATCTTTCCAAGATTTTCATTTTCAAATAAAGTTTTACCATCTCTCCTGAATGAAACTGTATTAAAATACAATTACAGTAAATCTGCTGTTGCTGCAGCAGAGGGAACTATAAAAAGTTTGAACACAATCATTTGGGATGCAGATATTTGACTGTTTATGTTTGAAGAGTCAATAAAAGATAGAAACATACACTGCTGGGTTCGGTGCGTCTGCAGCAAATTTCTACAAAGACAAAGAACAGATTCATTCATTTAAGGCCACAGCTAACAATTACATCAGTAAGCAATTAATCTATCAATTATTCTGACATTTAATAAATTAATTGGCTAAGAAACTGGCCCATTCTGCAGATTCAATGTAACCATTTCATTATTGAACAGTTTTGGGATAATTACTGCTCTGAATATGTTGCTCTTTTAACAAATTGTCTTTTTTCAGTCTGCTTACTTCAGTTAACAGTTAATCGATTACTAAATTAGTTGAAAATAATTTCAATAACATATTCATCACGATTAATCGGATTAATAGTTTCAGTCAACTTTTGCAAGTTTTTGTACGATAAGTGAATGTTTTTTGGTGTCTGGAAAATGAGCTCTTTCAAAATCCTCATCAAGATTAAGTCACAATCCGTGAGCATTTCAGATCTATAAATCTGTGTCTGTTTTCACATTGTTGATTTACTTTCATGTTGTGCTGTATACTTGAAATGGCAGTAAAACAAATTTTACCTTTGGGGCTCCAAAAGGAACTGAACTGGGTCGGTCTGTTGCCCTTCATGCACATGTTTCCTCCTACTTTTTCTGACTAAACATCAAAGTGTAATTCAGCCAACAAATCCTGGTTATTATGTGATGAGGCGTCAGCAGCAGCCTGTTCAAAGTCACTTCCACCCTGCTGCAGTCTTCAGTGTCTTATCACATATATTAGCTCCCCCCTCCATTCACTATATGCCCTCCTTTTAGTTTTTGCTCTTATCTAATTTCTGAATCACTTACCTGTATATTAGGCTCCCGCTCTTCCACTGTTATTGAATCTAATTTTTGTAAACGCCGTCACTCTTCTTTATCAAATCTGCACATGTAGACTGTCTGCCCAGCCGACGCTCACTCATCCTGGTGTCATTTTGTAAACATATCCTCTGTGAGTGCTCTTCCTCTTGTTTGTCAGTAAACATCTTCGGCCTGCCAGCTCCGCTCACGAAGCCAGTCCATGAAACACGGAGGAAGGCCCGCTGCCTGATGAGCGACCGGCTCATTTTCTGTTCGGCTGCGTTCCTCAGTGGCTCTCTGCTTTCTGCCACCAGCTGCCATCAATTACACTTAAGGTTTTAATCTAAGAAATCCTCTTTGTATCATTTTCTTCTTCCGAAGCCGAGTCCAGTAAGTGCATTTGTGAAGTAGGAGGAACATTTCATGATTCCTCTTCAGACCATACATCAACGGAGGAGGGTGAGCACCAGTGAAATTGATGTCTCTGCCTTTTCGAAGTACACTTGGTTAAGCTCTAAGTGGAAAAACAACACAAAAAAAAAAAAACTGGGACACAAACGGCTCCAGTTGCATCTCATGTGGGGAGACTTGGCCCGGGGCGAACAGGACCAGGCAGAGAGCTAGTTCCTGAAGAAAACTCCCTCAAACCAACCAGCCGTGTGTCCCAAAACAACCAATCAGAGACAGCCGAGCTCTCCTGAAGCTCTCAAGTGGAAGCCTTTGTCTTTGACTGCTTATATTTGTTGTCTTCTAATCACGAAGCTTCAAGATATTTTTCACTTTTGTTGAATTTAAGCTGTTAAATAAGTGAAGAGTTGGTCTAAAAAGTAGAGACACTCCAATCAGACTTGTCCGTATCAAATCCTGGTTTCTTTTGAGTCTGATTTCCTGTGAAGGAAAGGTTTGTCATGAATGGCTTCCATTTAGCAATCTGATTTAAATGGATAAAGCTTTTTTACAGGAAAGAGCTGATTGGTTAAAACAAAAATGAAGCGCTGCTGTGGTGGTAAAGGGGCAAAGAACAGTCCATATAAAGAGGCTTCAGTCCTGTCAGGTTCCAGTCTCAACCTGATGATCTTTGCTGCATGCTTTCTCCTTCCTTCTCTCAAATAAAGTCTTTTTGTTAACTGATATGTAAAACTATGGTTGCACAATATATCGACATCAACATGGGAATCTGTTTTAGCATGTCAGTCCAGCAAGTTAAACTGGGATTGATATAAATACAATGTTCATTTTAGTGGTGGAATCTGATTACATTTTTAATCAAATGTATTTCAGTGTAATTAAATAGTTCATTGCATTTTAACCAAAATACGATTAAGCAACATTTTTCAATTCAAAAACCTTTTTTGCTGCTAAATTGCTGAATAAATATGAGGCATCTGCAGTAACATATTGGGTATGGAGATTGGTCCCAGGTTTCACATCTCTGCATCCCTATTTAAAACAATATTTAAAAACAATGATGGCTTCATGATAGAACATATTTAATAAGGGTTAGTTATTGTGATAGGCATTAGAAATATTTTTTCGCTAGAAGGAGCAATTCAAGTCACAGCAGGGAAACGTCCTTATAGAGACGCCTGTATGTTTGCATTTCTTCCAAAAATCTTTGTGGAGGATTTGATTTTATAATAAAAACAGAGAGGAAGCGTCTGTTGGGCTTCAGGCAGGAAGAGGAACAGATCTAGATTCAAAACGAGCAGCAGGTTTCTAATTTGTTTCAGGTTTTGCTTCTTTTTCACTTTGCTGCTGTTTTTAATGTTTGGGCCAAATTAATTTTTTCCATATTCAGCTGCCAACGACTTCAGAAAGTCACGCCTGAAGGATCTGATTGATCCCGGCTTGTTTCTGGATGTTTATTCGACTCCTTTCAAGAGTGACAGGCGTCTTTGATCATCCCTTGTTCGTGCCAAGATTAATCTTCATCAACATGAAAGAACCGGTTTGCCAATTATCTGTAAACGTTGTCCTTTTTTCTTTTTCGTACTCCCTCAATAGTTCAGTCTCAACGTTTTCTTTAGGTGGATGAATTTGTGCGTTGTGCTCCAACATAAACATCACCTTTGTGTTGCTATGGGTAAAATAATAGCCGCGATTTCCCCGCCTCCTCCTCCCCCGTCGCTATAGGAGATGTTTTCTATTTGTCAGGCTGCTCAGGCCTCCAGAGCTGTCAGCCCTCCTCAACGGACTCATAAAATTTGGCTGAAGGTACAACACCCACCGTTGTGCACTCTGGTGTTGTCACTGTTTGACTTCTTAATGTTATGAGTGGATCTGGCAGGGTCGCAGATTGTAATTACTGTTGTGAGTCATTCCTAAATCATTTTTGGAGAGCCTCAAAGTGGCTGAGAGGAGGAGGGAGACGAACAGCCTCCCATGGAGGAACGTTTAAATGAAGCTTTTATGTTTGGTAATTTATATAAAGGAAATAAGATTAGAGAATAGACTCCAGGGACTGCCAACATGCCACAGGGACAATGCTTAATTTCTGAGAAGTTCTGGCTCGGAGAAATGTCCTTGATTCACCTTGTCTATTTTATGTCTCTCTCTTGAATTTTGCACAATTCTCATATTTGATGTTCACAATTGAATGATGTAGCTGTGACGTTTTTTCTTTAAAGTAAACCAAAACCTCCAAAACAGGAAATAAGAAACAGTGTTCTTAACAGTTCCTCTGTACGTTTTCATGCAACATCTGCAGAGAGGGTCTACAACAGAGGAAGAGAAAATTCTCTTCCATCCAGTTCTCCTGATATCTGATCTCAATTAGGCAGAAGGAAAGAAACATCAACAAAAACCACCGGAACTGATCCTAAATTCACTCTTTATCAGCTGATGGAAATGCTGAACAGTTAATGTGTAAGAACCTGATGCTGCTCTGAGAAAATGAGCAACCTGCCGGGTTGTTTTTAGGTGGAAAAATGGTCTCCAGCTTCCAGCCATCTGTAAAACTATAGACAGATGCTGCCAGTAGTTTTCCTGTTGTGACTGATCCGTGTGTTATCAAACTGCTGACTCAAAGCCTGTTATTGACTACATAATTGCCTGGACCCATAAAATGTAACAAGATTCTTTCATGTCTCATTAAGCTTTGTGTGCGTCTACGTCACGAATGGAGACATTGCGATCCTTCATTCCCAGCTTGAACCCGCCGACTGTAAAGGCCTCACCAAGGACAAGCGGCTCCCAGCTGGGGGTGTGCGCTGTTTTGGAAAATGTCTCGCTCTTTCCAGCCGTCCTGCTCGTGATCGCACACAGCAGAAAATGTAAATGTCGTTCGTCATTCAGCGGCACCGCAAAGCGTCCCGTTGTAGGAGCACTGCTGTGCGTCACGCCGAGCTGCATCTGCGCCTCGTTCTGATGGCTTCCTGTAACGTACACGGGAACATCAAAGCCGCACCACTGGGTTGAAGCAGAAAGCAAACAGCAAATCACACAGCTAGTGGAGTGAGATGAGGAAAGCTCGATGGTAAATTCAGATCAGGAAGCTCTGAGGAATGATGGGGGTTTCTGCAGATGAAGGCTGAGTTAATAAGGGAGGCCAGTAAAGATGTGATCATGCATGTAATGGTGCTGGAGAAAGTTGTCCATAAATACTATTTTAGATGCATTTTTTCATGCAGATCCAACACTCCATATCCTCTGGATAGAGCAGGAGTGGACAAAGTGAACACCCTTTGCTCAAATGACCTTTGCTGGGACATTTGGGGCCCCAATTCAAGAATTAAATAAATTTGGACAAAATAAAATATTTTAAATTAAAATCTACCTACAAAAATGTTAGACACAACACAAATTGATCATCTTTTCCAAGCTTTATGGTTTCCTTCTATTTTCATAGACAACATATACTTGATGATTTATGCTCCAAATCAGTGTTTCTCAACCATTTTGGCCCCCCTGTCTATTATCCAGGTCCCTCACCGCCCCCATCAAAGAATATTTTGGCTACTTTGCACTGATTATTGTATTATTAATATTATTAACACTATTGTGGATGTTTTTAGTTTTATGGTTGTTCCTGTATTTATCACCAAAAATAATTTCCAAGAGAACAAAAAAAATCCATGTGAATAGAAACTATTTTTACTATATATATATATATTTTTTTTTACCCCCTACTGTGTGGAGCGGTCAGGAAGAGTGTCGATGGGAAAAAGCAGACTGTCGTAAACCTTTTAAAACAACGGGACACATCCTGGTACTCTGATGATTAAAATTCAAAGGTGCTATCACAGCACCTTTGAATTCAGGTATGAAACGGTGGTAGTACCGTTTCATACCCGATGTTAACAGCACCGATGTTAACTGTATAAAATAAACACTCTCTTTCGTGCTATCACTCATGGAAGGATTTCTTTCTTTAAATTGGTTAATTTTTCTGAGGGATACACGGTGAGTGTATCGTAATTTTAGTAATTATGTTTATAAGAACGATATTCTGTTGTCCTTCCATGGAAGCGGACAGCATCCAGACAAACATTAAAACAGTTTTTGAATATAAGCTGCTGCTTTGACACGACTACAACACTGCCAAAACATATGTGCAGAAACCCTCAATAAAACATAAAATATTTGAAAATTAGACACCAGACAAGTGAATCACAGCACCGTCATCAGCCGCTGTAACGCTGAACTGATGCGGTGAAGCTACCATTAGCAGGAGAAGCTAACAAACATTGAAGAGTAGAAGAGCAACCATAGATACAGTTGCAGTCAAGAATGTTTTAATGTTACACAATACTGTTTTAGCAAGTTGCTCAAAGTCTAAACTGGTATTGTTGTGCATATAAGGTGTTGAGAAAAACTAATCTAAATTATACCTTGGTACACACAAATTTGCTTGCTTTTAAATGAAGACTGACCTAAATTGTGATTTCATCACTGAGAGTAGATAATATATTTTGCTTAGTTTTCTTCAACCTAGCCCGAAATAAAAAGCAAACTGGTTGCCTTTCGTTTAACAAGGAAGTTATGCAAAACAAAACATACGAGGTTCTGGATCCACAATCTAGTTTCTTTAAAAATCATCTAATTACTTTGTTTTACTAAAATAATTAATGCTTAGTTAATTGTTGCATAGGTTTAAATAAAAATAACATTTTTGATCATTTTAGTTTTTAAAAATTACCTTTTCTTCAAGCCTTTAGGCTGTTTTTACAACCAGTAGAGACCCAAATCGTCCCATTGTTGGTGGACGATGAGCAGAAGATGAGCAAACTCAAAGTACTCAAACACTGAATGCAGCAGAAGCCTTTCTCCATGTCACCTTCACCATCTTAGCATTTTATCACACAAACATGAAGTACTAAACCCCAACATGATGCTGTTTAACAGGTTCAGGTAGACCAGTGTAGTTAGATGTATTTCCCTTACACTAAATCTATTTTTCTACAAATTCCTTTCATGTCTCTGCACAAAGCCAGATGCAACAGATTAATCATGAGACAACAACGTAATAGGAGACAACTTCTGCCTCTTGATAGTAGCATGTGTCATGACAGTCCTATTTTAGGCTGATCTGTTTCTACATGCATCACCTTGACAGCCGCTACTTCTGATCTGCTCCACTTCACTCCCAATGATTCTGTTATGCTGTGTCAGGGTGTCGCTGGTATTATCAGGTAAATCAAGTTTGTTTCTTTATTCCACTCCATCAAGTTAGTAGAGGCCAATTAAATGCAAAGCTGAAGGGAACATGCTGATTAATAGCCGCCACCTTCAGCTTCACAGACGGAAGACGACGACTCCTCGGTCTGCCGGGACATGAGCGACAACTCTTGCTGTTTCTTCCAGTTGTTGTTTTCAGGTTTATGACGCATTGTTTAACAGCTGGGGGTAAATCAGTTGCGGCGCACTTTAAAATGAGACACTGACATTTGATCACATGTGTTAATGTCGCCGTCAGCTCATCTCCCATCTGTGGGAGCAGATTGTTCTGCTCAAAGGAATCGTAGAGGCTTGAAACTAGTTTCAGACTTAAGGGTTCTTCATACTGCAGTTTGTTTATAGAGAAATGCTTCACTTCAGTCAGACTGGGTATTCATCGTTGGGCTGTAACTTACGGTGGCCCAAAAGGATCAACAAAATGCAAAACTCACTGTGGCTTTTTGTCAGCACACCAGTCACAAAACAACACCAAAAAGCCACAACTTAAAAATCCCAAACACAACAAAAAACACAATCCATCAAAGCCAAAAACACAACACAACACCAAAAGGTCACCACACCAAAAAGTGACAATACAGCACTAAAATCAGATAACAAGAACAAAAAGCCACACCGCCAAATATACCACAACATGACATCAAATTCACAATGTAACACAAAAAGTCACAATACAAAAAAGCCACAAAAAATGCAACAATAAAATGTATGTTGTACCACCTAGAGACTTTCCTTTTCCTCAGTGTTAGTGGGAAGATTAGGAAACAATGTAGTCCAAATTTAAAAAGTACAAATAATCTCTAGTATGCAGTTACTAAACACAGCATGAAAACAAATATAGAGATTTCATAGGCAAGTTATTATTGTTATAAAAATCTGTATAAAGGTTATTTATTATAATAAATCTCAAGCTACAGCTTACATGAATATGTTGTTGTTACCCAGTAGTAGCTCATTCTCCATCATTGTCCACAGTAAGCAAATCAAATGCATCCTTTAAAGAGAATCTGCATCCAGCATCTGATTTGCCTGCTGCAAATTCTTGACCAATTGAAGCAGTCAATGAAAAAAACCAACCTGGAGACGACCTTTAACTTACTTTACTGACTCTTGAGAACAAACATTACAAAACCTCCCATTGTATGTTATGTTGCTATGACAACTATTCAATTGCATTTACTATAGAAGTTAAGATGGAACATTGATCTCTTTCTGAAATAAAATATACTTACCGGGCTACATACTGTAGGTAAGAGTAATACTTCACCTCTTAACCAGATGTGAAGTTTCTCTAGTTTGTTTGCAATCATAAAACAGCACAGTAAGAAAAAAACCTACAACTTATTTATGGATTTTGGTGTATGAAAATCAACTGTCATAAAATAAACTGATTTCTTCTTTTCCCACTTTTCCTTTCCTGAATCGCCCGAGCGTCATGGTGGTGGATGGCTGTGGCATCCAGAATCATCTGCTTGTGACTCCCATTTCCTTTTTCATGCTCTTGCTGTCTGAAGATCCAACTGTCAAGTGCGCACCCTTTAAAAAGCAAACAACATCATGCAAATCATCACAAACACTGAAGAGTGCTTAAATTTTAATGCAAATACGTGGGTAACTACAAAGCAGCAGTGCAAAAAAATCAGCAGGATGCGCAGCCATCAGGGAAATGTCAGAGCTGTAGCAGAGGCTTGTGAGTTCATAGCTCAGAGCACTACAAACAAATATTCATAAATAGCTATTCCAAATGCAAATTTTCAGATGGCATAAATTAACCAGAAAACAAATGTTCCAGCACTCTGTCCAAGCTGTAAGTCATGCTGCAGTTCGCTGATTGAAGGTAAAAATACGTTGACTAATAGAATTTTCTTGAGCTCAGAAATACAATGTGATTAAGTTTAAGAGATTTCATGAAGATGGCAATAATATTTTCCTGTTTTTATAACTATTCAAGCTTGTTGTCTAATCAACACTTGCATGTGACAACTAAATATTAAAACAGCTGGCACTGATAAAGCATGGATAATAAAATGTCACACAGCTTTTAAAGCAAAGCCTGTTTTATTTAAACTTCTAGTTTTCTTATCCTACAAAGTAGCTATTGGGACTACAGGGCTAATGTTAACTTGTATGTAATCAGGGATAAGTGGAGATTTAGTTTCATATGTGTTATTTTTATTTGAACTATTAGAACATCAAGCTACGAATAGGTCAGGGAGTATTGCAAACATTTTGAAGCTTATGAAAGCTGTAAAATATTACTTTCCCTTATCTGTTGGTGGTGTTGCAGGATTAAACCAGAAATAACAAGTAGATTGCTTCAGTTCTTATTTTTAATTTGTTATAATTTGTGGGGTGAGGTGATGAGGAAGACGCGGTGGACTCAGGTATAGAGAATAATTTAATGATGATTTAATGATGAACGAAAACAATAATCCAGGCAGCACAGGTGGGCAGAAGGCTAGGAGCTCAGAACTGGTAGCACTGGTACTACAGACACAACTACAAGCAGAACAGACGACAGACAAAACGGGGACGTGACAAGGAAACCAGAGACACAGGTGGACTTAAATAATCAGGGAAACAAGACACAGCTGGGATCAACCAACATGGAGTCTCAACTGACACAGAAACCTAAATAAACACACAGAAAACTCAAATCCAGCACTGTTGCCTTGCAGCAAGAAGGTCCTGGGTTCGATTCCCGGCCCATGGTCTTTCTGCATGGAGTTTGCATGTTCTCCCTGTGCATGCTGGGTTCTCTCCGGGTTAATGTCAGGTCAGCTGGTCTCTCTAAATGCAAGTGTGTGTGTGTGTGTGTGTGTGGGTGTGTGTGTGTGTGTGTGCATGGTTGTGTGGTGTGTCTGTTTCCGTGTTGCCCTGCGACAGACTGGCGTCCAGTCCAGGGTGAACCCGGCTCTCACCCAGAACGTTAGCTGGAGATACACCAGCACCTCTCCTGACCCCACTGGGGGACCAGGGTGTTAGAAAATGGATGGATGGATGAAAACTCAAATCCTCACACAATCCTTCTGTGTTGCAAAAAAGCTAACAAAAACCAGGCAAAACACCATATAATAACCAATGACTTCTGAACCTGCTTCCCATGAGTTTTAAATGTTAACATTTCTAGATACACATTCCAGCTATAAGTGCTGCAGTGCAGATGCTAGCTGGTGTAAAACTAAAACAATTATGTACAGTTTTTAGTATGGTGACCAGTAGGAAGGATGTTATTGAAATGAATTAGAATATAGTCTTTTATTGACATGCAATGAAATCATGGATTTCACACCAGGTGTTGCTAAAAGGTGCCATCAATTACTCATATGAAGAGTATTATTTAATGTTCAAGAGGCAAACCACACCAGAGGTCAATAATATTAATCGGAAAGAAACTAAAGCCATAAATGATAAGAGTTTGAGATTCATTTTTTTTGTAATTTACATGTCTCAATTTTATATCCCAGTAGTGATAAAAAGTTTTAAATTTAACTCACTTCAACCAGGAGTTCTAATTAACCATATTAACTCTTGAACTTCTTTTACATCAACCCGCATCACCACTCTGCAAATCTTTTTCATTTCCTTCAGCTCTTTCATTCCATCTGTGTCTGCTGATTCAAATTGACATAGAAATAATCATAATTTAAATAAATGAGCATCTAGTGATGCAAATAAATGGTAGCCTGCTGTGATTGTGCATTATGTAATTTGTGGGCAGAGAAGTTCAAACAGTGGTTCCTTACTGTGGTCTTTAGCCCTGCTATGAGCGGAGGCCATTCGGCCACTGGGGTTTAAAATCTGTTTCACAGCTGGAGACTAATGAGCAGATTGTAGGGTTAAAAGTTCAATAGTTGAGGCTTTAAACTCAGTTTGTCATTAGAATAAATCCATTTACATTTCAGTGTAAGTTTGAACTGGCTGAATCATGTTTTTGAAGTTTGTTGTCCACAGAGAGAACCACTGTATTAACCCCTCTGACTCTCATGACTCATGCAGAGCAGCATGCAGTCGTATGTTTGGATGATATGGATGAATATTTCTCATTCTGTTTGTTTTTCATGAATATTAATGGAGATACACCCTTTGTTCTGTGAAGGAGGTATTCCTTATTTTTTTTTTTTACCTCTCCCACTTTGGGAAAAACCTCTTCCCTGAAAATGTTGTAAACTTAACAGCAAAGGTAAAAATTGCCTTTCTTTAGATTAAAAATCTAAACAAATTTCCTGTATGAAAACAAGCTCTTGTTTTTAGGAGTCATGTTACGTTTGTGGCTCTAAAATGTTTTTTTTTATCTGCAGCAAAGGAAAAAATGGCTCTCAAGTAGTCGTGTAACAATAACAGATTTTACTGGATGATAAATTGTCAGAGTAATTATTGTGATAAACAATGTTGTTGTTTAGAGACCGTTTTCAAGTAATATATTGAAACGTTTGCCCTCTGAAAGCCCAATATATAAATAAACCTTGTTCTTTTGATGTGGATATTATCTCCAAATTAAATCGCAACAAACAAAAACAATAAAAGAAACAAAAACCACAAGCAACCCAAAACCATAAATAAAATGTATTATGAACTAAATTTCCCTTAAAAAATATTAATATTCAAAATGAAAATAATCAAGATGGTTTTAATTTATCATGTGATTAACTGATTAATTACTTATAGCGACAAGATTATTTGGTCTAGGTTTGATTTCAGTTTCCTCCTGTCACATGCCGATGTGCCCCTGGGCAAGGCAGTTAAGCCCAAGTTGCCTACCAGTCTGTGTATGGGTGTATAACTGTGTGTGTGTTGGTGGTGTGAATGTGTGAATGTGACTCCAGTGTAAAGTGCTCTCAGTAGTTTTGTCCGGGTTGTGAAGGTTGAGATAAAAAGCTCAATTTCTAAAAAGAAACAAAAGTTCTTCCAAACCAATTTAACTTAAAATATAAATATGTGTGTATTTTGTTCCAAGTTCTGGTTCCAACCGTCCATGAGGCATTCTGATAAAAAAAAACAAACAAACAAAAAAAACAATATTTTTTGTGTATTTTCCAAATCTACTTTTTGGTGCTTTCAACACACCAAGTTCTGTTCTGACTTTCCAAATCCCTTAATGTCAGTAGTTTGGTGACTATCAGGGTTGTTGTTGTTGTTGTTTTTTTTTTTTTTACAACAAAGCAGTCAGAGTGAAATAAAGCAACAAAATGTGGCTTCGTTTGGTTGAAGTGTCTCTCCAGAGCATGTGAAGCCAGAACCCCAGTGTGTGAAGGGACTGGAAAGTGACTTTCTGATAAACCAACAATGAAAACAAGAATAAAAGAAAAAAGCTTTGAATTTAGATTGCATTGGAGAAAAAGCTCAACTATGAGCCACGTTGGCTGTAAAAAGGTTCATATCTCTGAACAGATAAGAAAGTAGAAAAATTCAAGTAAATCATTAAATTCCTGAAGCAACAACCTGAAAGGAAAGTCTGGCTGGCTTAGTGAAACAAGTTTACTGAATGTAGTCCGATTTTGGGGTTTTCCACTTTCTTAAGAGGGAGCAGATAGAAAATGGAGGTTCTGTGTGGTGGATATTGGATCAGTATATTCCATTCTCTTTAAGTGAGGAGGTGGAGGTAAGGTTGGAGGACGGGGGTGGAGTGGGTGGGGTAGGGTGCTGCTGCATCACCTATAGGGTCAGTTCTGCTCAACATGGATCCAACTGGTTTGGCTCCAGGCTTAATAAACATTCTTCCATCCGTCCGTCCATCCGTCTGCCCGCCAGCAACATGTCACTGTTTTTACAGCTGGTTGTTTCTCTATCAGTTAAATGACTGTGAATCCATTTCTAAGCACCAATCAATACCAGTGTGTGTTTGTATATTTGTGGCTATTTATGAAAAAGAAAACCATCAACTATCTTTTTTTCAAATAAACCAGATTATAGAACCGTAGACAGCCTGACTCCACCATTGGTTTATTTAAACTGATTTTAATGTGACATTAAAAAAAAAAGATACTAAACATATTTGACTTTCTGCTTCATACCCATAATGCTTCCCCTGCTGTTGAACATATTTGTTTGGATTTGCTCCTTAAGCATGCCAAGGGACAGCTGCTGGACAAGGACTGAGAAATATGCATTTGTCAACTTTTTCATTCTCCAACCCTGGTAAACAACAGAAGGCATCTTTGTTTGCTCTGTTTAGCTTCAGCTTGATTAAGTTGTATAAAATTAAGGAAATTGCAGGACACAGTTGGCTTTTTATTCATCTAATTTTATGAAAGGACAGGAAGCATATCCTGAGATAAGTGCAGCTGCTGCTATGATTTGTTATTTCCAAAGTGGCGCGCTGCCAAAGACTGGAGTACCTGACAGAGAGAGAGAGAGAGAGAGAGGAGCTGCTAGCTGCTGTGCTCCTAACCATATATTTACTGCTGGGTGCAGAAGCAGCCTTTGACAGTTTTATGCACTTATCAAGGTCAAACTCTGGATCTCATTTGAGGACTGTGCTTACTTTAGCTATCCCTGCAGATTACAGATTAACTCAAAGATTAAGACTCTGGAAATGGAGAATTGTGGAAAATTGGTAAAAGAAGGTGAAGGAGTAGATTAAGGTTTTCACACCAGTGTGCCTTTACTCAATGATTTAAAGATGTATCTTTATTTTTTTCTGGAGCTTTGCATAAATATTAAACGGCTAAGGTTGTGCAGAAAGCCCTGGAGCCGATGGCAGCGCCTCTGATCGGGTATGAGGCTGCTCTTTCTAATGAGGGAGAGGAGAGGTTAGCAAAAGGCTCAGGAGTCACTGACCTGAGCGATATGGACACACCTATCCAGGAGAAACGATGTCCAGACACTTCTCTGGCTGCGTGGTTGTACATAAAGCTCTGCTCTTTAGCTCATGCATTAGCTGGCGCTCTTTGATTAATTTTATTAGGGCTTCATCATGAGTCTGCCAGGAGGTCTTTGTGTCTGAGAGCTGAAGTGATCTTTGATTTCTCTTAAAGGAGGAAGAAAGTGAACCAGCGAATTAAGACGAGGTTGGGAGTGTCCAACTCTTCACTGTGCCTTTCTTTTGTTTTTGATTGTTTCATTTTTTTCAATGGTTCATTATAAACTTAGATTTAGCTCTATCAAGCCACTTAGGTGAATTTATAGAAGTTATACCGAGCATTGCAACCCTGACCAACCAAAACAACGAGATTCTGGATAAAAACAGCTGAAATTCTCAACCTTCTTCAGCTACTTTAACTTGAGCACAAAGTTGCAGTTTTAGTTTGTTTGGACATGTAGTCAACAAATACGCAGCATCTGTGTTTCTGTCATTTAAATATCAACCTAAAACTGTGTCTGGCATTTTGTTTAATATTCAAATGCAACCTAAATCCATTTTTTTTTGTCATCATGCAACCCATGTATGCAGCCACATCTGTATTCAACTGTACCAGGCAGTTTTCTTGCTGATCGCCGATTCACGATCTTTAAAAAATCCTGACCTGTTGACTTTGAGTTTGGCCAATACTAATGTTTTTGTCTGAAATGTAGCAAGAAAGAACCTGAGTTGATAACAGTGGGGGGATTATTGTTGACCACAAACGTGCAGACATAACCTAGTGGGTTGAATTTTAGGCCTTTGCTGAGGTAGATAAGATCAGGATAAGATCGGTTTCATAGAAGTATGAAGTATCACCGATACTCCCAAAATTAAGGAAATCGGCAACGATAAATCAGATGGTGTGTGGCGTTTGTGTTCCTCTGTGCTTTGAGTTGCTTTGGGATCGTAAACTGTTCACACAGAAATCTGATTGTGGTTATTTTGATTAGTAGCATGAAGAACCACATGAAAAAAAATTATTTCAGAAAAAAATCTGAATTGAGCGTCAAGACCTGCTGTGTAAACGTAGCCAGTGTACAGAGAATTGAGACGGTTCTGAGAGCAAATGAGTGTCCAGCGTGATGCTAACAGGAAGTAGTGAGAGTAAACTATCACTGCAAAAAGAAGCAATACTTCTTTAAAAGCTGCTGGGTTGATATTTTTTTTTTTTTTTTTTTTTTTTTAAGAGTCGTGTTTTTGAACTCTTTCCATTGTGACTGACTTACCAAATGAGTGTTTGGGTGTTTGGTGTGTATTTTTTTTACACTTGAATTTAGATTCAAATAACTTTTGAAACTGGTACAAATTTGATTATGAATTTTAATAGAAAGTGTTTTCTTTTTTCTACAACTGTAGTAACTAAAAAATAAAACACTTGCTGTACAGTAAACTCCAGAGAATGAGTGAAAACTTTAAACACAACCAGCATCTTTCACACCTGGAACATGTCCGACTTTAACTGGTGAATGAGTGACAGGCTTATATATTATTGATTGGAAACTTTTGAGGCCGTAGATGCAGTCAGGCAGGGAGCAGGACGGTATATTTGCAGAGTTAGTCTGGCAGTAAAGCTTTTTCAAAAAACACATTTGCATTCAAACCAAAAACTGCACATTTAGTGTAACTTCATGGACTATAGTTTAATAGCCTATAGGATAACATATCTTTCCTGCTAGCTCCCTCCCTCATTGCTGCCGTATGCTCCTCCATCACCCATTGTTACACCTTTTGCTATGGTGGTTAGTGAGGCGCAGCACCAATTACAGCCTGCCTCTCCCACCGCAAACTTCTCAGCTCACTCCCTTCTCGCCTGCATTGTCTCGGAGAAAAAGGGCTTTTTGGAACGTAATTCGTCCTTCAGAGGAGCAGGAATTAGGACTCCTCCACAGGCTCTTACAGTGCACAAATGACAAGATGTCTTCCTCTGTGATCACAAAGGCATCAACTAGTGCAAAGGAACCCTGGGAAAGCGGGGTTATTAGTAGATGTCATATTTTAGGCAGTAAGTGGGACAGAAAGGTGTTGAGCTAAATTTGCAAGGCAGGAAGCTAACCTTATTAGTTTGAATGACGGGGGGTGGTGTGAGGGGGGTCATGCACACTGTTGGATAATCGGTCTCAAATCATTTGGCTTTGGCAGATTTATTTGTCAAACATCTCAGTCGGAGTAAGAGCGTTATTTATGATTGAGCTGCTGCAGATTTCAGGGTTCAACTGTGTACTCTTCCAGCAGGAAGTAGCATTTTGATACCTTTCTTAGCTCTTTAGCGGGTAATCAGGACTCAGCAAATGCTAAAAACAAACAAAAGTGTATTTTAAGATTGTGAATTCACATCCACAACAAACTGAATCATGAAGACAATTTCTTGACTCCTATCTTTCTTCCTCTTACTGTTGTGTTCAAGTATGAGCTGATGAATTCAGTCTAGAGATTGTCTGTCAATGTTTAGCTGCATTTAAAAACGTCAACATTAGTTTGGCATTTTGTACAAAAAGCAACAATTCTTTAAAATATCCGTCCAATGCTAACTGTGACTCCATGCAACAATATTAAATTTGTGGGTTTTAGTCCACAGGGGTTGATAATTATAAAAACAGGCCAAATACTCACAATAACTTAAATATCTTAATAGACGATGTTAAAGGTCATCACGGCAGAAAAATTTGACGGAAAGTTCCCCATTTTACACAACTTGGTTAAAGTCTTTGGAAGCCATTTCTAAGCAAGTACAGACTTCAAATGCTCAAGATCTGGAATAAAACACAGAATGCCCATTAGATGAAAATAAACTGGTCAAAATGGACATGTTAGCTGGACTAAAATCTGCTGCTGCCCAAACGATGAGTCAAATCTAGTCAGATGGAGAGAAGGCCGGACTGGTTTTTTCATAAAGCTCACTGTTATCACTGAAGAAAAGTGCGAAGTTTCACAAACCAGACCTGTACACGTCTGACATCATTCAAACTTTCTAAATGTCATCTACAAAGAACAGGAGCTCAGTAATGCACAGGAGGTTTTAACCCAGCAGGAAGTTCTGCTAAATCGGAGGGTAAAACAGTCCAAGAACTACATTTGAGAAAAGCAAAACCTTAAAGCTTCTGAATTGAGATCTTTGTTTAATAGCATAGAAGCTACTAGCATTGTAAATCGCATCAGTCTGGGATATTAGCAGCAATAACTCTGGTGATTAAGCAGGGCCTATTTAGGCCCTAATAGCTTTATTAGCAAGGCCATTTATGCAAGGTCAATCTCACACTGGCTTTATTATCCCATAACTAGAAACACTGCCTCCAGCATGGACGTCACCGGAGCTCAGTTCCAGCATTTTGCTCTCTCCATTAGCCGATTCATATTTTGTATCTTCTAAAACAACCAGAAAGATCTTAAAGTTGATGTAAAAACCTTTAAGGTTTTCATTCCTCATGTTCAGTTCAAAAATATTAGAGGAAAATTAAATGTTCTAACTCATAACATCCAAGTTGATGAAAAGAAAATTTCAATAAAATAAGATTTTGCATGTTTAATAAAAAAATGCTGTTTGGGGCTTGCGAGTTCTTTCAACTACCATTTCGTGCTACGCGGTGAAAAGTTTGGACACCTCTGTGTTAGTCAAACTGAAGAAAACTCCCAAATCTGCAGAAATTTTTCTCCAATTTTGTATCCCTTTGATTCCGTCTGTTTTCTTTTTTGTTTTAGAATATCGCCGGAGGGAAACGTCAGGACTAAAGCAGAGCTGTCCACCTCATTCTCCAATCTGATAATATTTTTCTTCCACTTAATAGGCGCAATCAGGACCAACCTCAGCCAAAATAATTGCCTCTTTAGCCGGCCCATTGAGGATTTTCAATCAGGACGTGATTGCATTGTAATCACCGTCTCTTTTCTTTTTTCTTTTTTTTTTGCTCCACATTCTACAAAGTAAATATGTCCCCGTTTGTCAGCCAGCAGAATAATTAAACCAAAAAAATATTCTTTTATAAATGTATTTTCATGTCCAGAGCCCAACGTGGGCAAAGCCACTGATTTGTTCTGTCAGATTTCCTTCCCCATCTTTAAACACCATCGGCTCGGTTTCGTTCTATTAATGAATAATAATCGTTTCTTTTTGTCTCGTTATGACAACCAGATTTAATTATATGTCCACGGGAGACGCACTTGTACCGCTTGTCATTTTAATCGTTCCAATCATTCACTTTGAAATCAGCTTATATGTAGGGATTATCTTTTTCTTTCTAGAAGCTACTTTCCAATTAAGAGCTACGTCTTGTAGCCTGTGCAGCTCTCCGTCCTGTTCTGCTCTCTTGCCTTCGTCTCTGAAGACTAGGACTGTCCGTAGCTGAGGTGTTGATAAAAGCGCCTGCTTGCTGGCTGTGTAGCGAGCAGATGTAAAACACAGCGGAACAGGAGCCGGGATCCCTGAGCCGTGATGTTTTCTGCCCCAGCACATCTTCTCCACGGAGCCTTCTGGCACATCTCTGTCCTCTTTGAAGCCTCTCCACTATTGATCATGAGCAGCAGAAGCTATTGAATGCAGATGTGGCTGCAGTCAGGAAAAAGGCAGCCTGCAGCTTCTGCCACAGTAAGAGACAACAGACTTTCTGTTTGGTGTGTGTATTTTGATGCCTTTGTTAGAGCGGCATAAACAGCAGACCCTCAGCTCCCATCACAGCCGTCGTCGAGCAACGATGGTGGAGAAATTAGGTCCTCTGGACTAGAGACCTTTATTAAGTTTATTTGTACAGCACATTTCAACAACAATGCAGTTCAAAGTGCTTCATAAAAACATCATCCAGTCATCAACTGCAATAAACATTATCTTTTGCCAAGTTCCAGACACATCATATATGCTGTAACATCAATGTTCCAGGTAGTAAACAAAGACATCTCTAAACATGTAGATTTTTAGCCTGGGTTTAGAGGAACTAAGTATTTCAGCTGTGTTCCAGTTTTCTGGACGTTTGGTCCAGATTTGTGGTGCATAGAAGCTGAATGCTGCTTCTCCAGGTTTGGTTCTGGTTCTGGATCCAGAACAGACCAGAACCGGAACACCTGAGAGGTCTGGAAGATTGAGACAACGACATCAGACCTTTAGTTTATTTTGGTTCTAAGCTTTTCAGCCAACATCATTACATTAAGGGGGGCGGATTATGCAAATTACACATCTTGTATGTTTTTGTACTTCACTTTGAGTATCCACTGCTTCTACAAACAACCAAGTCTCTTTAAAAAACACCCAGCTTGTTTTCAGCAGTAGGTCAATGTTTTAGTTTCTGGAAAATGAGCCATTTCAAAAACCTTCCGAATGCAACGTCACAAATCAGCATGCACCATCCCTCACCTAGCAACCCTTGCTAAGCTCAGCCTCATTACCTAGCAACCCCAGCTGAACTTTGGCATGTTCGGTAACCTGGTTTTACCACTGTATGCGGTGTACAATGGCTGCTGAACATGTTTTGTATAGACCTATCCTAATCTGTTCCAGGGACCGTGTCTGTGTGAGATTTTCTTTTCTTTTCTCCTTTTTTAAAAAAAGAAGAAACATCCTTTGTGGATCTGATTTGGTGGAGTTACACATCTGACTCATATTTCCAGGAGAGGGAGTTGTCAGCCATGACTCCTAGTATTTGTTATACCCATTAAGTTGTGTAATTTGAATGTTTGCCATGGTAGCTGTTGAATCTGTTTCTGGATTTAGCCGTTGGATGTAGCAATTATTCAGAACATTTTCTCCTCTAACAGAGCACCTGGTTAGACATCCAGCAGCCTTTTAAATAAGTCGGTTTCTTTCTGTGACATTTAGTCGATCTGCTGCTCCACCCCACCCCAACTGCAGGCCCAGAAGAGAAATCGCTCTGCAGCACTGTAATAATCAGAGAATGGAGTGTGCTCCAAATTTAGGGGCGGCTAATTAAACTCAGTGTGGCAGTCAGAGCGTCAGTCTGCTCAGGGCCGGCGAGAGGACCGGGTCGCTCTGCAGCTGACAGGGACGTGAACGAGGGACCATTTTGTTGATCCTTATATAATCATCTGTGACGTAAATACTTTAAATATTGGCAACAGTTGCTCAAGCTGCACTTTCACCATGGCATCGCCAACGCTCTCATCATGAACAACTAAATTAGCCGTTGCAGAGTTTTAGAATGGGAAAGTATCCAAAATAATCTGGACTCATCCAGTTACAACAGTGGCGGCTACCCAGAGTTCATTGTGGCTATTTTTATTGATGCATAACTTTTTATCTTTTAACTTTTGTTCACATATGGCACTAAAAAACATGCCGCTCCATCATCCTCCAACTACTTCCTGACATCTTCTTTCCTTCAGTGATAATATCCAGGTGCTGATCAAACGACTCCTGTGAAACGAGAAAAGTGTTTCCACTACAGATTTTCAAAATCAATTTCAATACAACCAGAAAAGCCACCTCATTATAAAGCAAAAACATTTTATTGAAAACCAAATTTTTTTCAAAATTAGAATGTTTTCACTAAGAAAATATATTTTTGGAATTCGAATTGGAAACACTGGTAGTGTCACATTTTCTCATGATCTGCCATGGTGACATGTTCCACTCTGTGAGTTTCACTGATTTATTTTTAGTTTTTATTTTTATCTCTGAGGACATCCAGGTTTGGATAGAGATTGTCTAATTACTAGAATGCTTTTGTCCATTTTTAGCCACTGAAAACACGCACTAGTGAAAACTCTGACGGATAAACTTCACAAAGTTCTGAGCATCCCAAGAAACAGCATCTGGACTCGAGCTTCGGATGCTGCCTAGGTCGACTTCTCTCAGGTCAAGAGAAAGGAAAGTGCTAATTTAATCCGTGTTTTTCACCGAGGGAGAAGCCGCTTATGAAACCAGGTGTTGTAGCCTTACCGAAAGCTAAACTTCCACACCTCCAGTCGTCCATCATGGGACACCGAAGCCGTCAAATAAAACCTCCAAGTAATGAAATTCCTTCAGGGTTGGCAGCTCTGTAAGGTGGCTTGACCCACACCATCTGCTCGGTCCCCGAGGCGAGTTCAGAAAATATTTGCTCTTCATCTGATGCATTAATTAGCATAAAAAATGACTCGGGGTGAAAAAGTGGTTATAAATAAATCTAAAAAGTCTCTATGTGTTCACAGGTTGTCATTTGGTTATTGTTGGTGAATATGCCTGGATTTTTTTTCCTGTCTTTACATAAGTTGATTCCAGGGTCGTAGTGAGCATTGGAGTAAATTCAAATGCGTCGCCTTCCACCTGTCTGCAAGACAAACACCAAACCGGTTGGCATAGTTACCAAATTAAGAGCTTAAACAGGTGTGATGCAGCTGCAACCAGACAGCAGTTTATTGGAAATATCAGAAATAGGAAGTATTTCAATAAATATACTGATGTGTGAAAATTAAATGAGAGCGGCGGGGATCATTTCATCGCTCTTCATCAGCTTTTGAAGTGGTGGCTGGTTCTGAAAAGCGTCTGGTGGGTGTTGAGTGGCGTTTTAGCTGGTTGAGGAGGTTGGCAGCGGTTTTCTGTTGGTACCGTTATAGATCTCATCATATGGAGCGAGCAGCGCTGCACTCAGAACTGAAAATAATTCATTTTAACAAATGGCTCCAAATGGCCAGTTGGTGACACCAGTTTAGTGGGGTCACCAAACTGGTTCCAGTTCCTTCCTGCCTGCCTTTCTATCTGTCTGTTCTTCGTTCCTACATTACTTAGTCCTTCTTTCCTTTCTCCCTTGATTCCTTCCTACCTCCCTGCTTTCCTATGCCCTTACTTCCTACATTCTTTCCTTTCTATGTTCCTTCTTTCCCTCCCCTTCTTCCCTCCTACGTTCCTTCCTTACTACATTTTCTTTCTTTCTTTTCTCTTCTTTTTCCTCCCTTCCTTCTAGGTATAACCAAACAAATCCACAATAGTTTTGTGGATTTCTAAATGTTTGTATTTCTGTCTAATAGGCCCCTCCCCCGTCCTGTACATCTCCTTTAAAGCATCTTTGGTATTTCCACCATCAGCCTCTCAGAAGGCGAGAGCGGCCTGCAGGTAGGACGATGCCATTACAGTGAGGAGTGTAACTCGATTGTCAATTTGTACGGCAGCGAGTCACTGCCAGCCTCTCTACAAGACTCTCAGTAAGTGAAAATGACAACTTGCGACCTCTGAACCCCGCTGAGGGCAGGCGGCGACTCCCTCGTGGACCTCATTAAAACGAGACGTTAGAAACCCACGGCGGAGGAGCAGAGCGAGGAATCCGCAGTGCAAAGAGACTAATGAGCAAAATCATCATGAAATGTCTTATTCATTAAGTTCTCGGGAGTGCTGCTGCAGCTTCGCCATTAGAGCGCTCCTTTTCCTAAAGATCCTCTAATTTAGAGGATGGTTGAGGAGTCCCGCTGCTTCCTTTTGGACAACCACATCTTGGATCTAATCCGACTGAACTGAAGTTGAAGTAGAGGCTGTCCACGTCTCCTTAAACCGTCTTAAATTCATGGGTCTGAAATTAAAGTCTTAAAACTTTCTTTGGAAAATATGTAAGTTAAATTTTGGTGTTAGACTATTTCATCTCGTATATAAAATGAAATATATATTTCATATAAGTGAAGTCTATTTTTTTCGTGGGACTTTTCTCTCAGGCAAAAGTTTGAGTCGCATGTTGGGCTGCAGCTATCGATTATTCGAATAATCAATTAATGCATTGATTGTTCTGGCAATTAGTCAGATAAATATTTTGCACATTCTGCAGATTTTTCAATTAAGCCTTTTTATACAATTCTAGAAGTGCATGCAAAGATGCAAACAAATAATTAATTTCCTCTTTTAAGTACGGAGATAAACATTTTGAGGCCTAAAGTACAATAACAACCTTTCATTCCTTTAGTGAATATTTGATTATTTGCAGTGACGCATGTGCAGCTAAAATATGTTACCTTTCCTCTTGACTTATCATTACAATGAAGGGCTGATTTGTTTTTCTATTAATAAGTGGAGTTCTGGGTAAAAAATATTTAGACAAAGAAGGGTTTTTGCATTCTGGGCAAAAAAGCTTTGTCATGATATAAAATATGCACTTCTCTTTTGATACAGGTATTAAATTTAATTTGGAATGACCTTTAACCTCCCTGTTTTAAGTTATCTAAAGCTGCTCTTCTGCTTTTCATGCCCAAGATGGATTATACTTCCACTGACTACAATCTTTATTTTCCAGGGAAATTAATCAACAACCACAACGAACCCCACAAATGAGTGGAGAGGCACGCCATTAGTTAAAATCAAACGCTGATAATCATCAGTATTGCAAACTTCCTACTTATCATGCTGACTTTGATCTGTTGGATCATTACCCACCGGTGATTCAGGCTCTTTCCAGAGATCCGTATCTGCCAGGGAGAGCCTGATCCATTACCGCTCTGTGTACGCCGGCTATCAAACGCCGCCTCATTACATTCAGTTAAAACACTGAAATGGATTCTCAGCATGTGGCGCTTCGAGCTGCCGCTCAGCTCCATTACATAAATAAACAGAATCCAGGAGTTTTAATCGCTGATGTGTCGGTGTCCGTTGGCGAGATGCAGGGTGGCCGAGTCAAAATACTCACTCCCTCGATTGAACACAAAGTCTGTTGACTTCAGACTTCAAAGAAAATATTTCATGAATGCACTTAGTTGAAGGTTGGTTTGGGGTACACCTGAAGTTTAAGGGAGTTGATTTAAAGCCCAGTTTCCTGAATAAAGGCATGAAAACAGATGAAGAACAGTGAGCAGAAAAGCCTAGGCTTCCCAGGACCCCTTCATACTCCTGGGTGGGACGCCTGGTGTGGCTGCCTGAAGGAACTCCCATTGGGTAACTTTCATTTACAGGGCATTACTTGGACTCTTCATCATCCAGTTGCACTGAGAAGTGTTGACGTTTCTCTCATATGATTTTCTGCTTCTTTCTGCCATTTATCTTCTTTAGTTCTTTTATGTCCAAACCAAACGTTTTTGAGGTTGATTCAAATACTGGTTCCTGTTTATTATGGCTTGACATTTTCTTTTAACTCTGTAACTTGTGTTGTATTTGTAGCTGCCTCTTGGACAGAACTCTCTTGAAAAATAGGTTTTTAGTCTCAATTTGTTTTTTGTCTTGGTAAAATCAAAAAAATCTAAGTAATTAAATGTATGTTAGATTTTTGAGACTGAAGTTTTCAGATATTTCTACAGTGGTTGGGTTATAATCAGTGATGATGGCTGGACGGACATCTGCTCTAATCTTCCTTCATTTTTGACTCGCTGCCTGGTGAGATGAAGACACTCTGAATGCTGCATTAGCCACACCTGCAGCTCTCCTGTCTGCTCCTTATTATTCCTTTACCCGCAGATGAAATGAACTTCATCAACTTCAGGTGCATCACGTGACCCTGAAATAAAAGCAGTTCAGTTTTTCTTCCTGCCAAACAGTCACACAGCACCCTAAAGAAATCCTAATCTGCTTTCCTTCTGAGCCCCACTGCAGCCATTTTATCCCACTCCGCCCACTGCAGCGTTTCATCTTCCCACTGTCACTTCTTTTGAAGAAAGGCCCTTTTAAGTGACTTGAACTTAAAGAATTCGTCATGTGAGCGTGTTATGAGTCGCCATGGATTCGTTCTACACATGGCTAATTGACGCCACAGAGTTGGGAAAACCACCAACTCTGGTGTGGATGGGAGGTAACGGAGAGTGATACAGCCAGCATCCACTCTCCAGACACCCTGCATAATTGCATGTTGCTATGCAACTGAATGTATCCTCCGCTATGAATTATCTCTGTGTCAGTAGAAAGTTAAGATAAGAAAAGATCTGCTTTGCATATGAATTGCCTTGCGTCCCCAATAGCTGCATTATCAATCAACACATACATCTGAGAAGGAACATGACTTGCTTGATTTCACACATGCAGGCAAGTAGCAAAAGGAAATAATTCTTCTTTTGAGGGATGATGTTACCAACTGGCAGCTGGATGTGTCTCTACATCAACATACAGATCTGTTTTATCCTGATGTGACACATGCAGCACTGCTTTATGCTTTCGAAACCTAATCTGCAAATCAAAACATATGTTCAATGGAATGTCATGTTTCAATATTCCATAGGCAACATTTAGAGCTGAAGGGAAAATGTCTGGACCCTTGGTTAAATATTTGTCTTGTTGTAAGCTAGAGATGGGCACAGACATGGACGCCATCACAACTCTTGCAAGCTGAGGGATTTTCCCTAATTCCTTTTAATTAAAGGTGACCTATTATGCTAGGATAGGTCCATGGCCTATACAAAGCATGTTCATTACATTTTGTGCACAAAATTCTTTTTTGATAATGAGATTTGAGTCTGCTCAGTTCTGCCTAGTTTGAGCTCCTTACACAATGAGCTGTTTTAGGGCATTGTTGCTTTGAATCTAAATAAGCTACTGATGGCCACGCCCCACTACTCATCAGGAACACTCGCATGTGAAAATGGCTGCAAACAGATGCATCTTTGAAAAGCATTAGTAGAACCTCCGGCGCAACCAACAAGAATGCAGCAAGTGGCATCTGGATAATAAGTCAACAACAACACACTTGTCTTTTCCAGCAGCCATTGTACAGTGCAAAAAAATAAAATAAAAAATCAGCTGACAAACTTTGCAGAGCTCCATTTAGGTTGCTAGGTAAAATAGCGCAGTGTGACTTTTTGTATCATTTTCCAGACACAAAGAAACATTTAACTTAATGCCACAAAATGGCTGGAGCTCAGCACCTGGGCTTCTATTAGAAACCCAAATGGAAGCATAAAAATGTTAAAATGTGAATTTTGTTTAAAAAGGAAAGAAAGAAAAGGCCCCCTAAAATATTAAGTTGCTGTGCTCAATAATTGTGATTAAATATTAAATCATTCTCTAACTGCCGGAAAACTAAACAAGCAAATGAACTGTCTCTAAGTTAAAACAATTACTTCTTATACGTGTATGCATTGTTGTATACCATGAACTTATCGCGTCGTTTCACTCAACGTTCTAATACCACCAGTATTAGAACTGAACCGACTCTTACTGACAAATAACATACTGTACATGCAGTGGTCTTCTTTTTCCTCTGCTGTTAAAAATAGTTCACATGATATCATTAGCTTCCAATAAATACTTACTCGTATAGATGAAGGTTGTAGCAGTTCAGCAATTCAGAGAGCCCTATGAGGTTTGAAAATTATAGATCTCAGCATCTACTGAGGTGAAGATCTGGAAGAGGCTTCCTGCTGCCTTCAGGCTTTATGAATCCAACATTTTTTACACCCTGAAAAGAGCTTGTCAGGGTATAAAGAGACATGGTATTTATTATTGCTCCTTTTTTGGAATATAGTATAGAAATAACGTCATCTTTAACGGTAACTCCATAAAAAATTTTATCTAAAATTACCATATACCAACATAGAAGTTGCTGTTTGCTACTTATGTATTTGAAAAGGACTTACTGGCTCTTTAATTTTAAATTTCATTCCAGTTATTTAGACTGAGGTGTTTACTTTCCATTAAGACCTTATCAGAATGTGCAACATCTTAGACTGGAATTAAATTTCAATTTAAACCCCTTTTAATTTGAAATCAACAATCATCAGCTTGCACAGAATTTGTAACTCCAGACAGTTTATTTCCTTTTTTTTAGCCTCAGGAAGTTTCAGCAGTCAACCACAGAGGCTGGAAAACTCACAACCATATAATCTTTGTGAAACATCCAAGATTTTGGTTCTTTTGACTGGTTCTTACTCTCCAACTCTTTATTTATTTTTTATTTTTTTAGGATTTCTGCTTTTGAAAGGATAATGTTTCCACCACAATTTAGGGAATAAACAGTTTCTATGTATGTCAGTCTCCTTTGTATCCACGGCCATTAAGAACAGCAGGAACTAAAACAGCGAATAGAAATTGGTTTGCGAGATCTCATACCTTGTAGGTACGCAGTGTGAGATGAAAGTCACAGCAGCTTTGAAAGGCAACTAGGCATGAGATTCTTATAGTACACTTTAAGTAAAAAATATGGAACTGGAGAATAAAAAATATGTATTTACGAAAAAGGTGGCAAATGTTTGTTAGTATGGCAGCAAGACAGTTCAAAATGCTTTTCATTATAAAAACCCAGCAACCAATTATGAAACCAGATATTAAATTTTATAAAATTCCGTCGAGCAAAAATGTTTGAAATATGCTGATGAATGTTCCATTATGAATCAAAGGCAGGTCTGAACAGGTGGGGTTTCAGTCTTTATTCAAGGGAACTCAGTGTTTTAGCAGTTTTGCAGTTTTCTGGAAGTTTGTTCCAGATTTGTGGTGCATAGAAGCTGAATGTTGCTTCCCCATGTTTGACCTGAGAAGTCTGGAACGTTGATACAACAACAGCCATCATTCAGTGATTTATACACTAACAGAAGTACGTATTTTAAAGTCCTTTCTATGAACGAGGCAGGCCTATGAAGACAATATTGACATTGATGCAGGAATCAGTGCAACTAAAGATAAAACTTGTCCCTGCCAGATCTAGTTTATCTACGTCTTGCTAGTTCTTTAATTCTGAAAATGTTCTTCAAGTGATAGAAGGCCAACTTTATAAGTGTCTTTGTGTGATTCCGAATATTCAAATTATGAGGACTCATAATCTGAATCATAATCTGTGATTCAGATTATGGACCTGATCGCTGTAATAACTGTGTGCTGAGTCTTTAGGTTCAAAATAAAAACTTCAGTTTGTTTCTGTTCAGCTGGAGAAAGTTATGGCGCCTCCTGGTGTTGATTTGTTTAAATCATCTGTTCAGTGCTTGAATGGGTTTGGAGTCATCTGGTGACATTGGAATGTAACGCTAAAGATAACACTGCAATAATCTAGAACTTTGTTCCTGGAAAATACATAATACTGTCTCTTTAAAGCTTTATGCCACAACTGTACACCACTTGTTGCTTTTTTGAATACAAAAATATCTTTGGAACCAGAGTTTCAGGCCCACTTCTCTGATTCATTAAGTTTTAACTGTTCAGTTTGACGGACAGGAAACCTTCCAACCATCTATCTTTGTCAGCTAATCTGGGTTTTTGTTTATTAAATCAGTCGGCTTGGTTTTTCTTACTCAGCATCTCTCTATCTGAAGAATTTCTTTCTGAGAGGAAAGTTCATAAATGTATCAACATACAGGAGAAATGTGGCTTGATGTAGCATTGAGAGAACAGTCAGACTTTTCACTTTGATGGGAAAAATTATGCCCTATTATGTAGCAAAACCTCTTCAAACAAATATTGAAATTGGGGGAATTTTTTTTTTTCTGTTTAATTAGTGTTTTGTTTTCAGACCAGTCGGGTCTGAGACTGGTCAGACCTGAGACTGGTCAGACCTGAGACTGGTCAGGTGCATGAGGTAAGAGAAAGAGACATTTCAAAACGTTTTTTTTTTGGTTTTTTTTTTCACACTTATTTCTTCTTGTCCTTGCTGTAGAATGTAAAATACTACCAGAAAACAATATTAATAACGGTCATAAATACCATAAATTTGTGAACTGAAACTGCCTTTTTTAGTTAATTAGTTAACTTCCAAAGTGCGGTGCTGGAAAGGTTTGAATACTTACCTTGAAAATGCTTGAATATTACAGTGGGAAAAGTGGGGAAACCCTGGAATCCAAACTAAATATCTGTCATGCAACAAGAGCTCACATTGTGCCGATGAATCTTTGGAGTGAAAACCGTCTAAGTCTAGGAGGAATAATACCCGTTAAACTCAGGTGACATGATTCCTTGATGCTACATCTTGTTGGAGCTCCAGACGTTCTCGTGTTTCTGTTGTGTCAGGAAGTTTTACCATTCGACTCTAAGAGTCTTCAAAGCTCATGCTCATCCATTTTTTTAAAATCCTTGACCTTTTAATATCTCAGGATCTCACAATACCCCAAAGAATCTTCTTACCCAACTTTTCTTGAAACCCATAACAGCTACAACAGGATAGTACCCATTACACTCCAGTGAGAAATGATTCCTTCGTGTCTGTCTGGTTGGAGCCACAGATGTTCTCCTGTTTCAGTTGCATCAGGAAGTTTTACCCAGAGGATTTGAATCTTGTTCTTCTATCTCTGCCAGCTTTTGGTCCTTTTTAAGTCAGTTGTTCTTACTCAGCATCTCTTCTTGTGAAGAATTTCTTTCCAACACGACAGCTTTGAAAGGTATCCACCACATTGTACAGGACAAACACAATTAATATGCATGTCAGTGCAGCGATTTGGGGGGTCTGGTGTCATAAATAATCATCCCACAGACTTTGATGAAAAGGCAGGAAATTGAAACCTGCCTGCAGACTGTATCACAGCCCACAGCAAGCATCGGTTTCTACCTGGAGACTGATGTTAGGGTAATAAATACGCGGCGGCAGCCACCAGCCAGGCATTCACGCTATTGATTTTGCTGAGATATTTTCCAGAGTAATCAAAGAGCCGTGAAATCCTTACTCTGCAAGAGCTTGGAGCTTCAGGGGCCACTGGGAGGGATTGCTTTCTCTGCCCAAGATGAGTTTCGTAAACCAATATGTCTCTCTTGCTGTAAAATACACAAACTGCTGCTGGTATGAGCGAAAAGGGACGGCAGCCTGTTACTTTAGTATTTAATGTCACAATCTGGGTCAGTGGAGCAACTGAACATGTCTGGTGTTGTTATGAAGTGGGGGATAAACTGTGACCCCACCAACCCTAACTCCCTCCACTCGTGGCTTCACGCTGCTTTTTGTGATCCAAATATGAAGGAAATTCAATAATCACAGGATCCTGAATAGGCTAAATCAATATGAAAACAAATATGACCTTATTTTGAGCAGCTGAGGTTTAATGGTTGTTTAATCTGCATGTGTCACTTTTAATTATGACTTCAAGTTGCAATGTGTTCTTTAAATTAGCACATATTTCTAAAGGTTTTCTAATATATTTACATAAATCAAACTGAATATATTTTTATTTTACCTTCTTATTCTAAATATTTTTTGTGTTCATTTGAGGGAGCTAAATGCAGATCTTTATAATTTTTTTAAACATGCTTACATTAATGTCCATCTAAAGTTTTTCCATTTAATATAAAACCAAAGTGGACAAACTTTGAACATTTTCAAACAGTTGTTCTTTTTATTTGTATATAGTTCTAAAGGTTTTCTAATACGTTCAAATAAACCAAATATGATTTTTATATATTTTTTCATTTCTAATTTTCCTAATTTTCATTTTCATTATTCATTTAATTATTTTTATTAGTTTTGACATTAGTTATTTGAGGGAGTTAAATTTATACCTTGATTAGTTTTTAAATAATAAACATACATAAATAAGTGGCAGATAAAGTCATTTACATTTAAGCCATTAAAGCCAATTTATTTGAACAATGTAGAAATAATTAGAAGAATGTAAATCAGTTTTTGTCTAGAATTGTCTTCAAACATCCAAAATTGACTTCTTGAAAAGGTTAAAGGTCTTGAACAACTACTAACGTGCAAACCTCACATAAATAAGAATTAAATGAACAGATTATGACCATATGTGTCTCTAATTTAGATTAATTTAAATTTAGCAGTTATTTTAAATATTTATCGCGTGGTAAGGATGAATTTGAGATATATTGTGCCGCTTATCATCATCAGTTTTTCCTAGCAGGTTTTCCTAGAATCATTAACACCAAATTACAAAGTCTAAGCTTACAAAGGATCATGCAGCACGTCCTTCTGTCCTGTCTGGATGTTGTTTCCTCATTCAGATACATCAACTAGCAGAGCCTCCGACAGACATTTGTTTGTAACATTCCAGTAATTTATCTGTAATATTTCTGCTGACCCCGACCGTCGTTTGTGCCGCTACAGATCCAGTTCTTTCTTCCATTGAGCTTTGTGTTTGCTGCGAATAGCCGGTGTAAACTGAACGGAGAGAAGGTTGATGTGATGGAGGAAATTAACCCACTCTGACCTCTCTGTGCTCAGCTGCTGGTCTTGCACTTATTCATAATTCAAGGTCGTGTAACGTTAACAAGGCACTGCTTGTAGGGCGTTGTGAGGCGTGAGAAAACCTGTCTAAAGCCTCGCTGCAGAAAATGTTCAAGGATACGAGCTTATTATTTGAAAAGAGAAGAGGTTTCTTGTGTCTGCTTAGCAAAATTATGTTTTGTGTGTTTTCAGGGTCACAATTAATACAAAAAAAATATTTTCTAAATGATGAGCAATTCTGAAAATAGATTTCGAGAAGTTACTGATACAAGCAAACAGCTTTTCACATTATGCACAAAAGCAACAGTTTGCCTCTTCAGTCATTCAGATTTATATCCCTGAAAACTGTCACTGTCATCCAGAAGAGGGCGCTCTCATTTTTTTATTGCTTTTTGTTTAGTCTGGCATTAGAAAAGTGGTAGAGGAGGATGTAATTTGAAGCCTTCCACACCAAAGCAATGCAAAGTGACCGGTAATAAAAGAGCTGCGAGACCCAAATGATTACTTTTAATTCAACCGTGTTGCGAGAAAGTTACCAAAGGTCAAAGGGTCAACAATTGAAAACATCTATGAACGATAAACATATATAAAACACATTACTGTCTATTTATCTCAGCTTAGTCAACCCCGTCAACAAAAGTCTGTAATGCTGAAAACCAATTTACACACAAAAAGTGATTTATTGATTGAATTGGGAACTTTCTGCCTTTTGATTTAAAGGTATTTTTAGCTTATGTTATGTAAGTTTTCCCCCATAGACTGATGGTTTGTTTTCCAGTCCATTTTCTGGAAGAGTTATTCCTGCTTTTAAGAAGTAAATATTAGCACTATTTTTATTTTTATTTTTTTCATTTTTGCCCTATGTTATACTGACAGAACCAGGAACCTAATTTGAACGGTAATTATTATGTGCTATTACATCTTTTATTTCTTGTTTTGATAAATACGTGTTTTTGAACATAGATGGTCGGAAACTTGACTGTTTGTTGTGAATATTTAGGTTTGTGAGAGCCTTGAAGCTCCAAATTGAAAATTGTTTGGTAACCCTTGTATGAACCGAGAGAGAAAGAAAATAAACTACATACTTCATAAGCTACTGAGTCATGTCAGGGAAAATTAAAATGCAGATTAGCTTTCATGAAACTTTATTTATATAGAGGAAGAATCTCAACCAAGTACCAGTGCTGTAAGAACTGAGGAACACTCGGCACAGTGTTTTGAAGTTCTTCTGCTGTAGATTGATTAATAAAGTCACTCAGAGCTCAATTATTACTTAAAATGAAGCCAAAAAGGCACCGGAGAATTTTCTTTTTGTTTATTCACAGAAGTCTCCTGTCTCCTGTCACCCTCTTGCTCCTTGTTTTTCTTGGCAGCTTGTTGTGCGTGGCTGGTTGAGATCTACTGACCATGTTATTAGCTGCAGTGACATTTTTCATATTTAGGATCACCACATGAAGGCGTGAACCAATTGGTCGGGAACTTAGACTGTTTTAAAGTGACCAAAGTGACGTCACATACAAAAAAAGATAAGTCTTAAATGTTATGTTTTTGCTTTGCTAATTGTCAACAATACGGAAACCAGATAACATAAAACTGTAACGGACTGAATGTTTTGCTGTTTTTGTGGGATATGTTTGCGTGCTTTTTGGTGTTGAATGTTGATACACCGGTGGAGCTGTTGTCTATCGGTTGCTATGCAAACAGGTCTGTAGGCAACACAAAGAGAGATAATAAATAACAATACAAGAGATTTTGAGTTGTTCTTCAACAGTTTTTCTATTTTATTTTTCCCTTTGCTGTGAATAGAATAGTCCCTCCAGCTGCCCTCCAGCTCTGTGTGCATGAGCAAAATTTCCAGATGTAAATAATGTGACACATGTCTGTAAAATCCAATTTGCAGTGGTGAGAACAAATACTTTTTTTCCTAAACCGCATTAACAACTGTTGAAAGGATTCCTTTAGCGGATTCTGCTACAGAGGTGGCTGCGGGTTCACATGTGGATACTTGAGTAATTGTGCTGCAATCGTTTCCTCAGGATTGCCGGCGTTATCTAGATGTGCACTGAATGATCGAGGCTAATGGCAGTATGAGGTATGCGCTCTGGGCCCTTATTTTTATTTTATGGCCAAAGATGGGGCAGCGGGGTTAACCTCATCATGCAGGCAGGCCATTATTGCTTCTCATCCTTCCTGTCATTGATTGCTCCCAGCGTTTGGCGATAAAATCCTCACTGTTATTAGCCCTAGATCTTTGTATTGCCCATATATGAACTGATGGATTTTCTTCAATTACATACAGGTGCATTTTGTAATCTCTAGCAGCCTTTAAAGTCCATAATATTTTCACATTTCTTTGTAAAACCAGTGAAGAATTTGACTATTTTCCCCAAAACTGTACAAAAACACAATCTGTCATCTTTCTTTTAAGCATATCGAACTGCTTTTCAATATTTGGGGAAACTGCCCTGCAGAGGCTCCAATCAAAGAAAGCTTCCCTTTCCTTCTTGAGCAACAAAATGGTGATTTTCATTGTCATAGTTTCCAACATTGCCTAAGAAGTAACACATTTTGTCTTGTTTATTTTTTTATCTATTTATTTTTGCATTATTCGACATTGTCTCAGGAGTAAAGACTGATAAAAATGCATGGAAGAAAATAGAATTCAGTATTTTTCTGTATTTTTACAGTCCATCTCCTGGTATGTTTGCCATCACTACTTTTGTTTAAAATTTGAAACTTTCCGTATTTGTACAATAAATCTAACATGACATGAAGTAGGAATTACAGAAAAAAATACCTGATAAACAGTCTAAACCAGGGGTCTCAAACTCCAGTCCTCGAGGGCCGCAGTCCTGCAGTTTTTAGATGTGCCACAGGTACAAAACACTGTAATGAAATGGCTTAATTACCTCCACCTTGTGTAGATCAGTTCTCCAGAGCCTTAATTATTCTATTCAGGTGTGGTGCAGCAGAGGCACATCTAAAAGTTGGAGGACTGTGGCCCTCCAGGACTGGAGTTTGAGACCCCTGGTCTAAACGCAAAGTTCCTTCACATTGCTACAGTAGATTTACTCTTCAGTGACTGTAACGTAACAGGCAAAGACAATCATCTCCACCGCTTTTCTTTAACGTCGGGTGTTTTTCGCAGACATAAAGCTGATTTTTAGGTTCCAGAGTGCATGAAATCTCATCATCTCATGGATCATAACACAAAAATATTTGGGGAAAGCCTTTTCATGGGGTGCATCTAAAATATTGCTGAAATACCAACTTGCAATGCTGCTTGGCGTCCTATTGGTTAGCATTTGCTCAGCAGCCAATCTAGGAGTGACATTTATTTTCTTTGGCTGATTGTAGATGCTGTTCTTCTGCGGTAGTGCTAAGGCAATTTCCATTGAGTCTATTAATGCACATTAAGGTATGTTTGTTGCTTGAACTACTAACATTGGCAGTTACAAGCATTTGTAAAGGGGGTTCCAAGTATTAACATATTTCAGCTATTTGTGGGCAGTTCTGAGGTCCTAAAAACCATGCATACCGAGGGTCCACTGTAAACATCTCTACTTTGGTCTCTGTCCTGGTGGCTGCCATATTGTTTTTAAGACAATCCTTTGAGATAAGTCATGCATTTTCAGTGGTTTTCTAAGCATGGCGTCATAAAATTGTGAAATCATTAAAGTCTAAAATGGAGATGGTTGGTTTTTCATTATTTCATGATCTGAGTTTGGACTTTCACTCCTAGGAAGATTGGCAACAGTCCTAAATGTTTTGTTCTTGTGCGTAATCTTCCGTTCTGTGGGGTGATGGACTACAAACAGTTTGAAAATGGCCTTATAAGGACTCTCAGATTGATCAATTGCAGCAGTTGCTTCTTCAAGGACATTGCTGATGACTCTTCTTCTTGGCATGGTGTTAATAATTACCGTAATGCTCTGGATTTGTAAAATTGCCAAAGAAAATAAAAGTCTTGTACCTAAAGAGAGCACCACATGAAATGAAAAGCCCCTGACTTCTGTTTTCCTTCATAAATCATGAAGTAGCAGTAGATGAAACTACAAAAAACTAAAAAAAAACTACATGACTGTGTTATTTAAAATGTGTTATTTTACGTCAGGATGTTAGTAAATCCTTAAAAAAATCTGTCATGGGTTAAGTGCAAATTTATCACCAGTTGATTGGACAGCGTTGGACTTTTCTGTCTGGTTTGAGCTCCTTTTAGAATGAACTGTTCAGGGTCTCTTGTTACTTTGAATCCAAATGCTGCTGGCCACGCCCCCAAACTCAACGTTTACACTCACACAACAAAATGGCTACAAACAGATACAAAATTATGCAGCCGTAAATCAGCTGACTTTGTTGGGGTTGCTAGGTAACGTTTCAGTTTTCCTTGGTTACGGGTTAACAACCGGGAGCTTTTTGAAACGGCTTGCTTTCCAGACTCCAAACAACATTTTCTTAAAGCCTAAAATGGCTGGATGGTATTTTCTTCTGAGACAGTTAAGACCCAAATGGAAGATAATTATCCTCTTTATTTATTTTTTTTATTTTTTTTTTTTAAAGAGCTTAACTAGTAAGTAATAAACAAGGAATCTGTTTATTACAGAGATGGAATAAACTGACACCATTTCGAATAAAACGGTATGATTCAAGAATGTTCTGCAGCGCTCGGGTCCATATGGGGCAACAAATGACCAACCATACGGGCTTTTGAAAGCTGCTTACTGAACAATAGACTTTGTTTGCATTGCAGATGACAGCGCCTCGAAGGAGACTATTTAATTAGCATGTAGGTCATTTGTGATTGGCTGCAAACAGCTATTTGCTGTTCACTTTACCACTTGGGCTTGGTGCGAGGTGCTTGTGATTTTACAGTAAAGGGGGGGTTCAGGGTCAAGTACTGCGATAACGTGATGAGGAGTGATTTTGGATAAACAGTGATGCAGTTCAAAAGATGTCCACTTACATTTGTGAAAATGTTAATGAAGCATTAGGAGTTCATCCAAATCTGTTATGACTGAGCTGCAGAGACATGCAGAGGACTGCACTGGAGAATGCAGACGCTCCAGTTTTAGGATTCATGGTTTTGGTATTTTGATTCAACTTTGAACGTTTTCACTTCGCTTTGGTCAAAATGACAAAGGAAATGCTTTGAAATCCGGAATTATTTTTTGGTATATTACATTATGCTAACTATAATAGTTCTGATTCATACTTTTTCTGGACTTTATTTCATAATTTCTTTGGTTAAGATGTTGTAGGTTTAGACAATTATTCCCTTCCAGCCCACAGCATCACCATCCATAACCACTCTCTGAAGATACTTGGTGGTTGAGCTTTATGATAACAATAAAATTTTTCTTGGGAACAAATGAAAACGTATTGACTTTTACATAATAAATTTAAAAGGCTGCCTTTTATATTAATACAATTATAGGCACACTACAGAAACAGGACAAGGCCTGGAAAAATACAAAAAAATAAACTTTTTTATTTTAAAAAAGTTTAAATTTTTACATAATAAATTTAAAAGGCTGCCTTTTATATTAATACAATTATAGGCACACTACAGAAACAGGACAAGGCCTGGAAAAATACAAAAAAATAAAACCAATTCTAAAAACTCTAAATGAATTAAGTTATTAATAAATTCATTTTGTTGTGATAAGCACATATAAACATACAAAAATCCATTATCAATTTCAAGGCATTATATATATGTAAGTATGTATTCTTGTAGTCCTGGAAAAGAAATGAGAAAAAAGCTAATCCTTTTTCTATATCTATAAATAATTATTTTGATTTAAAAAATTTTCTCATTGTGTTTCCTGTTTTTTGGAAGGTTGTGAGGAGTTTCCCATGAAAAGAAAGCAAATTAAATAATTAAGAATTTTTATTCTTTTCAATAAAAATTTGATTTTCAGCTCTGAAAGGGAAATAAAATAGGAAGGCATTGTCATCTTTGCATTTGAAATGTGATTTCATCCCAGGAAGAAGTTTATCCTACTATAAAGTAAAATAAAAAAAAAAAATTCACTCAGAGTTGTAAAAAGAAAATCCCTCGCTTTTCCAGGTTTCTGCGTTCAGGTCATCAATCCCTCCTGGTCAAACTCTGTTGTTTAGCTGTCTCATTACTAATAAATCATCCTGAGATGTGAACATCTGCTGGGCGCCAGCCAAGTGCTCATAAATGAGACCTAATTGAACCTGATTGCAGAAGTTTTTGTCGGTGGGTGGTCTGCTCTGCCTCAGATCAATACTGTGGGAGACTGTAATGGTGTTCCTGTGGCTCCTGGGACCCGGCTCTCCGGGGAGGACTGCAAGTGGAAATCCCCCCAGGCTTTCTTTGTTTCTACTTTGTCTCTTTGCTCTAACATCCCTGCCTTGTACCTTCCTCCTCCTCCCCTCATAATGAGGCCTGAGGCAGTTGGAGAGCGCTAATGTTCATTCCCGCCCACTGCTCCATCTTGGCTCCCTAATGCACATCCCCAGACCAGACCACAATTAAAATTTCAGGACAAATTTCAGCCCTCCTCCATTATTTAAAACACCAAAGTTGCTGCAGCGTCTTGGGAGAAAATGGAGACAATAGAAGGTGGCGCGAGGAGCCTCTGTTTTTGTGGAGGACCAGTCAGCCGTGAATAATGAATCTATTTGTTGAATTTATCTCAAATTGAACCATAAGCTGGAACCATTTTTGCACTGGTTGTTGCCAGAGTTAAATATGTGACATTTTCAGAACAGAGCTCAACTTCTAGATGATCTTGGATTCATACATATGTAGACTAAAGATCACAAAACAGACAAACATCTGCTTCCCTTTAGCTTTCATTTTCTTCCAGGGGCTCATGCATTTTCTGAAATGACTAGATTCTCTTTAAAGAAAAAACAAAAAAATAATGAGCATCCCTTAGGAGTGTTTATTTGTCCTTGCCGAAAGTATGAATAATAAAAATCAAGTTTTCCCACAGATATGGATGAGTTAGAGCTGAAACAATTAATCAGATGAATTGCTGTTAATGGGTTATTGAAATATCAACTGATTTAGTCAACGATTAATCATTAACCTGAGCATACAGACACAAAAAAAGACCATTTGCTGAAATGACGCACTCTGAGCAGCAATTAAGTGAAATCTTTAAATATATAAATGCAAGTAAAATCTTCCTTCATGTGTAGATTTGTCCTACCCAGAACTTAAGTGGTATAGTTTTAGCTTCACCTGGTTCAAATTCTGTAAAAAAATAAAAATAAAAATAAAAACCTTCTATTAAGCACCTTCTGCTTCCACAAATTGAACAACAGATCAAACTTGAGCAATTTATATGCTGATGTTTGAATTATTGTTTTAGCTGCAGATGAGTCCTTTGCTACAAATGTTCAAAGATTCACTGTAGGAATGTTATTATTGCATTTTGGGCAACACAATGTTTGGCTTCTTATTTAAAAAAAGGAATTGAATTATTTATTAGAATTTATTAGTGTATTTCTAACAGTGTATATAAAATGCTTAAGTGGTTAAATAAAAAAAAGCAAACAACTTTTAATGTGATTAATTGATTTATCACCAGGAAAATGAATTGTCAGAATAATAAATAGAATAATCAATTATTAAATGAATTGTTAGCTGCAGCCGTAGAGTAACTATGGAGACTCATTGAGATGTTGTTTTTGGATCCATTTTCAGTCTTAAAATAAAAAAAAAAAAAACACCCCAACATTTCTGGTATTTGTTGTCTTTCAGGGTACAGTGATGTGTTCTCATGCATACGGCGTCTCACAAATCACGTTAAAGTGCCATCAGCGGCGTCCTCCTCCAGCATGTAAAGCAGTTGGTATGCTACACTGTATGAGCATACATCTCTTCATCATTTAACAGGGCACCTTATGCCTGCTTCTCTGTAAAGAGGTATATTACTTCTGAGCAGCTGTCCTGAATCACCCTGTGACATTTTATTGAATCACAGCTGAATGCACATAAGCTATGGGCTGTAGTCACTCTGGAGTGAGATTGCAGTATATAGCAGTGGAGATAAACAAACCAGGAGGCGGCGGCATGCTGCGGGCCGCATGCCGCTCCTCAAGGTTCCCAAGGACCAGAGTCCTGTTTCACTGATTACCTCCATTCATTTAATATTCATTGTTCCTTCATGAGTTTCAGAGCATAACATACAACATGTACAGGGCAACAACTAACAATTATTTTAGTATTCAATTGATTTATTATTCTGACAAGTAATTTATTAAATGAATTAAAAAACCTGATGAATTCTGGAGATTTTGCAATATTAGAAATACACTGAAAGATGCAAATTGTCCTCAGTCAGTGTTAGTCATGAGACTGAACTTTAATTCCTTTAATGAATAATAAAGTCATTTTGTTGCTCAAAATGCAATAACAGTATTTCTTTAGTATTCGCTTGATCATTTGTAGCAAAGGATGCATCTGAAACAAAAAATATATTTCCTACGTCAACATGTGAAAAGCTCAGCACTCTTCACATGTTGAAAAGTATCTTTTCACTTAACATCATTACAGTGTACGACTGATCTGGTGATTAGTTTTTGGATTAATCAATTAGTAATTCTATAGCAAAATGTGCTCAGATTTCTTTTACAGTATTTTAATTATGTAAAGTGAAAACTGCTACCTGCAGAGTCTTGGATAGGAAATATTTACAGACTAAGGTTCTTATCATAAATGCAAAAATGTTTTGTACAGTTTTGGTTTAATCACTGCTCTGAATATGTTGTTCTTCTATCAAATGTCCTTTTGTACGTCTGTATACTCCAGTCCATTACTAAATCAGTTGAGGATTATTTCAGTAATTGATTCATCACTATTAATCTGATTAACCATTTCAGCACCAGTCTGGCCTCTGAGTGAAACAGCTCGCCGCTAATGTAATAAAATATGTGATTTCCTTCTGTGCCTTTCTGTGGGGATACAGGTCTTACATTTCAATCATGATGGTTTTTGAATTTAGTGAAACCTACAGAAATCTTAACGTAACACGAGGTCAAATTCATTACTCAATCCGTTGACAATAACTTCAGTAATCAATTCTTCATGATTAGTCTGATTAATCCAGTGAATTATTTCAAGTTTAGACATGTCTGGAGTCTGAAGTGAAGGTTTGAGGCTTTTAAAATTTCCCTCAGCCTTTCGGGTTTTGACCTCTCTCTGATGTTTCCCTCTTGTGAAGATTCTCTCTCCACACACAGCGGTAGACTTCAAATAGTCTGGAGCAGGGCTTATAAACACTCTGCAGTTTAGTAGGCAGAAACAACTGCTGGTGTGGAGATCACTGCTGAAGTCTCTTCTCTGGTCCAGTCTGCCAAAACTTCTGCCTCTATACAGGCTGTGACACTCGCTGTTAATCACTTAATTAAGAGCTAGTAATTAGCAGCACCTGGCTGCTATTAATCCTCTTAATATAAATAGAAGCAGTGGATTTTGCTTTGGTTTTTTACTCCATCTGTGATGTTCATTGGAGGCTGTATTTGCCAAACCTCAAGTCATTCTTGTGGGCAAGTTATTTTTAAGAAAATATCTCCTCACTGGGTTAACCTCCGACCTCTTGTACCTTCTGTTTTTATAAGTCTAGCTGCAAATGTGGGTGAAGTAGGTCATTCCACTACATTACTCTCTGCTGCTGCTGAATGCTTCTTTCAGAGCAGCACATTACAGTTCTGGACTACATATACATTTATGATCCTTTCTAAGTGGACTTGTTTTCATTTAGTTTTCCCTTTAGCCTACAGTAGCTGGTTTGTGTTTCCTGTACGATCTGTATCATTTTAAATTTATAATAGACCTACCTAAGCCAATAAAGTGCTTGTTTGCTTAAAGTTAGGGCAAATTGCCAATTACAATGGGAGTCAACAGAAGTCTATTGGGTTACTTGGTCAGAACCGGCGCCACCAGGGTTCAGGGATGAGCACCAGTTTGAAGACATGGTGGGGAAAGTCTTAATTGTTAGAAACGACATTCAGATTCAGCGTCTCCCCAGTATTGAAGCAGTGTTTCGAGATGTACTGCATACACCTTGAAAAATAACAATATGTCTTTAGATTTTCTTATTTCTGTTTTAGGCCCCTTCTACACACACAAATGTTATTTTCCAAAACAGATTGTCTGTCTCAGAAAACAAATTATCCAAACGGGACCATTTCCAGAAATATTTTCATCCACGTGGAAACAAAGAAGCCGTGCAAAACGCAGTTTTTACTCCACCAGACCAGTAAGTGGGAAGACAAACAATTAAGAACGAGTGGAGACTTTTGTAAAATGACAGTGAGTCTTTCCGGTTTAGACTGGGCCTTAATTTGATGCACATCCTGTACAATCCAACTGAGAAACAATCAAATCCATTAGGAGTGTCAAAAGGAAATACCCAGTGAACATTGTTCCTGCTTTGCTATTCTGGTTGAATTGGGTGAAATTCTGAATGTTTCTAGCTCACATTATGGATATGGACTGAGAGAAGACCAGGTGCTCTAATCAAATATTATTTTAAGCACACAAATGAAATCTGATTTGGTATGGGTCTCCACCGCATTGTTTATGTGGAAGTGGAAACATCATCATTAATGTTGAAGATAGAAATCAGGTGAAGGAACATGGTGTCCATAAGGACTCAATGTTTTCTTGTTTTTTTTTTTTTGCTTTTTTGACAATTTAATGTTAATAGCTAATATTGTGCACCATGTTTATTAAAACAGTGAAGAGTACATGTTTTAGCAGAAGCCTGTAACATCTGGGCAGAACAGTCAGAATCCCTCTTAAAATTAAACCATAACAATATAATGATAGGATTAACACCTTAAAGCATAGAGAGTTAAAGGATTTACATCTACTAATGCTGACTGAAGTTCTTACGCTGAAGAAAAGCTGTAGTGTTTGCTCATGAGACTCGCTAAGACATTAATCAGACTTATTTATAAAATCTAAAAACACAAATAGTTGGAATATATTATCTTATTATTCATAAGTGCTTTTATATGGTAAATAAAAATGTAACGGTTCAAGTAAATAAAAGTACAGTTGGTATTTATCTAGAATTGCTCATTCATGGAACCCAGAGAGTGGTGATTCGTTATGCCAGGTTCAATACTAGTTTCAACCAGAAACATGCAGTGGGAGGTTTTATCCAAGACAGTAAAAGATTCCTGTGTGGTTGTTTCCACTGTGTACTGACCTACAAGGATCAGGCAAATTAGCCTGCTGGTGTGTGAAAGGACGACGTCTCTCTTTTCTGCTTGGTGTCAAAGCTGAGCGTTTATCTGATTGAGTTGAGGCCAAGTATAGAAATACAGATTTGCAAAGCCAAAGATCTTCGACTCTGAAATCATGAAATCATGCAATGAAAGGCATCTTTTCACAAGATGACTGCTCTAAATTTCTGTGCAGTAAATCAGAAGGTCAAATGTTGGACATAGAGCTTTTTCAACTCACGTTTGTCTTGATGCTGAAGCCCGCAATTCGGAGAGTTAAACTTGTTTTGATCAAGCTGTTTTTCTTTTGTTTGTTTGTTTGTTTGTTTTGTTTTTTTTTACAAATTTTTACTCTTAAAATCCACTGCAATTCCAAAAATCCTGGGTTCTATCAGCTCTGCTACATCACTAAAATATAATTATGAATTTAGAGAGATATTAAAACAAATACAACAAAGTGATATTGGGTCTGAATCCCAAATAACTTCACATTTTTGCTTCAGTATTTAGTTAGCTTTCAGTTGCTTTACTTAAGTAATTATTAAAAATAAGAACTATTTGGAGTAGTTTTACTGCATCACACATTTTACTTCAGCAATATCATGAGAGACTAACTATCTACATCCGTTCTATGGCTTATTTGGATTAAGCCATACAACTCAAATACTCATCAATTAAATATCCTTTTATATTTTTTGACTCTTACTGTAGTAATTTTTTGAATGAGTAACCATATATTGAAGTAGTGCTTCTCTTACTTGAGGCCAATTTGTTAGCAGTTTTACTCACCTTTAGTCCTTAAAGTGAGCAAAATTTACATGTTTTTGCTCACATGTAAAGTTGTGAGCAAGTTTGAACATGCTCACATGTTTCATACTGTACAAGTTTTAAAACATGTACAGTTTCAATTTCCTTGAAGATCTGGACACTATTTTTAGAAAAATATGCATAAATTGCATATTTCCAATTGCAGATTTTCTGTAGCATTACGTTGTGCTACACTCCTAATGCTAGCTTGTAAACTTAAAACAAATCATTGGGTGAAAATATAGATCTCAGTAATATTGTTTTAATGTTCCTCCTCTGAAGAGTGTTAGTTTATATTTTATTGTTTAACCTGAAAAAAATACATTCAGTATTTTAGCTGTGTGCCGCCCTGCTAACTGCGTCTGTAGCTAACTGCTTCTATTCCTAGTTTCAACTCTCCCTGATAAACAAAAATTATGATAATTCCTTAAGAACTATAAAAAAAACTATATATTCCTTTTTGTCTTTTACAGAATCAGTTTGTGTTCCTTTTTCTTCTATTAATCAGAAAATATTTGTGGCAATATTTGATGCTATGTCAGCTTGATGAAGAGTTGTCCTCAATGAAACATTTGAACTACCTCTCGTACTTAAAATGAAGCACAAAATGAATGCTAAAAGTAAGCTATTAAGATTTGGCTTAATAGTTTATTGTAACTGTTTATTATGAAGATAATATCTCTATTGTTTTGTTTTGTGTAGCAAAAACAGTTTTGTGTTGACTCTCTGCTCAGCATACTTAAAGTAATCAATGAAGCTATTATACATTGCAGTGTTAAAATGTGAACACTCTGTTTATGCAGAGTGTCTATAAAATCAAAGGTGGCACTTCCAGTCAGCACTAAATGAGGCCTGCGACACCTCCAAAGGAGCGAAGCTGCCATGGAGCCATTCCAGTTATTTTCATACCTGACTAGCGCTATCACTGGCTCTCGTGCCACCATTTCTCTGGTTAGCTTTAAGCACATTGCCTGCTGATTGCACTAATCCAGTCAGATAGATCAGGTGTGCCAGCTGTCACGCCGAGACACTTGGCACCGTCGCCGGAGAAAAAGCAGGTTGCGTAACAGACGGTGAGCAGCCATGCAAAGCGGATGTGTCCTGTTAAATAATCCATTAAGGTTTTTTTTTTCTGAGGTTCACCATCCTGTTTATATACGACAGGGCTTTCCTCTCCATTTTGCCTTTTATTTACATTCGCTTTGCCTGTTTCCCCTCCTGCAGAAGAAAACAAAATTGTCACATGGAAGCAGAAGTGGCAGATCTGGAGCTTCCCAAGCAGGTCGCCCAGTGGTGCGCTTCATGCTGTTGTGGCGTCTTTAAGCTACAGGCGGCTTTGTAGCATTGAGTGCTTTGATTACCACATACCCTACCTACATGGATTGTATTTGTGATTGGGATTATATAGCTTTACAGAGACAATTATGTTCTCATACTGCAGGATGAAAGCTTGTCTAGGATAGGCTACTGTTCCTTTTACTTGTAAGATGATTCCCCATTGTAAATTTACACCTTTAGCACTGCATCCCTTTTTCTTTTATTCTTGCATTATTTTGTACCAAATCATGATTAAAAGATTTCTGAAACAAATAATACATAATTTTTCCCATAGATTTGATTTGGTTGCTGTAACAGCCACCTATAGAATAAACATAAAGATTTATTTAGCCTCGAGGGAAGTTGGCTGGATAGATGGAGTCTCTCTCAGTGTATAACAATGCCTCTTATCTCTGCCGCCCAGATGGAAACAGCACTCAGGTTTGATAGCATCCTGAGAGTTGCTACAGGCGCTATGGCTGTATGCATTTCACTCTCCTCAATCTCCAAATATGCCTCGTTCACATTGCGCCTCCTTGCCACAGAGCTGTGCTCCCATAAACTCAGAATGACATAATTTCTCTTCTTGATCAGACAGTTTGATAGATGCACTGTAGGACAGAAAGTACGTTTCTTGGGGCAGGGGGGAAAAGAGACGGAGAGATTCCTGAATGAGAACGAAATGAATAAAACAAACTAACAAACCAAAATTGGGACATGGAGTGTGTTTGCCTGCAGGCGCGCTGTGACTCGGAGTACCTTCTGGTCTCTACGCAACACTTTCTGCATTTGCAGAAAGGTGAAACATCCAAGGACGACTGAGAACTGGCCAACATCGGCTACTGACCGTCCATGTTTGCGCAACAACAGACTCTATGAAGTGCAATTTTCAGGCAAACAAAGAAAAAGATTCCAGCAAACAAAACTAATGGTGTAGGTGCAGAAATGTACACATGCAGAACAGGACTGAGTATGTAAATGATTCAGTTTGGAAGAAGACGGCATGATTAAAACAGCTAAAAGAATACTTGCTGGTTTCACAAGTTTAGCAACGTGTTATCAGGCAGTTCCCAAAGAACCCAACAGCCAGACAAAACTGTAAGAAAAGGTCACCATAAGAATAAGTCTGTTTTTGTTTTTGTTTTTTTTGAGAATATAACACCTTTTTAAATTTCTGAGGAATATTCTTGATAGTATTTGACATGTTTGGTATTGTTGCAATTCTAATAAGCATACATTTAAATAAAACTATTTTTTCTACCCCAATTCTTAAAAGAAGGTACCCTACTATGGTCAAGGTACCCTACTATGCATCCTTGAACATGTTAGGAGAGGATGTACAAAACATGTTCATTATATTTTTTGCACAAAATAATTTTTAGATAATGAGATTTTAGTCTGCTCAATTCAAATTATTTTGAGCTCCGTTCAGAATGAGCTGTTTTAGGGCCTCTTGTCACTTTACTTTGAAATAAGCTGCTGCTATTCCGCCCTAACTCATCGTTTACATGTTATCACGTGAAAATGGTTGCTCACTTATACAACTGTACATCTTTGGAAAGCAGAAGTGGAGCCTCCTGCACAACCAACAAGAATACAGCAACTGGTTTCTGGATGGAAAGTCAACAGAAAATATACAGCAGTAGAACCAGATGACCAAATGTGCTGGAGCTCTACATGTGTTGCTAGGTAACAGCACAGTGCCCATTAATTGTGAATTAACAATCGGAAGATTTTTGAAACTGCTTGTTTTCTTGACAACAAAAACATTGACTTATTGCCAGAAATGGCTTTTTAAGCAACTTGGCTGTTTGTTGAAGCAATTGAGACACACATAGAAGTACTAAAATTTGCTAAATGTGAATTTTGCATAGTAGGTCCCCTTTAAGGGTGTACAAACTTATATAACCACAATATCTTGTTTTTACTTTTCCCCTTTTACATTTTCTCCCCTGTTTTGCTTTGGCTGTAGGTAAGAGTTTTTGAAGCAATTCAACTTCTGCCATCCACTTTATTAGTCTAATTCTAGTTTGACTGTGAGTTTCTGAAGCCAGACCACAAAAAATAAAATCAAATAAAATCTAATGTCAGCGTCGTGTTGTGTGGCCGTCGATCCTCCGAGTTGTTCAGGTTGTCGGGATCTTCAGCTTGGAAATCATCCTCTTTAATCCGCTGTCCTTAATGGTCCACCCTCGGGGGACTCAAGCAGAGACGGGTGAGGATGAGTGAGCTGTGAGCTTCAGAGAAGAGACTGATGTAAATGTGAAGAAATAGGCTCCATGGGTGAGAGGACAGGAAAGTAAAAGAACTGGGGCGATAAAAAGATGAGGTTTGAGCAACGGATTGTGAGAGGAAAGGGAGGGACTTGCAGGTGGAGGCGGTGGGGTTGGCGGGGCAGCCAGGCGCCTTTTCCTGCCTCATGGGAAATCAGCAACTCACGCCTGTTGAGTAAACTGGAGGGCTGCTCCAACATGTCAAAACAAGATCACTAAACCTTTTTGATCGTGGTTTAGATGACGATGCGATGTCCCACTTGGTTGGAGTGTGATGTCTCATGGCTGACTTTTGTTTTCAGCAGAAAAATGCTTGGGATCATTTAGTTTGTTTCAGAAATATTCAGACCTTCTCCTCCATCTGTAGCTAGTTAATAATCACCTAGATGAACGATTGAAAGTGAAAATATGCACTTCAGTCGCTGATAAAACTACTCAGTGAATTATCTTCCTGTTGTGACATCAGTACAGTGATGAAAATAATGAGCAGATGTTTTTTTTGTTTTTGTTTTTTTTGCCAAATGAAAACAAAAAGCTCCACATTCTTGTTCCTGATGCTCTGAGCTCATAGTAAAATTTTCATCCCATCTGTTTTTCTTAGCATAATTTTAATTGAACACCTGCTTTTTGTTTGCTACACACTCCCGCTAAGCTACACAAGACAATTCAATGTTTTCCTGATGAAAGACGATGCAGAACGTAAAGAGTGGCTCAAACTTTAGCTATTAGTTTTTCAGATCATAGAGCAAACTCATCAATGTGTGGATTGATCCTCATCGGTATGAATGTGTATTTCACTTAAACCTTCACACTCTGTTAATGCAGGGAATGTGAGGAAGAGTCTGGATTACAGTGTATACAGAAATGGTGCTAAGACAGTTTCTCCTGTGTATTAATGCATATTAAGGTACATTTGGTGTTCGAACTGTTAAAATAGACAGTTCTAAGTGTTTTAGAGCATTTTTGTGCAAACAAACCAGATACTGTAGACACTGTGCATGTTATTGTTTGTTTATAATTTTGCGCATGCAAAAAGATTCTTCTTTTACTTGACATCCACAGCTGTGAAGCCGCAGTAAAACAACGCAGAAAACCGTTGAACAGGTCAAAACCACTCACATTTTGTTTCTGCTCGGTCAGTTTCGCTACATGTAGATCCATCGCCATGCCAACTGACGAACAACATCTCCTCTAGCGTTTCAGGATTCAACACCAAAAAAATGCAACCATTTCCCTCACAACATTCAGTCCATCACAGTATCATGTTTCCAGGCTTGATGTTTGATTATTAAAAAGTGATCGTCTGAACACAACGGTGGATGATTACCTAATTTAAACGCCTGTGTTACTGATGATCTGTCAGAGTTGATGTGTGAGTTGCCTTTTTTTAAACTTAATTGAAACACACAGAATTCAGCGGCACATTAACATGTTAAGATTGTCAAAGTCAAACTAGCATGACTGACCTACTTCCCTCTCCCTTGCTATTCTTTTTAATTAAAACTTTTTCCCGACCTTGATATCTCATTGTCACAGCATTGACAATTAGTAGCAAAGCACTGGGTCCGTTTTTCTTTAATACATCATGCATACATTTAAGGTTTAGTGTTATGTTGGCAACTTTACAGCTAAAACCTGTGGTAGTCATGGTCACAAGCAGATTTTTTCCTCCAGCAGGCGGCCTGGGGTCGGGATCTTGCACACATGACGTTGCGTTGGAAGGTGTCTATAGGTTTTGTCTTATTGGACCTTTTGTTTCTCTGCAACTCTGACATGGCAGTGCGTACAAATCTAAGTAATCAGCAGTTTATAAAATACTCAGTCACTTCAATGCAGCTTTCTCTCCCATGTTTGTGCTCCATTCGAACATAATAGAGCCGTCTTCTCCACATGTAGATTCCCAAATGCATTGAGGAACTGCATTTAACTAGCTAGTTTATGTGCAGCGCACCTAATAAAGTGGCTGAGGAAACCAAATGTCTCTCACATAAGTTGGATATTAATTTGTTCTGGAGCTTAATTGAATTTTACTTTTGCAGGTTTTTCAGGAGCCTATAGTTTTCCTTTTATTAAGCTGGTAAATGCATTGTTCCCTGTGGAGTTTTTAAGAACATCCGTATTTTTATATTCTACGTAAATTCTGTCAAACAAACTAAAGAAAAACAGTATTTCATGTCCCATAATTACATTCACCTCTACAGAGAAACAGATTTTATGGATTTGCCCTCATAGCTGCCTAATGCTCTGAGTGGAAAAGACGGCCATTTTAGCTCGCTAAATTCAACCCATTGTAGCAGTCATACATTGTATAATCATGTTGTTATCCATAATTTGGTCATTCTTTTCGTCTCAGTGAGTTTTCTCAGAAGGTTTTTTTTTTTTTTTGCTAGAGCTCAGAAAAACTGATATTTATATCACAAATAAATTGTTGTTCGGGGAAAACATCAGCTGTTGTCTGGAGGCCATTTTTAGCTTTTGCTGCATTGATTAGAAACTCACAAACTGCCACCGAAATACACAAGGTCACAGCATCAATGCAGCTTTAATCCACAAAGCTGGGGCTAAAAGCTGGGAGGACGATTTCCAGAACAGCAAATGGGAGTGCTGGAGTGTAGATGGGGGGGGATATGAGGGTGAAGAGTAGGTGAGGAAGAACAGGGACTCGACTTAATGGGGATTTCATCAAGATGGCTGTCAGGAGAATAAAGGCGGAGATGATCTCTGCCACATAATCGAGCTCTTTTATGGTGATTAGAATGATGAGAAGCTGAGACAGAAAAACTCTGGAGTCCCAAAAACTATCAGAGAAAAATATTAACTCAATTATTACTTCCAGTTTTCATAAACAGCCTGAAAAGCTGGAGTTTGATTAACTTTGCAGGTCTGAAGAATAAAAACAGCAGGGGAAAAATGTTTGTATTCACAAGCATTATTACCTGGATAAACAGGTAATAAATGAACAAGTTCATTGTTCATTTAAACAAGTTCCTGGTTTAAATAAACCTGTCCATCCATCTGTCATCCATCAATCTATCCATCTGTCTTTTTTCACAATTTAAGCTCAACGTTTATATTTCCACTTTAACAACCTATTATAAATCATCAAATAAAGGTCTTGAAACTCAGGAAATCTGAGCCTGGAAAAATGTGGATATTAAAACTGTGTAGCATCCCTTTATTTCAGTTGGGAGTTGGCATAAACAGCTCAACTTTTGTTATGAAACAGTAGAGGTCCTCTCATTATCAAAGTCTGGAATCAGTGTTTTAATCCATGGACTAATTATGCTTATTTAATCACAACCGTCATTAATGGTTTGTTGATATTTAGTTAAATGTTGACTCAGAGCCATTTAACCTTGTTTAACCCCGGAAGCAGCCTGAGGTAAAGGCCATTCGTTTACAGTGAAGCCCGGCAAAGACGTGTTGTTTGACAGGGAGCAACCGACCGTCGTGGTAGCAGCTTGCACTTTTGTTGAACGTTCTCCAAGCACAATGATGTTCCAGCCATGCGTGACGAAGCCAAGCCCCCTCCAAACAGTAAAGTAGGACAACATCTGGTGTACAGCGCTAGAAAATACTAACGCCAAGTTGAGACAAGTTTCCTGGTTCCCAAGAAAACACCATCACACAACGAAGAGCCTTTATAACTGAGTGTGTGTGTTTGAACAATGCACAAGTCCTCAGGGTCACTGGACAGAGCTGGAGTAGAGTGAATAAATTTTAATAAGACATCAAGTTTGTGCTTCAGTGTGTAAATGGATACATTTCCCATGCAGGACCGGACCGCCGGAAGGAACAGGCTTAACCCACCATGACTGGAACAATTTGCCCAAACCCACAGGCGAAAAAAAGGCAAAAACTCGCATGTTTTTATTTAATTTTATATGCTGCACTTTGAGTTCAGTCTTAAAGCACAGGTGACAGTCAGTTCAATTAGAAAACTGATTGCTATAAAAGAGCACGATAGTTCTCTTATGTTTAGGTTTAATTTGTCAGAAAATAGGGGAAAGGGGAAAACATGCAATAAATAACCACAGACAAGTGATACAAACTTTAATTTGCTGTTGTCTCGATGAATTTCAAATAATGTCAAATATGTGGGGTTGGTTTCATAAAAGGTTTCATCCTCATGTGTAGCACAAAGCTAAAACCTATGTAGGAATTTAGGAATAGGAGCTTAAATATTGTTTACCCATTTCTGTATGTGGATAGAAACTTTATTTCAGACACAAGGTCCAACAAACAACCAAACAGTTCTGATCCAGACGTTGGAGAGAACTGCAGAACAAATGAAGAAGAAGCAGCGCAAATAACATAAAACAGGATCAAAACATCTCCAACAAATGCGCATATGTCTTCAATTCACCTCTTTAACTGGTTTTATTTGGGGCGATGGCATAACTTCTAGATAAAGCAGCTTCAGCGAGGTCCTTCACTGGCCCTTTGGTGTTTAGATTTGAGCAAACCACAAATATAATCTCCCACATCAGGGATACCGCCGGAGCCGGTCGACTCCCTATACATTTCACTGAGCAGTAAGTCTATTTATTATCACATCACCAGATTCCCCATTTCCCTCTCAGTTAGCTGTAGGCACAGGTCCATCCTCACACTACTGGGGAATCATGAGAATGATAAATCTGACTGTTCCTTAGCTGCGCTGCACGTCACGGCCCGCAGGACGAGCAATGAATCGCTGATTAAATTGGGCCGCTGTTTGTCTGAGCGTGTGCGTGTTCACTCTTACAGGGGCATTAGGCGCGTTTGTGTCCGTACGGGGACTCATTTGTTCGATCCCGGCGCAGGAACTAAATATACTTATTTTCTGCTCGCTTTTGTTTTCCCCAAGAAAACAAAGCAGCCACCGCAGAAGTAATCTGCATCCAATTTTCCATTAGAGCGTGAAGCAAAGATCCCATGTCGTCCGGTTTTAATGCTGCTGACGGATCTGCTGTCCAAGCCCTCAGGAGTCGGCGGAGTTTGCTTAAAAAGTTTGGCCGGCTGTAACCTTAAGCTCGTCACTTATCTCCATGCTTTCAGATTGTTTGAAGAACATATTTAGCCTTCTGCTCTTCATCTAATTAATATTTTTGTGAACGTTTTACCATAGTGAAGATTTCTGTTAGATTTTTTGAACTAAACTACTGCTTCAAGAGTCATAAAACTCCATAAAGTAGCAATAAGTTTGCATATTAAACTATGCAATATGGATTTTTTTTTTCTGTTGTTTTTAATTACAGGAAACATCTACATTCTGTGAGCTAACGGCAGTCAATCTTGCCAAGTAATTTCTTCAAATAAAAGGTTTTCTTCACTGAAAATAATCAATAATAGTTTGTTATTAATAGCAAACTATTGACTGACCTTTATTAAAATCAACATTTATCCTTTTAGAACAACTACCAATTACTTTCAGCATAAATTGCCAAGAGTCCTTCATGATGCAGTTTGAGTGTTCTTAATTAACTTTTTTATTATTTCAAACATAAAGCATAATATAATTGAAAGCATTCAACTATTTGAGCTATATATATTTATATATAGATTTATATATATATCTATATATATATATCTATATAGATATATAGATATATATATAGATATATTGTATTATGTATTTTCCAGTGTTTGCGGAAGATACATAATACATGTCCCCTGGTTCCTACGCCAATGAGAAATGCTAATGCTAGTTAGCATGACCATTTATGATCTCGGATAAACAATTTTCTTATAACACTAAGTTACTTCTCCATTATTTGCACACTGAGCAGCATTCAGGATGTTAACCCTCCTCCTGTCTCTAATTGGTTGTTTTTGACCGGGTGTGGTGCATTTCTGCAGATGGCAGTAGTACCACAAATAATAGGGGAACGAGCTAAAAAAAAATCACAGATTAATTGTTACATATTGTACTTTCAGGATATAGTGACAGTGTGAACAGTTATATAAAACACATTAGCTGTGTTTCTGTTAGATTTTATAATCTGTACATTAAACCATAAACGCAATTCAAATCACACATGAATAACATGGTCCATGCAATAAGTTACAATAAACATGCCATCCTCCTCCTACCACTTCCTGATGTCTCCTTTGTGTTTTTCACCAGTAGTAGCCTCTGTTGAGTGTTTCCAAGGAAGGTTTGGAAAATACTTGTTTCGATACCGCCGAAAAAACCCCCCACCTCATCCTAGTTCAAAACCGTTTTATCAAAAAACGATTTTGTCCATCCATCCATGTTTCCATTAAGCAAGAATTCTTTTGTATTTCCAATTTGTGCAACGATATGGTCAATGGAAACACAGCTTATGTGTAAAAAAGCGATGCATTGCAGCTTTAAAACTTTCAAGAGGACAGACATGCAACTGAGTTTTGAGGGGTTTTTAAAATGTTGTCACTGGAATCATGTTGATGAACAAAGGAAATGTGTCACATGTTTTATGCTTGCCTCTCCATCTTCATTTTTTGAAATGCGGTGAGCTTCATCTCATACTGTGTCCTTATACCATTTTTGTGCACTTGTACACTCAATAAACAATGTGAAATGGATGAAAAGGCAACTGGATAGCAGCTCATCAGCTACATATTCCACTTTTTCACTCATTAGTTTAACAAATTTCTGTATTTCCAAGATTTCTAATCAAGTAATCCCTAACTATCCAATCTCTCTGGACATACACTCGGCTTACTAAACAACACAGAGGTGCCTTTCCTTACGTAATCACTCCCACATAGAGAGTACCAAGCCTCATTAACCCTCTGGCAGGGAGCACTCATGGACCACTTTTAAAAGCCCTGCTCCACTGTTGCCTGTATTGCCAGCCTTAGTGTTCCTCTCTTAAAAGCATCCATCTCAATCATCACCATCATTGTCTGATAATGGATGCTTTGTTGCAGCTGTTTCAAAGCAACACGATGCTTTGCACTGTACCTTCACTGGAGAAACTGAGACATCTCTTCAAATTTGAGTGCAGCAGAAGTAATTTTTTAAAATTTTTTCACAGTTGCTGTTTGAAATATTAAATCCGGTCCATCTCCTCTGCATATACACTTCTTAACTCCTTAAAGCTCCCTCCCTGTACAGCTTCTCAGTTGCTAGGTTCATAATTATTTGTTGGCATGTTGGGCGTCTGAAAGCAACTCGCTGCTGAAATGCTGCTATTGGCAGCAGAGCCAATCATTTGGATGCCAACCAATTTCAGAAGCTAAAAGCTTCATGTGGGGAGAGATGTTCAGCATGCATGAGATGAACCTGGCTGCTCAGGTAGAACATGAAGACACCCCCAAAATTAATTATGGGTAAAATGGCTGCAAAGAGAAAAACATTGGCGAATGCTCACAATACAGATGAGTCATTATGAATTTTAGGCAGCCAGTTGGTAACCTGTCCATCACCGTTTTATTTTTTAGGGATATTATCTGAATCATTGGCTTGTTTAGTTGCTGTTTTCTCTTTAAAAACCTCACATTGAACGCTTTGAATTTTACTTATCTCAAGCTTTTATTTGATTTGATTTAAGTGTCGCCACATCTTCTCGACAAATTGGGGACAGCAGATATTTTCCAACTGAAGTTACAGCAACAGACTGCTGCCTCCAAGGTGCACAACGGAGCGGGCGTTACTATAGGACTATGGAGACATGACTGCTTTCAACAACTTTAATACATTTTTACATCCCTGTTTGTATCTAGATAATACTGTTGATGTTTTTTTTCTGCACAGTTTTTCTTTTTCTTTATAAAACTTTTTTTTTTCCATTTCAAGAGGGGAGAAAAAATTTAAAAACAGAAAAAAGTATTTCTTGATACCTTTCTTGTTTTTATCTATTTGATAATATAATAAATTCACAAGTAAACAAAGTCATTGATTTGTTGAAAAGCAATCTGTACATTCAAGAGTCGTCCACAGATACCAGGTTAAATAATAAGTAATTTTCCAAAACATTTTTGGGGATCATTTTGCAACAGTTGGCCAGTGCTTTCTGTTTAGTAAGCTGCTTGTTTTTATCAAAGTATAATTAAAGACAACAAAATCACCATTACTATGAAAGAATATTTTGTCTCGCATGTAAAAAAAAAAATGTTTAAGAATTTTTGTGATATTTGTGACCATGGGACCAAAAAAACAATCATCTGAAGTGCCAGCAAATCTGCACTGTAAACACTGTAGATCCATAAACATTTACAAATATGGTTGACATCAAGGTTTATGATTTTCTGATTGTTTTTTCTTATTATTTTTATAAGTGATGTATTTTTTTTGGCACAGTGGGATAAAGTTCTGGTCTGAGGTTCTGTCCACTTATCTCTCACCATTCTATGGCATCCACCCTACGCTACTATAGCAACCGCCGATTCAGCACTTTCTATCACTGGTTAATATATTACTCAGCAAGTACTACTTCCTTATATTAATCTATCATTCATTAACATCTTACATTTTTAAAAGTCGGTCCTGTGAGGATTAGGCAAATATGTAACTTTTTATTACTTCTCCTGAAATGTTCTGGTTTTACAAGATGTTACTTGAAGCATCAGAAAAGATGGATGACCTGTATGTTTCTAAAACATGACACCAGGGCTTTACCTAAGCCTGTTCCTTACATAAGAATATTCACTTTATTATTTTCCAGCTTTAAATTGCACTTTGGATCGTTTTTGAAAACTTAAGTCGAACCACAGTGACTCACAAACAGCCACTGTTCATGATTTACTGTATTTATCTAAAAGAGCAGGTGAGCAACCCATGAGTAAATGTCGGCGCTTGATGAACTGAACAACATCATGGTGGTAATTAAGGCAGAAAGCGTCTCCTGGTCTGAGACGGACCGTTGGGGGGGAGATGTGTTCACGCTGACTGACTGTGTCAGGAGTCAGGAGGTTCAGAGGAGTTTCTCCAGTGACTAAAAGAGCCTCCGGGGAGGAGGAGGAGGAGGAAGAGGATGATGATGATGATGATGATGATGATAATGGAGGAGGCAAATACGGTCCATACTGCTCTCCAGATGACAACTCAACTCAGAAGTGTAAAACTGTGGTTACGGATGTTTTCACACCTGATAGTCTGGTAGACTCGGTTCAACCAAGGACCAAAATTGAAACTTTTGTTACACTTTCACCTGCTGCAGTTCTCTTTCACACTGCATTTGGCCAAACAAGCCAAACCTTTTGGAAACCTGTTCCCCTCCTCGTCTGTGGTGGCGCTGCACCAAGAACTGCTGAAGGAAACAACAAAAGAACTTCTGAAAAAGACACTGAGGGCAACTTTCTTTTTTGAAAATGTAAACAAAAATGGAGTGGCATCCGATTCTAGTGGTTGTAGATTTTCTCTCTTGTCTTTGGTAAAAGACCACAAACCTTTTCTCCCGCTAACGCTAGACTCAGATCTTTGTTTATGTTAGTGGTGACTACGCCCGTCACAATGAGCAATAAATCAAGTGATTGCATGATAAATTAAAATGAGCTCTTTAATAATCATTTTTGAGAAACCCTGCTAATATTTGACACCCACTTCAAACAAGTTAGTTTCACGACCTGCAACTTTTGCCTGTTTTCCGTGTCTAAGCTGAATGACTGATATTTTGAAATATAATTCTGGTTCCAGAGACCTCAATATTCATTTTTTATTATTGTTGTTTTGGTTGCTTTATTTGTTTATTTTGGATATTTCAAATGTTTTCCAGTTCCAATGTTAAATGTTCTTTAGTTTGGTCTTTGAGAGGATGAGCTTGCATTAATATGCCATTATTATTATATTAGCTGAAAATGGTTTCAAATTGACAATATTACCTTCTATTGCAATAATTTCAGGGACAATTTATTGTCCAGCAAAATTTGTTTGGTGTCCAAACTTTTGGCACCGCAGGACAAAATCCCCAAGATTTTGTCAGCTGCCAAAACTTGCTTTTCTCTCCAATAAAAACCACAAAAATAACCAAATTTTTTTTCTCCTTTTCTTGCACGTCAATATATTAAACAAGTGAGTCTTTTTACCCAAACCAACGTTATCGTTTGCCTCAATGTTTACAGTTATGTAACTTTTCGGTCCAATTATTTTCTATTTTGATGCTCTATAAAATGTTTGTAGTTCATTTCCAGCAACAGAAATAATAGTTTTCTTTTAAAACCTTCACTGTGTTTAGCTCAAGTGCATTTCTGAGAAAAAATGCACTTGAGCTATGAACATTTTTACAGTTCTATAAAGATGTTTATTTTTATAGAAATAACATTTTTATTTCTATGATCCAATTGTGATCCAGAATAAAAGATTGTTTTGTACTTTTTCCATTTAAGATAAAAACTTGACATGTCCGCTGGCTTTCGCCATTAATTTTATAGACTTATCTGGTGAACAAGCTTATTTTGCTGTGATTTTATTTGCTTTTCTTATTTAGAAGAAACACCACTATTGCAAAATTGTGTTTTTTGTTGTTTTTTTCTTTTGGGGGAACGTTGAAAAAGTTTTACTCAAATTTGTAATGGAAATGCAGCTACTGTCCACTCTAACAGATTCTTTTTTTTCTTCTTCTCTCTTGCATTTGCTGTTGACCTGTGGCTGCTGATGGCGGCCTCGTCACCTCGTTGTTTAGGTAAGTCATGCTCATGCAATCGCTGTCAGACTGCTGCCCTCCTGCTTGGAGATCCATAATGTCTTGGATAACCTCCACAAATACAATTCAACCTTGGTAGAAAACGACCTGTAACGTGCAGGCATGAAGGAAGCCGGGATGAGTTACGCAGAGCCGTGCCCGTGTAATTAGCCGCCCTAGCGACAGAGTTGTTGCGCAGGGACGTGTCTTAATAAGTGGTTGTTGGTTTAGATGTGACTAAGAAAAGCACAGAGGCACGAGGTCAGGTCAGCAGATCTTGTACCGCTTCCTCAAGGCCTGCGGGTCACATTTAATATTCATCATCACTCCAGAGACAACAGGGAGCATCTCGGCGTTGTCCTGTGGAGGGTGTCCCGCTATCTAACTACACTCAGCTCAGTTGGTACTGAGGAGCATGTGGCATCGATTGGGTCAAATAACCCCGGGTTCCTCCACAGTCTGGAAGATTATTTCTATTTCAAGTCCGTACAGTGCCTTCCAAACACTTTAAAACGTTACGTTACAAACACCGGGACTCGGACCTGTGATGGCCGTGTGGAGGACTCAGGAGTCCATAAATGGGCAAGAAGGTTTGACTGGAAAATAAAATTGTTAGTGTGAATCTAGTCGTATTGCCTTCAAAGAGGCAAATACATTTTCAAACACTATCATATTATAACGTGATACTTACATTGTACAAACATGATAATATATTATACAAACATGGTGAGTTTCTGCATTTATATGATTTATAGGTTTTTATATGACTTTGTTTACATTAAACTGTCTCTGAGTCTGAAGTGCAAAAAAAACTCCTGACATGATACATTTCATCAATACAAAGGCAACTGTTGTCGTGCTGTTTAACCTGATTTGTTTTAGCTATTAAAGCACTGGAGACACAGTTATCCTATTAACTTTGTCAGTATAGCTTAATTATGTTAATCATTAATCAGCTATAAATGCACAAACAGCAGGGGAATGAAAGTTCATTGTCCTGTGATCTAAAAACAGCTTATAGAGACAATTAAAGTTGATTATGACTATAGAGGTCATGGTGACGGGCTTATTTTAAACTTTACTTAAATTCACACATCTGCCCAAATCAAAGCGTGACGGTCAGCCCAAATACTTAAGGAGCAAATCGCTTGAGCATGTGCATGGTAAAGAAAATGCAAAACAACACATTTTATGGCTGTAATAATTATACCATGATATCGCAAAACCGTGATATTTTTACATAAGAATATGATGATTTTATGACTTATGTCACATTTTTCAGATTTCTGCTTTTTTAATGTTCTTTCTAGCGATGGACTACTTTGTGTTGATGTCACATGCAATCTATATAAAATAGTCTTTGATTGACATTGTAAAATGACTAAACGTCGACAAACTCATGCATGCAAATGTTTTTGCAAAGTCTGAGAAACAAAAAACAAACTTTAGAAAGTATGAAAATGATACAAAATGATCATCTAATTACATTCTTTGTCCCCTCTGCCTACCATAAAGCTTCCTGCCACACAGATGAGTTGGGCTCAGGTAGGATGTGTGGTTCCCAGCAGAAACCAGACTCTCTGCTTGACAAGACGAGCTGGTGCTCAAATTTTAATGAGCGTCCGGAGAGGATGAGGAGGCGGTCTTATTTACCGGCAAGCTCTAAGCTGGTGTAGGTACAAAATATTGATGATACAAGGTGGGTGTGGGAAATGTAGGCGGGGATGCCTGTTTCATCTGCTCTGTCAGGACTAGTGAGTGAATTCCTGCTTTATTCTGCTGGGCTGACACATCCAGAGGTGGTTCTGCTTGTTAACCCCTCGGTTCCCCAGTCATTAACAGAGGTGTGAGTTTGAAGCACACTGGGAGGTCAGGCGCTCGTTTGTCTCTGATCTGCAGGGAGGTAAGCAAGGAGAAAGCAAACACACACAAAGATGAAGGGAGCTGTGTGTTTCTGGGACGGACGCTGGGTCTGAGGTTGAAGCATCGCCACTGAACATGTGATAAAGTCTCTGAGAATAAAGAACGGATTATATCAGATACACATCCATCCATCCATCCATCCATCTTTATTCATCCATCTATGCATCCATCCATTTCACTTTTTGTTCAGTCATCTGTATCCGTTATCATTTATATTAATTTCTAAATATATACATTTGTAAATTGTATATCAGTGCAAACTTACTGATACATTTGCATTTCCTTGGCAAACCTGCCAGGACTTTAGAAAGACATGCCGGATTTTTGTTAACAAGCCAGGGAAATGGTACAATAATTTACTATCATAAATGTCAAATTACCAAATGGATGGAGCTGCAACTCATACACTAATTAATCTTTGTAAGGAAGGTAAAAATAAAAAAATACAACTAACTTGTCTGATTATGAATTGTTCTGGCCAATAGAAGCTAATTGTTACCAGCTCTCTGTCAGTGCAAAAACACACGAGTTAAATTAATGAAGGACTCATACAGCAGTGAACAGAAATTATGCTCATAGAAAAAAGAAAGCATGTCCTATTTCATTTCAGGTATTTTGAGATCTAAATATTGACGTCAAAGGCCAAGTGTACATAAATAACAATACACAATGCATTGGAAAAAACAATGCATGAAAAAATCTTAAGTTCACCCCATAAATCAGGATCTTGTAGAACCACCTTCGTTCACTTTGGGGAGGATTATAGAGGGTCATCCAACATGTGGTTTTCTTTTTTTTGTCCTTTACACTGAGCTGGCCCAAGGCATATATTATATATATATATATATATATATATATATATATATATATATATATATATATATATATATATATATATATAATTTTATTTATTTATTCTTTTTATATGTGAGTTAAGGGGCTGCTTAGGGCCCCCTCACCCTGGACGGGCCCCCAAGAGCACAAAGATAGCATGATGGTTGTTTTTACTGTTGGTACACAAATAGTAGATTAATTGTTTCCTGTTCTTTGCTGCTGCCATCCATCCATCTATCCATCCATCCATCCATCCATCCATCAATTTTCTATACACACTTGTCCCTAGTGGGATCAGGAGGGGTGCTGGTGTTTATATCCAGCAAACATTTCGGATGAGAGGTATGTTACACCCTGGACAGGTGGCCAGTTTGTCGCATTGCTGCTGCCACTAAGATACCAGACTTGTTCACTATAAATGCAGTGTTTATTAGCTGATGTAATTAAAATAATGTGGTGCATTAAATTAACACTCTGTCTTTGAACATACTTTATTTTTAGATTGCTACTCCTGTAAGGATAAAATCAAAACTCAATGTAACACTGACATGATTACAAATGATTTTAATGATAATAATTATGTTACTAGTAGAGTAAGAATGATAAAACATCTGATGTTGACATGTTGGTATGACATGTTGGACCCTAATGAAAATTAGCTTTGAGCCCAAATAAAGTTTTGGGTCGATCCTGAGTTTACAACATATCCACACATCCATAGTTTCAGACCTTAAGATATTTCTTGAAGAGTTTTGTCAAGTCTGAAACAAACGTGAGCAGATTTATTTTTTAAACTGTGGCTGAACGAACAGCTCTCCTTGAGTATTAAACGTCTGCTATCATTATGAGGAAACGTTGAGGAATCCAGGGAACAGCTGACAGGGAGACCAGCTGAACCATGACATTGTTACGCCTCCCCACCATCATTACTCCCATCCACCCACAGCAGATACTCTGTCAGACGAGATTTCTGCGTCTTCTCAGAAATGTCAAGCAGGCTATTAATGGCCGCTGCTAATTTACGAGCTTCCTCTGCATTGTTTCCTCACCTCCTTCCATTCTGCCCCGGTGCGGCGATGCACACGGTCAGGTTTCCTAAGAGAAACCCCAGATTCTGAAGAAAGCAAGTGGCTGACAGTGGAGATGAAACCTCGCTTGTTTCCCACCGCACTTTGCGTTTATTAGGTTGTAAATCTTATCGTCCATTCATATTTCTGTTGTTCGCATTGCCCCCAACGTCATGCCACCTAAAATAGACCAAACGCCTTTGAATGTTGCTATCACCGCTGCACAAACATTTCAGCTCACACAGCTTTATCAGAGAGAACAAAATGACACGCAAGGAAAGCATTTCCCCAGAAGAAAGGAACGCCATGATTCGCTTTTCTCTTCTCTGAAGACTAATATGTAATATCTTAGCAGCCGTCTATGCAAATGCGTTTTTTTGACTCGGATAAATTACCTTTTCGTTCCAGTTGATGCTCTGTCAAAGTACAGCACCGCATCATACAACAATATTATTTCTGTCCTGACATAAGTAGCTTATCTTAGGATGTATTTTAACTGATAATATTTTCACGGTTATTACTCCCCCTTTAATTTTTTTTCCAGTTATGACTTTTTCACCCCAATCAGATTTACATAAATCCATTATTCTAGATATTTGTGAGGTTTTGTTCTGATTAGCTAATTCTTCAAACACAGGCAGCGTGTGACTTACTGCTATGAATTACTGATGTTAAGTCAAGGTCCTCAGCAAAATAAATACATAAATAAAATAGATTTACTGTGACAATTATTTTCCTAAAGAGTAGGGAGGGAAAGAGAAACTGTACTAAAGAGTTTGAGGTTGTGCATTAAAGTGATTAAGCTTCTTACTTTTCTGATTTGCTGTAATAGCGAGTTGTGCTAGAATGGAAATAATAGTCTATGTGTAAGCTGTACCACATAGCCTACACATAGACTATTAGATTCTGACACACTGTGTCAGAATGTACCAAAAATATCAGACAAATTTCAGAGTAGAGGCTCATATCATTTTAAAACAGTGACTGCATCAGCTAGCTGTCCTGCTCTGCTAATGATGGCTTGTTTTATCATAAAGTGTACAAAATTTCATACAACCATATTACAAAATATTTTACTTTTCTAACTTTGTAGCAAACTGTGCTGCAATGCTAAAATTAGGTGACTTGTCCATGGGAAAAGTGAAGCGTCAGAAGAGAAGACTATTACTTTTAAGCTTCAATTGTGTTTCTGTTCATGTATTTATTCCCATATATTTTGTCATTGTAGTTCAATCCGTGGGTGTGTTCACCTATTCTCATTGTGTTTATTTTAGTTTACAGTTTAGATTAGTTTTTTTTTCCTCCATTCTCTTTTCTTCTCTTCTTTAGTCCGCCATTCTTCTCCCTTCCCCAGCTGCCTCTACCCGTCTCAATTTTACTTATAGAACCATTGTGCTAAAAGATGACTAACATCAGCTAATGTGAATGTTGATTTATTGTGTACTCCCACTATTTTGGTATTTACTTTTTTGCTAGACTCAAGCATCTAATAGTGCTATCTTTAAAACTTTAAATCCTACATTCATAGGAGTTCAAGTTGTTTGAAGTCCTAATTAATGTGCAGCAAAGGTTTGGTTTTAGAACTCCTGGGCTCTGCTCAGTACATCATGCATCACCCATGTACACACTGCTGTATACCTGCTGATTTGTTGGCAGTGGTAATTACCACTAGAGGAATGATCGGTCTCTGCTCAGCCTGTCGATATCCACTCTGAACACTGATGGACTGGTGACCTGCTGGTCGCCTTTGACTGCAGTCTCTCAAGTCCATTCCCAGTGAAAAGATCTACCTTTTCTTGGTAAATGTAACCAATGGCCTTCACTGTGTCTAATATGTCAACGAAGGTAACGTGAGTAAATGGATGTAAAGTTTGGATTGAGAATGGCATCATTAGACGACGTAAATTTGGAGTTTGAAATGTCTTCTCTTTTTCACATTTACAGTAAACAAGATGTTTTGTTAGAATAGTTTTGCACCATGTTTTCAATGGATTTAAGTGGAAATTTTCCTGTAGAGTCAAACGTTTTATTGTTGTTTTAATTGTAGGGATGGACATTTATCATGTTGGTTTGTGTTCTTTGTGTCATCTTAAATGTGAACAAAACAAGAGATGATTGTAGTTTCTGTAGAAACAGTGTCAGATTTGATTTCCCTTTTGGATTAAGAGTATTTTTCTTTCATTTCAATTGAATTGTATCATTATCACAACAATAAATTCCAATTAATGATGTCTGGAAGACCTGAGATTAAATATGTTACGTTTACTGTTTTCGCCACCGTCGGTTCCATGAGAGCATCAAAACATACTAATAAGTAGAAATTATAACTAAATAGGCAATTAGAATGTACAGGTTAGTGATAAAAATCACTTCTCTTTAAGTAACTGTTGTCCTAATAGGAACACCATAAATATTGTGATTTAAATAAAAAGCCCATTTCTTCCTTCCCAATAAAGTAGATGGAAATTCTTATTCGAGTACCATCATGGATTAAAGCCTTTGTCATCATCTTCTCCTCCAGTGGACAGATGGTATTTTCAACAAAAATGTCATTTGGTTCTTCCATCACTTTCTTACCTTTGGGCCAGCAATTGAAATGTCCTCATTTTGGATTCGTACACGGTCATTATTAGACCAAAAAGGCAATATCTGAAAATGTCAGTATGTCTAAAAGCCTATAAGTGTTTCCTTCCAGAGCAGATGAAGGAGAAGAAATAAGAACAGGAAGATAAAGAGGTGGGTGTGCAGCCTATGAGATCCCTTCTTCAGCAATCAGTTCGCTAAGCTCCAGCTTGCTATTATGCAATGCGGCTTCTGCAGGAGGAGATGAGATGTATAATGTGGAAATCCAGCAGAGGATAATCCCGTATCAGCATCGGCAGCCGTCTCTGCATTCTGCTGAGGAGCGCACAGTTTGAGTCACTCCTTCGCAGCGTCAAAGATCCATTCTCGTTTTAATTGGGACACGTGTACGTACCAATCGATTGGAAGAAATTCACGCAAACGTAAGCCGCGCGTGTCGATGTGAAACACACAGAGGAGACTGGCAAGGGGCTCGTTTTTGGTTTTAGCTGCAAGTGTAGCAAAGTGATCCCTCATATGGAGGTATATGTGCTGAAGATGCAGGACTCTCATTGTGCACACCCTCATTTAACAACACAAGTATAATTGGAGTGACGCACTGAGAGCCTTGAAATTACAGCTGTTCTGTTATTGGGAAGTGCTTCTTCTCTTTATTTGATCACAGACTGAGCTGTGATTGAATCAGTTATGAATGCATGTGGCCCGTATAACCTTATTATGTCTATCTGACTTCATCTCAACTTACAGGGCTCTCTATTTGCTATCATTTACCAGCTATTGTCATCTGATAATGAAGACTACCCGAGCAACACGATACTCGGTCGCCAACTGCTCTGTTATAATACTTTCAAGTGCATTTGTTATGATTTGCAGTTCCTAATGGAACTGCAATTGGGAAACTGTGATATTGATTGTAAACGTTTATTTTTTATTTCATTTTAATCAATTACCTTGTTATCCTGTTCCTAACAGACCATTCAGTGTAAATAGCTGGTGAAGCATCAATGACTGAGAGATTGTCGAATTTAGTCAGCAGGACTTTGAAATCTTGATGATTAGATCTTTTTCAAGCAGATCATATGACGATTTATTATTATTTCCTTTTTCAGGTTGATAAAAATGTGTTATTTCAAGAAATCAAACAGAAAACAATTTAAATGGTGTCAAAGTAGTTTGTGTTTTTCTGGTTGGCATCATTTGACGTAAAAGTTGCAAAATGTCAATTTCTGGAAATTTTTTTAGTGTCTTAAGGAAGCTGGTATTTTTAAATACAGTTGTAAAATCGACTTTTTCAACTTCATATTATGTTATAATTTTATTCCTTCATCAAAACATACTCTGAGTGTTGCTTTGATTCTTCCATGAGTCAACATGGCAACACATAAGTAGTGCCTAGTGCCAATACTTTGCTTAGTTTGTGCACAATTCAAATATATTCAGATTTACAGTCAGACACCATGATGCATATTTACATAACTATTTGTTAGAAAGGAGGTAGGCGGAAGTACAAACTTACAATATGCTCCCTATTTACCCCAAAGCTCCAGTTTGGTGTTTAGTCTCCAACCGAGTTCCCCACTCAGCTCCTCCAGACTAGCGGCAGCAGCGATTAGCAAACACCTGGTGGAACTGTATGCCTGCTGAGATCCAAAAAGTGATTGTAAATTATGGAGAATCATTGTTGTGATGATTTACTGGAAGGGGGAGTAACCTATTGGGCAGGAATTTCTTGCAGAGGCCAATTGAAAGGCATTGAATATGGCAAGAACGCAAAGTCAAATTTCTTTCAAAAAGTGCACTGTTAAATGTCACAAAAAAAGTAAATTAGGCGCATTTCTATCTACTGGTTTGGAGCGAATCAAAATTAGTAGATGTTGATTTTACATACGGCTGTAATAAGCAGGAGGCAGAGGTTGCTAACTAGCAAGAATCACACATCTCAGGAAGATGGAGATCGCCCTCCACTGAAGATTTCCGGAGTGCATTCCTCTTGTAAGGCACAGACTCACCAGTGAAAGGAAAATTTGCTATGTCACCCTTTTCTAATGTGATATAAATCCAAACTATATATCACATTGACCCTTTGCTTTCAAAGTCAGCATCTTGACTTTGACAGCAAAGTCAAGATGCTGTGGGTGTTTGCAATTTCCACGCCGAACACCTTGAAGCCGAACACGTTTCTCTGTTGCTTATTCACAACTGCTGAGTGACCCTTTCAGATTAACATCTTCTGAATGTGTTGGAAGGTAATTACAGTTATATTGTCAGCTGGAATCCAAAAGGTTAAAAAAAAAAATCTGTACTTGACTTCTTCTAACAGCATTCAGGAATAAGAGGTGCTTCAGGCCTCAATAGTTTGAGGTCGTTTTATTCCTTCTAATTAAAAATATTTTAAAAGGATCACTGAAATGTCGCTGCTCTCACTGCCTGCTGGTGGGGGGCAGCATCACTTAGTACTTTACCATTCTGAATATCTCTAGCTTGAAACAAAAACGGTTCAGATAACATGATAAGAAGGGAGAACAAACCAAAAAAAATCAGGTTCAAACCTACTAAACTCAACAATCTGCAGACTAAACAGGGGCTCCTTCCCCAGACCACTCCCTTCTCGACTCTTGTCTGTCTACCTTTAAAACCTCATGTAGCTTCAGGCTGAGGCGACAACTATCCATTCAGCCATCAGCTCCTGAAAAGGAGGGGGTCTGATCCATCTAATCTGCACCGAAACAATATTAAAAGAGACAAACATTGTCTCTTGCTCTGCTGATGACCAGATTCTAGAATATAGAGCTTTGTTTTTCTGCTGTTTTTATTGCTTTCCTCCATTTTTGCTGCCGTGACACAGCTGGTCATAGCCAGGAGCATCAACATTGGAAGAAAAGTCAGGTTTTATCTGTCAAGGAGGGACACAAACCGATGCAGATAACATGAGAAGCTTTCACTTATAAGAATCACACTCAGTTGTAAGAGCTATGCAGAAAGATGCTAAATTGTTGAGCACAAAGCACATTTCTTCAAACACTTTTGTCTTCAATGTGTATTTATTTCAGGTGCAGCCAGAGATCTGATTTGGACAATTTTTATTTGACAAGTTCTGATTGGCAATCAGCAGGTCAACAAACTATGACTGCTTGTGGTTTGAAGTTAAATGTCCTTTTTAGTTGCAAATATACGTAAACAGCCAAAATTGACACCTGATGGAATCATTTAGGTGCTTTTTTTTAAACCTGCTGACCAGCAGTGTGTGGCAAGAGGTGGAGAATGGACAGATATGTGTTGTTTTATGCTGTATAACTAGAGAAAACAGCTTTCTCTTGGGATTTAATTAGTGTCTAAAAACTGTTGAAAGCAATATTTACCAATTAGTTGGATAAGCTTCATTATTACTTGCTGATATATCAGATTTGATAAAGGTCCAATTTTTCAGTTACTGTCAGAAAGCTGTTCGAGCAACAATATTCAGTTTCTTCCAGGAATCAGAACCAAATAGGGGATCTGTGCTTTGTGCTGTATTTATTTTTTCATGCAAGATAAAATAAAGTGCAACCAACATTGGGACTGGGCTTTTAAAATGTCACCGCCTCTTTAAGAAAGTCAGCATAAGTCCTGTCATGCGAAATAAGAGCCTGGGCGAACAAGAGATTGCATGTAAGCCCCTTTAGGTTGATCAAAACAACATTTGTCCTGTTTATTTATTTAGTTCCATTTCATAGAAAGTTGCAGGACCATTGTCCCCCACATACCACCACTGTTATTAATGGCCAAAGTAACATCTACAGTATAGATTCTGTAGGAAGAACTGATTAGATGGCTTTGCTTCTGTTGTAACTTTTAATCAGCAGAAAGAAAAGCCTGTATAAAACAATTCATTTAAATAGTGGAAAGCTGAGGTGTGCAGGATTCATGTCTTGCAGCTGCTGTCTATGCCATGCAACAATGGTTGCCCATTGCAGCAGTGAGACAGTGCCATTGCCTGCATACTGTTTAGCCTCCAGGTCAGGGCTCAGGAGACTCTGGTGCTGCCTTTACCCTCCTTTAAATACTACATGAGGACCATTAGGGACCAAGGCTTGCTATCTGTCCCCCTTTATCTTTAGTGATACTTTGCAGGCCACTTACAGCAGCCAAAAATAAAGCCTTCTGATGTGCTGTGTGGGGAACAAATTGCTCTTTTTTAGGCTCATGTTCCATGTGAGCCATTAAATCATTATTCATTGCTGGTTTGTAGATTGCCTGCGAAATACAATTGTTTTTTTTGAATTTTTATCAACAAAATGAAAGATTCGCAGTTCAAAATTACTCTTATTTGTATGTAATCAGATGCAGAACACATTTGGTTAACATTTTCATTTTTACTTTTGAAGTGCTCCATCCAAAAATGGTGGATTTGAGAATGGACAAACTTGCAGCATCCGCTTTTTTAGTCATCAATTGTATTTTGTTATGTACTTGGAGTCTCCAAGTCAACATCTCTCTCCCCCCTCGCCCCCTGTCCAACGTGTCGCGGTATCCCCCCCCCCGAAAGGTGTCCCGGTTTTCCCAAATGAAAATATGGTCACCCTAGCATACACTCTATACCCAGTTTTTGCCCCACTGTTTTGGATTTTACTTTCTGTTTGACCTTTAGCCTTTAGGGGCAAGAGTTTGAAATGTTTTACATTTTAAAGAGAATTTACTTGCAGAAAGATTTCTTTGCTGTTCACCCTCTGCACCCATAAAGCCTACTCTTCATAAAGGCTGCTTTGTTGTCTGAGCCCTTTGTCTGGGACGTTGTTTCAGTTCAGAATAGCTGAAAAGAACCCCTCCTGTACCATAGCTAGTGATTCTTTTAATATTTAGAGTTTACAAGCCCACTTTATATTTTTGTTCAATAGTTTTTTAATTCTTGAATAAACAAGTTTGATTTTGCTAAATAAATTTTCTGTAAAAATGTGGTAGTTTTGTCTCTTAACAACAAAGGTAACATTTAAGCTTTTTTGCCCTTTAACGTTAATAAATCTGACACATTGAGGTCAGTTTAACTCACTCTAATAAGCAACGTTTTCATTAATGAGAGTGTTTGAATACTAAAATATGACCTTTTTTATGGGGGCTTTTAAAAAGGGCAAGATATTAGTTATAAATCACCTTGTGTTAGTCACCCTTCATCTTAAGGTCAGACATATGAAAATTAAATTACTTCATTGGTCAATGGTCCATAAAAATGGGTTCAGACGTATTTTCTTTTTTATGTGGTTAAATAATTAGTTTTAAACCAAGTTACTGGACTAATTGGACCAACATCTCTACATCTTAGCCTTGCAAAAGTATTTACGCCTCTCTAGCCTTTTCACATTATATGTTGTAACTACAAACTTTAATAGATTTTATTGGGATTTTCTTTGAAAGACTAGCACACATTTGTTTGCTTTTATTCATCTGGTGAGGGAGAACATTTTAGCTCTGGTGCATGCAAAAGAATTGTGATGGTTGTAATGTGCTGCTAACTAATAGATATATTATTTAAAAGCCTTGATGTTTATCACAAGCCACATGGGGGGCACTGCTGGCCTGTGGAGGAAGGTTCTGTGTTTCCATGAGACCAAAATTCATCCTTTTGGTCCAAATTCAAAACATAACCTGAGTTAGAAAAACGGTAAAACTTGATATTCTGCTAATGCCTAAAACACAATTTCACAATTGCGGTGTTCCCATTGAATAAGAAACACAATTAAAATCGCATATGACTGTTTGTTGATGCAATAAATCATGTAAAATCATATGGTGCCATCATCCTTCTACCACTTCCTGATGTCTCCTTTGTCGTTTCCACCAGTAGTAGCATCCAGTTGTTGAGTATGTGACTAGTACGGTACAAAAAAAGTGTTTTCATTGCAGTGTTGCGACAAACATCTCCTGTGATATGGCCGGAGAAACATCTCATCTTAGCAGAAACTTTATATCAAAAACTTTTTTTTAATTGCTGTGTTTCCATTAAGCAAATGTTTATACAATTTCATGGCCAATGGAAACTCTACTTGACTTGACGTCACAATTGCGGTGTTCCCATTGAATAACAAACACGATTAAAATTGTGTTTGATTAAAATCCAATTTAATGGATTAAATTGACCATAAAAAATAAATGAATACAATAAAACGTGCCTTGGTACAACTAATTGAATCAAAAATATTTAAGAACACTTGTAGTCGTTTACTTTAACAATTTAGTCCACCTTAAGGTGCCTTTGTTCTCCTTTAATGTTGGTCAACTTAAATTTCTCTTATAGTTTGGATGCCGACTAAGCAATGTGAATTTAGGGGGTGGGATGTTGTGAAAAGGTTTTATTGAACAGAAGCTGAACAAGAAGAGCAGAGACAGAAGCAGAAGACCCGGGTTCTGAATCAAACTCAGGACTGTATTGTGGCCTGCAGCCTCCGTACGATTCGCCTTCTCCCCCGCCCAGTCATGTGACGCCTTCCTCCACTATCTTCTCTCAGAGTATCATCCAGTGTGGCTGTAAAGACATGGATGTCATATTTTGTATTGATTACCAGGTCTAGAATTGACAGTCAGCTCCAGTCGACCAGTTCAAGCCATTTACTAAGACTCCTCTTCATTTTCCATCTCTCCACTCCGAACACAAGCTCCTCAGGTACTCTCTGCATATTTCCAGGTTGTTTCTGTCGACTCTTGGCTCTTATTTGCTCTGTTTTCTACCTCTCTGCCGGAGATATTCATCTGAGGGCAGCAGTTAGGCCCTTTTGATGTTCTTCTGCCTTGGCAGATCACCTCATTTAAAGAGTGCCAAAACATGCGATCGAATATGAAAATCTGGTGGAAAGTGCAGTTGAATTGACCCCTCCTGTCATTGCTGGACATTTTTAGGCTGAGCTGGCAGATTGAAAGGAGAATGGAGACAAAAAGGGAAAGGCCTGCTCTTAAACATGTAATGTGATCTGTTATCGATGTAAGACAGGTTTTATCAGGAGCTTCCCTCCACAGGAAGGGCGGAGGTCATGGTCAGTTGTAGAGGAGACCCTCATCCTATTGATGGATTGCCTTTTTAACCTTTTCCCCGTCGGATCGGGTCGTTTAAGCTATTAGAGCTCAACCCGATCCATCCTCAAGCCGACCAGAGACTGTGGTTAAAGATTTGTATTTATTTATTTATCTGGCTGTTTACATCTCAAAAAAGGTCTAAAGCAGATAAAAATACATCAGGAATGATCTCAATCTGTAATGATGGATGAAATTTATGAGTTAACTGTTTATAGTACAAATATAGAAATACATCGTTTTCTAGTGTTTGACAATAATACAAGATATTCCATTCATTCTCTTATAATTATCTGCATTTTATCTGACTTTTTTCCGCCAGAAACAGCATTTCCATGAACCACAAAATTGCTCAAATTGAAAGTACAAAAATTTATTTGCTTAAGGAAAGCACAGCCTCTCTGAAAAACTGTTTTTTCAATAAAAAGTCTTTGTGCTAGGATGAGGTGGGTTTTGGGCTGTATAGAAACACTGTTTCTGCCTCACGCAGCTGGTTGTTACGACTGACCTTAACAACAAAGATGACGATAGGAAGGGGAGGGAGGTGATTTGTTTGGGTTTTTTCAGACAATGCACAGCTGGCTCCACCAGAGCTGTGACAGCACAATTCCTAAAATGTTGTGCGTCATTCAAACATGTTGAATCCATATCTATTGTGTAAAATCATCAACGAAAATTTGCCCAAAACTCTGCACACACCGGAGTAAGATGTCGCTGTCTCATATGATGGCTTATAGACGATGAGCGCTAACACTGTTGCTGAATTATTGACATATTTCATAAAACTGTTGCTGCCATGATTTTTAATGAGTGATCACGTGAACAAGCTTACTTTCATGTGGTTTCAATTTATTTTTAGTGTTTTTTCGACAATAAATTACAGTCAACAACGATTTGCACACATTTTTAATGAAATGGTAGCTACTAATGACTACACATCCAGACTACCCTACATAAGTTGCATTTAGTGCTACACAAAAGTTTTCTTCTTTTCATTAGCTTCATTCATCTTGTTGTGATCTTGTGACAATACTGTCGGCTCCTGTTGCTGAATAAATTTTACAATTTATCAATAGATGGTGGAATCCATTATTACTTCTGTGACAGAGCACTGCTGTGTGTCGTTCTTCTTCTGCACATGTGGGTCACTTTAGGGTCTTAAGCCGTTCACAAATTAGCCTCACTGTAGCTGGTTATAATTACTAGTATGAACAACCACACAAAAAATATCAGATTTCAGCAAAAATTTGGAATTGAGCATCAGGACCTGCTGTGTGAATGTTGCCTTACTGTAGTTCCCTTTAGTCCCAAAGCCGTAAAGAATGCTTTGTAACCATTTTCAGATGGACAGATTTATTTTTGATAGCTTTGTTTCTTTTGTTTTCTTTAATTTCTCTAGATGAGGACATGATGTCTTGCTTTTGGATGTCTCATAAGCAGCTTCATCTTGTCAGACAGGTTATTTTTAATAGATGTCTTCTTACAGGTTTGGCTTGTAAAATTGAAACAGAAAATGTTGTTTATACTGGTAATTAACAACTTAAATGGGCAGTATTGTATAATCCTGGCCAGGAGCTTGACTAGGCCACTGAATAGTCATTCAGACAGATATTCAGATAGTCATTCAATGCAAGAAATGTTAATAAAAGGTTATTAGAGGAACAATCACAATGACTTTCTGAAGGCAGAGGTTCAGACAGAGGAATTTTTAAAGAAACAGAGGCCCAATGTCTAGGTATTAAATCAGGATAGAAAATTTTAAGTTAAATTTGATACATACAGCATTTTTATAACGATTTAAGATAATATAGTAACTTGATTATTCTATAAAATGGCACTATGTGCCTGGAAAATGAATAAAACTGCCCCTTTAACAGAGGAAGTTATTTTTTATCAGTGCCAGGCTGCTCTTTGTGTTTACTCATATGCTTGAAGGACTTTAAGTGAGACAAAAAAGCCAAGTCTGAAGATATCTGTAAGGAGGAAATACCTTTTTATGGTAGTTGGTGGAAATATGTCCTGTGATCAAATAGTTTCTTTAGAAATCTGAAAAATATTGTCTTGTCATCCTTGAAACCTGCAGTTCTGTAAAGTTAAAGCACTTTAAGGTTTTAAAGTGCTAATTCATCTTTATAGTATAGTATAGGGAATCAAACCCAGCCTTGATGTGGATCAAGAACCAGTCAGTTTGCAGCTTCCACAAAAGATGTCACCTGTGAGTTAAATCTCCCATTTGCCTCTTCACACGCAAGAAATGCAGACTGTGCTGCCAAATGACCTTTTTTTCTGTCATAAGAAGAAGAAGAAGAAGAAGTGGGCTTATTCTAGTTTGTGGCAGAAAGCTAGGTGCCGCTGACATCTGTTTGAAACTGAAAGCCCAACAAGCGTCTCTGCTTTCTTCTTTGTTAGAGCTGTAAAAGCCCTCAGACATACGAGCGAGGCAAAGCCAAGACAAGATTTGAACTCCCGAGTCAAATTACAAAAAAGCAGCTGACATTAATATCACAGAGGAGTTGGCTGCTCCGGAGAAGATGCAAGGCGACGGCGAAGACGGGGCCAACGTTACCCATCAGTCAGCTTTCTCTCTCTGTCGGCCATGTCGGTTCTTCATTTCTACTTTTCGCTTGGAATGAAACAGAAATCTTGATGGGATTTCCTTCTTCGATTAGTCAAATGTTTTGACATTTTGAGGCTCCTTTTTTTGACTCGGATGCCTTCAAATTCTCATCGGCGCTGAACTTATTATATAAAATTTTTAAAAAATTAGCATATGCACATTTGTCGTCTTTTCATAAACCATGGTGATTGATCGACAGGTGCCCGTTTAGACAGCTAATCGCTTTATGCAGACAAATTATCTCTGTGTCAAATGAGCTCCCAGGACACATGGGCTTATTATCAGGGTGTCAGCTTCACTTAAGATCTGTGGATGATTAACATTAGCTGACTGTCAGCAGCACCCGCTGAAGGATAACTAAGAAGATTACTTTAAATAGACAAGAAGTGTGTTCATACAGCAACAGTCAGATTTGCTAACTCTGCTGCAGAATCTAAAATGGGTCAGAGTTTTGCCTGACCTCGTCCTCATGGACTTGATGCTATGAGACGTTTCTTCCTGCTCATAAGCTTGCTATTTTTTGTGGTGGTGTGACATTTATATTTTCTTGTGTGCTAAACAGTGCTGGTGCAGAAAATAACACAATATTATTTCTTTCACTTTTCTTTAGCATGAAACACCTTCAGGTGTGACATAAATAATGGTAGCTCCAACCAAACTTGTTACTATGTTCAGGAAAAGCATAAACAGTATGTGTTCTTCAAGAAGGATCTAAAAATATGTCGGCTTATATAGATTTTAAATTTAGAGGGGCGTGGTCAAGAGGGCGAAGAGTGGGGGCTGTGGTCAGTATTGAGACAGTTTTAGACAAAATATTGCAGAACTTAAATCGAAACAAAAATATCAAGATTAACACAGAAAGATAAAAATGGAAACCCTAATAACATATTTAGAAGGTTTATCAGCAAAAAAAATAAGTCTATTTGGGGCTTAGTTAGACTTTAAGTTGATATTAATAAGTTCTGGCATTCTGGGGAAAAGGGTGCCTATGTAGTCTCTTGAAGTCAAGAAAAACTAAAATACAAAGATTTTCCAGCTAATGAATAAGTGGAAAAAGATGAAATCCTGCAAGTTACGTTGGAACTGACAGACTTTGCCAGACCTCTTCTTTTCATATTTTAGAAGATAAAAATCAGATTTTTAAGATCAAACCAAATGTTTACATGATGTGAAAGGTTCTGTTTGGTGTAAAAGGATTCCATTTACATTTGATCAGTTTAAAGACTCAATTAAAAATGTACCTGAAAAAGATCCACGGTGGGTCAAGCAGGTCCTGGGTTTGGAACTTTCCCATTTACCGTTCAATGTCCCAAACGTCACGAAAATTGCTCAACGTCAATAGTCAGTTGTCTTAATCTGAAGACTAACAGTGAAGACATACCACTTGTCTCCAGCTCTTTATGCTTTGATCCAGTTTCTTCCTGACATACAGGTTCCGACTCGACGGTCCCTATACGGGAAACCAGACTCATGAATGTGAATATTTTCTTAAGCGTTTGCACCAGAAATCTGACTAGCATAAACACGAGCCATCTGGCAGTAGCTGCTCAAACAAAATTGCCATTTCACTCTTTCATTCTTTTCTGTATTTTTGGGCTTTTACCATGTAAGTATACTGCTATTTTTTTTTTTTACAAGTAAAAGACTTAAATTTGCAGATTGTGTTCTCACTTCACATACAATTTCTTTGTAGTTTAAACAAACTATATGTTGGTCAGCAGTAGGAAACCCAGCTGTGGGGAATGGCTAGCTGTCTGTGAGGCCCCATTGGCTTTAACATGTTCTAGTAGCTGCGTACATCATCCGACCTGATTTCCTGTCAGGTCAGACGCCGAATCAAGTATAACATGTAATTTAATGGGATTGTCGTCATGCAAAAAACCCCAGCTACTTCATGTTAACTTCTTTTATGTTGAAATAGGACAAGCACCCTCTGAATATTGCATATCCTGCTATTTTCAGAGCTAATTCTCCATGTGATTGGAACACTGAAGGAAAGCAGTGATTTATTAAAAGTGGCCTGGGTGTTCTGCTTCATCAGTGTGATGTGACAGCCTGCAGCAGCACAGGCCCACTTGTCAAATAACATCGGAGAAAAGTCCTCTCTTCCACCTCCTCGTTGCGTCGCATTCTCTCCACCGCAGCATAGGTGGGTTTTTTTTCTTCTCCATGAAGTGATCTCTACTAATCACAAGGTGAGAGCCGACTCCAAGGTCCTCAGGTCGGCTGAAAGCAGTGTGCTCTTACAAGATTAGGCTGAGCGTTACCGAGAAGGAAGAGCCACTTGCATATAAGTGAAGCATCGAGTAGGAGGAATTTGTAGTGCCTTGGAAGGCTCTGGTGAGACAATTACCGCTGGTGCCAAGGCCAATTTCAGTCCCCTTTCAGACGTGAGCGCAGGAAAATGAGGAGGATAAACAGACGTGTGGCATATTTGAAAGTGAAGTGTTCGTCTTTCGCTGGCGGGTTTTCAAAGCATAAATAAAGGTTAAATTCTAGATTTTTTTAAAAAAAATTATGTACCATGGTTTTGGAGACATTCAGAATAGGACACACTTTTGCTCTGGAGCGTCAGATACAGTTTTATTTTCACAATGAAAATGCAACTTTTCACTGGAAAAGCCAGATATTTGAACATGTAATTACATAAAAGAAAATTAATTTCTCGACAACAATAACACTTAAAGATATTTTAAAAGGCCAACAACGTGTTCTGTTTTAACTTGTTTTTCTCTATTTGCCTTTATTTGTTCATTTTTGGTAGATTTAATTGGCATGTTTTCTTTTGGTTTTGTGTATATAAGCTTATGTGTATATAATTAATTCTTAAAATATCTTTGTTTTATTCTAAAGCTTGTGTTTAATGGTGTTTATCTTTTTGTTTGTCATTTTCAAAGGGGACCAGTTATGCAGAATTTTTATTTCCATTTCCATTTAGGTCTCAACTTCTTCAAAAAACAGTCCAGGGACTTAAAAACCACCCTGCTGTTAATGTTTTGTGGTGTCTGGAAAACAAGCCATTTCAACCCCTCCACCCCCAAATATTATTTAGTCATATTTGATGGGGACACTACACTGTTACCTAAATGACCTAGAGGTCTATGGGCTATACAAAAGATATTCTTTGTATTCTTTGTACAAAAGCATTTTTAGATAATAATATTTCGGTCGGCTCAGTTCTGCCTATTTTGAGCTGTTTAAAGCCTTCTGGTCACATCCAAATACAGTGCTGCTGGCCTTGTTTCCCCAAACTTAACATTTACACTCACATGTGAAAATAGTTGCAAATAAATGCCCAATAATACAACCATACATTTTTGAAAAGCAGAAGACAAGCCTCCCGCACAAACAACAAGAATGCAGAAACTGGTTTCTAGATGGTAAGTCAACAACAAAATGCTTGTCTTTACCAGCAACCTTTGTACAGAGCATACAGTGGTACCTGATTGGGCATCGCTTGATGACAGGCTGTGCCTGCTAATTTGTGACTGAACAATCAGGAGGCTTTTAAAATGGCTCATTTTCCAGACACCAAAACACATTAACATGTTCCAGAAAAAAACGGTAAGTTGTTTTTTTTAAAGCACTTTGACTGTTTTAGAATCAGTTCAGACCCAAATGGAAGTATAAAAATTTGCAAATTGCAGATTTTTCATAATGGATCTCCTATAAATACCTCAGATTTTTTAGAAAGGCTTCTTAGGTCTAGCGGGACCCTGTAAACCAGAGAAAACACTGAGGTTTGCATTTATTTCCTCATTAGAAAGAATTCTAAGGTGATCTGATCCTGTGCGTTTCCATGAGGAAGTCAGCTCTCTTCCAGGCCATTGCAAGAAACAAGCTGTTGCTCACCGACTGTCAGGCAGGTGTGGACTCTGACATTTAGACCTCATTGTTCTGCTGCTGCTGATCCCACCATTGTGAGCGATTAGCAGTGTCCCGGTCCCTCTGCTTAGGAAGGGGAGAACGAACAGAGTGTGGTGGGAATGATGCCACAGATGAACAAGGACAATGCGGCGTCACTAACTACGCTGTCTAATTTGATTAAACTGACGTGTTGGTGCCTCAGTGACTCTGTGGGTGTTCGCTGGGCTGCAGCTGACAGACAGCAGCGGTCAGCATGGTGGAGCAGTCGGCTCTCTGGGTGAAACATTTTGAATCTCACTTTGTATTAAATTATTCCTTTAGGAAAAAAGAGAAGTTTGGCTGGGAACCTGATTCCCTGTTTGTTGATTAAACTAGAAGTGGGACAAAACTGTCAGCTTCAAAGTAACGGAGGGCTGCAAATTGAGATTTTATTTTTTATTTTTTTACCAAAATAATTTTGAGATTGCTCACTTTAAAAACACAACATGTACTGGTCTGAACAAGCTTCTTTCAAAATTACGACATGACGGTAACATAAAATTATAAGACCGTTTTGTATCTACAACTAATCCAAGCTGGTGAAATAAAAAAAAACAAAATAAATTGAATAAACCAAAAACAACAAACAGCTTCTCAAATCAACAGGTGTAATTAAGCATTATCAAATAGATTGAATACAACGGCACACTTCTATTCAAAATATCACACTGCAGGTTCCTAAGAGTCCAATAATCCTTCTGGCAAGTCTAATTTAGATTTTTTTGTCTCTTTATTTACTTCAGTTTTTTTATTGCAAAATTTCCCTTTATCTCTCTACCCTTTTAATCAAATACATTTGTAAAAAAAAAAGAAAAAAAAGGAAACTGTAAATCATTGTAGATCTGATATAAGATTATACATAGTAGGAAAGAATGAAAAGTGTAACATGGAGTCAAAATTTGATGTGCAAATAATGTGAGACATATTTGGAGAAGACAATTTCAGAGATTTAATAAGCTTCGCCTTTTTCCTGCTCCTTTTCAAACTGGATATAAAAGTTTAGTTTTTTTATGTTTAATAATTATAATGATATATTGTTTGTTTTCTTGCTTTTTCTATTTTATTTTTGTCGTTTTACATATTTGAAATAAAATATTGCAGCTTTATCTTGTTAATGGACAAGCAAAAATCCTTGCCAGCATTGTTTAAAACTGTTTATTTCTAATATCTTTGGATATCTTTGGATTTTTGGTCTTTATTTTAGAAGCAATAACAACAATATATAGGCCTCTCTCTCTTCAGGCACAACTTATTTACTTAGCCAAGTTTACCACCACGGTTTGGGTGTTTCCTTTACTGTTTACTATGAACTTAAAGTATTCATGAGAAACTTTTTTGAAAGGCATCATATAAGTGCAACGGTGTAATGTCATTGTAGATAGAAAAAAAAGGAGTACATGTTCGCAAAAAAAATTTTTTCAGAATAATGTCAGAAATAAGAACATTTCTGAGCTCACAAAATCAAACATTTTTTTTTATTTTGAAACTGAAATATTTTCAAAATCTTTCTAGAAAATTTGTAAAATTTAAAATTTATTGCCATAAATTTACTCCTCATTTTCTGTTTAAAATGGCCCCAATTCACCATCATGAATAAGTGCAAATTTTATTCACTCATTATTATTATTATTTTTATTATTATTATTATTATTATTATTATTATTATTATTAATAATCTGCATCAACCTCCAGCCTTGAGTTGGAAAATCTAATTTGTACTGAGGGCCACACAAAATCACACACTTTGTCCACACTTTGGACACCTCTGGATTAAACAACCCCACGAAAAACCCCACTGAATATAAAATAATAATAATAATGATAATAATGCTCTGTATAAATATTCACATGGTTTTCAGAGATTGTCCAACTGCGCTCTGACGATCAGTGAACAATGACTGCAGAGCTGAGCAGAGTAGAGGGGAATAAGTAGCAGCAGAAGAAGTGGATATTGACTAAAGCTGCCAGGAGCTGATAGAGGGAGTGAGTGGGAGTTATTTGTCTAAGTTAATCCAGGATGATCTGTTGCTCCGAGCAGACACAGAGAAATCAGATGTTGTGTTTACAGGTCAGCATCTCTGATTTAAAGCCTACTGCTCTTGGTTTCTCTGGGCGTTAGCTAATGCTCTGATGATATTGAATACAGTGTTCTGCACCTGAGCCCACACTTGTAATTCAGCAGTGAATGGGACACGGTGATAAATTATTCAAGGATCTGTTTTTTCCTCTCTGTTTGTGTAAGTGAAGGAGTTGGACTGTGGAACATTGTATGAATGCTTTTAATGATCACTTAAAATTAAGGAGGGTTTGCCAAATAACTAAAGTTTGTATTATGTTTAATATATTTTTGTTGAAGTTGGAAGACTCTCTGGGTTGAAGACCTCAAAGTCTGCCCTTTGACTTTTGTACATGAACTGTTGTTTGTACTGTTGGCATCTGATGATGTTTTCACATCTGTGGTTTCTTTTCTGTGATCTGAATGAATTGGTGAGTTAAACTTGTAACTTTTTTTGATAAGAAGGCAGTTTGATCAGCGGCCATTTTCTTAAAAACTTCAATCAATCAATCAAATTTTATCTGTATAGCACCTTTCAGCAACAAGGCATTTCAAAGTTCTTCACATCATAAAAACAAAAGATTATATACAATTGTTAACTGTGTTAAGTACTGACTGAAGAAATATAATTGTGGCTTTCTCACATTATTAAACTGAGAATCTATTAGATTGCTGAATCCAAAAATAAAAAATGAAGTTAATAAAATATCCGAAACAGTGGGTCTCTGGTTACCTTTTCAGCTGAAATTACCTAAGAATTATATTTCTATGAAAATGTCTTGAAAGTTGCATTGATGATTATCAAAGTGACAAATAAATAATGATTTTTTTTATGCACAAAATCTAATTGTAAAGGACGACAAAAAGGGGAAAAACTATTTGGAAAAGGAGAAAACTTAATCTAAAATTAAACTGTGAACTTAAAGGCAATATAGATATATCCCTTATAAACGCATTTATAAATCAACATTATCCTTATTTTAGCTTTATTTTATTGTACTTTTCAAACAAAAACACTTCCAAAGGGCTTAAAAGATCAGAAGGGAACAACATGGAAATAAAAAAATAAAAACAATTACCAGGCTTTCTTATAAACAATCAATAGAAGTCAAAACGGTTACAAATCCAAAAAGAAAAAAAGATTTATCAAGGAGACACCTTTAAAGATAATATTTTGGGGAAAAAGAACCCCAAAATCTGCTGCTTTTTAAAAATTTATCTGCAGCTATTCTTTTAGCACTTCAAGCTTCTACAAATTGAAGAAACCGCAAGTAGGCCAACAAAGAGCTCTCAGGTGGTGAACGGGCCTGTATGACAAAAAATCACAAATTCATTTAAAATTCCCTCGATGTGACGAGAACGATTGTAAAATCTGTTCTAAATACAACAAGAATGAAACACAGGAGAAGTGAGAGCTCTTCTGACTCTCTGAGATAGGGATTAAGACTGATTGTTGATGTCATTTATGCAAAAAAAAAAAGAAGATAAAACATTTTACTTTCCAGTAGTTGGTGAGTGCAGTCAGGAAATAACATTTGCTTTCAAGACAAACAATTTCAGACAAAACAATTGCTGTAAACACATTAGAAAAAGTACCTCTTCCTTTGGAAACAGTGAACAGAAATATGGATCGCTACCAGAGCGATACAATAATGTTCATCCTCTTTTAGAATGAAATAAAGAAAAAAAAACTTTATGCTTTAATTGTATACATAATTATATGCTTCAGTGATGCAAAAGGTCTATAAATGCATGCACTCTCAGTCTGCATCAATACTCAGAAAATGTTGACCACTGAGTAAAAGGTCAGGCTTTGCCAGAAGGTGTTATTAAATTTCATAAACAGCAGAGACCATTTAGAGATTTGGAAGAGCAGGAAGTTAGTATCTGCTTCGTTTCTTCTCCATCTTAACACAAAAGCAGCAAGAAGATCAAAAGGCAGAAGTATTGATTTGTGCTGTGCCTGGACATGTGAGAACAATTTAAACCAATTTCTCACAACATGCTCCTAGACTACTCAGGTTTGAACTTAGAGTGTGGATAACTTCATTAATGCAACCTGGAATGGAAAAATGAATAGTTAGATGTTCCAACTTTTTTGTCTTATTGTTTGTGTATGTTGGTAAGAAAAACTTTTTTTTCCTCCAATAATAAAAGCTTGATGGAGAAAAAGGGCAAAACCAGGAGACAAAGTATTTTTTATGCTTTGTTTCGTGAGTCTTCTAGCATGAAACACCCAGGAGACAGACAGGCTTTGAGAACCAGTTTGGAACAGAAAATATGTAAACAATGTCAGTTTTATATTCACCTCAGGATCTTATTCTGTGAATTCTAAAACCATTAAAGTCCTATGCAAGAAACAATAGCTGGAAAATGCAGCATTTTAAGTAGTGTTTAATAAATAAACAAAAAGAAACTCATTTTCATATCACATTTCTTTTTAAATCTCACTTCATACATTAAAGAATTATGTTCAGGTATTTATTGTCTCTATGGATATCAAGGATATGGATTAAAGAACAACTGAACTCATTTGGTTCATCTCTTTAAAATAAGTATTTATGTGTTTCCTGGATCTACTTAAATAAAAAAAACTTTGTTCTTAGAAAGCCACGCTCTTCCACAGCAGGTTTAAAGACAAGTATAGAATTCAAAAGTGTTTTTGTAAGTATGACTTGATGAAAGAAGCAGACGTCTCTGAAAGGCGTGCATCAAAAATGATAGCATAATTAATAATTAACCTTGAAGATTCACGTTGAGCGACCGCCAAAACTAATGTGAAAGCTGTTATTGTGAAAAACCTTGCAGTAGATCCTGGTATTTGCAAAAGTTATGAAAAACAGTCGTTTGTGAATCACAAAAAAATGCAAATACTTTAAATCCCTTTTAAAAGATGTCTTATTTTAATAATTCAGAAACCAAATAGACCTCAATGTATAGGAATACTCACAGTGAAAACCGTCTTAGTACTACCGCTGAAGCTAACATTCATGATCTTCCTTCACAAAACTCTTGGGAGTTCAGCCAATCAGCAGCAAGGAAAACCAATAACAGTTCTGGATTGGCTGCTGTGCAAACGTCAGCCAATGGCGTATCAAGTAGAATTGTACCTCAGTATTTCAACTTCCCAAGCCTATTCTTTTGAAAGATTTTATGGAAAAATCCACATATGGGTGAATTTTCTGCACTCCACAGACAAATCTGCAAAAACTAAACTTTGATCTTAACTTTGAAGATGATAAAATATGTGTTTATAGGAAGAAAAGGCACTAAAACAGTCCTGCCAAGTGGTATAAAATAACTCTGGGTAGCATCTAATATGGGAGCAAACATACATTTTTTTCAAAAGTTGTATTGTTTTTAACATAAAAACAATTCCCTCAACTCAATATACATTTAAACTGGCTGTAAACTCAGGTGAAGAATAAATCACATGGAGATTTCCTGTCGGCCATAATATCCCATATTTTCCAGATCATCACCAACAGAAATGGATCAGGGCTGTTATTTTCCTGCGCTGAGAGATAACATCGGCCCAATGTCACCGTTAGCTCAGTGCTGGGATTAGATTTTTATCTTGTGTGATCTATTTACACCTGAAACTTAAGATCTCATCTGTATTCAGCTGCTGTCTTTAAACCCAAGTCTGACGATGCCTTTATTTGCATAAACACTGGATATATTAAATCTTATCTTGTCTTGCTTGTGTTTGCAGTTTTCTTGAACCCTAATAGAAACAGAAATGTATTAGAAAGTGGTTGCTCTGTTTGTCACGATGGAGGGACTGGTGTATGGACATGGATGGATAGTTTAGTAATCCCATGGGAAATTTAACACTTGGTCACAAACATGTAATTAAACTTAGATTTACAGCTTTTTGCTATGATTGCATATCCTTAATAAATTACATTATTGTAACGTTCACTGTGAGTTCATGATCACATAAACTTTCTTGCCGCTGATATTTTTGCTAATATCGCTGAACCCCTGGTGAGCCTTTAAAACTGTACAGCATTATGACTTGCAGGGTTTTCAGATCATACTTTGGTATAATTTGCTTACAGAATATCGATTGAGCGATTGATTGATTGATTGATCTGAGGTTGAAGAAGCATCAGTGGAGGTCTGATTGAATTGGGAGTGATGTTAGTCTAGACTGCGATCTGAACAGACGCCCTGCCGCTTCCTGTTCAAAGCTGTCTTCCAGACAAACAGGGTCTGCGTTCTGTACGCATATCGCTATTATCAGAAGAAACACTCATGATAAAAGCCAAGACTACTCCTGATAACTATAATGATTTAATACAGATACTCAATTATCCCCATGTTCCCTAATGTCAGGATTTAAAAAGATATGATCAACCAGTAACAATATCAGCGTTAATTCATAGGACTCAGGGAGTGGAGCTCACGTGTTCTGAGATTAATATTTAGTGGTTACTTTTTTGCTGAAATCATTGTTCCATGAATGTTTAATGCTGGAGATGGAGGTAGCGTGAGGATTTTCTAAAAGCAAATGATGTTCTTCACTAGCATGAGGAGTCGGTGGAGAGAGGATAGAGATAGTTAGCATTTTTTTAAAACTATTTAATTACTACTTAAGTGACATGGATGCACATATGGAAGACTGGTGCAGCCAAAATTGGCTATAAAAATAGAAAGAAGTAAAATAATTCATAACGTAAGTAGTGTGGCAAAGATTGCAAATAAAAAAAAATAATGTTCACAACTTGTCATTTTCAACAGTATTGATTTAACACCACTATTACTTAATTTTCCATTTTGTTTACAATCTATTTGTACTTCATAAGATTTGTTTCTCTTTTCTCTTGTTTTTTTTTTCTCATTTTTGTCATATTAAATAGTTATTTAATACTTTTTAGATTTCTATTTGGGTCTTAACTGCTTCGAAAAACAGCAAAAAAAAAAAACAGAGCCGCTTTTTGACAATAATGTTGTGTTGGTGTTTTGAAAATGAGCCATTTCAAAAAGCTCCCAATTGTTGAGTGTTGAGTCACAATCGACAGGCACTGCACTGTTATCTAGCAACCAAAACAGAATTCCAGTAAGTTTGGTCAGCTGATTTTACCTCTGTATACACCTTGCAATAACTGCTGGAGAAGACAAGAGTTTTGTTGTTGACTTTCCATCCAGAAGCCACTTGCTGCATTATTGTTGGCTGTGCAGGAGTCTCCACTTTTGCTTTTCAAAGATGTAGAGTTGTATAATTGTGCATCTGTTTGCAGCTATTTTCACATGTGAGAGTAAACATTAAGTTGAGTGAACGTGGCCAGCAGCAGCTTAGTTGGATTTAAAGTGATGAGAGGCCCTAAAACAGCTCATTCTGGTTGAACTGAGCAGCCTAACATCCTGTTATTTCATTATCTAAGAACGATAATGAACACTTTTTGTAATAACTATTAAAAAAAGTGTCATGAACATGTTTTGTGTAGCCCACAGACCTATCCCAGCCTGTTCAAAGAAGCATAATAGGTGACCTTTAATGTTATAAAAAGAAATGGCTCCGTGTCCACTGTACCGCTGATTTATTTCACAATATTAGAAAGGCCTGAGCTGCACATTTTGAAATATATTTCTGGTGCTGACTGCTTGAGTTTTTATCATATTCCTGATTATACAGCACAGGAAATTAGAGACCGAAAGGCAGAGCAAAAGCCAATGCCCTGGGGATTTGCCCCACAGATTCACCTCTTAGCTAAAGGTCACCAGCTGGAACAGTGTCTCAGTCGGTTTGGGAGAAATGCACACGTGCTCTGCTGATGCGTTTGAGGCTCCGGGAGGGCACAGATAGGATGAGGGGAGGTCCCCACAGACTACAGGGAAAACTCCTGACCCTGCACTGTCTTGACAGGCAGCTTTGGTTTCTTGTGAAATCCCTGTGCAAACCTGCAGGCAGAGGACAAGGACTCATATTATATATTTTGTGACAGAAATACATAAACAGAATTTAATATCTTTTTAACCTTGTCGATTTGATGCGTCTTGAAATATTTTGTATCAGCAGTATTTTTCTTCCTACTGGCAACCTTGTTGCTTGTTCCGGGGGAAAGGTGACTTGCTTGTGGATGGTAAGTAGGGCTACAACCAACAAATATTTTACTAATAAATGATTCTATCGATTACTCTGACGATTAATTGGATTAAAAAAATTTGATTCTGCAGATTTTTAATTTTAAACCACCACCTTTGTCAAAAAAAACAGTACAGGCAGTGATAGACCACAAAAAAAATATACAGTTGTTCAACTTAGTCAATAAAATCCTCATTTGAAAACACCTTTTTGTTTATATTCAGATCATCTTTTATATGCGACAGAAATATGATTCTCTCTGCGCTGTAAGAGGTCTGATGGAAACCAGGCGGGTGAATATGAACTGGTCTCACTTGTTTATTGCAAACAAACATCTTTCATTTACCCCATGTCTGACTGCAAATAGCTTCTGATTTGACATAAATGACAAACTACATGACGGATCAGAGAGCAGAAAGTGGGTTTTTCTCTGGTTACTTTAATGTTTCCCACCAAGTGCAGCAGGTGCCAGAAATTGAATGCGGCAACACTATTTTCTAGCTGTTTAATTTTTATTATTAGCACAACACAACAAAGCTGTGTTTTTGTAGGTTCTGTGGCCTTGAGGGTGATAGCAAAAAAAAAGAGGAGCTGTCTAGGAAAACTGGAGAATTTAAAGTATCTTGAATCAGTCCTTTTGGGCCCAGTTTAGGTGCTTGGAGAGAAATCTTCAGGATATTTATACCAATAGAAAGTTAGAAAGACTTGAAGACTTGGCGACCCTGTGGACAAGAATGAACTTTGTCTGCTGCCAAGCAGATTGGGGATTGGGATGGAGGTCTGGGCTGGGTTTGGAGGTTTCTGTGGAGTCAAGGGTGATGACTGCAGATCCTACTCCCGCCACGACTCATTTGTCTTAGCTGTGTCACTTTCCGCATTTGGACATTGGAAGAATTGGTATGTGGGCGTGCGGTGGTGGCGTAGGGGATAGCGCGACCCACATTTGGAGGCCTTCAGTCCTCGATGCGGCGGTCGCGGGTTTGATTCCTGGACCCATCCGACGTTTGCCGCATGTCTTCCCCCTCTCCTTCCCCCTTTCCTGTCAGCCTACTTTGGAATAAGGGACACTAGAGCCCACAAAAGACCCCCTGGTGGGGGAAAAAAAAAAGAAGAATTGGTATGTATTTGACTCAGTATGGCGGCCGATTCTTGATCCATGCCTTGGTTTTCTGTCATCATGACGGCTGCTGCGCTCTTCGTTCACAGTCAAGCCCCCTGGCAGATGGTGCAGAACGCAATGGCACGTCTGGTGTTTCATCAACCAAAAAGGACACATCACCTCATTATTCACTGACCTCCACTGACTGCCAAATGTAATTTAATTCACTAACACCCTCCCAGACTACTGGGTACTCTGTATTGCAATGGGACTGTTAACCTTTGAACTTTTCCATATTTTGTCACATCACAACCACAAATGTGTGTGCATTTTCTCTGAATTTAATGTGGTAGACCAACACAAAGTAGTGCAGGATTGTGAAAATAAAGGAGCATGGTGCATGGATTTATGGGCATGTACTTTCCACCCAAAATTTATGCTGACTTCTGCCAGCTTTGGTCAGCTAGTGACTGATAATTTTGCTCATTGATGTTTTTCTACATAGCTCAACCTTCATCAGATTGGATGGAGAGCATTTAGTAGCATAAATGTTTAAATTATACCATGGATTCTAAATTGAAAATGTGTTCAGACTTTGACTGAGCCAATGTGGACCCATAATTTAGACCATTTCCTTGTAGATCTGTAGATGATTATATTCATGCTCTTATTTTGAAGGGGGGAAAACAGATTACCCAGAAGTTTAATTTTCTCTCCACATATTCTGTCTCAAATTCCATTTCTTTTGTACCCAGAATGCATCGCTAAACATTTTTATGACTGTTCAATTAAGTAAAATCAGCATCAGTGTTAGTAAGACTCAACAACTAAAACGCTGAAACCATGAGAACCACTTCCTGAAGCTCTAGCTGTAGAGGCAGGAATGAATTGACATGTTTGAGCCTGGTGAGGGTCATATGCCATGTTGTAGCACATGCTTTGTCATAAACACATGCAGGGTATCAATATAGTTGAAGATAGGACTTTAGCACTGGCATCTGCTAAATACAAAGTTGGTGTAGCTCTTTAGCCTTAGCGGAATTAATGTTTATGATTTTGTCAGCCTAATAGCCTAAGTTAAGACTTAGGCAATTAAGCAATTGGACTGACGATTTGTTAGTGGAACTGCCTTTTTTGATAGTGGTTTCCACCACTGGTTATATGTATTTAAATGGATAAAACTGCACATGGAGTGCAAATTTAATAACTACATAAAGAATTCTTAAGTTGATAACCAAACCTTCAACACAGATGTCGAACCTTATTGAACTGAAAGTTTATGAAGGAGACAAGTAATTTGATGGGCAAAAATACTGTTAGGGGAGTAAAAGTTTTCAAAGTTAGTGAAAGCACTAAGGGAAAAATTACCTCCACTATTACCACATTAGCGGAAATGTTCCCTCCACTGGATATGACACTGTCATCAGCAATACACGTTTTTAATACAAAGCCGCCTCCATTTGTATTTGTAACCATGTAATATTCTTTCATTCTCATCAAGACTCACAACAGTAACATCCAACTGGGTCAAAATAACACCCCCTGTGTTACCACACTGCACTTCTTTGTTCCTTGGATTCTAGACTCATTCTGTCAGTTTCTTTGTTTCCACTGACAAGTTGTCTCAGTTTGCTTTTAAAGTGACTAAAATTGTGCTAGATCACTCCTCCAGATGACTGTGATCCTTAGTGAATCCGACACTGATACCAGAAACAAGATGCCTGTATACTTTACCAACAAAAGGTTGTTAGCCAGTAATCTAATAACAAATATGAGCTATTTAGAAACCAGGGTAATCAAAATAGGAAGTTGATCTTTGTACAGGAACCTAGGTTGCTTGGTTATTAAACTACAGTATATTTTCATGTTTCTTTTCCATCCTAGAGAGAAGATCTATCTATGGACTTACATTTTTTTTCTAGGACTACATACAGACAGCAGCTCATATCAAACGTTTTGATATGAGCTTCCCCGGAAGACGGTCTAACTGGTCCAATTCCTATCAACCCCCCAAAATATGTATCTGATAGTCCTCAAACCTTCTGCTGTCACAGCGATCATGTTGCATTTTACCTGACTTTCAGGTTTATGTGAGATATGCATCTTAATTCTCCACCAGAAGAAGTCAGTAGCAGTAAACCGGATTTAAACAATGGGTAAAAATTATAATTATTAAAATAATAAAAGAAGTACATCGCATCACTGTCCTGCCACTTATTCTGACCCTACATCCAAACAGACTTCTCTACAGAAGTTGCAGAGAATTCTCTATAAAAAGCCATAGCTTCTAGCTGTGCTTTCTTTTTCTTAGCGTCCTTTGTATTTTCATTTTGTGACAATACTGTGGGCTTCCATCTGTCAACCGTAAAATCAATCCAAAGACTGCAGTATCCATCATTCCTTCCATAGACAGAGTGATGCTGTGTGATGTCTACATTCTTCTTTGGCGCATGTGGGTTGCTTTGGGGACGTAAACTGTTTAAGCAAAAGTCTGAATAGTTTGAACGACCACCAAAAAGCAAACTTGATTTCAGCAAAAAATTGGAATTCAGTATTAAGACAGTCTACTCACAATGGTAAATTAATGTATTCTTTCCCAATTAATTTGTTTTATTAAGTTCACATTCCAGCTTTACTTGCTTTTTCTCCATTACCCAATGCACGTTCTGTAGAAACGCTTCAAACGTCTTTAACATTCAAGAATGTTGATGTTTGCTGTAATGCATCCTCATTGGGACGTATATTTTCAGTCTATTCATGAAGAATTTGTGTTTTCACATCTGAGAGTCCAATAGACTTGGTTTAACTGGGGACAAAAATTTTAACATTTGTTACATTTTCAGCTGGTGTGGTTTGCATCAAACAAACCAAACCCTTTGAAAAAGCTGTTCCCTTCCTCGCCTGTGATGGCAATGCACCAAGGGGTCTCCAGTCCACTTGGGGTTCACATATACATTCAAACGACACCAGAGTTCAAGTCAACTGAACCAAGATCCAAAATTTAATTGTGAAGTCACACCTTCCCAGGCGAACCGAGCTCAAACGAACTAGAGCTGGATGAAAGGGGACTAAACACGGCTGGTCTGAATGGAACGTAAATCTGTTTTGTTTACCCGTTTGAGGACTTTCAGGACAGGAACATCTATTGATTTTCGAAACCTACATCCCCAACTAAAGTTGGATTTGTTGTGCAGCCTTAGCAAGAACTACAGCATAATGAAAAAAAGAAATTTACCCACCCATTCTAATTATTGATTTCAGGTCTTCCAGCCGCTGGCAGCTTTGAAACAACCTTAATATGTTTGATGTTTGCATTAATATTTCTGCCATCTATGCACAGCACTGAGGGACCTGAAGAAGTCTCTGTGAACAGTTTGTGATCTGAAGCTTCTGAAAACTTGCAGACAAAGCTGCAACAATCGTGAGTTAATCCACAGAGGAGCTGTAAAAAAGCTCAGCAGCTCATACCTACACTATACACAGCTACTTTTGTACCATAAAGATCATCAGGACTTCATTACCCAGCTGTCACTCTGCTCAGACAACCTGCCGTAGATTCACAACACTCCCATATTAACTCCTCTTGCACAGTTCAGACTCAGCCTTGGTTGTTAGTGTGATGAATTTGACTTTCTGGACGTATTAGCCGTGGATCAGTCCAAGATGAGACTTTTCATTACAGAACTGACAGAAGAGAGTTGGTCGGCAGCAGATCCTGCAAGTGTTCATCATACAGCTATCAGCCTATCATGTCTGTGGTCCATCGCTTCTGAGGAAGGATGTAGAAATGGAGGGAGAGAGAGAGAAAGGGAAGATACATCCAGAGGGTGGTGAAATGAAGGTGAGTGATTTGAATGGAAAGGAGGGGATGCACAGAGAGGGAGGGGTGTTAGGGGAGATAAGGGAACGGCAACGAGTGCATGACTGATGAAGATGGGAATGAACAGAGAAGGAGAAAAACTGCCCAAGAAAGGAAGAAGGGGGGTTGAGATGGAAGGTAGGCTGAGAAAATGAGATTGAAGACAAAACACAAAGAGGTTGTGAGAATGACATCAATGAGTTATGATAACCCAGAGCGAATTCAATAAATAAACACGTCAGTATAATCAGACCACTTTAAACGGGATGTCAAAACACCCCTGGAGTTACACTGCTCCTGATTACTCTGTGAACCGCATCACCACAGCGTCAATACACACACTCCCGGTTGTGGCATTAAAATAGAAGACGTTCCTTTATTATAGTTGTAAATCAAAATGGAACTGGGAAGTGGAAGTGAGGAATATTCTCCTGCTGTTAAATCGGTGGCTTTGCTGACAACAGACGAGGGAGAAAAGTAGAAACTCCCCCCGGGAAGTAATTAGTATGGACAGTTTTTAGTGTTGACACCGCTGGCTTGGCTTTCAGATCTCTCATTTGCTTTCTCCTGCTGTCTTGGGAAAACATTTCATTGCCAATTTCAGCATTTTTTTCACCCTTTTCCCCCCAAATTGAAATGTCTTTTGTTTGCTTCAGAGGTTTCATGCACAGAAAACCTTCGGGAGCCTCAGAAAAATCATTACCGACCAGGAATTAAAATGAAGAAACCAGACTCTGGTTTGCTGTGGTTTCTAAACATGATGAATGGGTTGTTTTTGAGTTTCTTGTTTCTCGCAGTATCTCTTATTCCAGCTACTGGCTCTGGAAATTTTCCAAATAATTTATTCTTTTCATTTTCATGATTATTAAAGGAATTGCTGGATTGCATGTTGGAATACTTGTGAAGGATGTGATAATGTCTGTACTTATGTCTGCAATTGTTTGTTTTGTTGTAATTGTTTGTTGCTCCTTTAATGATCTGAAGCCGTTGCTACAGATCTGGCATCATTGTCTTGTTTTTCTTCTGGCGCACTGAAAACAATGTTTATGTGGGTCTTAGTGAGAAAAGGATGGAAATCTTGTGAAACATTCAGTCTTTGGTGCATTTCTTCTAGAGCATGTTTATTGGGATCAAACGTGTGGAATTTGGCGTTCTGCTGGGTCAGGGCAGAGTCCTTTTTACCTCAACATCTCCCTCTATTTGTGTGTATTTGTGTGTGTTTAGATTTAGACATCAACTGAGCATCTAAAAGTTACATTTCTGTGTTGTATAAGTACTATCATAAACTAATTGGTTTTTTCAAGCATCCAACATACCTGGGTGAGTGTAGCTTGAGATGAATTATTGCTATTTTTTAGATTATTGGATTTGAGTCGCAAGGTGTTTACATGGTTAGTAACTGTGCTATTGCGTCATTTGTGCAGTAAGGAGTTATTCTTTTATCCTGTTCATTGTGTCTTTCTACACCACTGAAGAATAAGGTAGATGCATTTTAGTCTGCGTTCACACAACATCTTGATGCTCAGTTCCATTTTTTTTACTCAAATCCCACTAGTTTTCATGGTCATTCCTACACCTGAATCATGAGACCGTAATCAGACTTCTGTTTGAACAATTTACATCCAGAAAGCAGAAGAAGACGATGTAAACGTCACTCAACAGCTGACGGTTTACATGAGTAATAATGGACGCCGCTGTCTATGGATCAGTTTTGAAGCTGTTGAGCAGCAAGAGTCAACAGTATTGTGACCAAATCAAAACAAGATGAAGGGAGCCAAGAAAAAAAAAAAAGCTGCTTGGCTCCGTCCAGATTTACAGCATCTGGTTTGTTCTGGGGCAGAATTAAGACATGTTTCACATTGGTGACGTAAAAGTTGAATAAAATACGACACAAGAGTTCAGACTCCAGACTCTTTGAAACCTATGAGATACATATCTGACTTAGCACCATATAAGGAAGTGGGACAAATCAGATTTCTTTTGAGGGGGGGTGAAAAGATTGGAATTGGGTTGCTCAAACTTCCAGAAAAAACTTTGATATGGGTCACATAAGGGCAAAAATCAAAAAAAGGATGTGTGTAACATATACCTGTTGTATGAACGTAGCCTTACTCTACGGCTCTCAGTCATCATGTAAAATGTTAGTTTTTGTCAGGACAGCTTTAAAAAGACACAATTATGAGCTGTCTGAAAGGTTTTTCAGGATATATATTCTCTTTGATTTAAACCATGATGGTTTAACTTGAGTTTTCAAGTGAATGAAACGCCAGCAAAATTTAAAAAGTACTGATATGTTTTGGTATTATCCTCTGAAAACCAAACACAGTATATCAACTTTAAAGCCTCATACTAACAATCACGTACAATGGTGAAGAGTATAAGACTTGTTTTGCAGTTGTAGTGGAACAAGAGGCCATCTGTCCGACAGCCAAAGCTTCACCCAAACTGGGTCATTAGTGATTCCAAACACCATTGCAAAGCTATAGGAGAGAGGCTGAAAAAGAATGAATATGATGCAATGACCCAGACGAAGCCTTGACCTCAACTTGATTGAAATGCTGTGGTGGAACCGAGAGAAACAAATTCATTCGAACCTCAATGAGCTGAAGTGACGCTGAAGAAGAGTGGGCCAGAATTCCTCCACACGATGTGAGCGACTCGTAAATTCAAACAGAAAACGAAGCTAAAGGTGGTTCAACAGGCCACTGAATACTAGAGAGTCCTTTGTTTTTCCATGAATGCGTCTTTTGTACAGTTTTGACATCATCTAAGCTCTCAAAAAGAGGAAAAGAAATATGAATACTTTTTTTTAATTCTCATTAAATTTTAAGGAGAAACTGCCGAGCGCTGACCCACGTTACTCACCTTGTATTTTCTTAGGGGAATACAAACACCTATTGCACATCTTTCCAGTTCACAAGAACAAGCAACACGACAACAACAAGAGGCACTTGATGTGTTTTTGTCTGCATTCACAGCCACTTGAAAGGAGAAGCAATTCTTGCAAACACCCAACTGCCCTTGATTCTTCACCCTCTGTTTTCTTTCATCCTTTCTGTTCTTCTTCACTGTTTGTGAAAAGGACAATTTTAAATATACAGTTCATTCACTGTGCAACTTGTTTATAAAGTTAGGAAATATAACCTGATTGTTATGCTTCATTTAATACAGGAGCTTATATTTAGCTCATAGGTTCTGCTCCAACACACTTGAATCAACTGAATGGTTAATGACCAAGTCTCTGAAAAACTGGCTCAGCTGCCAAGGAGGTAATTCAGCCTTTTGATTCAGGTGTGTTGGAGCAGAGATGCATCCAAAAGCTGCAGGGCACTGGCACTCGAGAACTGGAGTCGAAGACCTCATTTTCTGTCACTTCAATGGCAAAAAAGTAGAAAGTCGCCTTTTCCATTTTACCAAAGGAAAACCAGAACATTACATTGAATTTTCACCTTGCTGCTCCTGAACAAACTGGTTGTAACAGTGAGTTAAACTAACTCCTTTAATTCCAGAAAAAATGTCCAGTGGAAAAGGCTGGAGTTTAACAGAATGAACAAGAGTCACAGCAGGACCAGCCCAGGATCGGCTTCTGTGGAAACAAAACAAGAGGTTAATAACAAGTTACCAGAGTGAGAAAAATGATCAATATGTCCTCTAGCAGCATAAGAATACAGCAGCACAGCCACAGAGTTGGCTCCATTCCTCTTTGCATGAATGTAACTCGTGCACACGTTCATTCAGATTAAATATTTATTTGCACACTCAATCAGAAGAGGTTCCGCTCATAGCTTTTCAATGCCTCGTTTTAATTGCCATGAAATAAAGTGAGTTAATACAGCTGCTATTTAAAGCCATCCACACCAAACTAATGCAACGGTTACGTACAGTACAGGAGATTAAAGATCAACCTCATTCCACTGTACTGAAAGAGAAGTTTCTATGCGATAGAGACAGAACCGTGGTAAATAACAAACCCGATTGTTATTTATATATTCCTGTCTATAGCAAATATATGTGTATTTATTCTATATGTTTGACTTTTGGCCTTATTTGTACCTGCTAGCTAATGATTTGCCTTACAAAACAGCTGAAACACTAAGTTAGACTAAACACCCAACTGTTTAGATTTGCATTTGAACCATAAAAAATGAAACGTTGACCAACATTTTCACGTGGCAGAACGTTATATTTACGGGTGTTCTCAATTGTTGACTGTGTGGTGTCTTCTGTTTTTCTGTTTTTAAGATGTAAAGCACTCTGAACTTCCTCATTGCCGAAACAAATAAAACTGGTTCATTGATGATTAATTTGCAGGTAAAATTTCTGATATTATCTTACAGTCCTGGAATTATAGTTTCATCAGAACTTTGAGGGACTTCTCTGGGACATTTGGATGCTTAATATATGCAACAGGCTGAGACAACATCATTTGTGTGCATCCAGCATGTCCTGTCTGCATGCATGTATATAGGTGCTTACTCAGAAAGTTAAATAAAGACCCATCCGTTGGCTTATCTGTTATCCATGTAATATTTAGGGATTATTTTTAATCCATCAGGCCTTTCTGCGTTTTATGATGACTGAACATCCTTTGGCTTTTTCAAATGATGCAACAAATCTGGTTGGATAATCTTTGAAGATTTAAGTCAGACAGCAAAAGTGAAAAAACTGCAAACGTGTACATCAGGCAAAAATAATCTCCTGGGTACTTCTGTAAGTATCCCTTTGTTATTGGGATCCACTACATCTTCATTCCCGTCCCACCCCTTCTTGCTGAAAGCCTTCCAGACTCAAAGCTCCCCTGGTGTCCGTTGGGTCTGTGAGTCTGCAGCTGCTGGCTGGTCGGCAGCGGACACTTGATGCCGACACCGTCTGTGACCTGAAGAACGGCAGCTGTGACAGGCGGCCGATGTGGCTGTCACTCGTCCTGACTGATGACAGACACGCAGCAGCATCCTGCCAGCTAACATCTGGGAGAGCAAAGGGCCTGACACTCGTCCTGACAGCAGGGAATTGTGGGAAGATTCACAAAGAAAGCCGGGCGGCTGCTGTGTTTTTCTGATGTGGCTGCTCTCCTTCCTATCACACTGTGAGCGAATTGGTCTCTGCAAGCCCCGTGTCACTTTTGCACCTCAATTCATTTCTAAGAAGGACAGTTGGACTTGAGGAGAAGAGCACAGGCTTGAGGAAATATGCTTACTAACCACAAGTTTCCTTTTCATGCTGCAGTGATTCAGCTTGGCCCAGATTCTTGCAGCCATCATTGTTGACACTTCAACTTTTAGAGTTTCAGAGCAAAGCTTTTTAGATCTAAGGTGATGATTTGGAGTCCATAAGGTCAGAGAACTTAAAAAAGAAAAATATTAAAAGTTACTAACTGGATAGTTAGTGGGGATTGTTGGGAAGGATTCAAAAATAATGTCTATTGTTTCCATAAAAAGGAGAAAAACTCAACTTTTGTTTTTTAAAAAAATGCATCTTAAAAGATCAGAAGACTTATAGAATAATATCTGCTGCACAGATAAGAGCAAGTTAGAGGTGTGTGGTCATAATGAAGTGCAGGAGATTTTTTTTTAAATGAAGTGGACATGTTCACTTTAAACATTTTATTTTATTTTAGGTTTAATTTGATATTAATCGTGCAATATCTGTGTTGTATCTGTAAAACATGTAGTGGAATGGCTGTGAGCATGGTTAAACTGGGAGAAAACCAGTTACCTCTCACCATTGATCTATTATTTAGATAAATGTTTGTTATCAACAGAAAACACTGGCCTTCTGTCCAAAGTTTAGAAAATAAATCGCTGCTGCACTTGGAGGCAGTCTAGGAAAAATAAAACCTTTGCTTGATTATAAGAGTGTAGTTCACAGATTTAAAAAAATAGAAGGAAAAATCGCTCTTAAACAAGGAACTGCTTGCTTGTTATAGCAATCTGCTGTAACGTATCAAACTAACACACCGTCTTCAAATGTAAAAAAACAAATTGCCAACATGTAAGAAAGGAAATGTGAAGCGGTCTCTTCCTCTGCCTTGTCAGAGTCTTCTTGTGGATGGCAGAGACAGTCCAGATTCCTGTCAGGAAAACTAAACATTCAGGCTTCTTTCAGTTTATAAAACCAATAAACTCCACTGATTATTCCAAGCGAAATGCAAAACCAAGAAATTTGTATGCAGGAGATAAAACCTCCTCTCAGCATTAAGTGAAGTTTTATTCTTTTATCTTACGTGAAGTGCATAAAAACAGCACAAAAGCAGAGAGCACTACTATTTGTTTCCCACCCAGGAGTATTGATTGCTAAACGGTAAATTAATGCCTTCTACATTTAAAGCAGTGGGCTCTCTCGCTAATTTCATTAATTGGAAAAGTGCCTGGAATTAGAATTGAGGCTCATTGGAGATAAGTTGAGGACAGAAACATATCTGAAGTGCTTTTGAGCAAACTAATATGTAGGAGATGATGCAGACTTTGCTGATCATGTATGACAAACTAAAACTGACTCCTGTTTTCTCTGCAGTTGATCCCAGTGAAATATGTTTGAGATGAAGTGAAATGTGTCCCTGTCTTTACAGATAAGCACGTACTATTAAGACTGTCAAACATTTCACTTGCTATAATACGCTGTCTATTTTGTCGGCACAACCTGTGATGAGAAAATCAAATCTGATACAGGAAATCCACCATGAGGCTCTGGTTCTCAAACAAGCTGTTTTTTTTTTTTTTTCCTGCTCCTATAGATACAGCGATTTATAAGAGAAAATGGTTTGTTCTCGTAAAGATTTATTTTCTTTTTGACATACTTAAATGTTTCTTATCAGCAAAACAATTTTAATATGAAAAATGTTTTCAAATGGTGATATGGGAAAAGGAAAGCAAACCAACATGGCCTGACAGAAAAAATGGAAATGCCAACCTTCTGAATTTCTGAGTTAAGTTGGATTGTCTGACAGACCCAAAGGATAAAAAAAAGCTCTCTAAACAGAGCCTATCTGACAACATAAAGAAGGATGAAAGATTTCAAAAGCAGCATTGAGTATTTACAGTGAAGTAAAGGGCCAGATTATTACAAACACTTTGCACAGCCATTTATTGGGTTTGGGAGACAATTCTTCTTTTCACATGGGGTCAGATTGGTTTAGACAGTTTAGTTCCTTTAATGAATTGTAGATACTCAGGTCATGTTTGTCTATTTCTAAGATCTGTTGGATCTGAAACATGACACAAAAAGCTGAAGACCTTTCTCTAACTCTGTAAATCCCTAGAAAATTCTGTATTTTCCTATGATGCAACGAAAGTAAACATGCAGACAGGGAGGAATGTGAAGCAGCAATACACTCCATCCAGACTCTCATCCAAATGGAAGCTACATACGTGTTGAAACAATAACAATCTGCTGAGATTATCAGTTGGATATATTGGCACATTTTCCAGGAACCTCATGAAGACTTATGTATATATAAATGTACAACCAGAAAATATCACGCCACAGTATTGCTACACAGAAATAACATCATTCTGAATGAATTGTGCTTTCCAGAAGCTCTCTGCACTTTAAGTCCCTTAAGAATAAAGAGCACCTGGACTGCTGGAGTAATGCTTTCAGAGTTTTGTTTTTTTTTTCCTGTCTGTTCAGTTGGTCACTGTCATGTTGTAACAAAAAAGTGTGAAAATCTAACACCGAAGGTCCTCACAAATTTCAAGGATTCGTATTGTGAGGTTATACCAAGAAGTGTGAGCAAGATGAATAAAATATTTCTAACTGCCAGCCTGAGTGCAGCGACTGCAGGGCTTTAAGGTAAAGCTGCGACCATAATTTGTAGTTTTAGTAAAATGCTGATGATTGTTTTTACTCAAAGGTCCAATTTAAAAATAGAGAAATACTTACAAGGTTATGCAATGTCTTGCAAAAGTAGAAAATCCCTTTTGACGTTGTGCAATCACAAACATCAGTATAATTTATTCAGATTTTATATTATAAACCAACACTAACTAGTACATAATTGTGATGTAAGAGAAAGATGACTCATGGTTCTACATTTTTTTTTACTGGTACTTTGACAAATGTGGTGTGCAGTTGTATTTAGTTGTTCAGGATGTAAGTTTTTATTAAATTTGGTGTTTTGCATGTAGGTATAAAAGTGCAGCTTTCATTGAACCTTTTCTTTCGTCTGACCGGAGAACTTCTATACTAACTACAAGAGTTTCAAAATTAGGAAAGCTTGTGCAAGGCACTGGAGTTAGTGTCAGGGATTTGTTTAAATACCACTAATGCATAAATAATAGATCAGTTAGCCATGCTAGAGCACTAAAGCTAGCTTCTACAGAAGCAGAACAAAAAATGAGATTAGATTTTAGATATTTTCTTTCTGCCCAATAAACAATAACATATTTAACCTGGCAACAGCTCACACGTTTTTAAACTGTGACTTTTCTTAGTACTTAGCGGCTAGCTATGCTGCCGCTACAGGTTATTGTTTTTTTTGTGTGTGGGGTTTTATTTTTTTTAACAAGAATCATCTTTGGTAATTCAGTTTCTGTTATTTCTTCATCTGATGGGATTCTTTACCATTTTTAAAAAAATCTTCAAGCGAATAACAGTTTTCTTGTAAAGTCTGCTGTTGAAAAGTACTGAATTAGCACCCTAGTGGTGGTTCTAATTTACCAGAGATTGCAATGTGAAGCCATGTTTCCTTAAGGGGTTACAAAACACAACTGAACAAAAAGACAGTGTGATATTTAACTGTTTAATATGCTAACTATATTAAACAGTATGTATAATGTTAAGTATGCCAGAGAGACTTTTGTGGCTCTGGGGCTGCAGGTTACAGACCCCTGATCTAGGAGATGATCAGCTGGAGCTAAAAGTTCAACACCTTTTTTTTTTTTTTATTCATTATTGAAGTAAAACTGTGATGGAAAAAAAATTGAATTGGTCCAAGTGCCCATAATGGGGACCAGGACCAGTTCTACGGGGGCCCTAGCCCCTGTTGGCTCCTGTATAGAACCGCCCATGGCCAGGCCCTTGAGCTAACATGATGGGGTTAAAGGCTACAACCAGAAACGTGCTACAATTGGACAAATTGTAAAAGTTTCCTTTTTTAAATAAGTAATTCCACTTTTTTGTGAAGGCTAGACTGCTGCAAGCAAAACCTTGAAGATTTTTTTGCATTAATATCAGAATATTATGCACAGAATTGAACTTTTAAATTATTCTTTTTATTTCACACTGGAATTTATTTCACTTCGTTTGCATTTGTGTCATTTGTGTCCAGCTTTGAGAGGTCAAGTAATAATACCACCTATCCTCTTACCTTTGTAAAGAATCTGAATTATCAGGGACTCCTTTAATATCTGACTTTGCACCCCCAGGTGAGTTTATTAAGAGGAGAATATTTCATCCCCTCTCTCCCCAGGCCCTTTGTCCTGATGATTTGGGTGCATGGAGAGTAATTAAGATGGTTATATTCAACTCTTGGTCAGAGGGCATTTGTGTAATAACCGTTTTTCTTTCAACATTTCATGGTCCATCTCTAAACCGGCAGCCAGTTAAAGGGAAAACTTACCTTTAAGAAATACAAGCTAATGAAAGGGACTGCAGATTGAAATGGGAATTTTTCTTTGATTTATACTGATTTACTTTTGATTGCATTGTTTAATAATGATCAGACTTAAAAAAAAAATCAATGCTTTTTGTTTTCAAAATAAAATAAAACTTGCAAGTTATGTCCCCCTAAACAACATGTCCTCCTGGCTTTCTGTGATGGAGCAATAACTTTTCCTGATCTGGAAGTCAGGCTGTCACTGATTTGACGCTCAAGCAACCCGAGGCACTGAAGCTTTGGGATTCACACAAAGCCAAGCCTCATCACTTTTGTTTTAAGACATGTTTTCAGACCTACCGTCTCTGGTTTCTGCTGAGGAGTCATGTTTGGGGTTTTATTTTTTTGTGACTTTTACAATGACCTATTTAGAGAATGCTGTGTCATCAGGATCCCAGATGGTGTTAAAATGAATCTCTGTGAAATCAGCAGGAAACGTTTTGTTTTTTTCTTTCTTTTCTAACATTTTTTTAATAACTTGGAGAATTACAACACATTGTATGCTGGCGTAATGTTTAAATGACAAAAAAAAAAAAAGAATTAGGTGGTTTCTGTTATTTAGTTCCATTTTTTTTATTTTGAACTTGCTTGTATCTTATTATGTTTTTAATATTTCTCTAAAGGTCTTGGAAGATTTTACTTCATTCTTGAACATGACAAGTTTTGTCAGTAAATTCATGTTTTGAAAGCTGCAAAGATTACATGTAGAAAAGCAGAAATGCATAAAAATGCTTCATTAATTACATATCTTTGTTTAGTTGAAGTGAAAAACATTGCTTTTCTCTTCATTCACCTGTTAGTGGGTGGAATGTAATAAACAGCAAGTAAATATAAAACTGATTGAGACCAACAAACTATTGGTGGTCGTAAAGTCATGTTTGATTGGCATATTTAAACAAAGTGGACCCTGTTTTGCTAAATCAGAAGGTATGAGCCAGTTGCCTAGTTTGTATTTCCAACTCTCTGTTGAGTTCTGGCATTAATAATGTGATGAACAGAGCCAGAGGACACCAATTGTTTTGACTAGGAAACAGTGTGTGGTATATGGATATCCGTGTTCTTGGAATTTCCTACAGAAGTAAATGCACCACTTAATAAGGTTGACATCCCGCTGATTAGTATGATGAGGTTCAGCTGTTGCCATTGCCATTGACTCAGAGGAAACGATGTGAGAGATGAACATTTTTCTTTTTTTCCCCCACAAACATTAAATTAGAAATTATTTTTGAGAAACACTCACTTTTTGGTGGACAGGAGAGAGATGACAGAGAAGAGGTGATATGGGAAGACTACTTGGTGGAAAAGCAGGTAGGGTAATGATTCCTAATTTATCTTTATCTTTAGTTTAGCTTGCTAAAACTAGCCCCATTAACAATGCTTCCCAACGTAATTCTGAAAATGTACTGGTAGATGTAATAACTGCATTATTGCACTAACTTGCAATGCATCTTAAATATAACTTCAAATGGAACTAATCAACTATAGAAATAATCATTTACTACACAATTTCATGTCACGTAGCATTGTGCTACCTTTGCGTGATTGTTCATGCAATGCGACTGCATTTAGAGTTGTTTGTGAACGGTTTATTACCCCAAATCAGTCCACATGCAGAAAAAGACTAGATGTCGGATAGCAACGCACCGTTTACGGTAGTAGTAATGTACGCCACTGTCTATCGAGTTTAAAGTTGTTGAGCCACGGGACAAGAAGAAGACAAAACAGACAACAGTGCTTGCTTCAGCCAGTGTTTACGTCGGACTTGGTGTGTTTGGTTTCTTGTAGTGCAGGGTGATGACGCGTCTCAAGTTGATGACGGGTCATCCAGACTGCTGAGGCTATGGAAAAAATATTAATTGGATAAGTATTTGATTTAGAACAACATATGGAAGTGGCACAAATCAGTTTTCAGGCTTTTGTTTTGTTTGTTGTTTGGTGAAAAGATCGGAATTGTGACGTTCAGACTGCCGTGAAAAATTGGATTTGGATGCACTTCACTGCTGTGTGTGAATGTATGTTGTCGGAAATAAGGGCTCAATTATTGTAAAATGAATGAGATGTTTGATATCAGGGATAATTTCCTGGGTGAACAATTATAATATAATTCTAATCAAAACGTGTGAAATTGAAGGTTGTAGGGTTTGAACAGTATGCACTGACCGCACGGAAGCAAAAAGCTTTATAAATAAATTGGAATATTTCAGGAAAGTTAATTTGAAATTCTTATCAGGTTTCCTTCTGTTTTTGAAATTTCTATTTGTGTTTTGGTTTAGAGCTGAGGGAAACACACAATTCACACATTTAAAATTTTCTTTATGGTGATTAAAAATTGTTTTTACAACAGAAATGTTTTGTTTTTGTCCTGTTGTGGCCAACGCAGTAACAAGTAAAGGTTGCAACAAGGCATTTTTTGATATTGATTCAAAAGTTTGTCAATACCAACGAACAATTTTTATTTCATCCAATTTTTGAGAATTGTGTTCTTGCAATTTTTCCATTGAATTTTGTTCAATAACAAAGATTATATGTGTTTACAAAATACTTTCATAATATATTCACATGACAAATGGTAACAATAGAAAGCAAAAATAAAGTAAAAAAAAATCTTTTTTTTTTTAAAGTGCAAAAACATTTCATGAGAGCAAATCAAAACCAAATTTGTTTCTTGGTTTTTTTGTTTTGTGCTGATTTTACAGAAAGGAAAGTGTCCATACAGGGTCATTGTTAAAAGAGCTGCTGAGTCCAAGCACAGCAATGGCAAGTTCAATAAAAATGTGAGCATTGGGTGTGTAATGGTATATTTTCATCCATCCATCCATCCATCCATCATCCATCCATCCATCCATCCATTTTCTGTTCACCCTTCGTCCCTAATGGGGTTGGGAGGGTTGCTGGTGCCTATGTCCAGCTATGTTCCAGGCGAGAGGCGGAGTCACCCTGGACAGGTCACCAGTCTGTCGCAGGTATATTTTCAGTAGTTGCTTTATAATTACATCAGTTTTACTGATATAAACAGCTGAAAGTATGAGTTTTTTTTTTTCAGGTTCACCAGCATGAAGGCATCACAGCTCTTCACCATGTAGAAATGTTCATTAGCAGCATTAAAGTTTTATAATTATGGAATCAAGACCAATCAGATTAGTAACCTTTAAGTTGATCCTCTTTCTTTTTGGATTTAAAAACCGAGTAAAAGTGAATATTTGAGCTGTAGAAGTTGGTTTGAATGAAGACGCATCTGAGCGATGACAGATGTTATGATGCCGGAAAAACAAAAGCTTCTGCTTGAAGTGAGGTCTTCACAACCCTTTACTGCCTCCTGTCTGACAAACCTTTGAGGAAGAAAAGCCAAAGACATCCCACCCATGAAAAAACCTTTAAAACTGGAGGTGAAAATAGTTTTTGGCAGCCTAGGTTCAGTCAGTCAAAGCTTCCCGCTGACCTACAAAAATTCAGGTTGGTCTTCAGTGTAAATAGCTGAGCTCCTCCTGTCCACATTAATTTTGTTTTAGATTCAAGTGCTAAAAGTAAATATAAGATGTCCAGTTAGCAGGGCCATAAATTAACACCTACATATTTGGTTTGTTGAAACATTTTGATGAGTTTCGGTAACCTGTGGAAGTCTTCAATGATAAATTAAATCAATGAAACTTTATTTGCACGTCTCAGACTCGCAGCAAATGTCATCTCAATGTATTTTACAGAAAACCTTATTGATAAACAGAAATATTGAGTCAATCCAAGGCTTTAAATCTGCTGGCGCTCTTATGTCCTATGGGCGGAACAAAACGTTATGTGATTTTTAAAAATTTGTTTATTTTTTTCAGCAACACCATTCCCATGGTGTTGGAAAAATTCAGAATTTTAAAGCTAACATTATTCCAAAGCCAGTGAAGGACATAAACATAACTGTAGAGAGAGTAAACATTTCTGTCATTTGGAAATCCATAATAATGTCCAACTTACTCTTGTTTTTGTTGCTGGAAATAGGCTAAAGACATTTTCTAGACTCTCAAAATGGAAAAAATCTTCACTCAAAAACCTGGGTAAACTGTACCCTTTTTTCTATTAAGAAGCCCTTTTTAGAACCTGCAATACCATTCTGCTTTATTCAGTTTATTGCTGGTCATTTAAAAAATTGTTAATTCAAAAGTAAGTATTTAATTTGGAAAAAAGTGGCTTAAAATTGATGATTTTGGCCTGCAAGGCAAATGGTTTGACGTTTCCTTGAACAACCTCAACTCTGCAGAGTTAATGACCCATTTTACTCTGTTAAATCAGAGCAACATAGTACAAGTGGCTAAACTGATCCTTAATGGATAAATGAAGGCATTTTCATAAGTTAGAATGGTCCAGTCAAAGCCCAGACCTATATTATGTTAACATTTTTCTGATTAACTTCAAAGTCCTCTTTTCTCTCCAGTCTCCTGGTTTTTCTTAGAAGTGTTAAAAAATCAGAAATACGAGCATTCTGAGCAGAAACCCTCTCTGGGTAATCAGGAAACAATGAAAATATAGAAGTACGACAGGACAGTACAGGAAAATATTGGAGCAAAGATGCAGTAACCTTATTAATAATTCACCCATCAAAGAGAATAAATAAAAGGAGAAGAAACAAAATCTAGATGAGCTGAAACATGTCAAACGTGGATGAAAGTGAAAGGAAAAATTAAATATCCAAACAAGAAAATAAGGCTTTTGAGTACAAAATGCATAAATAACTGCAAAAATGTAAAAGGAATAAAATAATTATGTGGGAAAATAAAAAGAATATTTCAAAGGTTTGGTTGTAGGGATGAAAAAGTAAAATGTAGGTTAATTACAAAAGGTTTTCATTATGTTTTGCTTAAAAAGAAATTACAATCAATGCAAATAAACCATGTTGGTTATTGAACATGTGTTTATTAGGGCATGTTTCCGTCGTTGCTCCAATCACAACATGAAATCCACAGATTTAAGCTTTTTTACCTCCCACCTGACACGTTATCTCTGACCTTCGATTCGAATGGAGGACTGATCCCATCCCAGGTGAAGTAGGACAAAATGGTCTGATGCCAGAGCAGCTGTCCAGAACTCTTTTTTTATTATTATTTACTTGGAGATAAATGACTCCGAGCTTCATTAAAAGTGAGAAGGGGCAGAAGCTTAATGGAGCCCTGGAGCACTCTGGGAACCATTTGGTCCCTTTTATCTTTCCTCCTACGTATGACCTAATCAACCACACTGATTATCCATAACCCTGGTGTTAAACTTTGTAGTTTGGCCCTTTACGTCTATATGGAATGATAAAACTGTGGTAAATGGTAGTCATTTAAAATGTTAGCAAAACAGCGTGACAAATACAAGAAATATCAGGTTCTTTGCAAGACCTGAATAGAAGCGGTTTTAGTTTAAGCTGAAATATTGCTGCCATTGTCCAAAACAGTGGAAAAATAATTAAATGTTCTTAAATTGTGCACTAAGTAGAAGTGATCAAATTTGGACCAGAGACCAGTGATTTTTGCTTTTTTTTAATTTATTTATTTTTTTTTTAATATAATTTATGAGAAGCTACTAACTAGCTAACTCACTTCCTTTGCAGCATTTTGGATCATACTGTAAAATTCTAGTTGTGTATAAAAACATGGCTCATCAGAAGAGGCCTGTGATACCATTTAATTTGTTTTGCTCCAGTGGTTTCTACAAACTAATAATCAGTTTTAAGAAATTATGCTGTTGGATTTTTTTGCTTTAATACTGTTTGAATGCAGTTTTAACAAGTTAATAGGTTTCTTTCTTTGATATGTTAGTTTTGAATAAACAGATAAAATGGGAAGGTTAAATTGGTTTCATTGGTCACATTCAGTGGTGGGCACAGTACCACTGACCTATCAGTGGAGCTAATTTTTAGCTTAGCGTTTTAGTTAACTTTGAAAACCTCTAATATAAAGCTTCCTTTAAACAATTTTTCCCAGATAAATTCTAAACGCTGACTTAATTGGCAGTTTTGTAAACCTTTAGTGGAATAAAGTTCAACATCTCTACTGAAGTGTTGGTTATTGTCTGTTAAGAATGATAACCAAAATTAGCATCTCTACACACCTGTGATGCAGTGCAGCAAATGTATGCTCTGTACCCAGAATGCATTGCAATATTTTAAAATCTTCTGATGTCCTGCATCATTTGTGACCAAGGCCTGATATTTGTCAATTAGGCTAAATCAGCAACAAAGCTAGGAATACTCGACTATTAAACTGAAAACGTGTGAAAGATCTGTTCCAAAAAAATCACTTTCTAAAGTGCATCCATACAAGTACATGTGTACTAATAAATTATACTATGTCATTGACATAATCTTGAATTAATGCCTTAGCATTGCTTCTGCTAAATACCATGTTGGTATGGCACTTTAGCATTAGCTGAACTAACATTTATAATTAGGGCTTTAGGATTAGTACAACTAGCTTTTCAGTGAGTAGTGCCCACCACTAGTTACATTAAAGGAACAGGACAGTGTAGCAAATGTAGTGCCATCTAGTGGCTCAAATAGTAACCTGCAATCAATTTAATAATTACAGAAACTATTAAGTCCACTTTCAGGTATGTGTTGTAACCTTTTGAGCTACTGCAATACGTTTTCAGTGCAAAATGAAAACATGTGAAAGACAACATTAGACACAAAGTAGAAAATATAGAATATAGAAAAAAGACACAATGTCTCACTGCACTAGTCAAAAATCATTTTGAATCCAGCATGATTTATGCCTTAAAACATCATCTTGCTTTTACCACTGAATAAATAATACATTTAATACTGACCTATTTCCTCTATATCTAAATCTGAATTTCTGTTTACCACACTAAAAGACATGTCAAGCAAATAAGAGTAGAACCATCTTTAAAAAGGCTGACCTTGGAGTGGAAGTTTCTTTGTAAATTCATCTTTATAATCCAAGCTTCATCCCAAAGTGTTAAGATAGAGGGATTGCCAATACTAGTTTAAGTACAAGAAATGAATGTCAGAAATATTGGCAATAATGTCGGTAATAATCTGAGGGACTTTATATGGTCGTCATCTCTCAGGCGTTAGAATGAAGGTCAAACTCTGAGGTAGATTTTTTTTTTTCTTTCCTCCAGCCTCCTAAAGGTAATGTGAATCTTGTTGATGTGAAAAGTAGGTTGAAGCTGTCACAAATACTTGAGGATGTTGGTGAACTGGAGTGTAACTTGGCTGAGTAAACAGTCACTTTCACATCCATTGTGTATGCAGACATTTCCATGGAGAGGATGGATCTTATTGGCCCATGATCTGCCTCGGTTTCCCCATCATCAGTGTGTGGCACTGACTTGTTTGGAGGCAACACAGGATTTTTATTTTGTTTTTGGCACATTTATGCCAGCTTTTCCCCCAACGCTGTGTTGTCTTTGGCAACACACAGCAGTACACCCGAGTGAGTCTGCAGAGGAGAAATACTGGCCTTAACACTGACACAATAGAATGCATGAACCTGCTAAACTCAATAGAAGTTAACATCATCTTAATCTGATTAAATTTAAAGCCTTGGCAGTATTGCCATACAATTTGGTAAAATTTCCACATCTTTTCTGTTTTTGCTTTTTTTTTTTTTTTCACCTGAGAATTTTATGTTACATTTTTAAAATAAAAACATTTAATTAAGAGGAGAAAAGCTATTCAACCAACCTGACCCTAGATGAAAAAGTAATGGCTCCTTAAACCTAATGAATAGTTGTGCCAACTCTGGAGGCAACCATTGCCACCAAGCATTTACCATAAATGATCCTAGTCTTTCACATCACTATTAAGGATGTTGGCTCACTCTTCTGTGAAGAATTGTTTGAGTTAGTCTATTTAAAGGGTTTTAATGTGTCTATTGACTTTACCTCCATGTTCTGACTAGGTCACTTGAGAGCCTTCATGTTTAGCAGAATTTCTATTTACATGAATTACTTCAAGTCTTCCAGCTTCTTCAGCTGCTCCAGACTATCGTACCACCGCCCAAAGTTTGTCAGTTTGTTTTGTAAAATGCTGTAAGTTTAAGCCTGATGAAAAACTTGATAAAATGTTTTCTCTTGGGGTCTTTTAGATCAGCAGTGTTTCCTGTCTCAGAACTTGCCCATGGAGGCAATTTTAGTCCAGGCTACCTTTCTCTTTACTGGTCCTTGAACATTGATCTTAACTGGGTTAAATTAAGGCTGTAATGATTTGAGTTCTTTGGTGACCTCCCATATGAGACTCTGGCTGCATTTCCATTAACCATATAATTGTACAAATTGGAATTATGAAAATAAATGAGCTTATTTATTTTGCTGTGTTGTTGAATGGTAACTGACCATTCAACAACTCAAAGAAATATGCTGGGAAAGCTCAATCTTCAGCAAGCACAGAAAGCATTTTCATCAGTTTTTTTTTGTTTTTTTTTTTTCAAAATTGAAAACGCTCTCAATTTAGAAAAAACTCACAATTTTCACTAAAGTTTTCACACTAGAATGAGGCGGTTTTTACAGTTTCAAAATTGTTTGTAATAGAAACATTTACATGTTTCTATTACAAACATGCAAATATTTTTGATTTTCTTGTTGTTGCATTTCTGTAGATTGATTCCAAAGTGAAGTCAAATGTTTTAACTTGTATTGCCCAAGTGTATATATAGTGTGGATGGTGATGCTGTGTGTAGGAAGGATTTCCAGCTGTGGTCAGCTGGCTGAAATTAGTCTGTTTCCTTATCTAATATGATGGACATACAGAGAAGATGGTTTCAACTTCCTCCTCCTCTCTTTTCTCTTTGGTTCTGTTCTGCATCCATAAACCCTGCTTTTCAGTTCCTCTGGGATTTGAAGTTATAGTTCAGGTATTATTTGAGCTCTGCGCATGCTAATTAGCTCTTGGCTGTGTAGGTGAAAAAACTTGTTGCCGTGGTTCTGCATCGTAACAGCTGTCTGAAATAAAGAACAGGATCAGAAATCTTTGCAACTGCACAGTTTCCAAAACCAGAGGAAATATTTGTCCAAAAAACAAATCCTCAAACAAAAGTTCACAAAAAAGTTATGTAAGAGAGTGTAATTACTGTTAAAAGAAATGAAGAAACATAAGTGGGATGAATAAAAAATAGAGAAAACCTGTAAGGGGAAAGGGAGGATGATTTTGCATGCAGTGGATGGTATTGAATTAAGGGAATAAAACTCTTATTTTACAGCGTTATTGTGACACTGTGCTATGATCTCAACCACAACTGTAATCATATTCATAATCCGTGACACAGATACACTAGGCTGCCCTCAGGTATTATACTTGTGTAGTTGTTGTGAACAGAAAAATTGTCTTCAGCTCATTAAAGTGTCTTTTCAAAGGTGTCTGTGGGTGAAAATAACATCCTTTTATATTACAAATAAAAAAAAATTACAGAGCAACATTTTTGAGCAACCTTGCTTATTAGAATTAGAAATAAAACTGAAAACTCGCTTACAATCTTAAATGTGGGAGTTTTATTTTCAGACACCAACCTAAGTGTCTTCCTCCAGCCAAGCTCTGCAGGAACTGAAGTGATGAAATGCTGCGAGGTACTTACAAAGAGTTGCATATGTATGCAAAACCTTTTAAGTGTGAAAGCCAAACACAGTCATGTTTCAATTTTTTAGATGCATATTGCCTTTCCAGGGGGGCAATTTTCATATTTCAGCATGAATATCCAACAAAGCATTCTCTACTGTAACTATGGATAATAACACTCAGCACTGTCACTGAGACCTATATACAAAACATTGTTTGCTCAGCTCTTGCATGCATTGGGTGCTCTGATGCTGGAATTGGGGACTAGAGTATAGACATTTAAATAATTACTGAAGGGATGTTTTTTTTTTTACTCTCCTTGGTTTAGTTTAACCTTTCTAAAATGTTTTTTTCCCTGGAAATCTGTCTGGCAGTGAGTCCAACAAGAAAAAGTAAATGTATATGTTTTCAGATTTGAGTGCATATTTACCTCATAAAATCTTTTATAAGCAAAGAGTTAACACCTATATTCTCATTAGTGAGAATAGTGAATGACTTTCTTCACTGTAAGATTCTGACTTTCTTCCTGTCTGGACCAGGACTCTTTTGCAAAAAGAAAAAATCTCAATGGAATTTTTTTGGTAACATAAAATTTAATAATGGTAACAGATCACCTATTGGGATATCATTGATCATCCATCCATTGCTGTATTTTCTATTCCCTCTTAAATTCTTATCAGTATTGGGTCTCTGTATGTGGTTCAGTGATCAGGAAGTGGGGTACACATGGGATGCACCTTTAAACATTAACTCATAACGATCCTTCTCCACAGGCGTGGCTGTAACAGGTTCTTCCCCAATCAGCCCCGCCCTGATTTGACGTTTATGAATATGATTTAAAAATTTCCTGCTTAGGACCAAATATCTTTCCAGGAACTGGATTTCGACTTTAAGCATGTCGACATCAACTGAAACAACTTGACTGAAATAAATGGGCTTAATCTTGAATTTTAAGAAGGACTGCTCGCCCTTTGGGTAAATTAATTTGATGCGCAGTTGTGCAGACCTGAGATCTGCCAAACTCCTGATTAAAATGTGTCATTTATGAAGCAATGCCAGCCAAATTGTAACTCTATCATTTTAAAGCATTAGAACCATGGTCCTTCAGTGTAAATGAAATTTGATAATGGCTCTAATTAATGCGGGCAGAGATATGAACATCTTAATAATGTGGAACGTCAACCAGACAGCCTTGAAATGACTCCAACGAGAATGAAGATCAGACTCTGTTGAGCAGTATTAACATTAATTCCACTTAGCCCTTAAATTCAGACATCCTTTCAACTCCTTGCATGTTGGTAGATATGGAGTGCTGCATCTGAAGACTAATAAAAGGTTTTAATGCAAGTGCCGTTGCACTCACAAGGCATATAGGTGAGTGCTGCCTCCATCAACAGCCCTTACGGCGGCACTCGCACCAGCAAGCTGTTTCCAAACACGTGAAAATCAGTGAGAAGTGGCAATACTGCTGCAGTTAATTAACAGGAACCTCAATGCTTTGGCACTGTAACAAACACACAGCCCAGGGGCGGTGGAGGTGGAGCGACGCGGGGGGGGAGATGGATGGATATTTTTGTCTGTCAGTAAATTTAATGAGACGCAGCCGTGTGAACAATCGGTGTGAGTGGAAGTGCCACCGGCTGGATCTGTGTAACTTCCCTAAAAGACTGTCAGTGTCAGAATGCATTATATTTCCACATAAATAACGGGACGTGTTCTGTAGTGTAAGCGGTTGTTTCTATTTATGGTGCTAGAATTCATATCGTCCTCTCATTCACCCATAAATACTCCAGTTCTGAAACATTTCACATATTTTCTCCTCAGTTCTCCTGTGCTTGGTCTAAATTACAGGGATTAATGGGTGTAAGACTTTACTGCCAGACAGATCCTGGCTGGTACCCCTTAAAGAGCATTTATTATCATCTTTTAGAGCCAGAAAAGAAAAACAAATCTTAAATATGAAACAAAAATAAATAGGAAAATGAATAAATAAACAACATTAACCTTTTGAGTCACACTTACCGAATCAGGAAATTACACTGAAAATGATCCATTTACAATGACATAGTATTCATGCCTGTCTATATGGACAAATCAATTATTGAAAATATTTTGAGTAGGTGGGACTACCTATTGAAAAAACGGGAAAATATTGAGGGAGTGTGCTATAAAGATTATCTGTGAAAGGGAAACATGAAAAAGGTCCAAAGAAGTAAAAACGAGTAATGGGGACAGATTGTCTCTGTTGGAAACTATTTTTAATGAAACGGTTGTAATCTTGAGTTTCAGTGAAGGAAAGCTCCAAATCTGAAGAAAGTTGATGCCCACAGATGGCTTGAGAGGGGAGTCAACGGACAGACCAATGGATTGACCACAGTTGTTGGTTTTGGAGCATGTTTAAAAGTCTCTTTACTGGAGCAGTTTCATGTTTTCCCTGAGCTAAATGAAGGAAGGTACTTTCCAGGGCTGCGTTAGTTGCTGTTAAACTAACAGATGGATTCATTCATAATGGGTGGGTTGACAGTGTGTCCCTGTAAAAATGATGTGTTAGCTACATTACTCCAGTGCAGTTAAACCCTCATGATTTAAGCTAATTAAATGGAGAAAAGTGAGGCTTGCATGAACACGACATGGCTATCTTATTTTAGCTGAGCTATTCTTGAACATTTTTCTGTACAAGATTGATACTTGCCTGTGCACAACAGAGCAGAAATAGAGGAAAAAATTATAACACCATCTGAAGCCAAAGAACCGCTACAGTGATGTTTTGAAGCAACAGATTGGATTGTTCTTTTCCATTCACATTCAAGTGATATCAAAGTGTGACTGGCCAAATTTCTGTGTGGATAAAATCATCTCCACCAGAATAGTGACATGCTTCCCTAGTAATAATTCACTAAAGTGAGCTTAAGGAACTGTTAAGTAAAGGAGCGAGGCCGCTTTAGGAGATCCTTCCTGCCCACAGCCATCACCACATACAATAACTCTGAAGAATTCTGAATGAGTGAGTTACAACATCATATAATTTCCCTTAGGGATCAATAAAGTAAATTTGAATTGAATTTATATGTTGCCTCTAATTTTGGTTTTCTTTTCTTATTAGCATTTAATCACCATTTTTGTGAATTACTGATTTGATCTATCTAAATAGGCATGAGGTATTTTTTAGAGTGGATTTAAAGGACTCAGGGATTTCAGCTACATGCAAACATTCAAACAGCACCAGAGTTTGCTTCTACTGAACCGAGATCAAGTTTCTTTTCTTCTTCCTTTTTTGTCTTTATCAAACAAACTTGACTTGGTAAGCAATGAAAGATTGAAGATTTTCTAAAATATACAGGTCTGGTGTGAATTCAGCCAAAAACAACCAGTGTTTTACTGCATTTGCTTAAATCCTGATGTAACTCTGACAGAATTTAATTAAAATGCCAAAAGTTGAAAACAGTAGGTTATCTAATCATAGCACAGGACCTGGATGCAGTTTGTCCTTTGGCAACACTCTATCGGTGTCTACCTAAATTTCCCAAAAGACAGTTAAATAACCTCAGTTTTTCTGTTGCCGCTGGCGTAAATAAAAAGTCTAGTTAAAACTCTTATCCTCTAAAAGGACCACATAAAACCAGCTTACAAAGGGAAATAATTTGATACTCGATAATGCATATTTGCTGTGTAGTAATTGGGGAGCTGTGTACATCTGCTCTGCAGCTCTAAATCGCCTGACAATTAGGTTTCCAACAAGCTCCTCTGTTTGGCTGCCATCCTCCTGCCTTTAAACGGGAAGAGAGCGTCGGATGTGATTTGCAGCATTGAAGCTTGCCCCAAGTTCACATGCTGATAATGTATTCCTCCCACTGGTTTTGTATTCATCCCGCTCCAGCCAGGTTTTGTTAATGTTCTGTACTGTCTCTGCTCTGCACTTGTGGCTCCGGCTGCAGTGAATACTTGTCATACTGCACATGAGTGCATTGTTTTTTTTATCTAAACAACAAATTCAGAAATACTGACAAGGTTTGTTTACCTTAACCTGAAAGTAATTAACATCCCCTGTGTTGCATAAAAAGCCCCACTAACCTGATATTTAGAATCAGGGGAAGCTGTTACTTAGAGCCTAATTGTATTTAAAATATCTCCTCGTGCTTATAATAAGAAATCTGATGGGTTCTAACATTAACGCTGCACGCAAATGCATCCAGACACTCCAACAAATGAGTTCACTCCAGTGCCTATTTGATGCCATGTTCATAAATTATGGATGTTCTTGTTCTGCTGCCCTGCCTCTGACTTCTTCATCCAGGGACATTATCAATGAGCGCTCCTGTGTAATTCCAACCAACAGCCGCCTGCTTTGTTCCCATCTGTCCCGCGTAGAGGCGGACTCTGATGTGAGGACAGACAGGAGCAGACAACTCCAGCTGCTCCACCTGGAGCGCTGGAATAGTTGGGTTTCCTCCGGGTGGAGGTGGTGCCAGACAGCTGGAGGCTGCATGCCTTCAAACTGCCAAAGCTGAAGGCAGTTTGACATCACTACACAGCGCCTAGCAAGAATATTCATAGACTTTTATGTTTTTATTTGGATTTTATGTGATACACAAACACTAAGTAGTGTGTAAATGTGTAAAGAATAGATTATTTTCTTTTAAATAAATATTTCTTACGCTGAGTGATTTCTTTTTTTTTTGTATATTGTTTAGAATTGCTAATGGCACCTTTTGAACTTTTGAAAGATTTGTAGAAGTTTATTTTACATGTTTGACCAAGGTCGTCAACGCATTGTTTTTTTCTGTTTTCTTTATTTTAGCTGTTATACTCCTAATGCCTCTGACTGACCAAATTAAAGTTGTTGTTTTTTTTGTTTTTTTTTACATTTGACAAAGTTTGTGAAACTGTTACTGCATGTAAGTATGCTGTACTGGTGCAGAGTTATCAAATGCATTTTTAATTCAGTATATTTGTTTAAGCGTTTAAAGCGCTGTTTCAGAAATGAAAACAGTGCATTGTGCATCCCTAAAATATATAAGTGCTTTCTTGTGGCATTGTCGTAAGTGGCACTGGATATTCGATGAGACATGTTTTTACCTTTAGGAAAAATTTACTTTAATTGTGGGTAATTATGCCGATGTGGAGGTCCTTAATGCTCATCAATTATAATGGTTGCATAATTACTGCAGAGTCTGCTCATTGGCAGACCAAAGATGTCATTTGTGTAAATTCTTCTTTTTTTAAAGAAAAACTTACAAGCTACAAGTTAAGCTTGAAATATCAGGAGAAACATTGTTGATATTACTGTTAAAAATGCACTTAAAATAAAGCCAGTCAGTTTTTAGGTTGAAGTAGCAGGTAATGGATGTAACTAAAAGTCACTTGGAATCTTAGTCACTCTAGAAATTAAGTTTGAGCAGAACAACCACCCTAAGCATGCACCAAGAGCTACAATGAGGTTAAATGAAAGTATGCTCATTTGTTAGGATGGCCTAGTCGAAGTTCTCACCTGAATCTAATTGAGAATATTTAGTAAAGCCTGAAATTATTTGCAGATGTTCTTCATTCAGTTTGGCTGAGCTTGAACTATTGTCCACTGAAGAATGATTAAAATGTTTCATTTTCTATTTGAAGTGTTGTAGCATACTTTTTCTTTTATTCTTTATTCACTAATCTGTTTTGACCACAAACACTAAATCCAAATAAAGTACTCTAAGGTTTTTGGTTGTAACATGACAAAATGTATAGCAAGTTACTCCCTATAAAAATTTTTTAAAGAAACGTCACTGCGAATTTATTTACTGATTCACCACACTTCATCAACTTAGAGAATTCTTTCACATATTGCATATCCTCAAAAATAAAAATGAATGCACCTTGAACTTTTCCACTTTGTGGAAAACAAACTAAACAGAATTGGAGAATGGAGATGCATTTAAAAAATACACTCCCTTTTATCCTCTGTCCTTTTTGAGGGTGCCGGAATCACCAGATGGAGCTGCTTCCAAAGTTAGGATGTACAACAAAAACAAACATATCACCAGTTTAAACATTCCTCATTAAAAGCTGCTATTAAATCTTGCACAGTGTTTAGAGTCTCCAAAAGGCAGTACAGGATTTATTCTCCCAGACTGGTGATGCCAAGAGATTGATTTACAGTGAAAATAGAGCTGGCGTAGTCATCCGGGGGGTAGACAAACTCTCTCCCTGCTCCATTATTTAGAATAAACTACCGCAAGCTTCACAAAGTATATTGGGGCAGATGTTTTAAGTGATGCTGTTCAAAATTTGAAGTGCTTGATGGGAGATACTTGAGTGGAAGCGGTTTCAAACTTGCTTCAGCACCAATCAAAAGAAAAGGAACATAAACCACCACCAAATACCTGGATCGTACACTTGGACCACTTCTATCTTGTTCTGATTCATTTATAGTTAGCCTCCAATATGAACTGGTTCTTCTTCTACTCTAAAAATACAAATACACCCCTGTTTCCAATCAGTGGGACTTGCATTTTAAAGATCCTTCATTAAACTAGTTCGGCCATCTGTCTTGTTTATTCATCAGTTCATGAATTTGCTCCTCTTTCCGTCCAGTCATCTAATTTGTTTTATACAACACATTGTCTCAAGGCACTATGCAAAAACATAATTTTAATCCAATCATTCCAATTTATTTTACTTATTGAAGTATGCATAAGTTTTAGTTTTTTTTTGTTTGTTTTTTTTTTTCAAAATTAGTTTAGAGTTTCTGTCAAAGGTGTCTCAGCAGATTGCATTGTCATCAACTTGTAGCTTTCACTCCTCCTGGATGTAGAGAGTTTAGACAATTGCTTTTGTTTTGCTGATTTACAGCAATCCCTCATACTGATAATGTGTGGAACAAGAGTGGAGAGGAAAAACTCCACCTTAACAGGAAGAAACTTCCAGCAGAACCAGATCCCGTACGAGCGGGTATCTGCCACATGTGGGGGTTTGAAAAGACAGAGCAGATGAACAAAAAGAAATCGAGGATTTGATGTAAGAGTAGTTTTTATGTTGTTGAAAAGTCAAAAGTTAATGAAATTTTTAGTTGCATTAGTCTGTCCTCTTGTCAATCCATCAGTACCACCATCCATCTTTACTTTCCACCTTATACCTCGTTAATTGACAAATGCTTGTTGTTTTTTTATTACTACTACAATGTCCTTTTTTTCATGTGTATTGCAGGAACTCAGGAGAATTCTATCACCTACCTGGATAGTAATTGTATTTTGAAAATGAATTCAGTTTCTTGTTCCAAGCTCATTAAACCTTTTAATCCCATGTTGCAAGATAATTGCACAACTCTGAATATACTCCATAGGTAGCACAAATTAACCAGATAACCAATATTCATAGGAATTGAAGATATGTAGAAAATTGTGGGTAGATACAGTTTTATTCCTAAGTACTGGATTTGTTATTAGTGGGGCAAATTCAGGTCAGTCTTTTCTCATCTTCTTCTTGGAGTTAGTTTTCATTATTCTGCTCAGTGGCGACAGCAGAGATTAATCTTTCTTTGACCAAGTGGATAAAGCAAGTAGTTCATTGCACATCTTTTCCTTTGGCCTTTTTTGCTTTTGCACAACAGAAGAGGGATTATTTTTGCAACAGCACTCTGACCTTGTGCTGTGAGCTGAGCTTACTTCATCGCCCGCCATCCCCTCCACTGTCCCCTTCAGCAGACGCTCTGAATGGCATTAGCTTTATCAAAAAGGACTGGTAGATCCTACCACAGAATTTCATCCACTATTTTGACTTTACATGACCACAGCAAACTTTGTAACAAGGCACAGGGTGGCAAAACCTAGGGGCTGCCACAAAGAAGAAGGATGATTTAGTTATTTTCAATTGCCCCCTTATTGACTCTACCATGGCTTATTTACATATTAAGTTAGTGACAATGTGTTCTGTACTGTTAGAAAATGTATTGCTGAACACCAGGTTAGGCTGAAGTTGGCCTTTGATGTGTAGCCAATGATTTGGTGCAAAAATAGAATAGAATATACTTTATTGATTATTAAAGAGTAATATAGAGATTTTTGAGAAGTATGGACTGCATTTAGACTTATCAGACCTCGATGTGAATATTTTTCACTGAGTCGATTATTTAAAATAAAGTTGGAGATTAAAAGTTTTATAACCCCCCCTCCCCCCCACAAAACCAGATATTTCTTGACACTGTACCACTTAGAGTGAGATGAGTTTAGAAAAGAGATAAACAAAAAACATTGCTATGTTGAAGTATGTTGATCTACTTTTTTGTTTTTATAACAAGTTGTGGAGTTATCTTAAGTATTTGGCTTAGTTTACTAGTTGATGTGTATTTGGTTGTTTGTGGGGTTGCAGCAAAACAGCTGATGGTGTTAAAGTACCTTACAAAAAAAGATAATTAAGTGTTCTCCATTCACACTTAGGGAACAGTGCCTGTTTGGCAAATGAGTATGGGCAAAAAAAAAATAAAAAATAGATCTGCAGCGTTGTTAGAGATATACCCCCAAACAACTTGTAGGAAAGAATACAATGAAAGATGGCTCTGCAAAATATTTACTGAAGGAGCTGAATGCTTTTTCAAATTTATTAATATAAATCTGAAAAAGTATGATTTACTGCTACTTTCTACTTAACAAAATTGTATGACTTCTTCGTGGTCTATCATATCCTGTCCACTGTCTTGGTTTTGGAGCTCAGGGCTGGAGTCTATCCCAGCACTCTCCATCAGTTCCAGTGAGGCTGTAATATTCAGTTTTCTCATGTAATCATGACATGAAGGGATATATATTCTGTTTGTGATCAGAGGGCTTGTCCTGAGAATGGTATTAGAGGAGCAGTCATGTTGTTGTCCAAATCAAGGCTTTATCCTCTGTACATTGGAAATATTGGGTCTGTGTCCAGGTCACAGGGTCTGTTTTAATTGGTCCGCAGATGTGCGTTGATAGCCTTGACTGTTTGGATGTTATATCACTGCTTGATCTGAGGTTTTAAAACGGTTGAACATTTTTTAGGGAAGACAAAAAAGTAATAGAAAGGGCTTTGCAGTGCCATGAGATGTTGCACCTCATTATTAAACCTCTCGACTGGCGTCAACCATGTCGATGTCTACAAAAGTTGTTTGAGGTAAAGTTTACAAAGGGACATTTTTACCTAATATTGATGAGCTATCTGTATATACTGAAGCCTGTTTCTATAATTTGTTCTAATATTTGTAACAATTATTAAAAATAAATGCAGTCCTGTACATTAAATTCTTTAAAAAAAAAATAAAAAAATTCTACAGTACATGTATTTATCCAATACAACCCTGTCTTTGGTGCACAAGTGTCCAGAACCGATATGACATTGTTCTATACCTGAACAAATGCCGAATCTTTATATGAGAAAGTCCACAATGCAGTGTTCTATAGGAAAACTGTGCAAAGTGACACCAAAACAAAATGGATGAATCCCAGATATCCCTAAACTCTAACCCCAAATCAATTTTATTTTCCTGATAAGCAGTCTATGCTAATCGGATACTTGTAGTATTTAACCAACCCAAAATACTGCACATCTTATGAGATGTACTGCTGGTACTGTCCGGTCGCGCTAGACCATACCAGACCAAAGGGAATTTTCCAAAAGCTGCTTTTATGGTGCATTCAAGTACATCTCATACTCTGGGTTGTCTAAGTATCAACGTAAAAAGGACTTGAATACTTTGTTTTTCCTCAAATGTATCCCACGGCAACATTGGCCATTTTCAAGTGGTTTTATTGTGTAATCCATTAATCAAGTCGGTGCTCTGCCCATTTATTAATTATTGATAAACAAAAATCAATCTAAATCTCCAGTCACTTTTATAATAGCCAATTTTTATTTTTATTTTGATCGAACCAAAAACATGTAGAAATTTTTCTCTAAAAATAAAGAATTTACCAACTTGTAAATTCAGTGTACACCACTTGTTCAAATCCATCATGCTTAAATGTATTAAATCAGGCTCAGGGTGACTGTATGTAAACATTCTCTTTATATTCACATTAAGGCTTCACATTTTCATTACTATTGTGATACTTAAGTACCGTTTGGAAAATATTCATAGTCCCTGAATGGAGTAAGAATTCCAGTTTTTGTGATAGATTCTATCATCTTTGGTTCTTGTATTCTGAACCGCCAAATCCTGAACATGTCTACCGACTCCTCGGCGTGCCTCTCTTTTTTCTTCCCTTCAGTCCTCCTAGATGGACGAGAACAAGCAAGACTGCAGTCGCTAATCTCCCATTCCAGCGTTTTATCACCATGACAGGGAGGAAGCCGGCAGAGTAATCCTTTAGACAAAATTGCAAGCAGTGTTTATTCAGCACCTTTGTCACGCAGAACAGAGGCTTCATATCTGGAATAGAAAGTACACACTGAAAACCGGGATACATCTTTGCCTCCACGTTTTTTTTATATCAATGCTTTTGTTTGGTAAAATTGGTCAAGGATGTTTTGAAGCTGCCACATCTTTATTCCTCTGTAAATTGAACTGGTTTTTGGGGTATCTCTGGCTTCAGGGGCTTGCTTAAATATTCTAACAAGCCTAACAAGTAATCTATTCAGTGCATGAATCATTGGTTTTAATTACTTGGAAGTCAGTTTTTCACATATAGAAATGAGCCTGTAATTAAACACAGAACATCAGGAATGTCTAGATGAGCTTTCTTTTTATTCAAAATGTAAGGAAATAAATAGTCACATTAATATATGACTCATAAATTAATTATCTTTTATCACATCTAGAATTTTATTTCTTGTTGGAAAGGATTTCTAGATTTCAGTTATTTGAATAATAGCAGCCCAATAATTACGACTATCTACTTCAATAACTTATTTATATCTTGAATACAGTGTTTTACACACGTCTGCTAATGTGCTAATAGCAGAGCTAATTTTCTGTTTAGCACTTTTGCTAACATTGAAAAAAATGTGCTTTCCCTATTTTTTATGGATACACTCTAAAGTGCTAATTTACTTATTTTGTAAACTTTCGGTTCAATAAAGTTTGACATCTGTCTTTAACTTTTGGTTATCGACTGCTAAGAATTCTTCACATAGACGTATATATTCCTGCTCTTATTTTGATATTAGTGAAGACTGTTTGTGCAGTCCCCCCAATAACTTCATTTCAAGCCAGAAATATACATAAAAAATAAAGAGACTATTTTATATGTATAAATGCAGAACTTTACCATTTTAGAATTAGCTACAGCTAAATACCAAGTTGTTGCTTAGTAGAACTAACATTTATGATTAGTGTCACAAGGTTAGCACTACAAATTTTTATTTTTATTTTTGTTAGTGGTGCCCACCAGTCTTGAAGTTTTAACATGAACTAGAAGAATTAACTGCATAGGTATCTGAGATGTTCCTAACCACTGAACACATAGATTTTACTAATTGTATTCAGAAAAATTCACAATTGATTTTCTCAAGTACAAGTGTTAGGTTGGTAATGACTTTGAAATTATCTTTTTTATTTGATGTGCAAAAAAGTTATGTACTGCTTAAAGTGATTTAACAATTTAATTGCTTTTATTTTGTCTTTGTTATATAATATTTATGAAAAACCTATCTGCAACAGTTTGCTTTTTCTTAATGAAAGACGAGTCTGAGGATTCTTAAGATTGTTAAACCACATTCTGAATAGACCTTTAAGACATTTTTAAAGTCTAAATAAGCAAGTTCCACCTGAACCTTAAATTATGATGAAGGCACAGTGTTATGTGAAACAACAGTTATTGTTTATTCTGGGCCAAAGTGTGTTAATAGAGAGTTTAGTTGAAGAGCTATGTGTATGGTCATTGTCAGAAGTCGAGTAGATTCCTATGAGCCATTAATGGCCTTTCTATCTGGTCTTAGAGCTGATACATGTTGACCTCAGGTGAAGTCTTAAAGCTTTTGTTATTGCGACTCGGGTCAGAGTTTGAAACTCCAATCACCGTCTCTGCTTACAGCTAATAAAAACATAAACCCCAGCTTTTAAGTTTTACATTAAACCAATAAAAAAGTATTTCGGATAAAGAGACGTTGGCCTATTGAGGTGTTCAGGTCATCTGCGTTGTTGGTTCTGGTGTCTCATCTTCTTCTTGACTACGCTTTACTTTTTAAAATAAACCAACTTTTTAAATGTATTCTAGTTCATTCAGATGCACCAGGGGCTCTTTAAAACACCCATATTCATATAAATGTAGATGTTGAGTTAAAAGTCAGGTTTTACTGCAGATGAAAAGTAACTCCTGCCACATTTCACCTTTAAAGCAGGCCAGTTAGGCCTCCCTCTGGTTTAATGATGTGAAAACAAAAGCAGAAATTTTCTTTCCTTGCTGCAACCATTAAACAACAGTCCTCAATCTGACATTCACTGCATCCACTCTTTCACCATCTTTGGGCTCTTTGTCATTTCTCCCGTTCATTTCTCTGCCGTTTGGCCCATAAACAACCCTTCTCTATCCCCTCACCCCACCCACACCATTCATTTTTCAAACCCAAAGCAATAATATCTCCCCAGGCAGTGAATGCTTCACCATGCATGCATGTAAGACTGGCGCTTCAGTGCTTTCCATTAGCCTCGGGAGCAAAGAGTTAACCAAAGACTTTCTGGTGTAGCGGGGAAAATGGTTCTGCTGGGAGAACTACGTCACTGTCTCGTACTCTGTGATTCTTCCAAGTGTTGGTTCCTTTTGCTTGTTGAGTGCTTTTAAGAAGTTGAGCCTATTGTTCTTTGCTTGCAGTCAATAAAACATGTGTCTGCATGCACAGGAGCTGTGTGAATATTTAATCTCACCGCTTGTTTCTGTTTGTTTGTGAAAACGCTGAAAGATCGGAATATCTTTCCTCATCGTTGACTTTGAATTGTTTCCTTTTATATGGATCATTTAAAGCCAGAGTGGCTGAGATCACAAAGGGAATGGGTGTGTCCATGTTTAGAGTGTTTCTCTCTGTCTGCCACAGACATCCCTAAGCCTTACTTTATTTTCGTCTTTAGTCAGGGATTGGCTTTTTGCACGAAGGTCCATTGTGTGTTTCTGGATTTGAACCCAAAGTTGTACCATGTAATTATTTGAATTTTCTAATATAGTAACCATAAAATATGCTTACTGCTAGGCCTGTCGCGATAAACGATAAATCAATTAATCATATGATAAATTAAAACTATCGACGTCATTTTAATTATTGGCTTTATCGTCTCTTCCAGCTTTTTTCTCTTTCTGTTGAAGACACTGAATGAAAAAAGGCTAAACTCTGGTGCTCTCCACTTACCCTCCCTTCCTCATTTCCTCAGTGTAACGTCCAGTTCACACTACACCATCTTAGAGCTGTCGGTCGATTGTCGGCCCATTTTCAAAATCTGAGAGACCACACATTAGTTGACAGAAATCCTAAGTATAACGGTTCAATCAGTTTCGATCGTGCCGTGTGGTGCCCAACAATGGGCACAAAATAATGGCTACAAGTCCAGTGAACTCATTTTAAAACCAGGCATTAATCAATGCTTTACTACAATCTACCTGCAGTGCATGTGGCTCTAGTGTCAGCGTAACGTCCTGACTGAATGAAAATCATTAGAACCTATTTATGTCACGTTAACAAAGAACAGCTGAAAAGTTACCGGGTTCATCACCTGTGTAGCGATTTCGCTCCAACTCCTCCCCTGTCATTTCTGTATTCTTTGCACAAAATGTTTTATAAACCTTAATGTTGTTTCCACATATCATCTCCAATGTCGGTTGCACCGGGTCAGCTGTTTGGGATTCCCCTCTGTAATTTCCCCTCAGAAAGCACAGAGGCGCTTTCTGATTGGCTACCTGTCACATTCAACAGGCTGCGTTAATGCTTCCAGTCGGGGAAAACCCCTGATTTAGATCGGAGCAGCCACAACGATCTACCGTAACACACCACACACTAAGGATGATCACAAGTGACAATCTTAGAATGATCAACGTTCTAAGATTGTCGGAAGGGGAAAAGGTGTGAACTAACATGTAGTGTGAACTATTTCATCAGGTAGTCAGATGTGCCCATCTTCTCTATTTAAATCTAATGATTACTGAAGGGGAATATGGTAAACAGACTTCATAATCTGCACTCTTTTGGTTGAATGCAGTATTTATTTACATTTTGGTGTTTTTATTCAAGTACATTTTTGTTAATGGAGACTGAGAATCCATTTTATTTTTGTTTTTGGTTGTTTTGTTTATTCTATCAGTTCCAGTGTTAAGTGTTCTTTTGAAAATAAAGTGTATTTGTCTTTGGCAGGAAATCGCATGCATTATTATGTCATTTCCATTAAATCAGTGTAAAAAGGTCTTCAAACAATATTATCGTCTATCGCAATAATTTTTGAGACAATTAATCGCCCAGTAAAATCGTGACAGGCCTACTTACTGCTCAATATACTTTTTCATGCAATAAAGTTTAAACAAAACAAAAACTTAAAATTTGTAATTTATTCAAGCGTTTATGGCAGAAAAAGAGAGTTAGTTCAAATCACTTGCAAAAATTTTATATATATATATATATATATATATATATATATGTGTATATGTATGTATATATGTATATGTATATATACATATATATATATATATATATACACACACACACAGTACAGACCAAAAGTTTGGACACACCTTCTAATTGAATTCAATTAGAAGGTGTGTCCAAACATTTGGTCTGTACTGTATATATGTATAATAGAATTAGAACTTCTTTGTCACAACAAGTGGTGTCTGATATATTCCTGTTAGAAAAAGCTTCACCTACAATTTAGGAGAAAATGTCTCTCTAACACCTTTGACTAAATAAAAATGCCTGTTGGATTCCAGTAAATTTGATAAGCTGACAACAAGTTACATATGGACAAGCAAGACGTCTCTGAATGACACGCATCCGGCTAAAGGGCAACTGACTTGGCATTAGCTGCGGGCGTAGTGAGAGGAAGTGATTGGTGGAGATTGACGACTTAACTTATGTTTTCTGTTTTTCTGTAAGTTTTGGTGTCAGAAAAACATTCATATTGTTTTATGGGAAACCACATGGAAAATATTAGCCACATCAGTGCAAACAAGAAAAAAACAAATCAGTCACACTTTTCCCCTCAAATTGGTGGCACTCTGGAGCCCTATGAGAGTTTAATCACTTCTATTTTTGCAAATGTTTACTTATTTTTTTTCTAACTTCCAGCAAACATTTTATATGATTGCTTTCTTTAAAAGAGTAAAGACACGGAGCTGCAGAAGATAGGAGGATGCATACATCAAAATGCATTAACCCAGTTGGGCTAACGGAAAGCCATTTTCCGTTTTCCAGTCCTCATCTTAGACGAAGGGAAAATAAACTGCTTCCTAACGTTATGAATTATTGCAGAGCTGGTACATTTCCTGTAGAGGCTTTATTTGTCCAACTCTTAAATCTGGGATTCCATCTTGAACAGGTATTGTTGCTTTGGTTTTGTCCCAGAGCTGAAACTATGTGATAATATTAAGTCATAACTGAATAAGAAAATATTGAATTATTCACAAAATGGATTTATTTTGCCTCTCCTCTAAACTACATAATCTGTCATCTTTTTTACTCTGCAGGGAAATGTTTTACGTCTTTAGCCAACATTTTAGTTTTCTTTTCACCCTCCTAACAAATTCATAATATAGCTTGTTCTCAAGGTCAATAATTGTCAGTTTACCTTTTTAACACTAGCATCAGTAGTGTTAACAACTGTTTTTTCCAACTGTTCAAAAACAGTTGGAAACTCATAAGACACTGCTTAGAAAAGTATTTTGTTCATTTATGCAATTTTCTCAGGTATTGTAGTTTACATCACCAATGATTTATTGATCTGTTGTAGAAAATCTTCTGTAGCTACAGGTTATATGATGCTAGCTGTAATCAGTTGGTGTCGATAGAAGTACAGGTGTGAGCTTCCTATTGGCACATTTGTGTAACAAATGTAAACGGATATAGAGAGATGTCGACCTGTAAGTTTCGAAGAAATGTTTGGAATGTGCAATCGCTATGAAATTGTCTTTGAAAACTTTGTATTTGCAAATTTTCTTCAGCGTCTGCACTGCAGTTGTCTTTCAACTGAAGTCACACTGAACCAGATCGTCTGGAATTTGTGAGATACAAGTTATTCTTGGAAGCAAAACTTTTCTTGCAGAACAACTGTAGTGTTCACATTTGTGCAGATGTCAGTTTACAGATGTTTCTGGCAATTTAATACCAGTGTAAGATGCTAATTACTTAGTATTATTTAGAAATGCATTGTAGGAGAAATATTCCAAAGCAACCTTTCCATCACTGATGCTAAACAAACAGGGCTAGAAATCTAGAGTTATTGGACAGCTTAATACCCAGGACTGTCTGATGTTTGACTTAAATAATGGAAATTGACGTATATTTCAATTTCCCAGTTTCAGGGGTTTTTCTGTTTAGTTCCTCCACAATATGACCATAATACTGTGAACATCTGCCATAGAAGTATGAGAAACAGGCAAAAAGTGAATTTTAAGACGCTCTTCGGGCATCTTGGCAGGAATAGAGCTGTAGTCAACAATTATTTTAGTAATTGAGGAATCTATCATTACTCTGATTAATCGAGTAGTCAAATAAATAATTTATAAAATAAAATATTGGTAAATGCTGTAATATCAGCAATATTAATATCAATATCTGCCAAATGGGTTTTCTCCGCAGGGTGTCTGGGCTCTCCCTTAGAGATAGGGTGAGAAGCTCAGTCATCCAGGAGGGACTCAGAGTAGAGACGCTGCTCCTTCGCGTCGAGAGGAACCAGTTGAGGTGACTCAGGCATCTGGTCAGGATGCCTGCTGGACGCCTCCCTGGTGAGGTGTTCTGGGCACGTCCCACCAGGAGGAGATCCCGGGGAAGACCCAGGACACGCTGGAGGGACTCTGTCTCTCGGCTGGCCTGAGAACGCTTTGGGATTCCCCCAGAGGAGCTGGAAGAAGTGGCTGGGGAGAGGGAAGTCTGGGCCTCCCTTCTTAGGCTGCTACCCCCCAGATAAAGCGGAAGAAGATGGATGAATATCTGCCAAAATTTTGATAGCTGTACATCACTAATTTACTTTTACGTAGCTTAGAAAATTGACCTGTAACAATAATGGCTCACTTTAAGTCAACCTGAACAAAATATTAAAATTATATTACATTTAATAATGAATAATAAAGCACAAACAATAAAGGAGCAAGTTCACACAAATGCATTAGAAATGTCTATACACCAGGTTTTATTTCACCTATTCATTTTCAAATAATTTAATAAATGAAGTCTCACTGTGCACTGTCTTTTGGTGTCCATGTGCGCGATGGGATCTTTGGCACCTTCATCATACACAAACACACATCCTGCTGCGTACACACCACTGTACACTTCGCCACCCATTTTTTGCAACCTAGATGGTGTGAAATAAATTTTTTCCTTTGTCCATAAACTACCCTTCTGCCGAACATCAAAGCTCGCTCTGTTCAATCTGTCTGCATGTGTCCGCTCCACCTGTACGCAAACAGCAGTTGCGCACTTCACCGCCATTTGCTCTGAACCAGGCAGCAGCTCTATGAGAAAGAAAGTATGTTGTTACATAAATCGCACCAGTCAATTTAAAGATATCTATTGGTGGCCTGAAAAATGAGAACCCGGACATTTCCATCAAGCTATTTAATTCCCTGAATTCCCCAGATAAAATGTGAAACGAGGACATGTCTATGGATAAAAGACAACTTTGACATAAGTGAGAGCATTGTACAATACAGATAATTATCCAGCTGGAACAAAGTGCACTAAACACTAAAATATAATTTAACAAAACTTTGAGGCAGAAAATTTTTCTCAAGGAATTTTAATAATTGAGGGACTCAAATTATTTGAGGAATCTTTACAGCCCTAATATGATGCTATACTTTCATTCAAGCAAACAAATTGTCCTACCAAACAACCTGCATTAGCTGTTTTAGATTTGCTGTGAACAAATCTAAAGCTAAAGATCAGTGGATTCCTGTCATTAAACAAGCCATTGGTTTATAATTTCCAGTTCAATGTCAAGATACCTCAGCTTCTCAGTGGTGAAAATAAGAAGCTTGAAGTCACATTGGGTGGAAAAATAGATTCAAACTAGACCATTCAGGATCTCTGGTGGCATTTTGGAACAAAGGTTAGAAAAATGTTAATGCCATGGCAAAATGAAATTCACACCACAGAAGGGATGAAGAGTGCCCCCAAAGGGACTGAAATCTAATGATCGGAGTGAAACCAGAGGCTGGGAAGAAATCTCCTTGCCTCCTGGCAAATAACACGTTTGTCTACAGAACAATGCAGTTTCATCACTGCTGCTTTCCCAAAGGGACAAAATCAGGTCTCATTTTCATTTTGCTAGTAAAAAAAGTGAGATATTAATCATAAGCTAAAACTTTGAAAGGTTTAGCTGATCTCCCATAAATTAAAATGCATCTTTCTTTTTTTTTTTTTTTTCCTTCATCCAGAAATAGATCAAATACAGTTTTGAAGTTGTTACAGCAGTTTTTCATTGGGCCTGTTTGGTCAACTGATGAAAAGTTTTCCTTTGCTAATTATGGCTAATGTCTTTTAATATGTACCTGGTCTGAGTGAATTATTAAGCAAAGGCAGCAGAAAGTGAAATGGCTTCACTTTTTATTTTTAAATCAAACGGCAAACATTTAATTAGTTTGGGTGTAATTGCAAATGAAGGATAACATCTGGGGTAAATATTCACAATTAAATTCTCTAATCGTGGAGCAGATTATGAGGATGCTTAGACTAAATGTGATGATCATTTACCCTTTCAGCTGGACTTAACAGATTTTAAGGAGTAGATATTGATCAAAACAATGAGATTCAGAATACAAATCAGCAAACTGAGCTTGGCTGGCAGCATTTTGGGAGCTCTGGAGGAAAAGTGTACAGGGCTGCAGGGTTTCAGGCATGACTCAGAGTGAAATCGCTGCTGCTCTGTGTTGAAATTAGGCAGTTCAGGTGTCGAGAGGCCTTCCAGATGTATCCTATGGGAGGCGCTTTTGACATTTCCTACTTGGACATGGCCTGAGGGTTAATCCGGGCCTTGTTGGAAAGTCTATATCTTGTGACAGACTTGGGAATGTCTCAGCCAGTGAAAGTAGTTGGAAACAGGAAGGTTCAGGAGATGGTGAAGTTTAAAATTATTCATAACCCTGGCAAATTCAGATTTGAAAATTTTACTGAAGCCAAAAGTTTGCTTGGTATGAAATAACAGGAGGAAAAAACGATCTACTGGGGAATCGGTCATTATTTAAATCATTTGCATGTTTTGTTTTGTTTTTTTAAACAATCAACGTAGGTTGACAGTTCAACTTTAGTGATGAGCCCCAACTCTTGAAAGGGGGTCTATTAAGCAAATTCTTATATTTCCACTTGGGTCTTGGGTACTTTTAAAACCAGAGATTAGGTTCTTAAACATCCAACTTCATGCAATTGGTTAATATTTTTTTGTGTCTGAAATAGGGGTTGAACCGACTAGTCGATTCTAGGACATCGCGAGTTCTTGCATTTCATCGCGAGTTCTTGCCTGTGCAGATCTGACAGCACAGCATATGCCACAAGACACAACAAAAATAAGTTAATACATTTGTTTAAATGATATGTAGATGGATATATGCCTATATGTGGTTTCACAGTGTTCTTAAAAGAAGGTCGAGTTGCAGCTGCAGTCAACTACAAAACACGTATTGACTTACCATCCACAAAACACTTGCTGCATTCTTGTTGGTTGTGCAGGAGGCTCCACTTATGCTTTTCAAAGATATACGGTTTCTGATATGGGCAACCACCCAGGGTGGCATTTTGAGGGGGGGGGGGGGGGGGACATGCTGAATATACATATTGGTAAAACACATATCTGCCAACAGTATGAATACTTATAAACTTAACTGTAGCTGCTCATACTGTTGCTACAAAAGCCTTTTATCATAAAAATGTTAATAAACTCCAGAATCCACTAAATGTGAGACATAAACAGCTTAAAGTTAACATTTGAATACTGGTTTATGATAAAATACTGCCAACTATGCAAAACAGCTTTCTGGACATTCATACACATAGTATTTTGTCAGAGTTTTTGCCTTCATAAAGCAAAGATGCAAAAACTTTTCAATACAGCATTACAGTCATTTAAGTAACAGCTGTTACACTTGTAGAGTAACTGCAGTTAAATCTATTAGACATTAACATTTTAGAACCAACCAAGTTTATTGACTTAAATCTGGGTTATTTAGAGGGAACTCAGAAAAAAATCTCACCATGGGTAAAAACTAATTATTTTATGTGAAAGACCAGCACAAAGACATGCATTATTGCATGGTCAATGATAGACGCAGAGTTTTCACATTTTTCCTTCAGCCTTTAGGGATTCAATACTTTCTTGAATCATCTTTTGTTACAGCTACAGCTGCTAGTTATTAGGGTTTGTTTCTACCAGATTGAGTGATTAGAAGATGAATAAACCAGATGAATGAACCTCTAACAAGTTTTCTATCAGAAGTTTTCTGTATGTTCTTCCCTGACCTACGTTGGCGTACTGAAGCCATTTTGGATGTCGGGGGGTGAAGAGTAGATTTTCACGGAAAAACTCTAATTTTGAGATTAATCTCAGAAACATTCTAGACAAAACTTCTACTTGCAAGGCAGCAGCTCTACCAACTGCACCACTGTGCAGCCCAAGTATTTTACATTTGAAGCTATTGAGTAAGAAAATGTTTCTTTAAGCTACAACTTGCCCCAACAAGGATAAATCAGGCTCATTGTCCCTGTCTACAGCCTATTTGATTTTGGTCTTTGTAAGGGATTTACTGTCAACAGTCAATTAACAATGAGGGGATTATTGTCTTTCTTCTGCTTCATTTCCTTCCTTCGATTTTTTTTTTCTTTTTTTTTTTTTTTCTCATTCACCTTTTGGCTTCTTAGCTGCTGCTTGGTAGGAAAGTGGTTAAATAATCAATACATCTTCTTCCTAAAGGCTGAAGAAAATATTGTTTTTATCTTTACACTTTCTACTGCAGCTCTCGTATGTCTTAATGTCTTAATCCTTCCCAGACATAACAATGACAGACATCAGAAGGGGGGAAACATACATGGCTAAATGCGGCTAAATGCCGCTTCTCCTCGTTTGGTTCTGCTCTGCGTCCCCAGAACCAGAACCAGAACCAAACGAGGAGAAGCGGCATTTAGCATCTATGCACCAAAAATCTGGAACAAACTTCCAGAAATCTGTAAAACAGCTGGAACACTGACTTCCTTTAAATCTCAACTAAAAACCCACTTGTTTAGAGTTGTATTTGAAACGTAATCAGTTGCAAATTTATTGACGGAATCTGACTTGATGATGTTTTTATTGTTGATTCTATGTTGCATTGTGTTTTTGTGTTTGATTTGATGTAAAGCACTTTGCCTTGCTGCTGAAATGTGCTATACAAATAAAGTTTGATTTGATTTGATGGCAATAAAAAGTATCTTGGTGTACTGCTGTTTCCTGATCCAATATTCAGCTGAGCTTTATTATCCCCAAAGGGCTGCAATTAGAGCTGTTCTGCTGAAATCTGGTGGAATACAGTGAAAGACTGCCAATGTAACACCTACAAGCCACCATCTTGCATTAATTAGACTTGGTGATTACGAGGAATGCCAGAAAGAGTCAGCCAGAGACAGAAATGAGCTTTACAAAGTAAAGACTTTTTTTTCCCTCTTAATTGAGATTGTTTCCATATACATCCAGCATTGGACTGTGAATTATTTTGCAGATAACGTGTGAACCATCTTGTCTTGGCAAATTGCATGCATCAGCACTGCTCCTGCAGTCCTTAGGGCAAACCCATTGACAGATTGGTCTAAATGATGTAATAAAATTGAAGTAAATTGACTGTAATGCTAGACGTGCTCCCATCATCATGGCTATAACTTTATATATTTTCTTTCAGTCCAATCATAAGAGAAGGTTCATTCGTTTTCCTGTTTTATTTTTATTTTTTTCTTTCCGTCACACCAGTGTCTTCTCTGTCTCCATTGTGGCCTTTTCATTTGAAGAGATGTCATGTTTTAAATTAAAGTGTCTATAATGCTTCACAGAAATGAGCTGAAGCTTTATTCAGTAATCGTCGTGGGAAAATGAGGTTGATGCTTTTCTGACAGTAATGGGGGATTTGGTGGGAAAATAAAAGGCTGAGATATATAGTAAAATCTAGAACATGGAACCAAATACAAAAACTATTAAGATATTCTTCCTGTAACTTAATTTTGTTTAGTCTTAAATTGCATCAATCTGATTTTAAAATGGTTAAACAGCTTTAATTGTTTGTTTGACCTCTTAACCAGTGATAAAAGAGCTGCTCATATTTAAACCATTTAAACTGTCTTTGCTGCTTCACTTTTAATTTTTGTGGGATTCCTCTGGGGACTAGTTTGGTGTCCTTTATTATTTTGCAGATGGTATTTTAGTCTGACAGTTAAGGTTGGCATAGGTTATACTGTCCAAGTGACATTAAAAACTAGCTAAAATAAAACTTTTATCTTGCTTAATTTGTTATTTCTCTAGCACACATTAAAAACACATTTCATATGGAGAGAAAAGAAAATCCAACTTATCTTTAGTTCTAAAGAATCTTAATGTGTTTAAATTCAACCCAATACTTTCAAATCAAAGAACATTTTCTAACAAGCCCAGCCAATTGCAATGAGTCTTTGACTTTGCAGCATGCACCTGAACTAGCATGGAGAAAAAACTGTATATTTTAACAAACATATGACAGTAAACCATAGCCTCTCAACATTCCTCTTAGTAATTTGGACATTACTATGTCAAAGTACCATTGTGAAATCTTGTAATTATATACTTTTTCTTTTTCAACGATGACAGGCTTATGGACATGTCCCAGATACATTTATTCTGTCCTCATCAGATTTAAAGCATGTATTTTTACCTCTTTTCTACACAGTGAAGTTGATGAATCAGCTAAATATGTCAGCATGAACATTTTTCTTCGGGTCGTCCTCTCCTTTCTTTGACAGATGAAGTGCAGCTTTGATCATTTTAGGCAGTTATGTCCAACGTCAGGCCTCAAGGACAGGTTTCTGGCATCTTTTATTTTCTGGCATTTGCATCCTGAACCAAATGACAATTCATTAGTGGTTTGAATGTCTCTGTGTTGTGCATGCTTCATTGTCAAAGCCACTGCCATGAATGGAGGTCACCATGCCAACAAGTTGGGAAGTAGGTGTACAGTTGGGCTGGAGTTAGCAGCACCTATTGACAACTAACATCTTTAAAGCAATGCCTTGGGTCTGTGTTTGATCATTTATTATGATTAAGTCGGACCTGAAGCACATTGGTTGTGGTGTGTAATTCCTCACACATCATTCATCACACATCACTAACGTCAACATTTTAGATTTTTCTTTGGTTTATTGCACCTGGATCAAACTGAGCCACAGCATGTTCCTGCAGAATTTGATGACTTACTAAGCAACATTCTCACCAGCCCTGCTTAGTCAACTTTAATTGAACTCTAGTGTGTTTGTCTAGAAAATCAAGTTAATTTGGAGAAGTGTGAATCTTTTTTTTTTTTTTTCTCTGAAGAATTTTGCGGCGCTAGTGGCTCGTATTTTTGCTACAGTAGGCAGACAGGAAAGAGGGCGAGGAGAGGGGGGAAGATATGCAGCAAAAGTCGTCGGGACCGGGAGTCGAACCCGTGACTCGGATCTCCTCCATTGCTGTTGCTGCTGTCGCTGTGGCTAGCTGCTTGTGTTGCCGTTTTTCAAAATCGCTGAAGAATATTGCTGAATTGAGCCTAATTACATAGACTAAGGATTACATTGGGTGTTTTCTTGCAACCACTCGATGGTGAGTTGTTTATTTTACGTCTTTTTTTTTTTTTTTTTTTATAGTAGAAATGCGGTGGCAACACACTCACTTAAAATCTATGGATTGGCATCTTAAAAATGGTCTTACAGATTAAAAGAACCTTCTCTTTTTGTTAATTTTGTGGCTGAATAGAATATATATTCTCAAAGTATTAAATAAACCCTTTGATTTTTGTAAATCTGTCCTTTTTAGGATACTTTGTTACTTTTCATTGATTTTGTTGACGGTCTATTGAACTCTGGAATTGGTTCATTTATTTGGAGTTAATCAACAAAACAAAAACCAATTAATTGTTTATTGAAACAATACTTAAGTCAACTTCACAGTGCACTTTACTTTGATCTTTAACTTGAAATTCATTGGAATGATTCCTGACAAATACTTTATGAAATATAGCTATTTTTTTCTGTTTCAACTCAGGATGGCGAGCTATCAGATCACCGCAGCTCTGCGGTAGGACTTAATTGAACCAAACTACTTTAGTTTTCCAGACCTATTGCCCTGGATCATGGACTAAAAACAGTCTGATTATTGATTGATGTACCATTAATCACTCTGCATACAAAAGAACGGACTTGAATAAGAGAAAAAACTCTTGGGTGTTGGTTTTTTTGTTGTTGTTATTATTGTTGTCTTCCTGTTGTGTTTATTTGTTATACTTATATATATATACTGTATTATTATTATTGAATGCCTTCCTAAATATATGCAAAAATATAAGTTTGAATATAATAACTTCCACTTACTTTCTGTTTGGTGTAGAGGCGCCTCAGCCGAACCTTTCTGACTGCCTATTACCATATTTGGCTGTAGTCAGGTGCCTAGCCTTAATTAGCGTTACATTTTGCTGTGACACACTGCAGCCACTGCAATTTTTAAACCTTTAATAAACGGCAAACTGGAATAACTGGGTCGTAGAACATGGCCATATTCATAACGATCATCAAATGCCATGAAATGTTTTATAGAGAATGGGAGCCAAGGTTTGTTGCATTTTAGTAAACTATTATGTAGTATTAAATTATTGACCAGTATAAATGATAAATTTGCCTCTCTTGCACCTTCACAGAAGACAAACTGATTATATCCAGGGAAAATACATAATTTACATATCAAAATATCAGCAATTTTCTCACCTTTTATTTGAGCCATGTTTTACAGATATTGGGTAAGAAATAAAGGCGCCACAACAATTTTTGTCAGATTCCTACTGTTCTTGCAGCTTGTTCTTAATGCCTGTTCTGTGTTTTCTAGTGTAGTTGTTTGTTTTTTCTTTGTTTTTTAATCTGTTTTTTTATTTTTCCTTATTGTAGATTGCTTTTGGCTTTACTTTGAAGGTCTTTGATCAGCCTTGGTTTTTATGTCCATGGGGCACATTATTATTGTTTTTAAACCAATTAAAATGGAAATATTTTAAAATAATAGAATATATTTTCACTTGGGGTGCCATTAGGTATCAAATAACATAGTAAATGTTTTTGCAGTACTGTTTTTGTGAAGGAAATCCTTCCTTCTAAAGGCAGCCGTATAATGTTCCAAGGTTCAGTTTACCACACACACAGTATTCCCTGTGGGAAACCCTGTGTCTGGAGCCTATAGATTACGTCAGCCTCGGCTTGCATTCAGGCACAGATCATTCTGCCACGGGGCATTTGCATCCTTTCATCAATACATCTACTAATGCATGCAGTGGCGGTTTCTCTGTTTGGCAGAGGAGGAGCAGAAGGCCGGGCGATGCTGGGAGCTGCAGTGAGCAGAGACTAGACTGCTCATACTGAAACATCTATAACTTCACAGACTCCAGAATGTGGATTATAGCTGGAGGGCACCTCCCTGCTCCTAGCCTTTGTGTTCCTCTCAACCTTACACTGAGGGGTCGTCTTTTCTGATACATGTTAATGTTGTTTTTAAATCCCATCCCTGCTGAAGCTTTTGAATGTTAAAGCTTTTTTGTTAGCTTCCTTAGGAAGCAAATGTATGAAGAAAATAGATGGTGAACGGGAATATAGTATAGAGTAGATTAGACAGTATATAGCCCTGTGTATATGTAAATTTTGTATATGCAGATGAGTCTAAGGATGTAAAATTTGGTTTAGGATTTTTCAGGCCCATTCGTCTACTGTAATGGTTCACTTAACATTCAGAAAGTTCATTTCTGATGCAAATTCAGGCAGCAACAAAGGCTCACTCGCATTTCCTACAGCCTAGGTTCATCCACGTTTTCCTTGTCCAAACCTCTCCCTTTTCTAGATCTACATTTAAACAGCTTTGTTCATTTTCAAGCAAATATTGAAAGTTTAAATACAAAATTTGACTTTGAATTCATAGCAGATATTTCTGCAGAAGTCAGGATACAAAACCAGCAAACTGGAATGGAAAGAGAGTCATGGATGAATAAATCCACAAATTGATAGATGGATAGATAATAGATAAATAGACAGGTGGGTGGCTGGATAGACAGACAAATAGATAAATAGATGGATGGACAATTGGATGGATGGATCTCAACAAAAACCCACCGGTTTAGAGTTGTGTTTGAAATATAATCAACTATGAATTTAATGATGGCGCTTGACTTAATGTAATATTTTGATTGTTGATTCTATGTTGCATGACTTTGTGTTTATGATGTAAAGCAGTTTGAAATGCATTGCTGCTGAAATGTGCTATACAAATAAAATTTGATGGATGATTGGATAGATGACTGGGTGAAGAGTTGGATGGTTAGATGGATGGATAAAGGAAGCTGGTGGTTGGACAAGAAGATGGATGGATGGACAAGCATTTGGATGGGTGGACGGTTGGAGGGAAGGATGGGAAGGATAGCTGGATGGACTGTTGGGGAAATGGAAGAACATTTGGATGGAAAGGATACCTGTGAAGCTCCACCAATCGGTTGCTTTGGAAATTAAACGTTCCTCAAATGTCCATCATGTAGTCACATATCCTCTCTATTCCAACTCCATTCATTGGTTTTCCTAACCTCAAGTTACCATGGCTAAGTTCTGGGAGTCTGCTATAAAGAATTGGGGAAAATATTGATTTGCATAAAGTGAAAGTAGGTGAGTTCATTGATAATTGAATCTATGACAAGTTGTGATTGACTGGGACTCTGAACTTGTTACTGTTAGCAAAACAAACTTCTGATCTAAGCAAGCTGAATAAAGGAAGCTGGTGGGTGATGGCGTCTTGAACTTCCTCAGAGTGAAAATAAAAATGTCTCTTCTTTTGCTCTGCAGTCGCTCTGTTTTAAACTCTGCTTTTAGCTAATTGGTCCGTAAATATTTGATGTCAAACGGCCATAGTCCACACAGCAGGGAGGCTAACATAAGTAAATGAAAGATACCTAGCAAGCCTTTAATCAGGAAACCACAGCTTTGTATAACTTTAACAAGTAACTGCTTTATCTTAACAGGCTGCTGAACTATGAGGCCATCTCCTATTATGAATTATGGATGATTTTATGAGCACATATAAAAAGATCAATGATGAAATGTTTCCCTTTTCCTCTAATGGGGTTGCACTGGTTATGTATTCTTCCCTTCTAATCTGCAAATTATGCCTCATTAAAAGCTACATCATGAACATGATTGGAAAATTCACCACTCTTATCTGCCGTAGCTGCTTAGAAGGCCTTAAACAGATAAAACAGTTTCTTCTCCACTAATTGAGACCTTGTAGATTCACGAGACTACAACCCTGCATCTGATTCTTCCTGTCCACAGGGTTGGGTTGATTCAAAATTGCAAGTGGATTTCAAAGTGTCTTTTCAACCCGGCTCAGATATTGCCAACATTAGAGGAAGAGCTTTTCAGATCATTATCTCTTCACTTCTCTTAAGTTATTTTGCTTTCTAAAACTTTGGTTTCTGTGTGAATTTTGTTTTAGGTGGTGCCTAATTCAAGCTTACTCACAGAGATTGTAATTTATTAACTGGTTCTCTGGATGGAATCAAACAGTTTGACTCCATCCAGAGAGGAAACAGAAATGCTGCGTAAAAGATCTTCAGCCATTTCAGTAATTGGATATAAATATTTAACTACTTGAAGAACTTATAATTACTTATCGAATTAAAAATTTGACAACCAAAACTTCAGCTTACATGTCGAAATTTTGTCCACTGGAAAAATAACCAAATAACTGCCTTAGGACTTAAACTGAAAAAAATATTTAAATTATGTGTGCTAAACATTTTCAAAGATGCTAAATCACGGAACAAAAAATTAGTTTTGCTATTAGCGGTCTAGCAAAAGTATGCCCACCACGGATCTAAGAGCTCAGTAGTACAGGATCTAAAGATGTTGATATTTCTTCTCTTTATTTTTCACTTTCAACCAGACAAGTTGGGAAATACAGATTTGTTTTTTCTTCACATGTTAAACCTCAGTATGTAAACTAATTATCAGCTAACCTACATCTGCTTCCAGACCCGGTTATGTCCTGTCTTTTGGTTGACTTGGACTGATTTGCAGTGGTCAATTGAAAATCTAAAATTAACCAAAATAAATGTAACTCTGTCCATGATGATATCCAGTAGACATCCTGTCAGCTGAAGGCCACTGCGATTACTCCAAGGCAACGGTCTGCAACCTTTGCAAACCAAAGAGCCATTTTTATTTTCAGTCCAGTAAGTAAATAAAACTTTTGAGTCGCTGACATTACCTGAGCTTTTGACACAAGAAAACTCTAATTCCAGTCCTTCAGAGCTCCTGTTCCTCAAATCTTGAAATTATTTTATATTAATTGAGAAATACTGACAAAAAGAAAAAAGTAACAAAACATGTAGTGTTATTTGTGCGGTGATGTGAAACCAAAAATATTTTATGATAGCTTGGTGGAAAGCCAAGCTTAGAGCATTTAAAAGAGCTTTTAATGGATTTTAATGGAGGGCTTAGCTGGTCGAGGAGATGTAAATAAAGTTCTCATAATCTGGAACAGTCTCAGGTCAGCTGTAGATTGACTGATAGTAAAATACCTAATTAAAATGGCTACTGGCATTTCTCTTGAAAATGTATATTTACAGAACAATTACTTCCAACTTGAGGAACAATATGCTACATTTAAATTAAGTATTGTATTATTTAAATGCAATAAAAAGCGTCTGCTGTGTGGGATCATTTTCAAACGGCCTTTAAACATCATTTTCATCTGCTGTGAAAACCAACGCAGCTCTTCAGATCTAGATCAGCCAAATCTGATGAAAATTTGTTTCACACATGCCTCAGGGAAGGCGTAACGAGGTGAAATATACAGAAGATTGTCTGTAGAATAAGCGATAAACCTCACTCTCTATTACCACCGTGATTTGATTTCATGCTAATACTGTACACACACCCAGCAAACGTTCTGAAGCACTAATGTAATTTTGCTTTGTATGAAGATGAAAAGTGATGAAACTTGAAGCGAGACGTGTTTTGAAATATTCCAGCAGCAGCTTGTCTTTGGTAAAGCGCTGTGCAGGTCTAGTTGATATGAATACCCAGAGCACACAGAGAGGAACTAAAAAAAGACAAACTGGGAGTCCAAGGTGCTAGTAATGTTTTCATGTTCAGGCTTGTTTTATACTGTGTGTATTTCAATCTGCTAATTGAGTGATAATACAAACCCTTTTGAGATGAAAGGCTTTGATTGTTGCAGAGTTTGGATCTATTAAAAGTTTGAGATAACGAATGGGCAGACATGTTCTGGATTACCTGAATATAAAGCAGAAATTGGCAATAAGCACCCAGAATTCCAATATGTCTCATACTTTGAAATTGAAAAAAGTATATCATTTTGTCTAATATTGCACCTTGTATATTTCAAAATTTATTGGTAGACAAAATAAAAGGTATTTTGAATGTTCTGTATGTAACAAATTGAGTTAAATGCCAAAATACCCTGAAAAAAATACTAAATACATCTAGGAATACTATATATCTGGCAAGACAGGATACTGTATTATCACTGCACAACCTCAATTGCATTAAAGAAATTTTTCCTGTGGTGAGGTATCGTCAAGGTGCAGAAAATGTGGAGGCAGTGAGACAGTGGTGAGGTGTGCGGTAGGAGTGATGGTGTTTTAGGATGGGTCAGCTCTGAGTTTCCTCTTATTTGAAGCAATGATGAAAAGATGACAGATGAGTTTTGCTAAGAAGTCTCCATGAATTACGATGTTTGCTGTAGATGACATTTTAATGTTTAGTGATGGTAAAAATCTGCTGGTAGAAACCCTGGAATGGTGCACAGTTGTGTTCAACTGTTGGCAAAAATGTATGAATGTTGATATAAAACTAGATTTCCCTTTCCTTTTAACTGGAAAAAAAATGCTTCAGTGAGAAACTGTGCAAACCTGCACTGCATCACTATCAGTGTCTCAATCCTTATGACAAAGAGCAGCTCAGAAATCCCAGTCCAAATAACCCAGGGGGTGCTCACACCAGAGCAAAAGCGGTTCTGTTTGGGAAAAGTCCCTCTAAACCAAATCAAAATCTTTATCCTTACCTTTCATTTACAGATATATTTACCCTCTCTTTCTAGAGATCAGATTTCTGCCCTCCTCCTCTCTGTAGTCCTCAGACTTGGCAGAATGCTTTTGTGTTTGACAGCTTTTGCATGGGCAGGGAGACATACAGTTAGGTGTTTTATTTCACTACGCTACAAGGATTTTCTTTTTTCACCTTATTCAGTCAAATGCCTCGGAAGAAAAAAAACACAGTAGCACAAAAGATACTTCAGAGTTGGAGTGTTTGAGCGTACCTTGGTAAAGTGAACAGCGTGGCTGTGCTTTAAAAGGTTATTTGAGTTAAAAGCAGAACTTGAATACACTTTGTTCCTGGGATATAAAATTTATTAAAAAGGCTTTTTCAAACGTTTTCCATCTAAAGGCAGTTGGCTGTCAGCTTACTGCTATCCTGTTTGGTTTTAATGCCATTTTAATAAAAGAAATCATACATATTGTATTTTTTTCATTATATGTTTTTATTTTGGGGCATTTTGTCACATTAGAAGCACAAAGTTTGATGCATTTTAATGGGGTTTTATGTGATAGATCAACATAAAGAAGTTGTTAATTTTGAAGTGGAAGTAGGAAATGTGGTCTGTCTTTATATTCAGCCCCTTTTAATCTGATGCTCCTCAAAAAAGCCAATTGTCTATAATTCTCCTAGTTTGTGACTTATAGACAATTAAGTCTTTTACTAGTTAGATCTTTGGTTTAATCCAACCGTTCTGCGATTCTTGGAGAATATTACAAATCAAACAACATTATAAAAATTAAGGAACACAGCAGACGGGGCAGGGAAAAGTTACGTAGATGTGTAGAGTAGAGTTAGGTTAGAAAGTAACACCAAAGCTTTAAACTCAAACTATGTTCACACAGCAGGCAAACTCAATTCATATCTGACATTTTAATGGCAGCCTGAATGGTTCATCTCTGATCTTTTCACCCCCCCAAAAAATTTGATTTTAGCCAAATCCATATTGTCACCTAAAATCATGGCCTTAGCAAATTTTTGCCAAAAGTTTTTTTGTTTTTTGTTTTTTTTGGTTTAAATTGTCTTTTGGCACTAAATGTAATCTGATATATTTTAAAGTGTCTCCTGTCAGAACGGTCTTGTCTTATTAACTTTATTTAGAAAAAGGAACAATATACAGATCAAACATAAATTTCACTATTTCATGCCAGGTTATAGCAAAAGCCAATTCGCATCTACAGTCCCTTTAAATATTAATATTCAGATGTTTTTCATCAAGTCTGACTCAGTTTGCACTTATTCTTTGCAATTTGTTTTGTGACAGAATCTGCAAAACAATCCTGCTGCTGTAACAAAATATGGTACTACAAAAATATCTCAGGTTGACGGATACAAATGCATGCCCCACTTCTCAAATCTGTTTAATTTCATTCCCTTTCATAATTATCTTTCTAGGTAAAAAAAAAAAAAATCTGACAGAAAACCAACAAAGCATTTGTGTTGTAATGTGACATGTGAAACAGTTCACATCTGATGCAGTCACATCAGCTCCAATATTTAAATGTACTGAGTTCAGTCAAAGTAATGTGATGAAATGAAGGGACCCTCTTATTCCCTGACCAAAAGCACACATAGACCCAGAGCAGATGCTTCTCGTAATGGGAGCACAACAGGAAGTGATTCAATTCAATTTGGCCCGAGGTCTAATAGAACCTCCACTAAAGAAGGAAGTGATAAGGTTTCACAATGCGAGCCCATCTGTGCCGCTATGCCTTTTCAAACCCAGCGGTCCACTGATGCCGTTAGTGTGAAATGAGAAGAGCACACCCTGATGCATCATAGGTTGTAATCACCTCCTCGAATGGGGCCGCAAGACCCCGGGCGTCAGACGGAGAAGAGGTTAGGATCTGTTTTGCTTTATTACATTCATTGCATGCATTGTCGTAGCACATTTTCATTGGGATGAAAAGGGATTAGGAGGCTGGCGGTGGTAGTCAGGTGACCTTCAGGTCTAATGTGCGAATGTCTGTGTTGGTTCACGGTCCTCAGCAGTTTGCCAGACGCCACTGACAGTGTGCTTTTGGCTCGATCAATATACAACCCAGTTATAGATTCTACTACTGCATAAAGAAGCTCAGTGAAATTAAATAAGGTACCTGATGTTGTACGGGAACTACTACTAACACAAATATAAATGTATTTTAATGGGATTTTGTGAGACTAATCTAAAGTGGTACATAATTTTCATTTTGAAGAAGAAAATGCATCATTTTCAAAACTGCCTTTACTGACCTCAATGTGTGGTTTGGATTTGCACTGAGCTCTCTTGAGTCTGTATTTTGCAGATTATCACAGCTGTAAGTTTTTTGGGCTTTCTCACTTAATACAATATTTTTCAACTGATATAGAGTTGAGGAATATTCAGCTGTATAAAATCTAATCTCTAGTTTGTCTAGATACCATCATTGTTTCCTCTAAAAACCAGTATGCATTTATTTCAGGGTGACTTATTGTGCTTCTTTGAACAGGTTAGGATAGGTCTATACCAAACATGTCCATTGGATTTTTTTCCACAAACATTCTTAAAGAAGGTCTGTTCTGGTCAGTTCTGCCTATTTTGAGCCTTTTTTATGAAATCTTGTCACTTTAGTTCAAAATAAGCTGCTGGCCACACTCCTGACTCAACGTTTACACTCACATGAAAATGGCTGCAAACTGTATATCTTTGAAAAGCATTAGTTGAGTCTCCTGCACAACAAACAAGAATGCAACAAATGGTTTCTGGACCAGTAAGTCAAAAACACTTGTCTTTTCCAGCAGTCATTGTACAGTCCATATGGCTAGCTCACCAAACATCCTGGAGCTCTGCTTGGGTTGCTAGGTTACCCAAGCATTGGGGGTTCATTGGAGTTGCTAGGTGAGGGACAGTGCCTGCTGATTTGTGATGTTACATTTGGAAGGTTTTTGTAAATGGCTCATTTTCCAGATAGCAGAAATATATTAACTTAGTTCCAAATTTTTTTTTTTTTTTTTGAGTGCTTGGGCTGTTTTTAGAAGCAGTAGAGACTGAAATGGAAGTATAAAAATATGCAAAATGTGAATTTTGCATAATACTTACCCTTTGAGCTCTACTTCCATTTTCAAACATCAGAATACCAGTATTAGAGTATATACATTTATATTTCTCTGTTTATCAACCAGAATATTTATTTTCCAGGACAGGCAGTTTGAAAGTAAGGTAAGATGGCATTAAACAATATTTTCTGTGCACTTATGTTCTCCTCCTTGCCTCAGACTCTATTATTACAGGCCTTAGTCTTCAAAATTCAGATGTAGTCATTTGAAAAGTTTCTTCTTAATCCTCTGCAGAGCATTTAAGGTCCTGCTGTTTTCTACAAGCTCTAAGAGTATTTTGTTGTTTCTCTCCCCTGTCAGAGTTGGAGGATAGCATTGAAGGTGGCTCCTTAGTTCTTCTCTCATTAATCAGACTGGATTGTTTTTGCAAGCTGCATATGTTAAATGTTTGTTTTGGTCTTTTTCTATGTATGGGTTTCTTACAAACAATTTTATGTCAATAGCATCTTTAGAAATGCTATTGACAGTGTTTATAGAGTTTACTATAAAAATTGTGACATGTTCAATATGTATTTTACCTGCTGTAAAATAAATATTGCTCCCTCAGGGCAAAATTGACATTACTTTGATATTTGTATGCAGTCACGCAGCCCCCAGTAAGCCATATTGTACCTAAATTAGAAGAGAGAAATATCATATTGTTTCTCTAACCCAATAAAAGACGAACCACTACTGCAAATGTCCATACCCAAACACAAAAACAAATGTTGGTACTCCCGTGTATTGTGAAAAATACAAGGCAAATCGCCATCAAATTGATTTGAATAGTTGTTTGCCATTATATCCATCTCTTCTGTTCAGTATGAAAAAACTCACCAAAAAGTTTAGCAATATGAAGTATTGTTTTGACCCACTACAATGTAAACGAAGAGCTATTGCACCTCCAACTAATTACTATTAAGCACATTAGAATGCAATGAACACTGGCCAAGTTGAAGGATGAGTTGGGCAGTTTAGCATATTTTTTTTGCCTGTAGTCACCAACCAACTGAATCCAGGCTGATTCACAGAGGTGGGACACACTTTGTTCCTTTGTTATAGCTTGATGTAACAAAGGAACAAAGATGTACGGGTCTGTCCTGGTGAAGAGAGAACATGAGTCAAAAGGCAAAAATACTGGTTGATCTACTTTCCGACTCTCATCTATGTTCAAAAGCTTTTAGGTAGTGACCGAAAAAACATGATCTTTGATACAAACTGTCTCAATGAGTTTTTTCCGCATGGTCTCTGCGCTCTCCCTTAGAGATGGGCTGAGGAGCTCACCCTATCTCTAAGGGACTCAGAATAGAGTAGTTGCTCCTTCACATCGAGAGAATCCTTCTTGTTGAGGTGTTCCAAGCTTGTCCCACTGGGAAGAGATCCAGAGGAAGACCCAGTGCTTTCATTTCTCGACTGGCCTCCACCTGAAGGATCTGACCCAAGTGACAGGAGAATGGGAATTCTCTGATAGGGATGCTGCCTTTGTGACCCAACCCTGGGTTAGATGGAAGATAATGTACAGATGGAACTGGAGTGTGTGTTCCAACTATCAGGGAATGGCTTCACTGGAAAGGTTTACTCTATGGTTATTGGAAAGATGCTCAGGCTTATTTTGTCCTGACTGTGGAACAGTGGACCAGACATTTACTCTTGCAAAATTGCAGAGAGATCATGGTTGTTTGGTGCATGTCTACTTGTAAATCTGGAAAAGGGTTGAAAGACACTTTGTGAAGTTGTGGCAGTGCGGGTTGCAGGAGATGCTTTTAATATATATCTGGTCCTTGCATGACCAAATCAACAGCTGTCTGAATTCTTAGCACAAAGTTGAAGTTGTTTCTGATGCACATTGAACTCTACCACAGATGCTTCCTCTCACAACCATGTTTGCAGTCTTCATAGACAAGTTCTCAGTTAGTTCTGCTCTCAGTGGTAATTGAGAGCATGGTGTTGGGCTTAAGAACATCAGGGTTTCAAATTTACATTTTGCACATAATGTGAATATTAAGGGAATGACCTTCAAAAGCCTCAAATAATAATAAAAAATGTTGTGAACAGGTGCTGTTGACTGAGCAGACACACCATATTCAGAGGCTTTGTCTTTGGTTCGATTCCCAGCCTTCCCCTTCTCTCCTGTCAAATTACTGTTCAATAAATGTCATTAGTACCAAAAGAGCTGTGTAAAGAGGTGCTAGTTTGAGTTTCCTTTGCCCTCTTATTTTCTCTCATTTTTCAAAAAAAAAAAAAAAAAAAAGAAAAAAGAAAAAGATGCACCTGCAGCAGGTGTTTTCCTGCCTTTCAAAAATGCTTTCCCTGCAGTGCCTTGCTCAAGGGCACCTCACAGGTAGCTAAAGAGCCAGGAGACCTGGGGATTCAAGTTTTGTCAGAGCTGAAGGCTACATTCACCTCGAGACAGTGAGAGGAATGAAGCAAAGTAGCAACGCTGTTTAAACAAATCGGTGATATCATATTAGACCTTTAACAGCGGAGAGGTAAAAATACACCACTTTGATTATTGGAGTTGGCAGGCAGACAGTGTGTGTATCTTGAAACGTGAGGCACATATTTGATCCTTTCCTGAGGCACGGATTAGTGGTGGAGTCTGAGTTTTATGTTGTTGTGTGGCTTGTAAAATATGCAGCAGCACTGGTGGGAGCTTTGTATGGCGGACCCCAGAGCACGACTCGGTGGGATGTCTTCTGGAGTGGGACGTTGTGGATTTGTCAGTCGACCGAGACGAGAGTACACATTCCTGTGATTTAGAGAGCTTTGGGGTAATAAGGAGACGGCCTCTGTCGGGTCTCCTCCATGGGTGTAAGTGTCCGTCTTTTGTTGCTCCCTTTCAGCTTATAGACCCCCCTCCAACACACACAGGTCCGCGGATTCCTCTTTCACTATGGGAATTCCAGGCACATGTTAGTGAGGCAGCATGGCAGTGTGTGCACCCCTCCCCCTGTGCCGGTAACCCCTTGTTCTCATGAGGCCAGAGCATTCTGAAGGGGGGTCGGCGTATGAGAAAGGAGGAGCATATCTAAGCTAATTCATCAACAACCTTTATCTAATCCCTGCTTTTCCACTTCTCCTCCTCACTCCTTTCTCTGTCTCTCTTTCTCTCTCTCTTCGCCTTAAGGCATTCAAGCAAAACATCCATCCCCCACCTCTTTTTCTCTCTCTGGCTCACACGAGTCTGCCTGAACACGTTCAGAGAGCCAGAGAGGGAGAAGATAAATCGGGCAGGAGTGTGTTTCTTGTGTGTGGTGTAAGTTGAATCCTCAGAGGGCTGCGGGTCCTGACTATCACCCAGAGCTAACACGGTGATTATAGACTGGAGACTAGGTGTGGCGAGATGTGGGGATGCAGAGGGGGTGAGAGTTGGGAAGGGGGGCGGCCAGCGTCAGAGGCTTTGTCTATAGTCCTCGTACAGCCCACCAACCGGGAGGAGGCTCAGCTTGTCTGTCAGGGTCTGTCCCGGAGCCATGCACAGTCTGGGACTTGCTGCTCTGCCGTGTGAGGCTGAGCCACTCTTTAACAGAGAGTTAGCTTCAAGGCGTCAAGAGAAGCACAAGTTTAAGGAGCTCTGTGTAGCTGGCAGCGAGGACAAGAGCGAGTGAAGGACTGCCTGTGCTTTCAGCTGTTTTGTTCACTCATTCATTCTTTACTCTGCAAGGATTTTTTATTTTTAAGAGAGCCAACAGATTTTTATGGAGTAACACCGCTTTGGAAGAGGATGTACTTCAAAAGGACACCTTTGATTTGGTTTTAAATTTGAATTTAGATTTAAAGGGTGAGATTTCAATGATAAAACCACTTGGAATATGGGACTTTTAATCTCTGATTTGGACTATGGGGACAGGCAACTCTGTGTTTGTGCTCAACTCTGGATAATTCTCATAAGTATGTCTCATTTTCTTTCTTTCACTCTTAAGTTTATTTTTCTTACTTTATTCGTTCAACAATTGTAGGGTAATGGTGTTTGAAAATGAAGGATTCTGACTTTGTGACTTAAGGCTAGTGTATTATTTACAGATGGTTAAAAAATAATAGTTGTGTGTTTTTAAAAAAAGTGAGTAAAGCTCAAAATCCTTCAAGGCTTTTGTTTCCATACAATGATTTTGGGGACATTGCAAAGTCTGTTCCAAATCCAAACATAGTTGAATTTAATAGTGGGCTGCTTACAAACAAATATTTGGCTTTTTTGTCACTCACAGTACTAATAATTAGTTGTAAAAGTACAGTCTCTGAGGACTTCTTCACATCTGTTGTATGAAGTCGACCGACTTCTTGCACTTGTGAACCGGTTTCCTGATCCAGGACGATTGGACCACAGTGTCTGTGCAAGTCCTGATTTCTCCTCAGAAACAGGATGTCTGATGTTACATCATGAATTATGTATTGGGTTAAGGTCGAGGGCTTGGGCTGGTCGCTCCCTAACATCATTGTTGCTGGTCTAGAACCAAGATGCTGTTTGTTTACTAGTCTCTTTTGGGTGGTCGTCTTGTGACAACACCCATTAGAAGAGCATTTCTTGCTTAACAAAATGCAGTAACTTCATATATGTCATGTATTCCTGGTATTTGATAAAGTCCAGTAGCATAGCATTAGAAACCTCTTTATATCATGATGCCTAAACTACCATGCTTTAGACTACTTTACCATAAACACGGTCACCTGTTGGACTGCCTACGTCTCCTAGAACCAGTTTTTCATTTGACCTGTCGAGTGATTTTGGAAAACTAAACCTTTTCAGCTAATGCTGCTGTTTAATCGATTCGGGCTTCTTGCTGATAGCTTGGCTAAGCATACCACAAAATATTCTGATAAACTTTAAGTCCATATAACCCATCTGTGCTGTAGAATTTGTTTTGTTGACCTGCAGCTGATGAATGGCTGAAAATTAGATTTAAAAATAAAGGCAAGAAATCAAAGTTTAGTTTTTAGATTTTCTGACCACAATATTCTGGTTTTAGTTTTGATTTCAAAGCATTTTACTGAGCAGCTGACCCTTTTCTGCATATCTGGATACGTTTTTCCTAGTCGTGCACCAACTGATCATCCACATTTCTGATTTTGGGTGAAACCAATCTTATCTACATTTAAACTCCTGTGTTTGGATACTGATAATCTCCGGACACCTCATTGGTGGTTTTAATTGTTTTGTTTGTTGTCAATCTCAAGCCTTGTGATTTTGTAAAAGCAAAATACTGCTTCTGAGGAGGCTCAAGAACAGCTCTGTGATCTAACTTGTTGTGCAAGTTTTGCTTTTTTTAAATGTGAAAAATAAATGAAAGGCACTACATTAGCTGCTGCGTCAAGATTAAAGTTACATCTTACAAGCCCAATGTTGAGAAGCTGTCCAGTGATGTCTGTAAACAGAAGTCACATTAAACACGTAACAACACAATCCTTCCATGTAGGGACATATATCTAATAACATAATGGTTGTGTTTATAAATTGATTAGTGATTTTTATTGTATTTTTTATTTTTTATTTTATCAATGCAACAAAACATAAAACATTAATATTGTAATGGAAGGTAAGCTTAAAGCACCGTCGTACAACAGAATAGTCATGTGGTGAGTCATTCCTTCCAGGACGCACTGCAAGGAAAATAAACATTTAAACATGAATACTCATTATGTATAGACTTAGTCGTTTTGATAATAGGCTAAAATAGCGAATATAAACACTTAAAGCCTGTTTTGCCTTCATCATAAGCCTCATACAAGGCCTTTAATTTGTCACGGCTCAATACAGATTAGTTTTTTGTTTTTTCTTGGGTTACAGACCCCTGCCCTGGATGTTTCATTTATATTTGAGAGCACTAAGTTAAGCCATGTTTGCATTGTTTCACAGGTGCTATTCAGTGTTTTTCAGTAAAATAAGATTAGAACATTGAAGTTCATTATGACCTTTCAACATCTGATGTTTATAAAAATAAAAATGTATCGTTCGAAATCAGAAGCATTCAGACTTTTTAAAGATCTTGATTGGCCAAGAAACTGCAATTGGTGTACCCAAAATGTTTATTATTTTGAAAGCATCTGGGACCTCATAGAGGAATACATTCACAACATCCTGTTGTTGTTTGGTTAATGTTTTGAATACAAATTTATATTAAATTTAATTACCCTTGTGTGACTTGTTGACAGTCCAGTAGTATAAACCAGACTGTTGGACGTGTGTCAGCAGTAGATTATTATCTGATTAGTGTGTGTTGACCTTTATGACTCTGTCACTCAGCTGACACAACAAAGACGCTCCGTCTCACTTCCTCATTCATTTTTGTCACCGATTCTCTGTCCACATAATTATTAAGCAAAATTCATATTTTTGCATGTCTTTATACTTTTGTGTCTTAGGTGTTTCTAATAGCAGCCCTATCGCTTAAAAAAACATCTAGTCATTTTATTGCCAATAAGTTGATGCTACTTGGTGTCTGAAAAACAAGTTGTTTCAAGACGCTCCTAGTTGGGATGCTGTCATGGTGGAGGGGTAAAGCACAACCCGCATATGGAGGCCTTAGTCCTTGACGCAGTGGTCACAGGTCCCAACCAGATGACCTTTGCCACACGTCTTCCCCTCTTTCATCACCTACTTGTCACCACTCTCAAAAAACTAAAAGAAACTAAACTCATAAAAAAACAAAAAACTCCTGTTTTCACACTGTGCTGTTACCTAGCAACCCATATGGCGCTCTGCCAGTTGCCTAGCGAACAAAATGAAGTTCCAACATGTCTGGTCAGCTGGTTTTATTACTGTATTTGCTGCTTGAAAAGACAAGTGTTTTGTTATTGAATTGCTATTCAGAAACCACTTGCTGCATCTTGTTGGTTGTGTAGCAGGCTCCACTTCTGCTTTTCAAAGAAGTATGGTTGTATTATTGTGCATCTGTTTCACATGTGAGTGTGAAGATAAGGTGCATGGTCAGCAGCATCTTATTTGAATTTAAAGCTCATAATAGAATGAATTGAGCAGACTAAAATCTCATTATCGGACAATGAACATTTTGTGCAATGTAATGAACATGTTTTGTATAGACCATAGACTTATCCTCAAGGAAGCACAAGAGGTCACCTTTAAAGAATCTGTTGAAGAGTTTACTGACCCCTGTTTCTTTCTTCCCAGCTCTTGCAGGTAAAATCTCCCCAACCAACTCGGATGTCCTGTTCAGCGCCTCAGCGATGACAGCCAGCGCTCCACCACCCAGTGTGTATCTGCCTGCCAGCTTCAAAATGTCCAATGCACAACTGGCTTTCTTCTTGCGGGAGGCCCAGATCACAGGACAAACGGTTGGCGGCGGCAGTAGGAGGAGCAGCAGCAGCAGCTCTGGACATCCGCTGCAGCGCTCCGAGAGTTTTGTGGTTTTCCAGACAAAAGACCTCCCCGCCATCAACATAAGCTTTGGGCCTTTTGCCCAGGACCAGGCTCTATCCAAGGAGCTGCTGCAGCCAGCCAGCCCTCTGGACATCCCGGGGCAGCTGACAGTCGGCTGGAAGGTGCGGGCCTTCATTGTCCAGGCAAGGGTCTTCTCCAACAACCCCATCGTCCAGGTGTTCTTCTACATTGCGGGCCGTGACTGGGACGACTTCAAGGCTCAGGACAACCTGCCGTGCATCCGACTGCACGGCTTCAGGGACGTCCGGGAAATCAAGACGTCCTGCCGCATGAGGGGCAACCTGGCCAAGTGTTTGGCGCAGCTGGAGCTGCCTCCATCCTGGTTCAACGCCAACGTGGCGCCGCTGGGCCGCAGAAAAAGCTCCAGCGACGGGCTCCTGGATGGATTAACCAGTGAGACTCTGCAGGCCGAGCTGTACTACACGCTGCACGAGCCCAATCTGGATGGAGAATGTAGTGAGGGTCACAGAGGGGGTGGCGGGGCCAGAGGAGAACCTCTGTCACAGCACCCTCTGCTGCGCATCGGGAGTATCAGCCTCTACCAGGCCAGTCAGGAGCAGCTGCTGGTGGACAAACAGCTGGACAAGAACATGTTCCTCAGGCTGCCAGAGAAACCACTCAAACCTGGAGAAACACTGAAGATCCTGCTCTACCTGATGCCCAACTCCACTGTGGAACAATTCACCCTCAAGTAAGTCTCATTTCTTTGTTCACTGATGCACACACACTTTCCATCTCTAATATCCCATTTTTCTGTTTTTTTATTGTGAAAGTGGCAAGTAGAGATGCACAACAGAGGCTCATTAAGTTTGTTTTTTCTTATTTTGATGCATCACTAACACATAAACAGGAGTTATGTTTTCCAACCTAAATCATGGAATCTATTATGAAATATAACTAAATCTTTCCACAAAAAAAAAAATTCTTGCACTTTTTCTACTCAGTCAGTGTTGCCAACAAGTTGTTGAGCACCATTACAAATAAAACCATGATGTAAATGTTGATTGCTGTCATGTGACCTTGGCTGTCGAGAATAACAGTTCTGCAAAAAGTATTTGCTCTTTCAGATTCTTAAATCTTCTAGATAAAAGTTTAAATAAATTTAAAAAAATGTTTTAGTTAAAAGAAAATAAATATTAGGCAGATACATCCAGAGTAAATGCAACTCATTTTCAAGTGTTGATTTTATCCAAACCCTTTACATTTATTTATAATAAATGCTTCCTCATATCTTACGGTTTCAGATGGCCATGTGTTTGTTTCAGAAAAGTTTATATTCAAATAATATATCACAACTTTACTACCAGATAGTAACATTTTTCATCACAATCCCCTCTTTTGATTATAAAAAATATTGAATATTTTATATTAATCACATCAGATTTTATTCTGATGGATTTTGCAGCAGAGGTTCTTTTATCTTGTTCTTGCCAGAGACTTTTTTTTGCTCGCTAAACTAGTTTGGGGAGTGAAGCAAGTTGATAAATTTAACTGGCAGCCAGTCAGAAAATATATGTTTTTCTTTTTTGAAAAATGATGGAAAAACATTAAAAAATTATGATGAAAAGTTTAAGATTATTCTTTTTTTTTCAAAACCTCCCTCCAACTTTCTGAGGCCCCCACAGTGCCGCCTGGTGGCCCTCACTGTGAAAAACATCAGTCTAAATCACTGCCGGGTCTCACTTGTCCCAGTTAAGGTCAGAGTTCAAGATCCAACAATCAGAAAGAGAGACTCTGCAAATATTATGGATCTCACCATCATATTTTTCTGTGCACCAAAATAAATCCATAAGGGGAGCAAATACTTTTCCCCAGTTCTGTGTCTAAATATCCTCACATCTTTGTAATTATCATCCCTGCTATGAGTTTCCTCTCTTCAGCCTCAGTATTCACCCCCAGCACACAGCAGCAGAATTAGATCAACATTTTTACATTGCCTCAAGATGAATTCCTGCATTCTTTGATGGCATCAGTTCATGGAGTGAATGCATGTGCAGCTAATGTTAAACAACTCCAATTCATGTAATATTTGCCATTTTGGCCTCTTACCACTCAAGCTGCTTCGCCGTTTCTGTTCATTATAGGAAGATGAGCATGTAATCACGTATTTCATCCTTCCCATTAATTTCCCCTTCACTGCTCAAAGTGGTGCGCCTGCAGTAATTAAAGTCAGGTAAGATAAAGAGGAAGAGATAGTGTTATAGTGAAGTAGCTCTCTGGGGTTACCTATTTGAAATGTTGACGTCTGACCAGAGATTTCTTCTTTACCTTTTTTTCTCCCATGAGATCAGGCTGCTTCTCAGAGTAGGTTGTGTTTAAAGGTCAAGTCATGGCTGGAGGTGACACACTGGAGCATGCCACTTCTCTACTGCAGGATATTTCTGGCTCATATTGTGGAGAAAAACAAACTGATTCCAGGGGGAAATTAGAAATATTATTTATTGAATAGAAAAGATATATATTCATCTTGTTTAGCCCATTTTCCTTTCACCTGGAAAGGATAACGAGCTAAACATTTTATAGTCACTATTGTAGTCGTACCACAAGATATTGTGATAAAACTTTAGGTCCATATCTCCCACCTCAAGAATCATCTAATATAAACCTGGAGTAAAGATTAATGATGGCATTGAAAGGCTATTTTTGGATACCTCATGTTTTGTGTCCCTGTATTATTTCTACATTATTTACCCTGTTTAAGACTCATCTGTGCTTCTTAGCATAATACAAATCTTTGAATAAATATAGATTTTAAAGGTGACGAAAATGAGATGTTCTAGGTGAGTTAGGTGAAAAGAGATAATGGATCATAATGCAAGCTTTTATAGAAATCTCTCTAATAGGTGTCCATTAGTGGCTATCAATTTACTCTTTTTAATATTTTCTTGGCAGAGCTTCTCTCATTTCAATCAAATCGCTTTTGTTGCCTCTGTATTTGAGTTTTAGGATGTTAACTACCTTTCTCAGAGCATTATGCTCATTTTCCACTCTCTCTGATATCAGAATGTCGTCTCAGAGGGATGTTAATGGCTGTGACGGTAAACGGTACTGCTCTGTGTTAAATTCGAGTTTGACCTGTTCTCGGGTTGAAAGACGCTGAGGGAACAGGAGGCCCCATATCATTCCACTGCTCTTTTCCACACAGTATTTGAAAATGGAAAATGAAGAATTGTTTGCACTTAACAAAGCTTGAGAAAAGCAGTTTTTTCCTCTTTTTGTTCATTTAAAAGCCTGAAGGAGAGAAGCAACGGCAGGTCCTCATTAACTAATTCAGGAATGATGATGAAACGCTCTGTAAATACACTTGTTCTAATATCTTACAGACCTAAACCCAGAGCTTTGCAGAGCCCTAATTAAGAACTAGTTACTCCTAAAAACCTTATTCAAAGTCAGTGTGCTTTCTGCCTGCAGATAGTCTTGTACAGTAAATCATTTTGCAGGCATAAAAACAGAAAGATCAGAACTTGTACATATTGAATCATTAAATGTTGGCAGTAAAAAGCTATTTTATTATTAAGCCTTGAAAAGTTGTGGGTGGATATGATTGTATTAGATGAAGGATGAGAACATGTTGCTGACCTGACAACACAGAGAGAAATCAGGTTGTCTGTAAGCAGGACGATACAATTCTTTGGTTGTATTAGACAAAGACTATTAGGAGTAAAATGCTCTATCACTCGAGGACTGGAGTTACAGACCTCTGCTTTACACTAGCTGCGTTTCCACTGACCATGTAATTGGGCAAATTGGAATTATGAAAGTAAATTTGCTTTATGGGAATGTGACAATTTACTTTTTTTTTAAATATACTTTTTTATGCTAGGATGAGGTGGTTTCCTGCTGTGTCCAAATTACTGTATTAAAATTGCAAAGGAAACACTTTTTCACGAGTCAAGTGATCAGGAGCTGGATGCTACTATTGGCGAAAACGACAAACAACAATGGGAAGTAGTTGGAGGATGATGGCATGATTTTTATTGTTTTATTGCATTGGCAAACTTATTCATGTGTGATTTTAATGAAGTTTCTCATTTAATGGAAATACCACAATTGCAAAATTGTTTTTGTTTTTTCACATTATTGGAATATTGATAAAGTTTTGCGCAAATTTGTAATGGAAACGCAGTTATTGTTGACAGGCAATATGAACTTGAAATATTTCGACAACAGTTGCATAAAGTGGTGCCACTGAACCGCCAAAATGACAAAATAATTGCATTGAGTCGTCTTTTAATCGATGTTTGTTTGAAACAAACATTTGAAATAAAGATCCTCCATACAACAAAAGTAATAATATTGTGCAAACATCTAGCTGGTCAGTGTTCGGATAAATCTGAATTCTTACTATAATATTGTTTCCCAAGATAAACAGTAGGATAATTATTCACAGAAAAACAGTTTTACTGTGTCGGTTTGTAGCTTAAGTCATCTCTCAGAATTGTGGATGAAATCCCAAATACTTAACATGATGCTAAATCACTAAGTTTTGCAAACCTTGAGAGCAAAGCACTGATTTTAGAAAGCAAAACGTAACCTTTTGTAATTCACACCATTAACAGGAAAGGTGATAAAACATTTCAGTAGGACGTGTCGAAATAGAGGAAGGAAGCTAACGCTAGCTTATCACCAAATGTTTCCCTATTCAAAGACCCTCAGTAGAAGCAGATTTTCTGAAGATATCGTAATCATGTGTGCAAAGTCTGATGATCTTTTTGAAAAAAATTAAATGAACTGTGTTTTAGATGAACTCTTAGAATACTGAAGAATTTTTGGTTTATGGGTGGAGAATAAAACTTAAAAACTAGATTTTATGGAGCTCAGAACCACGAGTGACACCAGTACCACAGTTTGAGAAGCATGGAACCAGACTATTCTGCTGGTGAGGGATCCAAGGCTATCAACAAAAAATATCTGTACATTTAATCTAAAAAAAACATAGAAGAATTGTGTGTAAAACTTGATCTCTGCCTGTTGTTTAACCAATGAAACTGAAATCCTTTCTTGGTACAAGCCCCTGTAACCAAGCAACCATGACTAAAAGATACAGCTAGCTTCGTAATGTGCCTGATTGTGGTTCACAGATAAAGAAAACCAAAAATTCAGTAACTAAGAAAATTCCAATTCTTCTATAAGGTCAAAAGAAAAAATGCTCAATGTGAAATGTTACACTACACAGTCATGGGAAAGTCTGCCAACATGGCATTTCTCCAAGTAGATGGTTGCTGACACTTTGCATAAGAGTGCAGCATCCTAGTATGTAAAAGGACATCTTGGTGGAAGGAAAATGTGGTGGACAACAAGTACATCAACAACGATAACTGCAGCCATTACAGGACTGAGATTAATCCTATTCAAGAGTTTGGAGCAGAGTTACAAGGTGTGTGAACTTTGGCTGAAGAGAGATAACATCAGAAGTGTCTTACCTTTTCTGTGATTTATCACATTTATCCAAATGGACCTCAGTTTCTCTAAATCTTACTTAAAGAGAAGTTCCTGCAGACTGCATCCAAAACAACATATGAATCACCTGCAGCTTTGCAAACCCGTTTGTTTTCTCTTTAGTTGAAGCTGCATTCTTGTTCTTCAACTCGTCCCTTTTATTTAAGGAAGCAAACAGCACCTGAAAAGCCCACTACTCATTAACTGTGGTGATTCTTTAGCCTGTTTGAAGGTGTGAGATGAACTTGGCGACGGCAGCATGTTTTTGTGAAATGAGCTGGGCCCTGGGGGTAGCTTCCATCTGAAATGTTTTATTCAGAGCTTTGGAGGTGGTTTAGATGTGCACGAAGGGTTTAAAAACATTCTCACACTTCTTGTTGCAGTAAGACTTTAATCATTAAAGCTCAAACTCTCAAGCATCAGAGTATACATCTGGTATACTTTTACAGTGTTTTCATACCTGAACCAAACCCCTTGGGAAACCTGTTCCTCCCCTCGCTCCAGGTGGCGCTGCATCTAGAACCACTGAGGGAAACGACTCAAAGACCTCTGAAGAACACACTGAGTGCAATTTCCTTCTTTCCTTCTGGTAAACCAGAGTTTTTAGTCCTCATCAGAAAATAATCCGGATTTTGAGGCAAACGGACGGAGTTTGATTAAAGCGGACTAAACCTGACTGGTGTGAACGCAACCTTAGCAACTCTCATTGCCTTCATCAGAGCCAGATTACAAAAATATTTCCTTTAAATCAAAGTGACCTGAGGATACAGCCATCTGAACCTGCTGGGGCAAAAGCTACAGCTAGACTTGTAAAACATGAAGAATCTGTCCAGTCCCCTGCCTGCTGGAGCATTTAGCTGACCAAGTGAGGCATCTGCATCTCTCAGCCTAGAAACGAGGGGCTATAAAACACTGAAGGAGAAGAAAAGGCCAGATTTGCTCCTCCAGAGAGCAAGTGACCTCACCAGGGTGTGAATTCACCGGCTCTCAAGGCGAATCGTCAGGCCGTCCCTGTGCTTCGAGGAAGATGATTAAAGATGCAATAAGTGTCTTTAAAGATGAATCAGAGAGCCTCTCCTCCAGCTCTCCTTTCATCTCCTCCATCCCTTCATTTTCTGATGTGTTTGGAGACGTGGAGCAAAACCCACATGGCCACTTGTGGAATGACCCTTTGTCTTTTGCGACGGTTAGACTGTCAGAAATGTACAGTGTGTGTCGACGTGAGCGTACATCATGCAGAGAAGGAAGAATCCCTGTGTTGGATTTAGTTACCATGGCAATGCAGTGATGTATGGCATGAAGATGTGATGTTGTTTTGTTTATATTGAACTTGCTTGGAACATGATTGTGTCTTTATCATCTGAGGAGTTTTTCCATCCGTTGCATTAAAGAGATGCTAGGTTGTTTAGAAGAGTAATGTTTACAGATGTTGGTTGGTCTCACAGCATTACAGCAGCACAAAGGAAACCATCGGCAGGTAACATAGCAGGACTGTGCTCTGTATTGTAGAAAAATAAACCAGATATTAGTCTTTTTAGAGCATCTTTTATGAAATCCTGCTCTGTAGTTGTCAAAAGACTTATGTTTTACAGTAAAACTAACGATATGATAAATGCCAATACGGTAAACTATTTAAAACATCCAATAAAGTTTAATCATTTAACATGTTGTTTTTTATAAGACTTTGATTCATTGTCTTGATAATGTTAAAGCTGCAGTATTTGACTTATATTAAAAAGTTTTTTACATATTTGTTCAAATTGTTTCCATGTCATGATGGTATAAAATGAGACACAGGAGCAGCATCACACAGAGGATGATTGTCAACACTAAGACCTACCTCCTGGCTCTGATTGGTTGTTTCTTAGTTCTGGGAGAAGGCAGGAGAATTAGGTGTCTTCATTTTTTTTCCACAGATTGTCACAATCTAGTGACGGTTTCAACAAATATGTAAAAAATATTTTTAGTTCATACTGCAACTTTGAAGGAAAATGAAATTGAGAGCATTATTTTGAAGTTATTTTTGCTCTTTTCTCCTCTGTTTGTTCAGAAGAGCATCAATAAATATCATTGTTTCGATAATGTGATCAGTTTCAGTGGCCTCGTTCAGAGAGTGATAATTGGCTTCGTGATGCTCTGACACTTAAACTTATTCTATCACCTTCATGTTTTCTGTTACCTTCTTCAAAACAGTAACAGAGAACATGTTGCTGGGAAATATAGTTAAAATCATGCCATCTCCATCCACATGGGGGCGACGGCTCCGGCTCACAACATGTGCGCTGCAAATGCAGAGGCATCCTCCTGCAGCTCTGGTTAAAGCAGCAGTCACAGGTTTAATGACTTTATCACTTTGTGTTGGATGTGTGGTGCATTCGTGGTTCATATGTCCAAGCACACAAAACCACCATTGATGTTTCTATGCTGTTATCTCCCAGCAGAGTTACATCCAAAAAGGCCATTTAATGGTGCCTTTTTAACAAAGCAGTATTGCATAAAGTATTTTTCCTTTATGTCTCTTGTCTTACTTTGATTTTGGTATCAATGAAGTCAACTTTTTACTAAACAGACTTTGGCAAAAGACATCTAGGATTTTAGAAAAAAGTTCTCGTTTTTGTAGCCGAGATTACACAAAAACATTTTCTCAGCCAATAAAATTGAAAATATTCGACCAAAAAAGTTAGAAATCTGTACTCCTATCTTTCAACTAAAACATCTGAGACCATTTTCAAAATTTACAATACATTGTTCTTTTCTACGTTTTGTGAAAATATTACATATAAATCACAAAAATTAAAAAATTTTAATTTGAAAAAAATGTAAAAAATCCACCCCGAGTGCTTTCAATCTGGTAATTTTGGCATTCCGTACCTAATCAATGACTCCATTATGTGAGCATGAAGGTGCAGATGACTCGCCACTGACAAATCTCCAACACTTTTAGAATCGATACAAAGTTATTTTTACTCCCTGACATGTTTATGTTTGCCATGCTTTACATGTTTCTATTGCTCTTTTCACCTCATTTTTCATGGAACACACTTTCAGAAATGCTTTTCAGTTCTTCACAAAGAGGTATAGTCAGGATTTATTGGTCAAACTGCCAATTTTCCTTGTCAGAGGTTTTCTGAAACCTGAAGCTATGGTAATGAGAAATTAGTTCCTCTAAAATCTTGTTTCTTCATATAAATTTCCAGGAAGCCAATTTTGACCCAGCGCACGTTGATGATGATGATGATGTGCCGTTTTAATGAGACTAAACTGCCCCTTCTGCTGTTTTTACAATCTGACAGATTATTAGAAAGTGACTGTGTTTAAAGCATGTGTGTTATCCAGCCATGTGGCACAACATTAGCTTTTATCCCTGGATTTGTTAGGTTTGCCATCTGTGAACACTCAAGGGTGTTTCACTTTATTCCTACCAACTATTACTATTGCCAAGAATATTATAATTATTTCCACTTTGTTTTGCCAAAGGGCTGCAGCTAATGGTTTGCTTGAAATGTTTTGTTCCATGGTTTATTCATAGGCAGACTTGAGTCGCAGGACACAAAAAGGTTTATGTAAGAGTGTAAATAAGAGCTTTGGCACTGCATGCATTTCCAATGATGAGCTGCTGTTTTATACCCTGTTGACTCACAAGTAAACATATCTGCACTGCAGCCCTCGCATATGGACTGTTCTCATTATCCTCATCCGTACAATGCTGTTGGAAAAACGGCATAGTGCTAGAGCTTGGGTACAACATGCAGAATTCAAACGGCTCCACGTAAAGGCTGGAGGAGAAGAAAGCACACTGGAATCTAGTCAAAGTGACCCACATTCTGCCTTACTGGCTTCAGCCCCACAGGGTGAATGAAGCCCTGGGAAATGGTTCAGTGATTTCAAGGTTTGGAAAGTGCTTGATTTCTGTATAGTTCTTGAAAGTGCACAGTTTTCTAATGCATGCAATCTAACGTTTGATCAAAATCCTACTGTTAAAACCAGATATTTTCATACGCCTAAAAGAAAGAGATTATTTTTTTCTCACAAAATTTAAATCAGATTAAAATTAAACAGAACTTATTTTCTGTCAGCTACTGTTCCAAAATAATTTCCATTTTCTGGGTACCAGAAAGCTTAGCGGGACCATTTTTTAAGAGATTTTTTGTAACTTTGTTTTTCAGCATTTGATTTGATATGTTAAGCATTAGTGAAATTGGGTTATTTTTTTAAGTGTTTAAAACCTTGTTTTGCAAAAGTGTGCAAACACACTTTTGTAAAATTTAGTTTTACTCTCCTCCATCCCTGCTGTAGAATATAGAACATTATCACAAGATTAGCTTCCATAAGAACAATACATGAGAATAAGAAATGGTCTTTCTTATTCTCTAGAAATAGCCTTTTTTTTTAGTTAGTATATTTTTCTCCTCAGTGTGCTTCTGGAACAGTTTGAAAATTTAACTTAAAATGCTTGAAAGGTGCTTGAATTTTACTGTGAGAAAAATGGAAGGGTGGTTGTAATTGCCTTGCAGGGAATGCAGCAACTTCCTGACCCAAGTCTTTGCTTCCTGCCGGCTCCATGGTCGCCACGTGTCAGCGCCGCCACCGGAGCCGGCTTGTCTTTTTGTTGGCATGGTGATGGGAGATGTCAGCACCTCTCACCTTGGATCGTGAGCATGTTCAGATCGTATGACTGAAGCTGCCATGCCTGCACCGGGGGGCACCATGTCAGGTCGCATCAAGCGACACGGAGAACGGCTGTTTAACAGCTCACGTCCCTGAGAGAGAAAGGGGGACGTTCTGCTCACCTTCAACTGCTCCCATTCTCACTGCAAAAGTCTTTCATCTCCTCGTATTTCTATCAGTGTTTTTTCTTACAGTAACCAAACTTCCTTGATCAAAGATTGTTCTGGGTTTTTTTTCCTCTCCAGAGTTTGCATGGATGGTTTATATCCTTGAAAATGCTTGAATTTCAATTAGCTCTTTTCAAGTCCTTCAAAGTGCATGGTCTTCAAACTGCACAGTTTTGATGAGTAATTGAAATAATGGTAGTCTATTTTCTTTGTTAAACAACTTCTTTGAAATTGGGAGATTCTTTTAATTTAGTGACTAGACAGGCGTATAAGTTTTGAGAGACATTTCAAAACATAAAATGCAACCCCACAGAATGATACTACCACCAACATGTTTCACAAGTGAAGATGATGTTCCTCCAGAGTCACCATGGAGATTCTTCTCTGAATTGGTTATAGAGGCGGACTAGTAATGCCTCTCTGTTCTGATTAGTTGTGAATTATTTTATAAACCGTTTATCTTTTCCCTTCTACTTCCTTTACTACTTTGCGTTTATTTATCATAAAATCCCAACAAAATACATAAAATTTTATGGTTGTACCATGAAATGTTTATATAAAGTACTTTGCAGGGCACGTCTTTTCACAGTAAAATTAACACTTGTGTTAAAATGGTCAGGCACTGGAGCAGAAATGAGTAAAACAAGTAAACGGTAGCCGTAACATTAACTTCCTCTTTTATTCTCCTCCTCTCCAGAATGAGGCAATAATTTGAGGTGAAACATCAGAGGGAAAAGTTGGTACCACTCCAGAATCCAACCCCTAACCCTCAGCGTCCTTGAAAAAAACCCCCATCCATCTGAACAGTTTTTAATAAACTGAGCTGTTTTGAGTTTTTAAAGCTTCTAGAAAGTTGCATGTGTCAGCTCAAAGCTTGACAAAGTAACAAAGTACATATTTCAATATAAATATTAGATTCATGCAAAAATAACTAGCAAGCTTAATAGTTAGCTCCAAGCTAAATTTTAAGCTCAAAGCTAGATAGCTCCAAGCTATATAATTAGCAAGCTAAATATCTCAAATGAAAATATTTTGTAAGATTAATATTTAGCTACAAACTAAATATTTACCTTGCTACATAAATAATTAATTTGAAGTTTACATTTTGAACACTTATACCCAAAATGCAGCCTGAGGCCCATTTGTGGACCATGGAGTAACTAAGATATAGTTGCTCCAGGCTAATTTAGTTAGCAACTTACATGTTTAGTTGAAACTACATATTTAGTTTAAGCTAAAAATGAAAATATTTTATAATGTATTTTGTCACACTCAAAACGTTGTTTTAGGTTGTTTTTTTTCTTGGGTGGCTATATCCGATCCAATGGGACCTATAGCAGCCCTTTGTGCTTTCCTGGACCCTCTGTTTGTTATGTGGGGAGCTGAACAAAGTTACTTCATGGGCACCAAATGGCAACTTTCACATGTTTTACTGATGGGTGCCTGCAGAATGCACTATGGTTTTGTAAAAAGCAAAACATACATGTGCTTCCCTGTGACATATTCTGTCAAACACTAAATTGGATCATGGCATTTGTATGAATGTCACTAACATTCGACTGATTGAGTGGAATCAGTCAAATAGCCATATAACCAGTGAAGACTGGGAGCTACTTCACAGGTCCAGAGTAACACAAAGGGCTACTTGTTTGATACAGACATACATTTTCTTGGCTCAGTCTTTATAACAATATATATATATATATATATATATATATATATATATATATATATATATATATATATATATATATGATTACATGCTGCCTGATCATATTAATGTTAGGGACTACTGACAATAGTTATCAGTAATTATTTACCATGGCAGATATGGTTAATTGTTATTATGTGATCAGAAGTTCTTGGTTCAGAGTTTTAAGTTTGATTCCCTTTTGGAGGTTTTCTGTGTGATTCTAAATTGCCCACAAGTGACTGAGAGTCTGGATTGTTGCAGCTGCAGCTGTACAGCTGGACACACTGTGAGATTTTCCTTTAAATAAAAAAAAAGAAAAGAAATGATACTGTGTTTTTTATTATCCAATCCTCTTTACTATTAACAAAATTGTGGAGAGAAGAAAATGTTATTTTGTGCCAAATCATCCTGTATGTAGCACATTAGTGTGAGTCTGTGGGGGTCAAAGGGCACCCAAAGCCTAAATCTTACTGGTCAGTTTGCTTTTTCTGTGAGCTAAAAATGATGAGTGGAGTTTGAATTTGAATCTCCCGTAGTTCCAAGATCTCGTCTGAGCTTTTTACAGTGTGCGATTCTGGCGAGTCGTTGGTTTATTAGTATTATTAGTATTAGTATTATTGGTGGTTTCGTGAACTTAAAAGCTGCCGTCACCCACTGGCCAACACCTGCAGGTGTCATAAAAAAGTCAGACAGATCGGAAGGTACAAAACTATCACAAACCTAAACCACTAAAGCAGCGCACCCTTTTTTCGTGTCTTTTTTTTTTTTTTACAAAAACTATGCTAAATAATAAAGAAATTGAAGCAAAGCCTACTGGTAGATCAACGGAAAGAGGAGGATGTAGATTCCCAGGTTCAGGTGGTGTCAGATGTCCAAAGGAGAAGAAAATGAAGCAACAATGTTTGATTAATTAGGGAACATTTCGACTAGATTAAATTGTTTGACCCGCAGTCTTATCACGATGCTCAGGAAGAGTGGCAGATGTCAGCTAAGGTGACCCATCAGCTCTCCAATTCGGGAAACATCAAAGAAGCTCATAAACCGGCGACCCGCCAGAACCGCACACGGTAAAAATCTCCACCGGGATCCAAACCACTGTTAGAACTACGGGAGGTTCAAACTCTGCTCATTTATTGTTAGCTTACAGAAAAAGCGCCAAGCTGGCAAATAAACAAAAGCAAACTAACCAATAAGATTTGAGCTTTGGCGTGCCCTTTCACCCCCACAGACTCAGACGTGTGCTACGTACAAGATGTTTTGACACATAAGATCTTTTTTTTTCTCCACAATTTTGTTAATTGTAAAGAGGGTTTGATAATAAAAGTTTCAGAAATTATTCTTTTCTTTTTTTACTTTAAGGAAAAATCTTAAGGTAGGCAGAGTGTGTGCAGCCGTACAGCTGCAGGCGCTGCTGCCCTCCGATAAAATTCTGCAGGCGTCTGCGCAGTTCTGAACTTTAAGCATAGAAAAAAGTTTTATGCATAAAGCAATTTATTTTAAAAATTTTTTATAATTTACTTTTAAAAGAAATCTAAATATAAACAAATGTTATTAATTCAATGTAAAAACATTAAATTAAATAATTTCGTTGGCAGTGTTCCCGAATGACAGTGGCTATTTTTAGAACTTGCTCCGCGGGCGACTGACGAGGTCCCCTCGGGCAACAGGGTGCCCTGGGCACCACGTTGGTGACCCCTGAAATAAAGCAAGTCCGACTTTCCCACTTACACCAATGCATACTACATTGTCACCTTAAGAAACAATCAAAATTTCCTGTGACAGTTACCAATTAAACAAGCAAAACAACACAAAAATTATTTTCAAAGTCAAAATTTTCAAGCCTTTACTTTTGTGATTGTGATGACTATGGCTTATGGATTATGGTCCTGTATTGTGTCCTATATTATTGCTATTCGACTCAATCAGTCGAATAGGAAAGGAGGAACAAGTGACCGCTGACATTGAGTACTTTTGTTAAATTTTGTTTTTGTTAGTGTTTTTTGTCTTTAGGGATAGAAAACTTATTGTTTCAAAGCTCCTAATTGTCACAGTGAATATGTGATAGTCCTTGATACATTCACTTGAACATCCAAAGCTTAGTCATAGAGGCAAGTGCTATCACACAATTCACTCCATGTCATATTGGGTAGGAGAGCTGAATATGGCAAAAAATAATATCTAGCTTGATTGTTGGTCTTGATATTTTCAGATCTTCCATCTCAAGGCAGAGTATTTCACAGTTAGCAGCAGGGAGGAAGTCTGCAGGCAGCTGTAGTACTGGCAGATCTTTGTCCAAGTTGAACAAATCTGTAATTTGAACTCAGCTTGTTGCTTTAAGTAGACTGACAAAACTCTGACAATAAGCGTAGAGCAGCTTACAGTAGATATGAAGCTGGAAGAGTAGATTGATGAGCAGCATTAGTCCAGGAAACCATGTCTAGACATCCACTCAGAGGGAAAGGGAAAGTACACAGGAAGCAATGGGAGATGGAAAGTTAGAAACAATAAGATGAAGTTTGATAAAGCAAGAACCACAACACCATCCAGCTTATCATTAAATAATTTCTCTTTTTATTGGGCAGTCGATAAGCTCCCACTGACCTCCACAGGGCTGGATGTGTTATTAGATTTATAATGCTTGACCGTCGCCTCTCTGCAGCAGCCCTGAAAAAAAGACATTGTGAAAACTCAAATTTGGAGGGTTTTTTGGTGTATGGGGGAAGTTTGTATGGGCTAAGAGTCAGTTTTGGAGTGGCTTTTATTGGTGAAGACATGTTTATTGCAAAAGGTGTGTACAGAAAAGCACATGTCTCACTTCAGGATTTAGTTTTTGTTCAGTATTTGTTTTTTTTTGTTGTTTTGTTTTTTTCTAGGTGTTTTTTCTAGTCACACTAAAAATTATTTACTCCACTCTTTGCTATAACTTTTTTTATTCACCATCTCAATTGAATTTAACTTTTGATGTTCGCTAGATCACTCCAAAACCTTTACATGTTCTTCTAAAAATAGTTTGAGCTATTGAGAGGAGGATTGTTGTAGTGGTAGGCAGGCTTCATAGTTTCATCAGTTACATTAAGTAGGATCAGCACCTTAAGGAGCAAAGGATTGTAAGTTGTAAAACTAGCACATTTGATCAGCTAGTTTTACAACTGTATGAACTTTACAAGTGTTGACTTACCATCCAGAAATCACTTGCTACAATCTTGCTGGTTGTACAGGAGGCTCCACTTTTGCTTTTCAAAGATGTATGGTTGTATAAAACGTTGAGTTGGGGGGCGTGGCCAGCAGCATCTTGTTTGGATTTAAAGTGACAGAAGCCCTAAAACAGCTCAAAAGTCTAATTATCTAAAAATGATTTTGTGCAAGAAAATGTAATGAACTTGTTTTACATAACCAGTAGATCAACTCTAACCTGTTCAAGCAAGCATAACAAGTCACATTTAAAACCTTTTCTTATTGTGCTCATATATATTTCATATCATTCTACAGTAGTCTTTGCAAGCCATCCAGATGGTCAATAATAGTCTGAAGAAAACTATTAGGGTCTTCCAGTTCTTCACTGCTGATCTCATGCTGGCAATATAACAAACTAACACAGAAGTTAAAAATGAAATTAGAAGAAACGAATGAAAACCTTATCAATGCTTTAGAAAAAAGTTCTGCATGGCGAATGAAGCAAATTGGCCCATGAGTCTGGGATGCTAATTAATCCATCAAGACGTGTTTAGCTGCAGTTAAATGTGCTGTAATCAGTTAGCTCAACGGTACACTCACTCTTTTATGCAGCTTAAATAAATGTTGCATAACTCCAGTTTTTATTCAACATTAATGAGTGACTGACTTTTCTCATTGTCTTTACCTTCCATATCAGAGGGGAATAAAGTAAGGGTCGATTAAAAAAAAAGCCAGTGAAGCATTTACTGTAAGGTGTTTCACTTTTTTACCTTTTTTTCACACATATTGGATCATTTTCCTTCTGCACAAAGCAGCACTTCTCCACCACATGTGGTTATCTTTAAAAACCATTATGGGTTTAGTGAACAAAAAAAGAGAGAGATAAGGTGTTTTGCACTCCAAGCAGCTTCCATTTACCTTCCCCTCCTTCTTTCATGTTGTCATAGAAAGAAATCTGTGGGGTTTTATTACTATCTCTCCCATCTCTCCTCTCCTTCCTGTTTTTTTATGATGGCCTGCCAAGAGATTTGCTGAGCCAATCTGCAGTAATGGACATGGCTCTGCACAGCATGAAGGACTGCACTGCCCAGTGGGCTACAGTTTCAAAGGAACATGTAGTGTGAAGCAGTTGTGTCTCCCCACAGCAATGAACTCTTGCTTTTAATGATGTGCTCTTCTGACTTCAGAGAGGGCTTCTCACAGCTGTTATTTGCAAAGCTGAACATCAAATCACCTACATAAACGTGAATAGGCACTTTGTTTACTGCTACCTCTTCCCCTCTCCGGCTTTATGCAGCGAACTTTTTAATGAGAGGACAATGGAAGGTACAGCCATATAACCACAAATTTTATTGTGCGATTGGGTTTTGAAGCTACCTTTCACCCATTTTGGGAATGCTAATAGCAGGGCTAATTTTTATTTAGCTCTTTACCACTTTTTCTAACTTTGAAATAGGGCTGGATAGTGAATCAGTGACAATATATATCATGATAGACATATCTGATAAAATATTCAATATATAGAATATTCAGTGAACTCTGATCCATAACTGAACAGCATTGTGGGAGATGTAGACAGAGGAAAGGCTTTAGATGCTCAACTTCTCATGTCCAGCTAAGCTAGGTGGGTGGTATCAACTAATTCCCTCACTCTTTAATTACTTAGCAACCCCTGTTGAATAACAATCAGTTTCAAGTCCGCCCCCCACCCCCCAACTTTAGTTACCTAGCAACAACCTGTTGAGTGTCTTGTGCTGCAGCAGTTGAGGTTTCACCACTATTTCTCATAACATCTGAAAAAAATGTTGAAACTGGAAAGGTTACGCAACATTTTGTAATATTTAAAATATTTAAAACACAAAAACTAGTCAATAATTATAGACTGATGTAAAATGCTTGTATTGTGATATTTTTTTCAGTCATATCCTTACCAAGATGATAACTTTTTACAAAGTGTTGGTGTTTTTTGGCTTTCAGAGTCCATAGTGACCATTCATTAATTAACCCTTAAGGTTTAATATTCTGCTGTTTTATTTGTATTCATTCTGCCTTCACTGTATCACAGCTCTTTAGGTTTGAAAGCAAACACATTGTAAAGAATGCATCTCTGAACTTTTATAATCTTGTTTCCTGGCCCCGTGAAGCAGAAAGAGGAAAACAGCAGTGATATTTTTAAGCACAAAGCTATACTGGGTAAACCTCCCTATTACTTGAGTGTGTTTTTCACACCTAGGAGCAATTGTTACTATTTACAATCTTTTTTCTGAACCTGATAGAAACGCTGTTGCTGAGCACTACGACCATGGGATAATCTTCAGATGACACTAATGCTTTTGTATCTCTGGGAGAGTTTAATTGGATTTAAAGAGAGGTTCAGCTGTTGTAAAGCGCGATCTTGTGCCTGTATAATGCTAACTGCATATTGTTCATTGACCTTGTAGCTTGGAAACTGTGATTGTGTGCCTTTCTAGCCAGAAGTTTTTGATTGGATGAGACTGGAATAAAATGTTCTCCCATACAATTGTGACATTGTATGCCAACATAAATTCACCTTGGAAGTATTTCTCATCCTTTTTAGTGCACCAGGAGAAATGATAAAACATTAATGGATAAAATAATGTAGTGTTATCCCATTAGAAGCTCTCAATGGGTAGAATTAGGACAAAGACATGATGCATATTTATAAAGCACGGCAGGCATCCAGGACTGCTAATCTAATAATTGTTAATGCATCAATTGTTTTTTTTTTCCCCCTTTCTGCTTCTAGTGGCACAATCAGCTTTATGTGCCTCATCAATTTTTACTCTCACCACATTTCCATTTGAACCGGAGCAGTCATCATTCTTGGATTTGCAGTAATGTATTTCAGCGGGAGAGAGCTTTTAACTCATGTATGCCACTCTCTGCCTGCCAATACTGATTTGGCACATAATCATAAGAAAAGTCAGATTGCCTAACTTGATTATTTGCCAACTCAGTGAAGCACAGAGCTTTAATTTTGCTTTTATGTAAAAAAAAGAACTTTGACTTGGCCAATTGCTTTGTTCTGTCCCCTGAACTATCTCCACTTGGCGTATCAATGCCCTAATCCAGTGTCCATTTAGGAAAGTAGAAAGTTGATGGTAATTATGTTGGAGCTGCTTTGGTTTAGCAAAACATGTTGGCTGAATATTTTTCTTTTCCATATGTTGGGAAACATTTGGAAAAGAATAAATGGTTGTTCCCATGCTTCCTTCACAATTTTTGGATACTGGAAGAAAAGTTGTGATTTCAATCTGCTGACTGGTTGTGATCTTGTGATTGTTACACTTATTACATGTTTTTTATGGTTATTTTAGGTAAAAGCACAAAGAGCTGCAGATTATGTGACTCATATTTGATTTTCTCCTGACAGTCTGAACGTCTCAATTCCAATCTTTTCACCATAAAAATATATGTCATTTCCATCTGTGGCTTGTTGATTTTCCCCAAATGGTCCAATTTGCATTTTCTGGGTTTTTTTTTTCTTTCTCTTCTATGAAATTTTAAAAGTTAGCTCAAAATTTGGACATTATGAGCAAATTTTATTGGACATTCCAAATTGTTTGGACAATTTGGAATTTGGACAGGTGTTTGGACAGCATTTTTGGTCAGCTGGCTTTAACCCTATATGCATTGTACAATGGCTGCCGGAAAAGACAAGTGTTTTGTTGTTCACTTACCATCCAGAAAACACTTTCTGCATTCTTGGTAGTTATGCAGGAGGCTCCATTTTTGCATTTCAAAGATCTAGGCTTGTATAATTGTACATCTGTTTGCAGCTATTTTTACGTGTAAACAAAGTTTGGGGGGCATGGCCAGCAGAAGCCTATTTGGATTTAAAGTGACAAGAGGCTGCAGAGTGGTGCAGTTGGTGGCACTGTTGCCTTGCAGCAAGAAGGTCCAGGGTTTGAAACCCACTCTGGGGAATTTTTTATGGAGTTTGCATGTTCTCCCTGTGCATGGGTGCGTTCTCTCCTGGTACTCCGGCTTCCTCCCACAGTCCAAGAACATGATTGTCAGATTAATTAATTTCTCTAAATTCTAAATTTTGTGTGCTTGATTGTTTCTCCTGTGTATCTCTGTGTTACCCTGCGATGGACCTGACAAGGGTATATCCCGCCTCTTGTCCATTGACCACCAGAGATGGGCACCAGCACCCCTTCCTAGCCCACTCGGGATAAGCATGTAAGATGATGGATGGGTCTATGGATGGACGGATGGATAACAAGAGGCCCTAAAACAGTTCATTCTGAAAGGAACTCAAAATAGGCACAACTGACGAGACTAAAATCTCATAATCTAAGAATGATTTTGTGCCAAAATTGTAAAGAACATGTTTTGTAGAACCCATAGACCTACCCTAACTTGTTAAAGGAAGCATGATGCTCACATTAAAGGAACTTCAAAGGGCCTATAGTGTCATGTTCAAAGCTCCAGGCTTCAATAAGGTAACACCTACCTACAAATCACATTTATATGAGGCTGGTGTTATTTAGGGGGCCATTTTGTTTGCATCTCAGGCTTCATACAGAACAGTCGTTTGAGCCTCCACCCACCTGTGTCCATCCCCCATCCAATGAAGCCTGGCTCCTCATACCTCCGTGTGAAGAAACCTTTTCTTCATTCCCTTCTTTCATCTCATCTCTTTGTTCCTGAGTGGAAGCTCCCACTGCTGGAAGGATGTTATGTTAGGCTGATTTAAATTAGACTCATTTGGAGAACACACTCCTCCGAATTGATGTCTTCCAGCAAACTGGAGCCGATTTGTTATGGTCATTTGCTCTACCCTGCCTTCCTCTCATAACGGCTGTTTAGCTCTACCCCTCACAGCTCTGACCTCAGCTGTGAACTCTCTCTTTTGTTTTCACCTTCCCTTATTTGAAGTGGGCTTGGAGTCATTCTGCAGATCAGAAAGCTGCTTTAAACTACACAGTGAAGTTGGAGGCACATGAACCTGCTTTCCAGGCTCGTGTCCTCAAAGCGGGTTTGTTGCATACATTTCTAAGAAACAGTGACGAGGCTTTACGGATTCCCGTTGTCTTTGTTTATTCCTTTGTGGGACGTGTTTTGTCTGAGAAAGCTTTTCTTTTCACTGCAGCACTAGAAAGCATGTTGGAGCTGAGGGAGCCAGAGGAACAGAGCAGTGCTGCTATTTCAGATTAATTCATAGCAAAATTAACACATTTTCTCCATTCTAAGTACCAGGAAAAACATCTAACTGTAGCCATTAATTTTAAGAGCTAAAGCTGTACTTATTTAATTATCCACGTTTCCATTTTTCTCTGCTTTTAAAATATTCAAAACTAAAATTTAGCTTCTAGCTCAACTGAACAGAAGATATTCTCTTGTGTGCCATTATTTCCTTAAAATTTGATCACATAAACCAAGTTAAAACAAACAGCGTTGTTCGTTTTGGGTGTTTCACTCCACAGACGGGTATTGATCATTATCGTCTTCCTTCAGTGGCTCTGAGGGGTGTGAAGGAAAGTTGTTGCAGGAAAATTGAACTGCAGGGTATTTGCTCTGACTGCAGTTAATTATTCCATCACGGCAGCCCCCATTAGCTCTCTATCCACCCACAAAGCAACAGCTAAAGACCACAATAATCACTGAACATTACAGCCCACAGACTAAAGGCTATTTGAAACGAATATGGCTCCAAATCAACATTTCCAACAGGAGAGCTTCCTGAATATTTATGGAAATCCACAGAGGCCTTTCTAATGGAACGTTTTAGAACAAATGTGATAAAACTTCACATCGTTTCAGTTTTTTATTATCAATATTCACGGCCATGCAAGTCTCCAAAGTGCTGGGTTAACCCACATTAAAGGGTCGTTTGTACTATCAGATGTATTCAGATGGGTTTGAAATAATATTTGTGGGATACTTTAAAGCAGATCTGCCAACACTGCTGCAGAATTACAGGTACAGAAACTTGGCAGATAAACCAAGCAGTTTCATGGACGCTGTTTGGATAAAGGGAAATATTTCACCCATGCAAGCCAATAGGAATTAATTTTTTGTTTTAAATGAAAGAACCTAATATATTTTCCCTCAGAAGTCCACTCACCCCTGTTAAAATATCAGGTTTTTGCTTTGTAAGACATAATATCATTATAAGTCATTGAAGATGACATTTTTCCTGTCTGTTTAAAAATCACTAACATCATTAACCTGGTTGCATAAGGTCTGTAAAGCTGTCAGTCGAATTATTGTTTCCTGTGCTAACTCGTACTGCAGTAAATTGAAGTACTGCATCATGTTAAGCTAGATTTATAACTGACGAATTGAACAGGGCGCATCGCTAAAGTTTTGTAACATGGTGTGGATTTGATCTCAGTATGATGGAACAGTTTTGGAGAATACTGTAACAACACATGTGTTAAAAGCTACTCCACTTGTTTGGTTCAAGCATGACACACACCTCTAAAAGTATGACTACTGACCCTTTGCAACTACATCATCTAATAACATAATCAGTATCCTTAAATAATACATTTGTCCAGTATTGATTGTATTAAGATATATTTTATTTCAACAGTGCTATTTGACTTATTTTTTCTTTATTTACTCTCATAAAACTTGCTTCTGCATTTGCTGGCCACATTATTGTGCACACCCACACATCCCAAAGTTGCTCTATTGGAAACAAGTTGATGTAGTGAAATACTTTTTTCTTGGTATGTTTAATTTTTAATAAAGATCTTGTCATATTGTCAAGTTCCCTGTTTGAAAAATTGAATCCTAGAGGGAAAAGAAAACATTTCCTCTCAAAATTACCCTTCAACTAATCCTGTTAAATCCGTACAGATAATTTAACGTATGATCACACACAGGAGATGGACCCTTCTGTAGTCCTCTTATCAGATGCTACAGGATTATAAATAGAAGAAAAAAAATCACAACCTTGAGATCAAATCAGGATTTGCTTTTCCTTTTAAAGCTTGTTACCAGGCAACAACTCAGCAAGGTGTTTGAATGCATTTGTTCAGAATATTAGCACTTCATTTACTTAAGGAAATCGCTGCATGTCACCAGAAGGGGAGATAATTATTCCCTCCTCCTGAGAGTTGATATTGAATTCAAAGTGAGTGCTAGAGGATTGTTTGGTTTCAGTCTTTTCTGGTTCTCCTTTGCCATCAACACAAAACGTTCAGCTTCAGCAAAATCTTTGCACTCCATTCAGGGAAAAAGCTGAATCATCTTTTACTCTTTCCCCAGCAGCCTTAAGCTTACATGTTCATTAATGTGAATGACCCTCTTATCACACACTGCTGCTAATTGAAGTCTGATGAAAGCAGAAGGCCGAGGTGCCAACGATGTGGAAGAGGCTTGGCCCCTCCAGCACTTCTGTGTCTCACATCCATCCTCAACCAAGTAGGTGTGTAATTCCTCTCCCTCAGCGGACTTCGGAGAGCTCAATGTGGTAGCGAGAGCCAATTGGACCTGACAACAGGTTTCTAAAACTGCTCTCCACCTCATCGTGGTGCCCTCTCTCTCGGGGCTCGGTGTTTTCTGCTGTAGGGGAGCGAAGTTGTGTTCACACGGCTGCCTTCCATATTGGGAAAGATGTCCTTGTGTGGAATTACAGCAGTGAGGCGAAGTGGGACCAACTAAAGGAAAGCAATACAGAGAGACAGCATCTCATTCCTGCTTTCTGGAGTATTATAGGTCCAGCAAGTATCTGTTTGTCATGATGTTTATTTTCTTATGGTGCATTCACACAAGCCCTTTTCAGTCTGCTTTATTCTAACCCTAGAAAATTAGTCCAGAAAGAGGCGTAAATATATAATCAAGTGAACTCTGGTTCGGTTTGAATGCAAATGTGAAGACCAAGCAAACCGGAGACCATTCCAAAAGCACTAAGCAAACCTTAGCTCTGGGCATTGTGGCTAAATACAACCAAAACAAATGCACAAGTCTAAAGTTGGGAGAAATGTACTCTTTTACCAAAGGCAATCCTGCAACCGCTAAAATCTGTTTACATTTCGTAAACAAAGAAGTTGTAATAATGTTTTCTTGGGAGGTTTTTGTGTCACTTCCTTCAGTGGTTCTTGGTGCAAAGCAAAGTATTTGGTTTGATTGGTAGTACAGCGTGAAAGTGAATTGCAGCAGCTGAAAATGACTTATTTTTGATAAGGTATTGTTATCTCGATTTAGCAGCGTTTTATGGTCTTCATTCTTTAAAACAACCATCTTTGTTGGTGTGGCGTTTCCATGAGATAATCCACTTGCCATTTTGTTGTTTACTTTCTTATTACAAAAGAAACTGAGTTGCTGAAAAACAATTGAGCATTTTCTCCTCTTCTCAGGCTGCAGTGCAGACATTTAAAAACGACAACCAGGCACCAATAAACTAATACGTTGCTCACTTTACTTTCTAAAACTAAAAAAGCGGCTTGGAAAAATCATGTATCAAGTGTTGCCTTTATCTATAGCACACCTTTCAGCGAGCCAGCCTTTTATGTGGCTCAGAAACCAGCGGGTCGTCGCAGTCGTTTTCATGCTTTAAAAAATGCCACGAGCAGTGCATCGCGTTTCTGCAGCATCATTCACAGCACAAAGCGCCTCAGATACAGGTGTCCGGGGGAACAATGAGCGCCAACTTGGCTCTCCGCCTGGAAAATCCGGCTTTATCTCCGGCTTCCTTCACCTCAGCATCTCAGAAGTAAGAAAAGAAAAAGGTGTGAACTTGGGTGCAACGCAAGGTATAAAAGAAGATGAGATCTATTTTTCAAAACTACATCTGAATGCTTAAAATACAGCTGGTTGTGTGAGGAGTGAATGTTTGCCTGGTTAGGAACTGTTCGAGATAATAGGATGAAAGGTACATGTCATGGTTCTGCAAGCTTCTCATAGGTCAATTCGTAACATTGGAGTTAAATGGAGGCACTGCTGAGGATGTATTTTAAGTCAACTCTACAAACGTTTTCCTTGTGATGTCATGGAAAAATAAAAATAAATATCAATCCCTTGTTTTCATTTCTATATAATATTCCATAAATGTCAGCATCCTAGAAGAAACCATATCCTTCCTTATTTTAACTGTCTTGAAGTATTTCCCAACCTTGGTGCTCAAGTTTTAGATCAGGAGTGTTTAAAGCGTGGTGTGGGGGCCATTATGGTCCTTGGAATAATTTTGTGTGGCCCCTTACCACAGTTCCTCCAGCCATCCAGCATATGGAGTTAATGCAAATAAACGTTTTTGCAAGTTTTTCTTTAGGATGAGATTTTAAAGTTTGTATCTTAAAAAGATTGGACATGGATGTTTTAGAGCTGCCCTCGTCTGTGAAAACTGTTCACACATATTGAGGCTTCAGGTTGCTCTGAAAACTCTGGTATCGTCCTAGCCTTATTTCACAGCCAACATGAATCTGATCTCCTCCATAACTCTTCAGATACCCGCCCTTTAGCATGATTGAAATTCTGTCCTGGTCCCTCGCTAAGCCCTCGGTTGTTACGGCGACGGCCTCGACCGATTCTGCTGAGCTTCTCGTTCCTGTCTGGGATTTATCATCTCCCCACCCGGGTTGGTGTTTTACTGTTTAATGACCAGCAATTGCTCCCATCATCAGGGTCAGTTACACAGTGCCTGCATTGAAACTATCACAGTTTTGTTTGATGCCTCTGGGATCCGTTTTGGTTTGTCTAATATTCCAGAACTCACTACAAGAACTATTAAGAATCTGAATATCAGAGTCCCTCTTTGTGAGCTACTGGTGTTTGTAGCCTTCGCTTTGAAGAAGTGGCTCCTGTGAATCAGGACACCGAACCAAGTGAGCCTGTTGTCTGACTATAGAAAACAGTTTTTTGACGTCTTACTGCTGGAATAATTTTTCTCTTTGATCAGCTGAAATCTACAAAAAAAGTATTAGGGCCATAGTAAAAATATAAATAAATAAAATTGAGAATGAAATCATACTATGAGAAAAAGTAATATGAGAATAAAGTTGAAATAAGATAATAAAGTAATATTTTCTAAAGTATATTTTTAGTATAAAGTTATATTTTGAGAATAGTCAGAATAAAGTTGCAATATTGATTTCATTCTTGTAATACGACTTTAATCTTGAATCATTTTGACTTTATTCTTATTTGACTTTACTCTCATGATGCCATAACTTAATTTTTGTAAATTTATGACTTTATGTTTTTACTTAATTTATAAAGTTTTTTTATTTCTTTTTTATTTTAGACTCCACTGTAGAGAACAGGTGAGCTCATTTCAGCTGAGTTTTAAGGCATCCATTATGGCAATCTTATTGGTTTCATAAGTAGGCTGCCGACCTGTCAGCAAAATGGTACCAACTGTAAAGATGGCACATTTTGAGTTTGCACATTTCTCTCCATATTTGATATTGTCCCACTCTGAACCTCAGTTCTCTCATATTTGATTTATGAGCAGCAGCTGCCTATTGCTTAACTATATCTGCACAGAAGGCAGTTTTGCTTAAAATGAACTTTTATTTCTTATATTAGTTTTAATATAACAAAATGTTTTTGTTATATTCCCTTAAGTTTGCTTTAATTATTTAGCGTAGAACTTTTATTTTATTAATGCCATTAAAGCTTTAAAAGGAGCTCATTTATTCCACTACTTATTGATTCCATTTCCAATATGTTGAAGACATTGGAGAAAAACTGCACTAAATACAACCATACAATACAAAGTGAAACCCTGAACTTGTGGTTTTATATGAGGGTAATTTATGGTTTCTACCCAGGTTGGTACAATCTGGGGGCATCACAAAAAGACCAAAAATCTAATGTTTGATGCATCTTAAAAGGATTTATATTGCTTATTTGCACATCAAAAATAACTTTTATGAAAAAATATAATTTTTTTTTTTTTTTACTATTTTACCTTCTTATTTAAAAATAAATCACTGCAGAAGGAACTTGTTGACAACATGAACATGTAGGCCAGAGATGTCGTACTCCAGTCGTGCAATATTTGTCTCTCCATTAATTAAAATCATAACACATCCTTTCATGCTTAAAGCATATAACTTTATATATAAAGCTTTATATACAAGCTATATATATATATAAATAAATTGTAGGATACATTTATCATATACTTTGCTTCTGTTTGCGATCCAAGACCTCATTATTTGGGTAAATCCATCTTTTTCCTGTTTAATTTGAAAATTAACAGTGATAAAGTTCTCATGAACCAGAATTTTGACAATTTCTTTTTATAAAATATTAAATTTCTGTCTCAGATGCTTTGACTCAGTAACTAAGTGGAGTTTCTTGGCACTTTTGGTATTACAATTATCACAAGTATTCATATATGACATGCTGCAACCACCACGTTTATCAACCCAAGCTGCAATCTTCCAGCCACAATGAGTGAAAAAGTGTTTTTTTCCTGATAAATCGTTGTGCTGCTCATCACTTCTCAGCTGTCTCAACTTCAATCTTTCTGTCTCCTCTAACCTGTTCCATAATAACCCCCTTCTCCCACTTTAGTTATATTGACATCAGCGTCCAACTGATATGAACTCTTTTTTATCTTTCTGCTTAAAATCCAAATTCAGGATTGCATAAAATAACAACTTGCATAACCTAATGTACTACTCAGGAATAATGCTTCGAGATGCATGAGGATCCATACATTACCCATCCTTCCCTGCTTGGCACCACAGACCAGCATGCATCAGAGGTTCTGATCCAGTTTTGCTCCACTGGAGACTTTTTAAGAACTTTCCTAACTTTTATAGCTCCAGTCTCTGAAGCTTTATAGCATCCATTAAAACAGATGCATCACACATTAATGTGAGCTCTGATTTCATTTGAAGCCCTTTTTAGATGAGCAGAGCTCAACCTTTTATATATATAGATATTAAACACATCTTTTTGTTTTCTGGAGTCTGAGAGGATCAATATCAATTTTATCAGTCCAGTTTCTTGCACAGACACAGAGTGTATGTCCACCAGGCTGTAAAAGCTTCCTGATGAGCTCAGCACACCCTCAGGTGGTTTCTCAACTATCTGTCAGCTTTCAGGCCGTACATTGTGATCAGCTTCTGCTGTTTATGAATGCATTTCCTGCTTTAAAAAACACCATGGGGTCTTTTGATGGAACAAATAGTTTGCCACCTGTTGTTTGCAGGAAATGCATAAGCCGTAGTCTGGTCACCAGCATGAAAAATAAAAATCATTGCCAAACATTGTAAATTTGATAGAAAATTATCTTTAAAGTGGAACTAAACACCATTTAAAAGCAGAAAATCCAACACATCTTTAAATATGAAACAGTGGGGCGTGGTCAAACATGGGAGTGAGTGAAGGGAAAAAACAAGCACTGTTTGCAATTTAGCAACTTTGTGACATATTTAGCGGTTCTTGGGAATAATCTAACTTAAACCTGTCATGAGAGCAAATATGGCTGGACGATACATTGTCCAAGTAATTACTCTGATTATTGTCGTCTTGAGACCATTTTCATGTAATTTATTGATAATGGCACATAAACACAACCTTGTAGCTGTTATTCAAGACTTTTGGCATCATGTGAAGCACCAGTCTCCCTGCAGGAACTGTCCTGACTTTTGCCTTCAGGTCTGTGCTGCAGATTGCTGTTTGATAAAACCAGCCACATAGACAGCTTCCCTTTCTGGCTCTCTGATGAACACTAAATCTATACCATGCTTATCTGGTATAGATCTGGAATCGATCTGGTTCAATTACCTGCTTTTTAAAAAGCTCACGGAAACTTTAAAAATGCTTTTAGCTCCTTTGGTCTTGTCAGTCAGTATGAATAAACATTTAAAGCAAAGTCAACAAATGCTGTCAAAGAGAGACAAAACATACACAAGTTGCAGGAGCAGAAAAAAGTGGGACTTTTTCTCCAGAAATTATGGTGCTAAAATCTTCTTCCTGATGGTCTCTAACTAAACCCCCAGTGTCTGGAAATCAGCATTTGTTTTGCCTCTATTCAAGGGTGAGGAATCGTCACAGGTAAACAATTACAGACCAATTTAAAATTATGTATCTTAGCAAAAATTTTTGAAGAATTAGTTGCAGATCAATTGAAGATCTTTTTAGATTCAAATTGTGTTTTACAAAATGTACAGTCTGGCTTTAGAAAAAAACATATTATTGTTACTGCCACTTTAAAGGTTTTTAATGATCTTATCCAGGCTCTTGATAACAAAAATCATTGTGTTGCTTTGTTTTTTGATCTATCAAAGGCATTTGCCACAGTAAATCACACGCTTTTAATTGAAATTCTCACATCAAGCTACCTTGTGGGCAGCTGATTACTTGTCAAACAGAACCCAGAGAGCTCAACTGGCTGGCTACACTTCCTCTATTCCTACTGTTTTAAATGGTGTACCACAGGGTTCAGTCCACTTTTATTCTTTATCTATATACATAACTTGTGTGAAAATTTGTCTAATGCTTTTTATCATTTTTATGCAGATGATTTAATAATTTACTGCATTTCTTCATCACTATCACACAGTCTGCTTTCAATGTTGTTCAAACATGCTTACAAACTCTGAAGTTGGTTTTGAATGTAGATAAGACTAAAACAATGGTTTTTTTCACACTCTAGAAAACTAGCAGAAATCCCTCTATTGCTTACAACTGCTGTAGGAGCACAAATTGACTTTCAGTAATTCTAAATATCTCCGCTTTATTCTAGATAAAAAGCTTTCTTTTAAAAATCACATAGCAAATTTGTTACGAACATTGAAATTAAAGATTGGGTTTTATTAACGAAATGGATCTTGTTTCTCTCTCAAAGCTAGAAGTAAATCGGTAGCAGCAACATTCCTGCCACTTCTGGATTATGGAGATGATTTATATATGAATGCTTTGACCAAATGCCTTCAATCATTGAATATTGTGTATCATTGTGCTTTAAGGTTTGTAACCGTCACAATGACGTCTTACACATCATTGTGAGTTGTATGCAAAAGCTGAATGGCCTCCTTTAAGCGTACGGAGAAACAATCACCTGATGATCCTGAGTTATAAATCTCTACTCAACTTGGCTCCTGCATACTTAAGCTCTCTCTTACATAAATTTGTTATTTCCCATTCTTTTCGCTGTAATAACATTTTTCTTTTGCAAGTTTCACATGTTTGAACTGAAAAGGGGAAACAAGCATTCAGTGTTTTGGCTCCTTCAGCCTGGAATCAGCTTCAGTCTGAACTCAAGATGTCAGAACTGATTTCATCGGATTTATTTCGAGCGGTTCTTAAAAACGGGCAACGAGATTCTATTAAACAGTGTCACTGCTTTTAAATTGTTTTCTATTGTTATACACTTATGCATATGTAAAAATTTGTTTTATTTTGTAACCAGGTTGCTGTGTCCAGGTCCCTCTTGAAAATGAGATCTAGATCTCAACGGGGTTTACCTGGTTAAAGAAAGGAAATAAATAAATAAGCCCTGATTAACACGGAACTTGCTATATGTTTAAATTTACTGTATCATGCAGTGATTGTAGATCAGTGAGCCATGAAGAACTAGCAAGTTGCAACTTGGTGGTTGCAACCACCAAGATAAACACTGTTTGAAGTTCAGTTTTTAAAGACTAGCTGTGTTTTCATTCACCGTAAATTAAATTGAAATTCCAAATATAAATTTGCTCAATGAAAACACGCCAGTTTAAAAAAACACGTATTTCGGGATGAGGTGGTTTTTCGGCCATTTTTCTAGGTTTTAGCAAGTACAGATTTTTGATGAACTCACACAAAAACTCCAGTGTTTCCTTTTTTTGCGGTCGGTTGTTCGGGTGATTTCTACAAAACATGTCTTACATATTTGAAGCCGAATCCTCAAACTCCACAGAGGAGTCGGATCAGTATCAACAGTGATCTGGTGTTTGCATCTTCTATGAAGTCTGTGGCAGGGGGGAGATATTTGTTGAAGCTTTCTTGTCTAGGTAAACCAAAGTTTCCTGTTCTGTATTTTTATCGTCCTGTTTTGAAAATGTGTCGGCACCTGCTCAGGAGCTGCTCTGTAGCTGTAGGTTTGCCACCAGCATGACTCCATAAAGGAGGACAACTCAGCGGGAGCAACTGGATAAACAACACGATTCCAGCTGCCGCTTGTGAGCCCAGAAATATAGCGAGGTAAAACCACATCTCCCTGGCTGCTGCAAACTCAGTCAATTATTTTGATTTTGAAGTATTTTTTCAAGACGGAGTTACTGAAAGTAGTGTATGCCGGCATATAGCTATTGTTTCTGCAATAAGCAGAATCCCACCCTCATTTTGCCTTCGGTTTCATTTGATGTTTTGTGTGCCGCTGGAAAATTTCACGCAAAAAAGAAATGCTGGATAGAAGATCACAGTAATGGGGAAAAGACATTATACTGCAAAAGGAATTTTTTTTATTTTTAGACAAAAAAGGAAAAATTAGGTGAGTCAGCCAAATAATGCTTTTTAAGATGCCTGTTCCACTCAGATGACTTGTGTTTATCCAGATCGACTTAGAACGGAGCTGATTTGGCTGCATCATTACTCCAGGCCTGCAGCCGCAGTAAAGCAGTGTTTCCTAAAGAAATAACAAGGTCTGCTCAAATATTAGGTTTTATGGAAGGTTTAGGAAAAAATGCTGTTTTTATTTAAGAAAACAAAATAAATATGCAGTAAAAAAAAAGTGATTAGTAAATATAAACATGAGTAAACATAAAATGCACTTGTTAAATAATGATTTTGGATTGTCGTCATAATTCTAAAAATATTTAAGAATTGTATAACAATCTTTAAAAAGAAAAAAAAACAACATACCATCTGTTTGTAAACAATACAACCCAACAAAAAAATGGAAAATCCATTCTGAAAACGGAAACCTCATGTTACAGAATAGTGGAAAAAAATATATATTTTTGAAAAAAAATCGTCAAAACATTTGCAAAATCTCCAGTGATTGGGATGTTATAGTCCCCTAATTTAAAAAAATAAATAAATAAGGGAGCTCTACCCTTTCACAAGATCATCGTCTCGCAATCCATGTTCTTTGTTCAAATTGCACGTAGAAAAAAAAAAAATACATTAATGCATTTTTTATGTAAATTGTTTTATTAACCACTTCTGGACCAGTCCAAGGCATGTAATACGCAAATAAGTCCCTGAAATATAAAATTACCAGGTATGACTTATTGAAACTGAATATTTATTTACTTCAAGTACAACACAGAAATATATGAATATAACATTTACAAGAACGTCCCAGTAAATTAGACTCTGCATTCCGATGAGGCGCGTTTATCAGATTAAAAGCATCTTTTGTAAATAATCTTTAAGTAGATATTAACGATTCTTTTACTCCTCATTTCTGTGTTAAAAATACATATTTTTATTGTTTTGATATGTTATTCCTGTCTTGAATGTCATGTTTTCAATTAGCTGTAAGCAGAAAATCATCCCAAGAACAAAGGGTTCAAACATTTGTGTGTGATAAATCTATATAATCCTTCACTTAGTGATAGTCACTGAAATAAGTCATTTTTTAAAATACTAATTTTTTTACTAATAAAATTGATTGAGATACTGCTGTACCACTCGTTGCTGGTGTCTCACTCTCAAAGCATAAGAAGCACAAACTTCATTTACTACATGCTAATAAAGCAGCAAAATTTCCAATAAGGTTTAATAAAACTACCACCAATCAGTGATCTAGAGCTTGTAAATTTGTTGTATTGAGACATAAAAATGAAACTAAAAGCACTATGCTACCATCTTTCTTTAACTCCTGCCAAAGTTACATGTGTGAAGTAATAGCTTTTATCACTTTAACTCCTGACCTTGCAGTTTGAGCACGACAATTTTTCAACAGATTCTTTTGCTCTGCATGCATGAACAGCATCTCCTTGCCTACCCCACTGTTTATCCTCCAGCAAAAGTCTCAAGACGCTGTTTGAGAATTTATGGTGAAGCTCCATTTTGAGTCAAAGCCAGACTGGGAAAGGGTTTGTTTCTTCCTTCCATCAGTAACCCAGCATGCACATCAACTGATGTATGGGAATGACATTGACATGCCACTAAAAGCAGCAAAAGACACAGGGGTGCCAGAAAGGAAACTCTCCTGGGATATCAGGAAATGATTGTACGCTGCATCTGAACTGAGCAGCAAGAGTCATTCATCTCTCCCAAGTCTTCATTTTAGCCCAATGAGTCGGAGGGACCGGAAGAGGCTGGGATCCTCGTCAGCTTTCAACCCCAGGCACAAATGGCTGGCTCATTTGGCAATGGGAGGCAATTAGGGTTGCAGATAGCAGGCGGAGGAAATAAAAAAGGGAAGAGGAAAGCATGTAAGACAAGGACAAAGAGAAGCAGAGGAAGAGTCTGCAGGGAAGTGGAGCGGAGTGATTTAAATGTTGCCTGGGGAAGTACATTAAGGCTGGGTTGACACAAGGACAGGTCGGCAAGCATTAAAGCCAGCCATAAAAAGGTCAAAGCAATGCGACTGCAGTGATTATATGCTCAGTGTAATGGGAGATTATTTACCTTACTCTGCTTTCTGAGCTTGGTTTGCTTTAAATGTGTGCAGCTAGACTAAATAAATACACCACTGACTGAAACATTGCAGAAACAAGTTTATCAAGTCAATGTTGGTTGTTTTACATCCATCCATTCAATCTCTTCCATCCATACGTCCATTCTATCTATGGACTTCCCCACCAACCAATAACCTCCTGACGCTCGTCTTTGGACCCCCAAGACAATGGTCAAGTGATCACCTACATATTAGGGAGTAGATGAATAATTTTCCTTCAAACCTGAGGTGTCACCCCTCATGACCCTGCAAGGATAAGCGTGTTCAGGTAATGGATGGACAGGCGGATGGACGGGCCGACAGACCTACCTGAGGTGTTAGAAGCAGGATAGCTGTAAAGGATTTGTGCAACACTGATAAAGACCAAACTGTGCCAGATTGGTGTCTGGGTCAGAGCATCTCCTGCTCATTCAATGTGCTTCTGGTCTGTGGCAGTCAGACACTTAACTGCTTATTTTATTTGTTCAAACACTTAATATACCTCAATATGCATGAATTCTGACAGTAGAAATGGTCATAGATGTATAGTTCTGATAGCTGGTTCGTATCAAGGCTGGTTTGTATTCACATCCAAAGTGAACTGCTCCAGAGTTTGTCTGGAAGCTCATGGAGACCACCTCACAAAGTGGGTTTTGGTCCGTTTGCAGGTCCTCCCCTGAACAACATTTTGTTCTGGAGTTGCTGAGACCCTGAAAGTTCTCAACAATAAGGTCATGAACACAGCTCTTTGTAGATTTAATCCTTGTACATGTGGTTTTCGACTACTTTTCAGAAGAATTTTCTCTTGCTTTACTACCTTTCCCTGTCTCTTGTTTCTAAAGCTGCCACACCACTTTTTCTCTAGCAGAACACTTCCTGATTATATACACTCCCCTTTTATTTTCCCATCACTCACGGTGGACAGAAAAACCTTCTATCCTACACTGGCTTTTTCATACCAAACAACATAAAGACAAATCTGTGCTGCGAGTTTCTAATGTCGGAGTAAGAATTGCCGTTTATTCCTGTCTTGATTTAGTTCTGCTGAAGTCTGAGTTGTTCTGTTGTCTGACTAGAATAAATATATTTTCAGTCAGTGTTCATAGATAGGTGGTTTGACATTTCTTCACGACACATATGCTCTGCGTTATGAGAGAGTCATTTAAAAATAACTTTCCTCCAATTATATATAGTCATACTGAAAAGTTCATTTATTTCAGTAACTTAATTATCAAAGGAAAACACACTATGTAGATTAATTACACACAAGACTTTTTGTTTAAATAATAATCTGCCACTTATAATAAAAACCATTTAAGGTTATGTGACTTTAGATCAATAATATGTCCTGCCAGGAGTTCACAATTGTTTTTGTGATTTTTTTTTTTTTTCTATTTTTTGTGATTAGAATCACAGATTTTCTAGTGATGTAGGAGTATCTGCAAGGAATTTAGCAATACTTGTGCTTATATATGATGTTAAATGTGATTTTTTTTTTTTTTTTTTTTACTTGCCATATGGATCACAAATTATAACTTGACATCATGTTAGGCTGCAGCAGCAGTACGTTAGACGTAGGGAATACTGCCACCTGCAGGTGGGAGTTACCAGTCACTTAAAGCAAAAGTTTTTCATCATTTTCTGGAAAATGTACAATAAATTCAATTATGCATTACTAAAAAAATGTAGGAATCAGTTGATTTTTCTTGAATTTCCAAGATTGTGGTATTGCATAAAAACTGGCGGGACTGACTAATAACATTAGACAAAAATGTCTAATGAAAAGTACGACTAACACCTGCTTATAGGCTGTTTTCAAAAGATACTTTTAATCTGAAAGATTCTTTGGGGCAATGGACAACAATCATCATGAATAGCTGAACTTGAGACCTCTATAAACCCTTCAAATTGCCTATTTTAGTAGTTCAAGGGCTAAATATACTATAATATCCATTAATACACACAGTGCAAACTATCTTAGCATCACTGTATAAACCATCATCTACAATCTTATCTCCACTCTTGGTGGTACAACCAAAAAAATAAATAAATGGCGCTCCTGCATTGGCTGCTTTGCAAACACCAGCCAGTAGCTTAGCAAGCAGAATTGTGCAGAGGTACTTCAGCTCCCCAAACCTCATTTTCTTTTGAATATATTGGATATGATGAATACAAAAAAATCCACAAATAAGCAATTTTACATTCCACAGAAGAATCTGTGAATACTCATTGCAGGAAGGTGGGTGTCCACTGGATTTTGATTTACTAAATATGACTGAATTGATATCTGTCCAGCACTGCCACCAATTCTTTTCCTGTTCTCTGTGAAGATCAACGCTCTTGAACTCACCGCCTTCACTCACCTCCCATCCTTTTGTTGTCTATAAGTTGCTCTATATGCAGAGGTTTTTTGGCAACCCCACACGGTGCCTGCCTGAGATGATCCTCCCCCCAGCCCCCATTTAACTTAATCCAATGTTATAATTGTCATGTAATGACAGGTCAGCGCCCCCTCCCCTCCCAGGGTTGCAGTCACCTGTCTACCCATGTCATGTCCAAAGTTTTTGGTGTGTGTTTGTTCTTTGGATGGGTTTTACTAAAATGTGAATTTCCCTGTGGGAATAATAAAATTAATTCATTAAATTCTGGTTTGTTTTAATCCGGTTGTTGAGATGGTTTAGAAACATAAGTTGGATGATCACGTATTGCAAGCACTAAATGAACTGACCTTAACTCACAAGACACAATTTTCCAGTTTGTTGCTTCAGAAGCGTCACCTCGCAGTGGCTCTGCTGGTTTTTGCTGTGAAGAGTGCCTACCAGAATACCTAAATGTAATGTAGGAGAATTTTCCCAACACAGCATAAACTGCAGCCATTTATTAAATTACATTTTTGTGAAACTGGAGTGATTCTAAGAGTGGTTATACTAAAAATTATTGTTCTGATGAGTCGTTAGCTTGACTCTCCAGAAAAACTTCTTTTTCCAAACTAATGCTATTACTGTTGTCTGCTATATGTATAAAACAGAATGAAAGTTGATTATACATCCACAGAAAGAAAGCTAGAAAAATTTCAAGCATCTCTGTTTTGTTATTCTTAAGCATCTTTAGACCTTAACTCCAGAAACGGCTCTCACTAAAAAAATAAATCAGTGACTCTATTTTCTAGCATTTACCTCTCGACTCATTAACACTTGTTACCTGCTAGCTTTGCTCTGCCATTTTTGGTTTTTACTGGTACCACGCTCTCTACTTTTCTCACTTTTTATCGTCTATAGAATATCTACAGGGAAGCATGTGAGATTTGTTTTCATCACTCTATTTTCCACATTTAAGTGCTTGGGTTTTGCATTTGTGTGTTTTCTATATGTTGCTAGGTGGCACTCAGAGGAGACTGTGAGCATTGCTATTTAAAACCAGAGTTATTTAAAAGGTCATGTTTTAACAGTTTGATGATCTGTATAAACCGCTGTGCTTATTACTCAGAGAAGTAAAGGTTTAATTAAACTCCTGCAGGTTGGAGTTGACTGTGTACTGAAGCGATGCTGTAAAGGTAAATGGGGGGTAAAAGTGAGTGTTTAGCGGCTGAAAAGATCAGCAGAGTAATGAAGGCACACATCTATGTCTGCAGCAGAGGTTTATTTATGAACTCTGTGGTAGAAAACTTTAAACAAGTTCCAGCAGAAAGTTGGTAGTAATAAATTATTTGAATTTAATAGAAAAAGAACTAAAACAAATCCCAAGAATATGTTTGCTCTTCAGAAATGATCTCCCCACCTCTGTTTCAATGTGAGTCCATGTTCCGTATGCAAAGGAGAGACACTGATATTTCATTGATTTTCTTTTTTTTATTATTCTGAAAGTGCTCAACCTGACATTTATATCTTCTTGAAATTAACGTGTCATCACCGTCTCTGCTCTTTGGTAAAAGGGCAGAGAGGCAAGAGTGCACATGAAGATGGATTGAAAAGTTATGTAAACTGAACAAAAATAATTCAATTTCCATCAGATGTAACCACTATGGAGAAGCATTGCACCACATGTCCCTACATGCTGATAGCAGTGACTGAATTAGATGACTCGGTACAAATAAGTGAGACAAAATGTGCAGATGAAGGGGAAGTTGTCTGGACAAAAATCAAAATGCAATCTTGGTCTATTAGAGTTTTATCAATGATCAAAAATGTGAAGCTAAACATCATAACGGTTCCAAACTATAACTAATGTTACAATCAAAGGGCATTTTGTTCAAGCAAACAAAAACAATGTTGCCCCCCCCCCAGCAATTGCAACTAAATTCCTCTTAGTTGTAGTTGAAACTAAAGAAAATAAAAAAACAGGTTTAAATTGAATCTTAATTGAAGCCGTTTACATGCAGGCTAACATTAGCACTGAGGTACAGCTAGCTCCTGCAAGATGTAGCCTATAAAAATACTTTAAAACTTCCACAAGCAATTCATTTAAAAGTTAGATAGTAAGGATTGGGCTTTTCTGTGCATTTATTTAGGTTTCTGTGTTCTGTTGAGGGTCTGTTGACTTGGCTACCCCTTGATTGTTTTCACCTGTCCTTGTTTCCCCTGATTGTCTCCCTGTGTATTTAATCCCACCTGTGTTCCCTGCTCCTGGTCAGATCCTTATCTCATGTCTACTGTCTGCTGTCAGGAGTTACCAGATGCTACCAGATTCAGAACTTTTGCCACTGCTCATCTGTGCTGCCTGGATTATTGTGTTTATCATTAAATCATCATCACAACTCAACCACCTGGATCCTCCGCTTCATCCTCACCACATACTTCATGACATTGATAGTGTACAATCTGTTAATTTATTATGTAATGGAAACAAAAGTTACTAGAATAATAGCTGAAATATTCACTTGTTGCTCCTGTTTACATTGCAGATTACATTTGGGTCCTAGAGTATAGCTAACTGGTGCAATAAGGTTTAATCCTTTTAAAACGGATATTTTATACACATTACAGAAAAGACAAATAATTAACCAAGTTAAAACAATGTATCATTTTTTTTATATAAGAGCATTAACACAGGAGGACAGCTAGTTGCTCAGTTTTTAGGATTTGTCTATATAAGCACTGAATGAATATATATATATATATATATATATATATATATATATATATATATATATATATATATATATATATATATATATATATATATATATATATATATATATATATATATATATAAAACTCAAACAACCTCACCACTAGCAGCTCATAACCAACTACCAGAAAGTGTTAGCTTTTGTAACTTTTATGGGCAATTGCTTTGAAATTCATTTTACATCTGTTGTAAACAAAAAGCACATAAATAAAAAAAAAATTAGCCAAAGTTAAAACTAAATGTCCAGTTGTTCCTTTGAACATACAGCTGCAGCAGAACTCCAGCAGAGCTAGTCGATACAGGAAGTCAAGCAAATAGCTTAACGCTAATAGGCCATCAGTCCGTCTCTCCACATTTAGAATTATCTTTTCGTTTTTTACGTCATCTCAACCATTTAGCCAGGTAATTGAATTTTTCTTATTTTATTGCTAAGGACATTTCTTTCATTTTGCTAATAAGGCAGCAGGATAAGTTTCCCTGGCCATTGACCATATGTTGCCAGTGTTGATGAAATGGCCAAGCCCTTGAAAGGAAAAACACAACAATGAGGTAATGAGATATATGAAGAATGTATCGTCTGCTGTTCAATTAACAAACTCTCAGTTCTGACTTTGACCACAGAATGTCCCAGGAACTAATTGCACTGTGTTCCTGACCATAAATTTCCACTAAATATATAAAATTCTTTATTGCACAGAAAATGGGAGATAAAAAGACTTACTGAATCACCTTGGAAAATACCAATGAGAAATTCAGATATTCAGCCTATGAAAACTTGATCTTTCATCTATAAAACACAGTTGGTTATTTTAGCATTTGAATCATTTTTAGTGCATCAACAAATTATGTTAAATGTCCGTCACTGACAATGTTGTCAATACATTCCTTAATAGCACTGCAGTAGTAACAATTTGATTCAAGAAACATGGATGTAGAGTAATGTCAGTTCAGTGTCATTGACATAAAAAGTGTTTTTATTGGCATTTTAGATTCATTTTCTCTTAACACATAAGCCTTCCAATATTCAGCCGAAGTGCGACATCAATGGGGATTTAAAAAAGTTTGAAGATGCAGCTTTGTTGTGGTTCCCTCTGCCTACTCAACACACACAGGACAAATAGGCATATGCAAAATCAGCTCCAATGAGAATGCATATTTTACACCTTGATTCCTCTCTGATTATAAGCCAAATGCATTTTCTGCACATTTGTAGCATGGATCTCACCATCATCTAAATAATTTGTTCCATGGGGAGTTTGTGATAGCACAATGCAATGGAAGAGGAAAAGTACGCTTGGAGTAGGCAATCACAATATTTGCATTTTAATGAGACACCCACAGGGAGTTTTCCAGTGGAGCCCATGTACTGTATGTGAGGGCTGCTTTGTCCCTAATTGACATTAGAAGTTAGAAGTTATAGATTGCTGCTAACCTTTTAACAATCCATGAAACTAATTACCCAGGCAGCACTTGAGGTGGTTCTGTATCGTCTGGCTTTTTCATGGAAAATAACCTTTTTTACCCCAACATGTGCTTGGTGCTTTGTACTGCAATTAGTATTTCTTTATTATCTTTAGAGATGCACTGTTCCCCTCAGATTTTCTTCACTTTATTGAAGCCTGTGTTTTGGATCAGTTAGTTCTCAGAGAACACTTTAATTATGGATACTTGATTAGCCATTTGGATATATGTTAGCAGAATTTACTCTGAGGCATTGAGATGTAAACAGTGAAGATGTTTCAGACATGTGGAAAATTAGTTGATTTTAGTCTCATTTAATTGAACTCTAGTTCTTTTGCCTAGAAAAATCTCCTTCATTTTGGGAGACGTGAACTCTGATGCATCTGTAAATGGTCTTGGTTTGTTTCAAGTAAACCTCGGTGCAGTTCAAATCCATAAGTGCCGACACCAGCCGACCAGAGACTGCTTCAAAAGCAGAAGAAGGAAAACAGCGCAGGGCATTCTGGGTAAATACAAATTTACCCTAATGCTAGCAGGAGAAATGGCTCCAAAAAGACAAAAGAGAAATCCTATAATCTCTAAAATCTGATGCTATTCCATCTTTATTTACATTTAGCAAAGAAGGAGGTTGCATTCAGGGTCTTCTTCAGAGGTTTCTGTGTCGTTTCCTTCATTGTTTCTGGGCAACGAGGGATTCGATAAGGGATTTTCATAGACATCCTTCTCTACTGATACTGCAGATAAGACACCTGCTGATTGTGACTAACCCTCACAACTCCACATTTAGTGGGGCTAAAATAACACAATCTGGTAATGGATGCTGGGTAATATTTCTTCCTCCGCTCTTCAGTTCATTTTAGAACCACAACCAATCAACTCTGAAATGCCAAAGGGTAGTTGCCATGTATTCAGCACATGGCTTCACGTTTGCCAGAATCAATTTCTCGGCTCTTTACGTTCCTTTAGGCTTGTGTTTGAACTGAAAAAAAAAAATGTAAAAGCTGATCAAACTGTTGGGAAAGCCTTTTTCACGGGCTTTGACTGGTAGATTTGACCCAGAGAAAGGAAGCGGCCGCCTGTGGAGCTGTCACTTTCAAATAAGACGTATGTACAGGTTTTTTCCATGCTGCTGATTAGAGCTTGGGAAAACAGAGAGTTTTATTTAAAGCTCTGAAACTCCACAGATTTTCCACAGTGATTAAAAAAAGAAAAAAAAGTCAGTAATGTTGTTTGGTTCAGTGCATTGGGAAGTCTGAATGACACATTGATATCTCTTTATTAAAATTGGTGATATTTAAAGTGCTTGTCAGGCTTTTGATGTCTTTTAAATAGGATTTCCTGTACTTAACAAAATTCATTCAATAAACTGCAGGACTGCATGGACTTGTAAGACCTTAGAGGCCATCACAATCACATCTGTGTGTGAATATGATCACTCTGTAATGTGATTCTTCTCAAAATAATAAAAATTTGTCATTTTTCATTTGGGAAAGGTGACTGAGATGTTTCCCTGATCTTGTTAAATCCTGCTTGCATTCTCCTGAGCGCTGAAACATTCCTGCACATCCTGAACAGCATCACAGTTTCATCTGTTTCCTCCTTGGTCCTTGATGCCTGTGCTGAGGTCCATAGGAAGTATTTACACCCTAATTAACTTTTCACATTACAACCATTAACGGCGATGGATTTTATTGGGATTTTATGTTTCACAACACAAAGTAGTTCTTTATGTCCTATTCCAGGACAACTCACTAACTTTGTGCTATTGCTTTCGTGTTATAAAAACAGTAAAAGTGTTTTTACAACACTCACCCCACGAGAATTTAAAAAGTTTTCCTTCAGACATGAATGCCTCCAATCAGTGGAAGTTTTCTTACAACTGGTATCTTTCTGCAGGATTTTGTCATCTCTGAAGTCAGGACTGTATGCCTGTTAGCTCCAAAATGTCTGATTATTCTCATGTCCTACCAGTTTGCGGCTTTGTGGCAGTGTGGAGAATTTTCCTCTCTCATAGCATTTACAGTCAATCTTATATATTTTTTTTTTTCCCATTTCGCTGTCTTCTTAAAACATTATGATGATGATAGCCATGCGTTACTTTCAAACGTTTTGCTAAAACAAACGTTTGAATGGAAATATAAAAGCCAAGCGCTGGGCATTCTGTGTAAATGAAACCCAAGCAAGCGCGCTAGTCTGGCACTAAAATCTGACACCACTCCTTTTTGTATACGTTTCATGAAGACGAACGTTGCGCTCACACTCTTCTTCAGAGGTTTTTGTGTTGTTGCCTTCAGTGTTTCTTGATGTAGCGCCCCCACAGGTGAGGAGAAGAACATGTTTTTCAAAAGCTCGTTTGAAGCAGTGCAGTGTGAAAGTGACCTGCAGCAGCTGAAAATGTAACAGATGTTGCAGTTTTGGTCCCCAATTGAACCAGTTCTTTCAGGCTATCAGGTATAAAATCACTGTAATGCATGGGATGGTTTTTATGACTGAAACTAGTAAATTTGCCAAAAAACAAGGTGTTTAATGTCTTTTTTTTTTGCCATTTCTGCTTGAGTGACTTGTTCCTGGTTTTGCCGTGACACATCTGATCTTTATTCTTCATATATTAATTCCTTGTTTGTTCTGTTAATATTCTAAGCCTTATAGGAGGGGATGTTGCAGAACCTTCTTTGTAATCTTTTTATTTATTCACAGTTGATTCATCAGTGTGTGTGGGCGTGGGCGTGTGTGTCTGTGTCTCGGAGGAGGATGATATTTCTTTTACTCCTGCTTCTGTGTGGGTGAGGATCCCCTGGGTGAGCTAGTTTTACGCGAAGCTGTCCAAGCTGAAACAGGAGTTCCTCGGGGGAGAGAAGTTGAGAACATTAGGAGAACTGACATCACCAGCTCGCTTGAGAAGATCTTAGAATTTAATCTCTTATTGTCTGTAGCTTGAAAGGAAGCTCAGTTTCCAGTTTACGCTTTGTCCCAATCAGTGGTGCAAAGAAGCGGCAGCAGCTAGTAGTAGCCTTCACTTTCTGCTTGATCTCCCGGTTACTGCAGACAGCAGCTACTGCACCCTAAACTTTGGACATCCACACTTAACTTTGACTGAGATATTATTATAATCACGTTGCATAGTGATATAAAAATGTCAGTAACTTGGGTTGCAGCACAGCACCAATTTTCCTCCCCTCTGCATCTGTTGGCGAGTATGAGCTCAGCTCCCCTTATCAAATAAATTGGACAGTGGCTTTCTTCCCGATTGCCTCCTCGGAAAGGTTCTGGCTCACCCGAGGGTCTTCCGCTCGTCGCTGTAGCTGATGGGAAAACTACTTAGAATAATTGTCTTTCAAAAGAGCACTTCCAAGCCAGTGCTGTCACCTCAGTGCTCCGGTATATGTATTCAGAAGGTGTGTGACTGAGATCCAGGGGCTCGCAGAGAGAAGAGGCTGTGGGGGGGAATAGATGGTACTGTTATGATTATGTGTTTAACATGTTTTCATCTCTGACGATCAAATTTGTGCACCAACAGTTTTTTTGTTTTCAACCTGATCGCTGGTTTCTAGCTATAATACCTGAAGCTGTGTGCTGAGTGTAGATCGTTCTTCTTTAGGTCCGAAGATAATAATTTCAGGGGGGGTTTTTCTGTTGGAGAAAGTTATGGCACCTCCACACATTCATTTTTTTTCTAAGCATCTGTTCAGTGTTTAGGTACAGCCTGGAAATATCTAGTCCATTAAAGGACAAAACAGAAACATAACCATATCTAAGGGCAATTTAAAGGAACCAATTAATCTAAAATTAGTGTCTTTGGGTTCTGTGAAGCAAAAAGAGTCCCACTTTGGATTTTCTTTCTGCTCTGCCTTTCAGCCACTCAACAAAATTATTATTTTTTGCATTAATATTTGGCGTGTTGCACATCAAGAAAGAAAAATCCTAATTTGTTGCAAGCAGGAAACAGGTTTTTGTTGCTAATCTGCTTTAAAGTTGTGTTAAGTCATTTCTTTTACTTTTCACTGCAGCTAAAGAGAAGAAGGGACATCACTAGAATGTGGTCAGTCAGCTTAATTAGAAATGCAGATGTAAGGCTTGCCTCCTGTGCTCTGCTCAGCTGAGTTCACACTCCAGACACCTGCCTCAGGGTTCAATTAAATATTCTTTGTTTCTCCCAGAATGCCTCAGAGCTGCTGAACGCCACAAGTTTGCCAACAACTACAAAGCTTAAACAGTTTCTTTCCTCTCATCATTCTGTCTGTCATCAGATCACCATTCAGTTCTGCATTTGGTTGTATGAACTGATATAAACCTGGTCCAACACTTAAGAGAAATAAAAGCAAAGACTCAGGGTGAGAAAAAGACAGATTTTTTTCTGGAGCTAAGAGTCGGCGGTGACAGATGTTGCGAGTGATTACCCGCCCTGCTTATGGTCCACATGCACAGATTGCAAAGCCGCGTGTAATTTCCAGAGGAAGACAAAGTCTTTTACACCCTGCCGCTTTCGAGGGGTGAAAACGCAACACCCGCAGCAGGCCTTTTTTTTTTTCCTTCCTCTTCTTTTTTTCATCTGCTGAAGAGACAAACATTCCCTGTTTCAGTCCTGTAATTGAATTTTGCAGCCAGAATCCAGTCGACTCGAGCAGGAACACGACTGGGTTTTAAACTTCTGAGATGTGAGATCCTGAAAGGAAGAAGATGAGCTTGTGCGAGTTGTAATTATTCTGTCTAGATCTTCTCCATAAACTCTGTAATGAGAGATCTGCACCGCTCTTCAAACCACTGAGTTTTTCTGTCCTCAGGGTTTCCTGATTACATCAGTCCATAAATAAAAAATACATAAAAAACAAGTCTAAATAAAACCTTTTTAACTCAGCGGTTCTGAATCAGACTGTGCAGTTCTAGGAAATTATTTCCCTTTTTTTTTTCTCCTCCAGTGAATTGTCAGATTAAGCCATATCGTGTCTTTGAGCTGCACATTGTTGCGCCCTCTTTCCATTTGTTCCAGAACGGGCCGATATTGTCCCTGTTGGCTCGGCCCTGTTGCTCAGCCCGGCCTCTTTGTTTGCTGCTGGAGGAGAGCAGCTCCTTTATCCGCCTCTCAAAATGAGTGTGAGGGTTTTCTGCAGCGTCGGGTCGCAGTCTGCCAAATGAACATCTGTGCAGATTGCAGCTCTGCTCCTCATGGCTGATGCTGTTATGCAGCTGTCATACCGACTGTGACACCTCTTCTGTCTGAGGGTCGTAACGAGGAGCCCATGGAGTCATTTTGATACTAAGCCACATGTCAAACTTCAGGACCCAGGGGCCAAATCCGTCCCCCCATAGCTTCTTATGAAACCCTCTAGACTCCAGAAGGATGACATGAGAGACCAAAGTTAAACAAAGACAAAAGGTGTTCAAAAATTGGAAAATAATTTAATTGAATAATACCAAAAAGTAGTTAACAGTCAAACTCTAACATAAAATAAGTCAAATGATAAGTAACATGGATTTGGGCCTAACTGAGGTCAACTGAACAATAACTGGACTCAAACAAAACTGACCTGCAGACAAAGAGCAAAAGCTGCTTAAATCTGGGTGGAGTAACCTAAACCTGCCACATGAGGGAGGTACAACATGACAAAGGAGCACAAAATACAAAATTAGCTAAAGCAACATAAAACAAACTATTTTTAACGTGGCACAAACCGTAACAGGAAAACCATTTATCTGCCGTCATCGGTGGCCATGATAACAAGCCTTAGCCTTCACAACAGGTTGACAGGGAGAAGCTATAACATAGCAGAGAGCAAAGAGGGGAAGAGCATGCAGAGAGGCATGATTGGCAGTGGTAAGGCCCGCCTTCTGGCTCTGATTGGTCGTTTCTAGTTAGTTCGTGAAGAAGGCAGAGATTTTTTTTTACCCAGAATATCTGTCTCATACTATACTGTCACAACATTCTGACTGTGTCAACGGATATGTGAAAAAATATTTCTTGTAAATGCAACATATGATGGCCACCTGCAGATGGCAGGTTTTTTTTTTTTTTTTTTTTTTAATTCTGCTGCATCAGCCTTACTTGATGTAAAGATAGTCTGTGATCAATATGGTGGGATAAACTCCATTCAGTATGTTAAAATTAGTGTACAAGTTCAAATGAGCCAAAATGATAATGTTGCCCTAAATGCTGCCAGTGGCATGTGGGGTATCACTAGCATGTGGTCTCTCGTTAACTTCCTCCATTCAGTCTGCCAAACATGGTTAAGAAATAAAAAAAATTGCTAAAAAGCTTATTTTAGGGAAATAGCTAGGGAAGATGCACCGAATGCTATTGTTTGTACTAATGTTAATGCACTGCCTTCTGATTTTAACTTTTGTAAAAATCAGATGTTTACTTTGTGGTAGTTAGTTATGAGAAAATAACACTCATCTCTTAGCAACAGATTAACAACAAATATTGTTAAAACATTAGGTTTCCTCTGCTCTTTTGAAATACTGCCTATTTTATACTAAGAATTCTGCAGTTGGTGAATTTAGCAGAATAGAGGAATATATTTTGCAGAAAAATGAAGTTATTTTTTTGTCACTGGTGGTAAAAACATTATAAAACAGACATTCATCACAAAAGTAAAAATCTGACTTATTCTTCATGGCAGTTTGCTACCAGAAAAAAAAAACTCTTTACTCTTAATACCAAATTAATAACAAGTAATAGTTAAAAGTTATTGATTATAAAACATAAGCTCTTTTGAACTGAGCCTATGTAAAAATCAGATGTTTTCTTTGTGGCAGTTGAATACCAGAAAACGCGCTCATCTCTTGGCAACAAATTAACAACAAATGTTGTTATTGTTCAAAAAAACCTAAAATATGATGCTCTTATTTTGACAAAGTTATTGTCTGTTTAGGAGCATCAAGTTTCATGAGTCATATGGAACTTACTTTTTTTTGCTTTTCTGCCATCTTGTTAGTATTAATTGTTCCATCAAGATGGCGTCACTGTAGTTTTAGAATTCTGCTCCGCCATCTTTGTAGTTCTCTACATCTCTGCTCACCTCAGTGTTCTATTGCTATGGCAATTAATCCTCTGTAAACCGTCATGTGTGAGTGAGACACAGAGCGGCAGAGAAGATTCTCTGTTTTGAGCCAAACTGAAACAACAGTATCAGTTAGGTGTTTTCCATACGGTGCATGGAGGCATTGAAATGCCTTGCTTTGCTCTCCTAATAATTTTTTCATCCAGAGATAAGTATGTATTTTATCGTTATTTTGGCCAATTCTCTCTTGAAAAAGACATTCTGAATCTATTATACCTCTTCACACTGCTGCCCGTCACAGAGCAATGACCTTAGAGAAGGTCTTTTTACCTCATTATTGTGTTTACACCTTAGATTACCACCCTGCTAAAACCTGGTTGATGTTTTTTTTCATTTTTAAAATGGAAGACTTTTAGTTTGTCCTGAGAGGGAAAACCCTGTAAATTAAAGAGGGTGTACTTTCGTTCTACACATGGCGGTATTTGTAAGGGTGTCATAAAGAATTGTGAGGTGCAAGACATGTTCATCAGAGAAGTTGCGGAGCGTTACCACGCTAAAAAAACCTTCTACTTGTAGGCGTTGAGTTCCTGAGCCTTCTGTCATTCGTGCAAAGCGCTTATTACACGCTGGATATTTTCACCGCATCACCCGTCACACCTGTCAAAAATGTCACAGCCCTGCGGCAATTACCTTGACGTCTATATCCTCACCCTTTTCCATTGATCGTCTTTTTGTGTTTACACATTTACTTCATATCTGGAGTTGAGTCACAGGAAGTGTTTGCACTCTGCTGCAATTGTCTTGTTTTGCAGGTGAATAGAAAACATTTTTCTGTGGATCTGTGGCTGTATTTTCATTGCAAGTCTTTGGCCATATTCTGCTGATGTAGAGAAAACACAATTTGGCAGTTGTGGTGTCTCTATTCAATTCTAAATTAAATTGAAATCACATGAGTGAGCTTGTTGACTCTATAAGTAAGTAAAAAACATGCCAGCAACTGATGTGAAGAGTTGCATGAAATGTATTTATATTTCATGGTGTTGGCGGTAGGGTTGTTGTAAACGAATATTTTAGTAATTGAGTAATCTACCAATTATTTATTTGACTAATCAATTTTTCATATTTGAGCATCCCTAACTGTTACTTTTTTACAGTTTAGAAAATTAACTTGTAATAATAATAATAACTCGCTTTTTAAGATAACCTGAAGAAAAGTTATACAAAAATCTGAAATTATATTCAGTTTAATAATAAAGAGGCAGGCTCACAAATACACTTATAAAAATGTCTATGATCCAACTTTTAGTTTATTTGTCTTCAGTGAGTTTAATAGATGAAGTCTCACCTTGCCCCTTACCTTTGGACTTTTGGTTTGAAAATACGGGAAATGTCGCCTGGAGGGGGGGGTGGGAAGGCATGGTGTTGTGAGGGGAGAGAGGAAAGAGGGGATGATGAAATGTTGAAAACCTGGGCATTATCAGAAATCAATAAAATCCCTATGGGCCGAACCTGAAAATTGGACATTATGCCGCTAACACTTAGCTTTTGTCAACAACTCAGAGGCGGAAGTGAGAGCTCCATGCAACACAAATAAAATCCCGACCGGAACCCGGTGCTCTAAATAAGAAAACATGAACTAACAAAGCTTTGAGGTAAATTTTCCTCAAGGAATTTTAATAATTGAGGTACTCAAATCATTTGAGGAATTGTTTCTGCCCAAGTTGGTGCTCATGACTAACACTATGGCCATCAGCCATCAGAGGAGGCCTCAGTGTCTTCTTCAAGCATTGGACTGATGACCTCCTTAATCTTGAGAGTGGCTACATGTGGCATTTTGGAGAAACTGAAGTCAGATGTTTTCAAGAGCTATGGATTCATCACGTTTGAATGACACAACATTTTATTAATTGATTCTGTCAGAGGTCTGGTGCAGCCAGATGCACATTGTCTGGAGAAAAACCCAAACACACCATCATCCGCCTACTACTTCCTGACGCCAATTTTGTTGTTTCTGACAGTAGTAACCTCCGGCTGTTGATTACGTGACTCATGTTTCCTGTGCAGTATTGTGAAATGTTGAAAAATCATCTCATTGTCAAAAAACATGTTTTTTTTATTGTCTTGTTTCTGTTAAGCATTTTCTAGTAAGTTCAATTCGCTCTTTTCAATGGTCGATGGAATCGCAACTTCTCTTGTCTTTAGCTGGTTGAACAGGTGGCGTATTCATCTGTAGGAAACTGCATGGTCAGGGGCAAATGGAAGCCGTTTGTTTGAGATGCATGGTTGATTAAATAGGTCCAGAAAGTTTCCCAAACAAGTAGCAAACTTTTTCTGCTTTTAAAGTTGCTCCTACAGATGTGAAAAAACACAACCAGGGCTGAAAGTTTGTGCATTAGAGGAATCCGATGTCATTGCAGACATAAAAGCTCCTCAAATACAAGGGCAAGGACAGAAAGAAATCTCCACTTATTTTAAATAATGCATGCTTACATGGAATGGAACTGGTTGCATCTGCAATAACACAAAGTGGCAAAAACAGTTTGTAAAGTGGCCCCTCATCGGAGCCACAGAAAGGCTTTGCTGGCCAAATTTAGCTTGTTGTGTGGAAGGGGGTCTCGTTTCTGCTGTAATGTAAAAGCGAGTGCAGCTAATGCCTCTGAGACATTCGAGTGCTGACATTTCACTTGTTTATTTACGTTTCTGCTTTCATCTGCGCATCACTTAAGGGACGGCGGTGACGCCCGACTCCATCCATCAGTGTTGCTTTCACCGCCGGCGGCACGAAAAGGGTTTGGTGAACCGTTGTCACAGCCATCCGCGATCAAACGTGTGTTTACGCTGCGTCCCGGTCGGCAGAGTAACAAGCCACTTGTGAACACCAGATACCACAGCTCAATCTGTCTGGGCTGACAGATTAGAAGGAGCTCCTGGTCCATTTGATGATCAGAAACCCCCATGAAACCCACACTGCAGTTGATTTTTATGGGTCTGCAAGCACGTATGATGGTTGCATCGCAAAGAATATACCCAACACGGTGACAAATCTTTGTTTAATCTAGAAGCATTACAATCATTTTACCCTGTCAAACGTATTCCCTCACTTGCTTGCTGCTATCAGTACAGATGATGATGCAATCCTTTAACAGAACCCCATAGTGGCAATCTGACTTTTCATTAGTTACCACTGAAAATTAGATTCAGCTGAGCAACAGTGGAGCCAATCTGTGGGGACTCCATTGGGAAAGCAGTTCAAGCGAAAACAAATGCTAAACTTTCAGATTGCAAATGTTTAAATACAACTGCTGCTGTGGTTTAATGCAGAAAATGAGCATTTATCTGTGGCGCAATACTCCTGGAGTCTGGGCTTCTCCTTAAATGATTTCTGACTGGGAATGCATTCAGAAATTGGTTGATTCCATGCTTGATCAGCCATATCTAGTGACCACAAGTTTCCATTTTATTTGTCATTTTGTTTTGGATATTTAAAATGCCTTCTAGTGTTAAATGTTTGCTAGAAATGAAAGTTTATAGAGCTTTGACTGGGTGTAATTTCTTTATTATTATCACATCAAAATATTTCTTGAAAATAGTCTAAAAATCACATTATTATCATTTATCATGATAACTTGTGTGACCTTTTATCGCCCAGCAAAATCTATCATGACAGGGTTCTGCATGGCAATCTGATGTTTTTTTCAAGGGGAAGTGAAAGAAAAAAATATTCCATAATACCCACAAAATAAATAACCTAAAAGTAGTAAAAAACTGTCCAATGAAATTTGGACTTTTTGTAAGTGATGATTTTCAGGTTTTCTATTTACACTTGATGATCTCCATGGTAACCTCCAAATTCTGCTTCTGACTGAATCGTCCTTTCTGCTATGGAATAAAACTAAAACATTCATTGTAATTCAGCTGTTTAATGTGGCTTTCCATTGGCAAAAAAATACATATTTTACGTGTTACCAGTGGGGAAACATTATTTAATATGCCGAGAGTAACTCTGACCTTCAGCTGCTCAAAAAAAACATCTCCCAAATCCCTCTCTCGCTTGTAACACACCTGGTACGTTCCCTTAGGAATTTTTCTGCAAAGCGAATCCCAACAGGCAAAGACGTCTTTGGCAGTTCCGGCGTTCTGGGAAGGAAATTAATAAAACATCTTGAAAGTTTAACGTTTGCAACTGCCACCTCACAGCAGGAAGCTTTAGATTAAATCTTGGCTGTGATCCATCTTTCCTGTTGTTCTGGGGCCTTTCAGCTTCCTAGCTGCACTGCAGAAATTCAAAATCTGACAAAGTATTTTGGTCTAGTTCAGCGGTCTCAAACTCCAGTCCTCGAGGGCCGCTGTCCTGCAGTTTTTAGATGTGCCACAGGTACAAAACACTGCAATGAAATGACTTAATCACCTCCTCCTTGTGCAGATCAGTTCTCCACAGCCTTGCTAATGACATAATTATTCTATTCAGGTGGTGCAGCAGAGACGTATCTAAAAGTTGCAGGACTGCAGCTCTCAAGGACTGGAGTTTGAGACCCCTGGTCTGGTTTCTAATACAAATATCGTAGTACATTTGAAATAAGCAAAACTACCTTTCAAATCATTTTTCAGCAAAATATAGAAGCTTGGTTTAAGTGAATTGTTCCCTAATATTTATGAAAAAGAACTAGCTCCACCGGCAGATTATTTAACTTAAAACAAGACATTTTTTCCTCATTTTAAGTGAAATAATCTGACACTGAAGCTAGTACTTCTTCATCAATATCAATAAATTTTGCTTTAAAACAAGTTCCTACGTCTTACTGAAAAGATACCTGCTAGTTAGTTTTTGTCTTATGTTGGGTATACTGAGATATACTTTGTTTTTGCAGTGTGCAAATGCTACTATTTACTTTTGTTTGTTTTTACGGGAAGAATCCTGTTGCTTGGTGAGTGCCAGGCCAGAGAGACAGCAGCCTTTGAATAGACCATATATTCAATTAAAAATGTGGCTTGATATTTTAACTTTTTTTGGAATCTCTAAGGAAATTTTTATTATGTTCCTGCATTGTCTATAAAACATCATGGACAAATGAAAAGCAGAGCGGTAAATACTTTAATTAGCCACTTACAGTACTCTTTGTCCTTAAGTCATAAAATTTTCTGAACGGTCCACCGTTGCTAATAAAGCAAAAAAGATTCAGAATTTTATATTCAGTGTTGGTGTTTCTGCTAAGATTTATAATTTAGTAGAGACACGGCTATACATCATAACTCGGCCCTGTGGGTTAGGGAGCCTGAGCTTTGCTCCAAGAGTGCAGAGAGAGCATCTATGCAGTTCAAAGTCACAGTGAGGAAATGTTTGATAGCAGCTAGTGGTGAATCCAGAGGAAAAAGAAGTCCTTCCCCAGTGTATATCTGTCACACATGGAGTCTGGCTGTGAAGCCTTGTGATGAAACGGAAAGATAATACCCATGTTTAGGCATGTAGCGCTGAACTATACCAGAAGTTCTGCTTTCATGGTCTTTATGACCGACTGAAGACTTTAACAAGCTGTAACATTAGCTGTTACTTGGCTTATTTAAAACAGCTTGTGGTATGCTTACAAGTGCTCGATTTTACATTCAAGGTCTCATTAGGCAAAGTTTCGTGCTTGCAAAAAAATTACCATCTATGCACGTTGCTACTTTAGTGGATTATTAAATCACTGGCTGCTTTAATTGATACACCATGCCTGAGGAGACACACTTATTAGTTCTGACATGAATTCATTAATTTAACAATGGTCCATGTTAACATGACAGGATTCTACCTTGTACAGGATTGAGATGTGGTGACTGTTGAGGCTATTGGAGTGCAGTGGATGTCTTATATTCTCAGGAGTTAGAATATCCCCAAATAGTTGAGACACCCTCTAGAAAAAAACTTTGTAACTTCCTATTTTAATACTTAAAACATCAAATATACCTTATTGGGGCCTGCCCCATAGCAATGCATAAGGAGTGCAGTGACTGACTTGCGAATAGTGCGCCTGGATTGGCTGTCAGTGTGTCAAGTAGCATTGTGTCAAAGTATTTCCGCTTCCCATGCTGCATTTTCTTTAAAATATTTCAGAAAAACTGAAAAACATCCATGCCTGCCCAAAACTACCAATTGTTGCTTCCATTAGCATGCGTCTGCTAATTTTAGCTTATTTGAAGTACTGGTACTTAAACCATGTTTGAAGCAGTTATTGTCAAGTCTAAGCTGCACAATAAAACTTCACATATTGGTTACAGCAGTGCACTAATGCTAACTCAAACGGCGATAAAATTAGCAGTATCTCATGCCAGCATTGTAGTGTTTATGTTCAATTAGCATAAAAATGGCAACTGAAACCTGCCATTTTTATAGTACAAAGCAAGTTTATATAATTTTCTGACTGAAAATGTTCAAACAAAATTAATTCTGTATCAAATGCTAAGCAGCTCATCTTTCCACATTCAGATAATTTTAAGGATGTGAAACTGTTTTTAAAATATTTAGATGAAAACAACAAAGTATTAGAATAAGCTTAATAAAATTAGCAGTTGTTTGCACTGTAAAACTAACTTTTAGGTTGTATGCTGGGAAGCTTATCATTTCAATGCTGGGATTTGTCATTGTTGCTGAAACTGGTCAAGCAGAAAATTTGCTCAGCTTTTTCAACAGCTGAACTCCTTCAACTTCCAGCTGCCAAGATCCATGATAACTGCATATTGTCGATGTCTGCCTGTGCTGATACTGCCTAATTAGTGATTGAATTACATGTTTAGGGTGTTTTTCTTTAGAGGCTTGATAATGAATCATTCATTTCATTCAGGTGTATTAAAACAGGACAACAGCTAAAACATCCAAGACAGCAGCTCTTTGAACAAGTTTTTGGAGGAAATGCTGTTTAAAGTTTTATTTACGATAACGATCAAGTCAGCATAATAAATTAAAGGTGAATTAATTATGCTTTCTTGAATAGGTTAGGATAGCTTTATGGGCTATATAGAAACATGGTCACTACATTTTTTGCATAAAAACATTTATTAGATAAGAGTTGAATCCATTCAGTTCTGCCTCTTTTGAGCTCCTTTCAGAAAGAGCTGTTTTAGCGCCTGCTGTCACTTTAAGTACAAATCAGCTGCTGCTGTACATGACCAGCACTCAGCATTTACACTCACACATGAAAATGGCTGCAAACAGATTCGCAATTACACTGCTTTGAAAAGCAGAAGTGGAGCCTTCTGCCCAACCAACAAATGATTTCTAAAAAGTAAGTCAACAACAAAGCCATTGTACAGAGCATACAGCAGTAAACTCACCTGACTAAAGGCCTTGGAGCTGGGCTGGGGTTGCTAGGTAACTGGCTGGGATTTATAGAAGAGGTGCAATGCCTGCTGATTTGTTACTTTACTTTCTGGAGGTTTTTCAAATGGCTCATTTTACAGACACCAAAAACATAAACTTGTTGCCATCTAACTTCAAAGGTATTTTGCAAATTGTAACTTAAAACAAACAGTTTTAACTGCAAACAAATTAGAGTTGATAACTTTTAATTCATTCCAATTAAAAATAACAATGGAAAGTATGATTGACATTGATAATTTTTTTGCATTTTGATGGCCAATGTAATCATGTCTCCAGTCCAATGGAAGTTCAAATCAGACTTGCATCATAAAGTGTATTATTTGTTCATCAAATATATTCTTATTTATAAAAGGGTTAACGGATAGTGGAGATTACACTCTTCAAGTCAGAGTGTGAATATTTTCCCTTATGCATCCTGAAGTATTTCTGTTGCGCCAATTCGCTACAAATGTCAGTGAGTCCGTTTTCTTCCTGTAGTATTGAGGTCATGTGACGCTGCAGACCTTTAATAAGTGAGGATCTATAAAAACTGAATTATAGGAAACAAGAATTTTGAAGTCTTTTAGGTCTTTGCTTTGATAAGATTGTTGGGTATGTAATGGTTTAGTTGATGAATAGCAGAGATGTGAAGGCGGAGCTTGCCTCATGCTTGGGTTATTGGCTGCTGAGAGTTTGACTTTGAAAAATGTGAGCTATTGATATTCTGCTATGAAAAGATAAAAAACTTACTCATGAGCACATATTGTTTCTGTAGCTGCAGCTCGCAGACATTATTTCCCTATCAGACTGCTCCGTGGTTGAGAGACCATAATACAATGAATAAGGACATTATAATTTATATCCAGACAAAACCAAATCTGCTGTTTGAAGACGGGACACACACAGACACACACAGACCCAAAAGAGCACCAACCCTCCTCTGGACATGTGTCCTTTGTCTTGAAATTTATAACAGGCATTTTGTGTTTTACATTCAAACTGAAAGCCTGAGAGGTCTGAATAAAGAGCTATTATCTGAGTTGGTTTTTATCAACTATTCATTCTTGCATATTATATTCTTATGATATTATCCTTCAGTTAATTAGTTTTTATTTAACCTTTAGCATTTATATTAAAATTGGTATGTTTTTTTTCCTCCACAGTGGCTCCAATCTTGTTAGCATTTACAGCAGGGTTGTACAAATTGCAGCCCGGGGGCCATTTGTGGGCCATGGACTGAGATTTTGTGGCCCCCAACTGCAGTTCTGAAATTATGCGAAATTGGTTCATCCAATAACTCAATTAAATTCAGTTGACTTTATTTTACTTTATAGCACTAATTAGCATCAAATGTCATCGCAATGCACTTTACCAGAAAAAGAAAATTGGTGGTTGACTTTTTAGTTTTGAATCAGGGTGAAATTATTATTGACATAATTTTCATATAATGGATAAAATTGAAGGACAAATCAAAGTATTTTTCTTTTGATATTCAAATGTTTTAAAAATAGAGCCACGTTTCTTCACATTGTACTCATGGTTACTGAAAAGCCAACTTAAATGCACCCAAATTAGTTTTTATGTAATTCACTACATTTGTCTAAATTTGTCTAAATATAGCAAGTATTTTAAAAGAAAGTGAGAACATATAACTGAAAATAAATGTATTAAATTGAGCACAAGAGAATTTGAAAACTAGATGCCTTTCTTTTAAGACAGCAAACGTCCAAAATCTGTTTTATGTTTTGGATCTATGATGAATTACATTCCTTTCCTACAAAAAAACTAACAAAAAGTATTGGACTACACAAATGTGGTCCAGAAAGTTTGGACACAATTGATTTACAGAAATCTGGAAATGGTGACTTTTGTTGCTTCTTAATTACAGCTCCAAAAACAAAGCACAACCTATTTAACTGAAAAACACAGATGTGTTTTGAACTTTGGCTTTTTGTTCCTTAACTTTTACTTTTTTCTTTTGCTGCTTTGGTCTCCTTTAACCACCAAGAGCATTTAGCTCCCTGAGTGAACACAATGAATTCTCCAGCTCCTGTTTTTTTAAATAATAAATGAACAAATAAAGCTTGTTCCTGGCAGACTCCCTCATCTTGTTTGGTTTTCCAGCTGCATGTCTGTTATTTTGCAGAGAAAACCTCAAAGCTGTTCACCCATGAAGAAGAACAGCACAGTTATCAAAGTGTTTGAGATGATTGATAAAATTGCCGCTTGTGTTCCAAGGTGGAAAACATATTTGTCGCTGAAGAGTTGCCATCTGCGTTGAGCTACGGGTTTTACTGGGCCAAGGAAACTGTGGACGCTTTTAGGAAGGACAAGTTTGATGTTGAGACTTGAAACAGCAGATGGTAGTAAACAGATTGACGAAAGAAACTGAATTTAATGCCATCATTTTGTTTGGTTTTCTAATACTGGGATTCATTGAAGGGAGGTTAGAAATGGAGACGAAATCTCACTGATTAATCAATATGTGTTCACCTTATTGGAAAGCACAACCCAAACACAAAATTTAATCCAAAATGAGATTATGCATCCAACTTGAAAGTGTAACTAACTCCTAAATCAGTGGTTTCTTTTGCTGATGAACAGTTTAAATTTGTACTTAAGGGTGCCATCTTTTTGTTTCTATACAAATGTTGACATTTTTTTGTAAACGTGTTTACTTCTGAAATATTTGGTCAAAAACTGTCTCAGTGCTGCCCTCTTTGGGTTGAACGGTGGGTACCACAGCTGAATTTTCCTGTTGGTTACAATGGCACAGCTTGACTGATATCTGTGTCACACAGCGCTGGTTCGGATATAAAACTATCTCACAGACACACCACGACGAATCAGGAGTTGGAATGCAGGGCGTTGATTGATCACGTTTCTCAGCTTCGCCTGTGTGATTTATTTGCAGCTCTGCACTCTGACTGCAGGTAGTTTGCTGCAGGACAGAAAAAAGTTGCTGGATTTGTCGATGGTTGCTTTTTTGGGAAAAAGAAAAAGTCACTTGAGGTTTGAATTAGGGGTTGGGATTTATTGCTTATTGTTTATCATTTGCCATGATAAGATAAGAATTTTTATTTATCATTGTCACATTAAATTCCTATTAATAATATTTAAAACCCACCAAAACAGACAAGGGAAGGTCTCTGCTTGGTCTTTCTTGTTTCTTGTGTGAACATGAATAATTGTTGGTTACATTATCCATAAAACCTGTAAAATATGAGATAAGTTTGTTTTCCAAACGACTGAATGGAGATTTTCTTTCTAAATTGCAACTATTATCAAACCTTTCCTTGCATGCAGCCAATGAGCTCACTGATTGTCTCTAACGGAACGTGCCACATAACAGATTATTAAACATGCGTACTATTTTTACAGAGTCAAAACGATCTAAAGTGAACTTTTTTTTTCTCACAAAAAAATGTCCAGTGTTCAAATGTGTCCCACTTGAGTCATTATTTCTAAACGTCTTTGATGGACCATTAAGAAATAATTAAAGCCTTGAAAGCTGTGATTTGACTTAATACTGGTTTGCATATTTTATTTATGGAAAGCTGCCAGATAGATTAAATTGAAGGGTGGAAAGGCAGTTGTCAGGATTTCCCACAGCAAGTGTCAGAAATGGATTTCCATGGAAGGCAACAGATTTCAAATAAGGAAAATGGGGAACGCTTAGCAACGGAAAAGCATGTTTATCCTGATGAGGAAGAACATCTTTTGTGTTAAAATGTTTTTCCAAAAGGAAAACCTCCATCGATACATTCTAACCTTCACCTATAGTCATGAGGTATGAATCATAACCAGAAGAATATGAATCTACAAGATGAGAAGAGCAGACCCAGAACTCTGAGGAAGAATAAAATGTTAGTTATGGCCTGAAAAAACATGCAGAGTTTGTTGCTAATGAGAAGGATTCCTGGGTTTCTATCCCAACTCTCAACCTCTATAACAGATCTACAAAAAGACCAATAATGGAGGGATGGGTGGTGGTTTTATTTTAAGATCAGATGGATGGACAGATACAAGGATGGAAGGGAGGGATGGGAATGGTCTAGTGAAAGAATGGATGGATGGAGAGACATAAGCATAGGTGGATGAATAAATAAAAAGAAGGAAGGGTGGCTGGTTGGATATAGGGACAGATGGAAAGATTAATGGATAAAAGAATGAAGGGTGATGGATGGATGGATGGATAAAAGGAAGTGTGAATTGATAAATGGATGGACAAACAGATGGATGGAAGAATAGATGAAAAAAAATCCTCCAGGATACATCATGTGTGTTGACATTTTCCCAAACCTTTCCTTGGCTAACAGAAAACTAAATAGCTTGAGCAGCAGCAGCAGCTTCAATCAGGGATCAAGGTGTGTTGTGGTCAACAGAACAAAACAGAAAATCTGCTAAACTCCAGGGGGATTCACCAGGCAGCTCAGAAATCCGGCCTGGAATGTCTGGTCCAAAAGCTCTGCTGGTTAGCAGTCCGTCAGCCGACTCGGGCCTAATGGCTGTTGCCATGGCAGAAGGCGTCTGCCTGGAATGAGTAAGTAACAGCTGAAGTGGCTCACGCTGCCTTTCCGCCCGGCAGGAGTCGCAGAGCTTCTGAGAATCTGGGCGTGTGTTTTCGCCGCCCGCCGCTGCTCGGCTCGTACATTAGCCATGCTCTTTCATTAATCAGCATTAACGTGGTCCCGCGGGGAGCCCGGTTCACGCGGCGGTCCCACAGGGAGCGCTCCATCCCCTCTCATTTGTGGTTCAAAAGTGGAGCGGAGTCTGTGAAAAGGGCCGTCTGATTAAAAGCTTTGCTTCTCCACAGCCGCTCTCAAAAGATGATGATGAATATGTAGTGGCTTTTATAAGCTGCTGATGAAAGCAGGTAATGAATACAAATACAACTATTATTCATTGGGGTAGCAACCTAACCCAGGAGCAGCGTTGGGAAATAGTTATGCCTTACAATAATGTGTAATTATCATCTTTTATGATCTGTATTTTTTTTTTTACAAGCTGCACTTATCAAGCAGCAAATGGGTGACCTCATTTAGTGATCGTCTGAGGGTATTACGTTTCTCCTTTTCAACCCACTTCAAAGGCAACAGGCTTGATCAAGAGGCTTGTGTAAACGTTACATATTTCTCTTTTATCTCTGCCGTAGCAGATAATTACTGCATTTTCTCTAATGTGGAGGATTTGATGAAAGAACAAAACAAGTGGTGAAATAAGGCTTTGAAAGTATGATTTCTGCTTCACATGACCCTTTAAAGAGAAGGAACAAATACTTTCTTAAAATTAATTGTGGATTTTGTTAATTCTGCAGTTGGTATGACTTTGCCTCTTGGAAGAACAGGAATAACCTGATGTGAAGTGATTTATGTAGGGATAATATGCAGAAGTAAAGAATATTATGTGGCTGAAACCTTTAAAAAAGGCCTAAAAGAAATTTCAATCATGTTTGTTTTGGGTCTGTGTTGAGAGATTACGAGCAGCAAATATCTTAACTGGAACTCAAAGAATTCAAACTAACATTTAGTTAACAAATTTACACTTAAAAATATTGAGTAGGTATACTTCTAAATATACTTTGCATAACTACATCAGAAGAAATTATTAAAACAATTGTAACTACATTAACAAACAAAGTTAACTGTAACAAAAATTACAAATGTTACTGAAATTCCTGATTGGTGTTATTGATGTAGAGAATGTTGATCAATATAAAAAGGTGTTTCATTTGCTTATTTTATATGTATTTATATGGTGGACAACTCTCAAAGCATCTTCATTTCCATACAAGATTAGCTTGGTTAGATTGGGGACTAAAATTGCGACATTTGTTACATTTCCAGCTGCTTCGGTTTTCTTTCACACTAGACTGAGTCAAACAAACCAAACCCTTTGAGAAACTTTTTCACCTTCTTGCCTGTGGTGCCGTTACATCAAGAACCACTGAAGAAGACTACCAAAACCTCTGAGGAAGACGCTGAGCACAACTTCCTCTTAACAAAATGTAGACAATCGTAGTGGTGTCAGATTCTAGCTGTCCTCTTTGGTAAAAGACCACAAGCTCCTTCTTCAGCTGGTGCTAAAGTTTTTTTTGTTGTATTTACCTAGGATGCCCTGCGTTGTGTGCATATGAACAGTCTATAGATACTTAGTAGAGTGAAATAGTTCCTGTCGCAATGAAAACAGCCACAACCTTACAGAGTGAGGGTAGGTACTGGAGTTCAGTCCATCAGTATGAATGCAGTGCAAGTCAGCAGCCCTGCTGGTATAACAGCCTGGCTAAAAGAAACAGAAGCCAGTGATGCAAGAAAAAACTAAAGTTCTGCATCCTGAGATTACATGCTAGTCAATCAGAGGACGAAACCGCAAAGATGCTGGAATATATCAGGAAGATGGCAACAATTCATGTTTAAGGTCAGGAGGAATTGTAATGGAAGCACAAATCCATGTGTGAGAGTTGCCACTGACAGGCTGAGGATGTGGCTGATATGAAGAAGTCTTAACAGTGACTTCAGAAGGCTAAGCTAAAGGATGTTAAGAATAGCAACAATCATGGTAGTACGAGAAGAACAGGAGAAGTCCTCAACTTAATATACAAAAAAAATCCAAACACGTTGCGATGTGACATCACACACACAAGATCCATCTCTCAAGCTCCCTGTTGGAGGGCAAAAAACTGCTGGCGATGACTACCATTGGTTTATGTTGTCAGGTTGACAACATAATGCGCTAAATCTTAAATGTATGCATAGTGTATAAAAGAAAAAAAAAGTGGTAGTCCTTTTCTACCACTTGTCAACAGTACGATCTAGATAACAAGGCCTGGAAAAATGTTGTAACTAAAAGCGATAACGAGGGAGAGGGAAGTAGGTCAAGTATGCTAGCTTGACTTTGATTATCTTAACATGTAGGTCTGCTGTAGAATTCAGTCCTTTGGTTCAGTTTTTAAAAAAAGAGCGAGAGAGAGGCGACCCGCAAACCAACACTCTGACTGATCATCAGTAGTGCAGAGGTTTAAATTGGCTAATCAACCATCGCTGTGTTCAGATGACTGCTTATTAATAATTGCAAAAAAAAAACCCCATCAGGCCTGAAAACATGATACTGTAACGGGCGGATAGATTTGTGGATGCAACACATCTACTCCTTTTAAGGAAAATAGTTACCAACATAGCATTCCCTCTCCACCTTTCAATTCCCTTTCAGAGCAGACTGATATAACATGTATAGTTTTGGGGCGTCCATTTGAATTTGTGAAGGTTTTGCAGGTTAATGTGGTTACATAAAGCTTGTTTGTAAGTATGCTCTCTGTGGTTTTATGTTGTGTAAGACGACTCTCTCCAGACACTGCAAACTACTGAATGTGCAGCATATGTTGGTTCTTATGTAAATTGGTGTGTGCAGCCATGCATGCATGTCTCTGCTTGTATTTAGATTGGTAAGCATAATTATGGTTGGCATGGAGATGCTGTTACTTTTCTGCATTTATTATCCTTAAACCAGGGCAGGCCATATACAAAAATAACGTTTTTTTTATCATTATTATTATTTCAAGTTGAAATATATGTTTCATATAAATCATGAATCTCGTCTTTACATAATTTATTTTAGCTGTACAGTGAAGTGAATTTGGTTTTAATTAAATAAAACAAGCATCCCTTGTGCCAGTAAAATATTCAGTGTTCAATCTGTTCCATTCACGTTTTGGTACATTTTAGTGTAAATTCTAGAAGTTTCAAACATTCTCACTTCTGTTTGAGCTAAAATATCAAACACGTCCTCTCTTTAACCTTGAGTTCCCTCAGCAGGACATTCTCCCCCAGGAGCTGAAGGTTAGAAAAGCAAGATTTCTCAAGAACAGAATATTATATTTTAGCATCAGAAACTCAATCGATTGAAATTGGAAAGAAAAAAAATTGCAATGCAGGTGCAGTGATACGCAAGTCCACCCGGCATATGAATGGAGCCTTCATATGTTGCTAGTTAATAATGTAGAAATACCCAGTGGCTTCTGTTTGAGGGGCTGTGGAAAGCGTTGGCGAACAACCTGACTTGCACTGGTCCCAGCCCACCAGCCTCATGCATCACCGCTCTGCCGTCTCCATTCATCTCTACTGCTGATTCATCTGTGGAATTGCTTTTGCTGTGATGCAACACAAGGTGGAGGTCCGCTGCACACACAGGGGCTGCTCACCCCCGACCCGCCACATAAATCATACCCTGTAATAAAACTGACTGGTGCCGTTCTTTTTCCTCCCCTGACGTTTCCTCGCAGGGTCAAGGCGAAGAAAGGGGTGAACCTGCTGCAGACCAAATCCAAGAACACTCAGTGGAAGGTAGACTGGGAGGTGCAGTCCGGCGCCAAGCATTCCATCACCACCATCAATGTGAGCAAGAACAAGGCAGTGAAGCAGGGGTAAGTCAAAGTGTCTGCACTCTCCCAAGCTCCTCTGACACAAACACACTTATATCAGACCTGATAAGAGACTCAAGGTCAACAAATATGTCATAAACTATTGATTATAGTGAAGTTGGGAAAGTTTCTACCATTTTTGTAACAGTAAAATACCCCTTTAGGAAAAGGCACTGGCTGACAAAGTGCAGACAGTATTTTATAGGGCAAAGCTAAAAACTAGGACTGTCAACATTAACGCGCTTACATGCAATTAATCAAAAAATTTTATGCTATTAATATGACATAGCGCAGATTAATTGTACTACTATCTTGACCTAACAGCCTTTCTCGAATGGAGGGTTACTGAGGTCAAGCAGCACGTAATGATTCGACTCACGAGGAATGACAAACGACAGCAATGGATGAAGGTTTTCCGTGACGGCAGCATAAGTTGAACATTTTTCAGCTTTCTTGTATTGCGTCATGAGTCTGCATGTAAACATCTACATGGACGAGCTTGACATTTCACATGCACAGATTACACCGGTCACTTGGCTGGTTGAGGTCAAGCCACTGTCCTCATTGGACAAGTTCTAAAGAAACTGAATGCAGAGGAACAAAAACAAAATGACTTCCTTTAAAGCTTCCTGAATATAAAAGAATGGAAAACTGAGGATCATCAAACATGCTAGTTTGAGACAATAACACATTTTCTTAAAAATTGTATTAAAACCTTGGTGTGGTGGCAGTTTTTGACATGGGTGCTATGGGCAGGTGCCCAGGGTGGCATCAGAAAGGGGTGGGCAACCAAAACCTAGAAAATAAATGATGTTATCTGTCAGTTGTCCCCTGAACAAGTTTGCTACTACTTACATGTAGTGGAGGATGTTTTCCTCTAGTAGCTGGTCAGTACTGGTAGACTACATTACCTGCTTTCTGCTACAGAAAAAAACCAGATAAGTTCTTCCATTTTAAGTGTGATCAATCTGATTACATTTTTTAATTGAACCTTAACCTGTAGATATTTTTCTTGGATTCTTTAGATGTTCTGTTAAATGATTTGTTTATTAGGGAAAGTGAGGTGAATTTGATTAAAAATGGATATATGTTAACTTTTAAGCTCCTATATCTTTCTGAGACAAATCAAATCAGATTAGCTTTATTTTGGTACATTTTTGATGTTACAATAAAATGACATAAAATAAAACACTGTTTTACAAACCAATAATTTTCTAAATAATGAGGAGGCTGAATAAACTACATTATGTAGCTACATTGTTTGCTGTATCAGCTTCCTTTTTTTAGATTATCTACATTTTGCAAGAAGGTTTGGTTACCAGCATTGACTTTCTTTTTTTAAAGGACAATACGGCTGTCTACCCAGGGCGCCACTGTTTCAGTGGCACCTTAAACAAGTTGTCTATTGGTTATTTCAATTTTGCAGAACAAAATTATGAGCACAGATTTTGGTCAAAATATTATAAATAACACATATTCAATAAAATAGAATAATATTGAAACCTTTGATTTATTTCAGTAGCTTATTTCAGTAAGTGAACCATATCTAATCACATTTATTATGATTTTCTTCCTACAGCTCATGAAGACACAACCTTTAAGATTAGAATATTAAATCACATCAGTTAAACTGGCCAATCAGAATTGAGGTTTTGTTCCATTTACTCCCATTAAAATACCGATAAACTTTCTTGGATACATGTTTCTATTTTTACATTTTATCTGATTCAGAACAGCTCTATGTGAAACATTTCTTCAAATGTTAGTGGTTTTATTGTGGGTGTTGAATTCAAGTAAATAATCCCTTCTAAAAACATACAGAGACGGAACATCCATCACGTTTTACTCCTGGGGCTTTACAAGAGCAAAGGTTGGCTCCACCTCTGAGCTCCAGCCACTGAGGGGAAGCAACTAAAAATTAGCAACCATCTATCAAACTTTGCAGTGCATTCGGTTCATTAAGAACCGAAGCAATGGGAGTTTGACTGGAGACATTAGCAACGGCTGCTCCACATACCGGCATCCCCGCGGACGCCCTTATGGCCGGAAGAGGAGTCGCCGGAAGAAACAGAAAATGGCCCACCATTTCTCTCTTGTTTTTACCTTTCCTGCCATATTTGGTGACCCGTGTCTTGTAATCTTTGCCACCCTGTCAACATGTGGGAAATGTCCAGCAGGGGTCAAGCGTGGATGGGAGAACCGTGTGTCAAGGTGCATTTAGTCAAAAACTAAACCAGGTATGTGAACCTGAAAGGTAAATGACGATTATTCACCAAAATTCATGACACAAATCAGGTTTTAATGTTTTATTCTGATCAGACTGACTGAAAATTACTGTAAAGAAGTTAAAATGACCAATTTCTTTTGATATTTCAATGTAAAATTTTGTTAACAGTCTTTGCTTAAAAATATGGATGGACTTTCTGGCAAAATAGTGCAGGAGAATTTAGAAATGATTTCTATAATATTTCTTGTGTAGTCTCTGTACATTCACACCCATTGTAGCAAAAAGCCTTCATGTATTTTAGAATAGGAAGATATTATGTAAAAATATAATATAGAAAATAAAAGGATGCATATTCAGTGTAAAGACATGACAACAGAAAAGAATAAGAAACTGTGCCAAGGAAATTATAGCATAGAAAAATAATACTGTATTCTTTATTAAAGAATACAGTAGAAATATCCTTTCATAAATTCACTAAGGGGGAATTCAGGTGTAATAGCAGCATCAAGTATATAGGTTCACACCACAAGTACTGAAGAGTATATAAAAGATTAACAATAAAAGTAATAATGATAAACTGAACATAATTATAACAGAGATACCATGCAGTTATTAGAATAGAAATAGTTTTCATAAAATAAAGTAGCACACAGTTTAAAAAACATTATGAGGAGGTGGAAAAATAAGGAGCCAGAGGAATGGAAATGTATGAAATGAATTCTTGTATGGAAGGAATTTAATAAAATTTTTTATATTTAGTGTTTGTCTCTGAAGCTAAGGCTTCAAAATGAAGTAAATGTAATAATGTTTTTGTTTCTCACACCTGTCCTGTGTTTTGCATCTAAATTATTTGTATTACATTATTCCTCATTATAGTCTCCATATATTCTGAAGTTGTACAATATATTGTTTTTTTTATAATGCTATAATGCTTGTTAAGAGAAATTCAAATCCAAGTGGAATAGTTAATTAATGTCGGTACGAAGCGAGCGCTTGAAGCTGAAGTCAGATTCCTTGTTTTATCTTTGCTAATAAAACAGATTCTAATTGGTTTGGGTCCCATGTTGCTTAAATGTAGATGCTAACAATCCATCTCAGCTGTTAAATACTCCAGTTTAAAATGAAATAAGAAAATTTAAGGTTAAAATACAAACTTATGGCAGCAATAATGCAGCTTTACAGTCACTTCTAAGTGAAGTGAAAGTTTTAGTTCTTCTGCTAATTCTTTCATCATCGGTTTTTGCTCTGCACTTATTTTCCTACAATTCCTCCTCTTTTTTTAAAATTAAACTTTACTTAAGTGCTGGAACTATCCAGTGTACTTTGTCTTTTCCTGTATCCGTCCACCTGGAACAATCTCATTCTGTAATAGCAGCTGCTTGGTAACACCGCATGAACAAATGCATTATTGATCGCTGTCGGTGGGCTTGGGATAAATAATACTCTCCAAATCAGCCTGGTAATATCGCCATTGCACGCTGCGCAAAGAAAAAGTCGATCATTTAATAAGATTCTGGGATTTCTTTTTATTTTATTTATTTGCTTTAAGAACTCAGTGGGATAAAAGATAAAAAGTCATTTTGTAAAATGCTGGTGCTGACTGCCAACCACTGAGGAAATCTGAAACGGAGAAAATGTCTCTTTTGAAAGAGCACATTTTGCTCATTTGGACGTCTGTAATGTTCTTTTGAAGGATTTCAAACATGACTGAAAATGGTCTAATTTAGTGTCTTTAATTAAAAATGATGAGTGCTTTTCAAAAAAACATCCAAACAAAACTCTAGTGCTCGATTAATGTAATTTTTTTTAATAGATTTTATTTTTGGAAAATAGTGGTTTCCTTTTTTTTGGGGGTTTTTTTTTTTTTCTTTCTCCAATTAACTCCTTGGGTTTCCATTGATCAGAGTGATGTCACCATGCCCTGAGCCGCCATCTTGTTTCACAGGCGTGTTTTACAGCTTTTACTGTGTTTCATTGGGACTTTGGATTCAAGTTAACTCTGATGGTACATTAGAGCCTGGCTTTGTTTTTTATTTGCAATTACCAGAATAAAGTTTTAATTTTGCCATAAGTTATAACATTCACAGAATAAAGTAGTCATTTTAAGAGAAATCCAACATAAAAAGACAAAATAATTAAAATGAGGAATGTTGATCACCTTGTGCAGTGATACTTTGGTACATGTTTAACAGATAATAGGGATGGAAATATTTCCAACACATCAGTATGAAGTTATTGTCAGTAACAGAACTTTAAAACAACTGTGTATTTTGAAGAAAAGGACTACACAAACTGAGCTGGCTCCAGAAGCTTTTCTCTCATTAAAGCAAATTTTTCCCCCCCAGATTTTATTACTTTCTGATAAAAATTCATCTTTATTCTGCCAACACCATGACTGTATTCTCGTAACCGAACACAGATTCTCAGCAGGTTAAATTTTCCAGATTTCTCCGTCTTCACTGCTGTAGGGAAAATTAAGATCTTTTAAACCTGAATCTGAATACTATTGGTCTTCAGCGTAGACATCAGAAGAACCTCAGAAGCAAAAAACACTAAAGTAGAAGAGAAAAGGTTGTTAAATAGGCTCATAACTGAGCACATTATGGTCTATTCAAGAGCTCCATTTTCTTTGTTGAACCATTTTAACCTCTGCATACATCGTTTTTATTCTCCTGCTGTTGTCGGCCTGCAGCTCTTTGATCCATTGAACTCTCCCTGTAAATCAGTTCAAACAGACCTCTGATCAAAGTATAAAATCCTCCCCTCAGCTCTGAAAACCCCTCGAGCCTGCTTTTTAATATACACACTTTGTCCTTTGCACAATGTACATCGTTAACCTAATGGGAACAGAGCTCTGCTTTCTTGAGTCATGTTCGTTCCTTCTGCCCTTTGCTATGAAGTTATCCGTCTTTTTCTTCCCCCTTAGGTTGAATATTAATTTGTGTATTCATCACTTATCAAATCTGATTGTAGATCTGCACCAACGCTCTGACTGTTAGTGCAGAAGAGGCAGGTTAATTTATTGAAATATCACTTAGTGTTCCTTTTAGCAAAGGAGCAGGCAAGAGGAAACATACAGATTCACACAAAGATATAAAAATATTAATACAAAACAAAGAGACAGGAGCAACCTGAGAAAAGACCACTGGAGTATTAGCAGCAGTATGAGAAGAAATGTGACTAGAGTAACCTAAACAAATTCTAGCATTTTTTATGTTCATGAAAAGCAAACAGACTGTTTACAAGAAAATATAAATATTTCTATCTATGAATAATTAGGAATATTTATTTATAAATAAATATTTAAAAAGTTTATTTCAAACTTTTTTAATAAAAGCAAGAGTTAATTACTTAAAGGTCACATGGGTCTTACAATAGCAATAAATCTTTCTGAAAAGCTACTTCTAGGTTAGTTTTGTCTTCAAGTGAACTATAATATTTGCATGAGAAACTAGACAGAAATACTTGGTAAGATTCTGTGTTTTTTTGCAGTGTGTTTATTGTTGTGTTGCATTTGATTTTAGATTTTATTATCCCCAAGTTCTAGTGTTATCTGTTCTTCACAAAATTAAAGTTTATTGGTCTTTGAACTGGAACCAGAAAGTAGTCGTAAAACAATGTTACCGTTTATCCCAATAAATACTAGGCAAAATTGACCATGACAGCTTTAAAAAGTTTTAAAAGTTAAAGTAAAGCGGACTAAACGGGGTTGGTGTGAGTGCACTCTTGATGTCAGCTTTATGTGGATGTTTAAGTCGGCCTGCAGCAGGAATCATTTTCATGCTGAAAAAAACTCTTCACCTGGATAGAGGAGCTCTCCATCTCTCCCTCCCAGCTTACAGCCAGTCGGCCTCATATGGAGCGACTGTACCTGCGCTGCCTCCCCTCCGGTGGGCCGTGTTGATGACAGCTCCACCGACTCACAGACAGACAGCGGTGTTTGTTTTCAGTGAGTGATGTCGAGACAAATAGGCAGAGATCTCTTCATGATGTTCCAGGGAGAGAAACCCAGCGTAGGGGAGGATCTTACGGAGTTTGATCTCGCTTTCATTAAAAGCTTCACACGCCAAATTCAGGGGGCGGTCTCCTGCTTTTGTGAGCGAGCAGACAGCGAGCGCTTCAATCTCGGCAAAAGGTAACGTCTGGGCGGAACGACTCCCATCAGGAGCGGAGAGGGAACTAATTTGCCCCTTCACAACCGGCGAGACAGTTTAATGTTGGGCTTCTTGAACCCGGGATTATAGGACTGGAGTGCAGGCTTTTGATAACAGGTCGGCTTTCATCGCTCCTGTAACACCGGCGTGTTTTGCGATAGTAAAAATGAGGTGAACAAACAGAGAGGGTGGGGAGGTTTGCAAGGAAATGAGAAAAACCTACGAAGATGGAGTTGGAATCGAAAAGGAAACGAGAAACGGATGCAAAGATGGAGTTGAAATCAACAGTTTGACACCAAAACGTGTCAGGTGTCATTCTGGGCAACAAACCGAGTTGGAAGCCTCATATTAAATATTTTAGAAATAAAATGCAACAACTATTGGAATATTGTTTAAAATAAAACACAATGCATGTAAATACTCCTCCATGATTATGCAGTATTTGTCATATTGCTCAGAAAGTCACAAAAAGACGCTATTATGTCTTTTAATAAACTGATAATGTGAACCAACTGATATATCAAATACTTTAAAATTTAATAACATTGTGCATATAAAATACTGGACATGATTTATTAAGCATTGAACAAAAGTTTTCCTTCTGGAATTCAGAAATGATTTAATTTAGCAGTTACATTACTATAATTTAGGTAAGTATAGTTTTACCTAGATTATAGGTAAACTATAATTTACAAGGTTTGTTAATGGAACATGCTAAAAAAATAAGCAAAGAAAAATCTTGATGTGTTTCAGCATTTTTGTGAACTTTTCAATATATATGGACAGTAGATATATTTCATTATTGTAGAGTGGTGAGTCTAAGAATCGGTTTTGGCAAATATAAGCCTTGGATTCATCCTATTCCTTTATTGGTAAATTATTGATTTGTTAAATAATAGTTTTGTTTTCTTTTTTGTAATGTAAATTTACAAAAATAAAGTGAAACTGAAAATCTGAAATCGATTTGCACAGGTTTCTGTTGGTGGGACTCTAAAGGCGAGAGGGACAGACGTAGAACAGGATTAAAGAGCGCTGATTGTTTATCGACAAAAAGATCTGGGCATTTAAAACCAATCATTGGTTCATTTACGGTTTGACAACTTCTTTAAATGAGTAGATAAGGTGAACCAAACCAAAGCTCAGTCGTTTCATGCATAAAGGAGAAAAAAACCGGGTGAAATCAGCTTCTATTCACTCAGATCTACTGCAAAATATTAAAGAAGTCTGATTCATCTGAAGCCATAATACCTCAGAAAGACTGATTAAAATCCTAACCTTAAGCTTTTTAGTGCCGTTCTTACATCTAAAAAAAACTCAGCTTAATGTAATAAAGTAAGTACACCCTAGAACAAAAATGACATAAATTAGACATAGTCAGATATTAGGAGTGATGTTTTTTAATATCTATAGAGTATTTCTTCCTATGATGTAAATATTTCTTGTATTTTGACCTTAATATAAATGTGCACACTTCCTCTTTCCTGTCGCTTTGCTGCTAGAACACCTGAATCATTGTCAGGTATTGAGATTTTAGTCTAGTCAAATCCTTTCAGAATGAGCCATTTTTCGGCCTCCGTCACTTTAAATCCAAATAAACAGCTGCTGGCCACACCCTCCCAACTCAAAGTTTATGCTCACAAACTAATGCACAATTATACAACTGCTTTGAAAAGCAAAAGTGGTGCATCCTGCAAAACCAACAAGAATACATCAAGTGGTTTCTGAAGAGTGAATCAACAACAAAACTCTTGTCTTTTCCAGTAGCCATTGTACACTGCCTACAGCAGTAAAACCACTGAAAAAATGTGCTGCAGCTCAGCTTGCGTTGCTAAGTAACAGGCTTATATTAACTTTTAAATGTTTTCTGTTCAACAATATTGCTTATTATTACTCTACTTCATTTCCAGAAAGATCAGAGTTTCTTCCAGCAGTCTGCAGAGTTTTTTATCAAAAATGTTTTGACTGTGCTTTGTGTGTTTTCTTCTTTTTTATTGATCTGGCAGTGATGTGCTGGGGAACGTGGAGGTGATGCAGTTGGATTTTGAGATGGAGAACTTCACCAGCCTCTCGGTGACCAGGAGGATCAACTGGAACATCGACTACAAGGGACAGAACCCGGTGCCGGACTCAGAAAAGGTCGTGACGGAGCTCACAGTGGTGCAGCGGGACATTCAGGCCATCATCCCTCTGGCTATGGTGAGTAGGATTTTAAAAAACACTTCACACAAGGTCTGGAACTGGATTTTTATGATTATTCCCTTTATAAAGTTCAGAAAACTGAGTACAGGTAAATACAGAGAAGAAAATCTGTATTTCAAAACTGAAAGTATTTTATTAAATCCTAAGTTGAATTCAGTGAAATGGGATGAAATTTAAAAGCTGGCTGGGTTGACTGTGCGTCCCTGACCCCGATGAAATTAAATTGCTAGTTTTTACATAATCCTGATGAGAGAGACAGAAAAAACAACCTGCCTGTACAGGTTTAATTTTGAGTTTTTAAAATTAAAACCAGATGGCAAAAGGATAACAGATTTTTTCCCCCCTGTTTTTCATTGAAGCCATAAGCAGACCTGATCTCATCAGCCTTGATCTCACAATCCTTTTTACATTTGGGTAGCATGGAGATTATTAAAACATTTGCTTTTGATGATATCAAGGTATGGTGTTAATTTAAGGGTAATAAGTTGGCCTTTTAATATTCATTTTTACACCTTATTTCTTATTTAAAGTAAAACATTTAGTTGTTTTTCGTTTCCAACCATGTTTTGGTTTTATCTGCTCTTAGCAACCTGTGGGAAACAGTAAAGGTATCATATAGTTACCTGATTCATGCAGCAGAATTACTGTGTAAACTGCAGCCAGTCTTACTGTTACCTGTAATTATTCTGCAAATTACAGCTGAGTTGTTGAACTCTTATCCTACAGGAGGGATACACTAATATTAACAAAGACCTAAAGTGTGTTTTACAACCCAAACTATAGTGGTGCTGTTTTCTCTCCCTTCCAAAACACTCAACAGAGAATTACTGGGCATCTGAAAACCTAATGGATCCTGTTTTCATTCTGCACATAAAAGCCTTTAAAATTTGAAATTAATGTTTCTACATCAAAGTGTTTATGAAAATGTTTAATAAATATGGTCCAAAGCAGCCATATAAATTTTCTTTTCATAATTTTTTTCATTAACTAAATTGAAAACAACTTAAGCACAAATTACCAGTGTTATGCAGTTTTAAACCTTTATGTTTAAAACTGCATAACACATTAATCGCATATTAATTACACATTATTATTTATGTTTAATTGCATATTAGATATTATTATGCAATTAATATATAAAATGTTGATACTGTTTTACGTATTAATTGCATATTTAATCAATATTTTATTAATGTTAATTTAATAAAATAATATTAATAGCCTATGTAATCAAATTTATCATGCAGAATCTCTACCACTTCAGTTGCTCCTTAATCCAGCCATATTATTAAAATATATTTCTCTAAACTTGATGTTGGAAAGTAAGAAAGTCTAAATTTAAGACTTCATTTACTTTTGCCAGCAAACTATGGAGAGAAGTTCTTAAATCATAAGGAAAATATATGCAAACTCCTGGATTCGAAGAAGCTAAAAAATTCATTCTTGTTTCTAGTAAAAATAAATAACTTTATTTCTGACCAGCCTAAAATGAGACGTGTTTAGCTTGATATATTAGCAGACAGGGGACGTTGTCTTTTTACAGTGCCTGAAGACTTCTTGGCTTAACTGTATTTCATTGAATTAAATTGAAACAGGAAAATAAAATAAATAACAAAATGTAAAAGGCTTTGCTTGTTCTGCAGTTTTTCAAGGGTGAAATGATGAAACATAATAGTAATCAACACCTACGCTGATGACATGATGATAATTATGAGCCAACAAGTCCAAGTGTCCCCTGTATTTTCCTGGTACCAGGTAGTAATTACTGCAGGCAGTAAACAGATTAAGAAAACAAAAGGACATTAATCAAGCCAGAGACGTCGGGAGCGTCAGACTCCCCTCTGCCTTTTGCCCTAATCATCATAGATTTAAATTATTGTTTTGGCTGTAGTGACATTTTACTGCACTTGATAAATGATTATGAGGATTAGAGGCTTGTGTACAGTCGGGTTTCCTCTAGAGCACTTAGGTTTGGACAAAGGTCACGTCTGTAGACTGAGACTTCTCAGCAGGAGTGTTGAATTGATATGCAGCAATATAAATAATGCTAACAGTTTATTTGTGCGTAGCTGCAGTTCTTAAGGCCCAGTGCTGGGCTTGTCAGTGAGATAACTCCCAGTTGGCTGGTATTTGTTTGCATAATTAGATCTGCTCTGCATATGAAGCTCCATTAAATATACTTGAGCTCCAGTTATAATGTTGTGGATGGCCCATCTGCTGTAACATAAGGCTCACTTAAAGTTTCTTGTCCTCCCTTGACACTCGGGATTTGCATGCATATTGTGCCCAGATGTGTTGAGCAGCGCTGCAGAATGAGAAGAGATGGGTGCTTCCACCACTTTGTCTTGTGAAACAACTTCAGCTCCTGTCAGACTCTTGTTTTTGTTTCATAATTAGAAATGTTAGCACAGTTTTCAGTTCATGAGTTCAGCTCACACTGGAGTCTCTTCATTTAACGTCAACATTGCGGGTGAAAGATTTGCGCCCAGTATCTGCTGGAAATAAGATAAAATATTACAAGCTTGCAAATTGAAGAAAGTTATTAGAATTTCTTACATAATATGTGATAGTTTCCGCAATGGTTTCATTGGTCTTCTTGCTCGGGTTTTGATGGAATCTGTATTGAATTTAAAAAAATAAATAAATCTCAACATAAAAAAATTACGTTTCTCTCCCATTTACTCAGTTCATTACAGCCCCTAACCTAAAGTCCAGTTAAAGTACAAATCAAACCAAACATCTCTCTTGCCTTTTTATGCACTGATTTCTGTGTCTGGCTGAGTCCTGTTGGTTTGCATCATGGCTTCATCTTCAGATGCAGCATCTTTTGTTGAGTATCTTGAAAAAGCAACTTTAACTGAGAAGAAGTGTCAGTGTCCCGATGAGAAGCAACTAGTTTACCTTCCAGTGCTGTGCAAAACATCTTGAGACCTTGTTCATGTTTTGCTGTTCATAGCAATCAGCAAGACTTTCATGAAATCTTTTAATAGGTCCTTTCTGAAGCTTTCGTTTGAACTTTGCAATTTTGAACTTCTATAGTTTGGATCTTTTTATATCAGACATTTTTGTTCTAGTACAGTAATTAGCCATCACTGCGTCAGTTCGTTCATGCTTTGACAACCAATAATTAAAAGTAATTTTCCAACAGATAGTCGTATTTTAAGGACAGGTGTTTTATGGTTACAAAAAAAATATCAGAAGGTGGATGGATATAGAGTTACCTGATTGTTTTCAGAGAAACTTTGCTCTTTTAGGCCTTTTACGTTTGATGTGTGAATCATTTTTGCAAATAAAAATCCAAGTTGCAGAATGTGAATTTAAAAACGGCTCATACTGCTGCAAGTGTTTTCGGGTTTTGTTTCTAAAGACGAAAATCTTCTAATGAATCTTCTTCAGGAAAACAAAACATTTCGTGATTCTGAAGTTTGACCTTTTTCTTACTGTTAGGGATTTTCATCAAATGCACACATGTGATAACGACACAAAAATCTCTTATTCAAACTGAATTTTAGAGGATAAGTAATAATTCTGTATTACACTTATTACCTGTGTTACCACTGACCATATCAATGTGTAATTTATAACTAAGTTTGTAATTTTAAATTTTTTTATTAATCAAAACATTGGCGCTAGGATGAGGTGGCTTTTTTTGGCCATAAATTGGTTTATTTTTGTGAAACTGCAGTGGAAACACTTTTTCACATTACATAACATCTCATCTTGAACAACTTGTAATGTTGAAAAACAAAAGCCTTGTTGTTCTTAACGACTTATCGCATGAACAAATATATTCATGTGTGATTTTAATTGCCTTTCTTATTTAAAAGAAGTACTGCAATTGTAAAATTGTAATTTTTTTATATTTTACACTGGCGGAATGTAGTCAATTTTGCGCATATTGTAATGGACATTGTTACAATTCATTCATTATATTTTATTTCCCAATTTTAATCTCGCTTAAAATCAGTCTTCTTGCTCCTTATTTAAGAGAAACGTTTTGAAAAATACCGTAAGCATTTCTGCTTTTGTGCCCGAATAGCAACAGTCCTAGATATCGTCATCGCAATATTTCTAAAACGGCTCACTGCAGTAATCCTGCCACAAGACAAAGAGGCAAAAATTTGTTTGTCTCAAGAAGTTGGATTAACTTTCAGGACAGAAACATTGAATAAAACCTGCTCCTTCTAGGCAAAATCTGAAATAAAGTGAGGATTTTACTCTGTTACACAAAAGATGATTAAACATGTGACTTTGTTAGTTCCAGGTGTTACATTTGAACAGTTTACAGAGTAAGATCTCCAACATGTTGCTGTTTTTATTTGGCTTTTTACAAGAGCCAGGTCTGCTGTTCTGATGCGAGAGTGTAAAGTGTTGATTAGCCTTTTCTTCCATGATCAGTCGACAGTTTCATCTGAACAACATTTTATTTAAATATATGGACCATAACAAATATTCAGCGTTGCCCAAAACTGTCATAAATGTATCCATTTTTAAAGAGAGATAAAGGCGGTTTTGTACAAAACCATGAATAAAAAGATGTCCAGCTCCTGAATGGTTTTCTCTGGGTTTTCATCAAGTTTTAGGCTTTTCATTTTTCTGTTATGTCATTGAAAAGTATTTGGTGAAGAAGAAAAAACAAAGAAGAATGAAAAGTTAGAAATTTCTTATCTTGTTTTGAAGCAGATTGAAAGATGAACCCGGCCCTTTAAAGAGAAATGTTGTCTGTGTTGGTGTGAGACCATCTATCATACATCATCAGTGACTATGTGAGAAAACATTTTAACAAAGCAAAGTTTTTTCTGCCCAAGTTAAAACTTAAAACCTTTACAGATAAATCTTGTTTCTGAGATTTTTTTGGTTTTGTTGGGTTACAGTGGCTTACTGCTTATGAATTCACCCAACCAGCGTCTACAGAGGCTGAACTCTGCGTGTATCTTTGTTCTCCTTATATTCCTGCTAAATACTGGTCCCTATAAGTCTGCAGAGTTTTCTACTGCTTGGTTTTCACAACCCTCAGCTATGAATGTTCCCTTCTTTATTTTTTAAACATGAAAATACCGCAGCCAGGTTTGTGTTTGGGGCTTCATCACTGCATGGTTAAATCAGCTGCTATCAGCAGCAAAACACCTGACTTGGTTTTTTGCTTTGAAGAGGGAAAAAAATCCCAACAAGAAGGAGCCTGGTGAGTCGTGCATCACCTGTGGTAGTGGCAATGCTTAACGTTAAGACATCTACCCAATGTTTAGAATTTTTAATTTTTTTTAATTCATTGTTTCCCAGGCCGGTGAAGACAAAACCAGAAGTTATATGCTAATATACATCAGCCTTCATTCATAGACACACACAAACACGTCAGTGAAATGTACAGTTGAAGAGTTAATGTCTGACTAAAATATTTCGCCTCAGTACCCATCAAACAAAAAGCCAGAGGCCAGATGGAGCTGCTCGCTAATGGATTTCATTAAAAACGGGGACAATAACTGCAAGTAAATGACTCTTATCTCTGGGCAGAGTTTAGACAAAACAGGAAGTTTTCACAGAGAAACTGACTCCATTCTGCACAGTGTCTCCCAACAGGACAGAGGTTTGAAGCTAATCTTCTGCAAAGGCTTGAAAACAGATTAATGTATAAATGGTGTAAAATACTTTAAATGTTTGAGGTTTAGTCTAGACTCAATAACATAACAAAGGCACAAATTTGGCCTTTCTGCAGTGACATTTGATGTACACTGACACTTTTTCTGTCATTTCTTAAGGAGAAAAGAATTATTTTGTCTTAAAATATTTGTGGTGTAATTTTTTGCTGGGAAAGGATAAAATGCCAAAAAGTGAGGAAACCTGAGCTCTGTATAGTTAAAGACACTGAAGCAGCCAAGCTTAAATTAGTTCAGAACAGTATGTACCAAATCAACAAAGCCAGTTTTTGTACCTGCCAGGAATCTGGCTGCCTTTTGCAGACATGGTAATTACTGAAATGATAACTCTGTGCATTGATGACTGTTTTTTTCAGGTAAGCATAATTAGAGCTCCCATAGCAGCGTACATTTATGTGCAAAGTGTGCCGTGTGGTGAATGCGCTCCAGATGCCAAAACGGCGAGCGGAGCTTAGGAGGATGATCTCTCTCAATTAGGATTTTACCCCAGAGTCCAGTCTGTTACCCACACAAAATCCACTGCGGAAATTAGACAAATTTAAAAAAAGAAAGGCAAAAAGACAAAATCCTTTAATCCAGGAAGAAACTAAAAGATGCAGCTAAAGCTTAAAATTCAGCAGAAAGCCTCCTTCTGTAACTCTACTATCTGTTGGACATTCTTTCTTGATATAAGAAAGAAGAACCTGCTGACTAATATTGCACAGTGATCCAGAAAATGCTGAATCAGTAGTTGCTATGGTGACTATAGATAAAGTAAAAGTCACTTCAACAGTGACCTTTAGTGACTAACTTTTCTTCTAGTGAATGTTTATATGCTTTAAACTAAAGTGTTTTGCATTAGATATTATTTTTTATAGTGCTCATGTGATGTCACACTTCTGTGAACTTTGTAACTGAAAACAATCTTTGCAGGCAGTTGCTATGACAACAATAAACAAGCCACAAGCTAAGAACTAGCTTTCGCCTCTCTTCCAGCTTATAAATAGTATAAGTACATTACATTGTAATCAAGCAATCAAAAATGTACATTTTTGAGTATTTTACCCTCCTCTCTGTAATACTAAGATAAATACCAATGATATTTACTATAGTACTTACTGCCAAACTAGCAAAATTAGTTTAGCTAGCTTTCATCTGCAAGGTGAGACAGACATGTACAGTACCTGTATGTTTCTACGTAAACTTACTCTGCCAGTAAATGGAGCAGTTGGAATTGTAATTAAAATGCCAAAAAAAATACATATATGTTGCTGCTGGATTAGTTTCAACTTGACATTTTTGGCCCGTGTTTCAAAAAGTTTGGACACCCCTGCTGTAATGTATTTTACTCCATACATTACATATATGTAAACTTTCAAACTATAGATTGAAAGTTTACTCCCAGCTTGTAAATCCAACTCTTTACAAATGAATTTGCACATTTCTAGTTTTAAGAACTGCAAATAAATGCAAATTTATACTGTTAGACAGAGGTTGCAGTGATCCCAGAGTTGGGGGAGGTCGGCACAGTAAATATCAAGTGGGGGTCAAACAGAAAACCAACACAAACATCCCAAGTGTTGTGTAATGTTTGTTTTGTGTGTTAAATCATAATAAGTGCAGAGCTTGCGTAATTCTCCTCTGACTGTTAAACACTTCTTTGCCTTGCAGTTTAGATTAAACCCACGAGGGGAGAGATGCTACTGTACGCTCTGCAGACTCATTAAAACTGTAAAATGAGAGCTGCTCTGAAATTTAAATGTACTATTTTTAGTTTTTGGAGACTTTCATAAATTTAGACTGTCTCCTGGGTTTTCCCTTTGCCAAGAATGAGAAAACATATCCCCCCCAAAACTCATAAATAAGTAATGTGCATATATGTTTAAGTAAATTGGTGAGGATTTAAAAAAGAGGATAATATTCCATTTGTAGCAGTGTTTATTCAGGGTTGACAGTAAACAGAAGGAAAACATTTATTTAAATTAAATATACCAAAGGTGTCATTCTTCCTACAAAGATTATTAATTGACCGACAGATGTCTGGATGTTTATCCGATCTCAATTTTAAACAACAAATAAGAACTGTCATCAAAAAAGGCACTCAAGCAGTATTTTTGCAATATTTATCATTTAATATAAAAAATGCCTGCAGGTGCTCAAAGTTTTTAATAGTTTGGGTCAAATTATGAGTTTAAATAACTGCAACAGCCTCTAATTCTCCATTTTACAGACACTTTATGAGAATTTACTCTGTCAGTCCAGCTCGCTGAAATTATGCATTGGATGAATTTTAAAAACTCCATTCTGCTCTCTTTTATGCTCTTGAATGAAACTCTTGTACTTATGGTTTCTCTTTGAAAAAAGCTGCTGCTGTTTTCTTCGGTTTACCCAAAAATCAGTTCACGAAGGACGAAAACCTTTACTGAATGGTCAGAACAAAATATACCATATGAAGCAAAAGGAAGCATTACTGAAACGCTTCATAAAGCATTTTCATTCGTGTTACGACAATACGAAGCATCTTAAAGTGCTATAACTCCAATCATATAAAGGTTAGATGCATCACACCCTGTGGTGCACTACTCTAAATGTCTATCCTGAATTTTAGACCCGATATGGAACCAAAACGACTTTCCTTTATGATTAAAGTAAAGGGTAATACTTTCCTGTTCTTTCAAATCTCATTTTCTGTTATTTCCACTCACTCATTGGGAGTAAAGTGCCCTTGAAATGAAAATGTCAGTTGATGAAATCCAAGGAAAGATATTTAAGTGCACCGAAATGAGCTGCGGTCTGACTCTGAGAGCGTCACCTGGACGGCACAGGGGCCGCGATGGTAATGATTTTTAAATGTGGACTTCGCCTACGCTGATGAATTATGGAGGAAAATCACTCCCTGCCTCTCACTGTGGCGTGAACGCCTGTTTTTCCCCTTCGCTCCCCACAGGACACGGAGATAATCAACACGGCCATTCTGACCGGACGCACCGTGGCCATTCCCGTCAAAATGGTCTCCATAGAGATGAACGGAGCCGTTGCCGACGTCTCAGCCTTTGTGCAGTGCAAGTCGTCTAATGAAGACATCGTAAAGGTACGGTAAACCACATTTCCTCCATGCCTGTCTGTGAGATGTGATTCAGGGCAGATGTAATCCCTTTAGCCCTCCACAGAACCACAGTCGCATCATCAGGAAAGCATAAAAAATACATTTCCAGCTGCCCCACATGTGTTTTTGATTTGATTCCTGCCTTGGATGCGATCAGGGGAGGTAGATATGATTCTACATAGAAATCGATAACAAAACAAATGAACAGTAAAAGCTTCATGAGATGCTTTCAGAAGCAGAAACAGTTCCCACCAAGTTTCTAGTTGTTTCTACAGCAGCAGGAAAATAGTAAAGCTCCAGAGTTATACACTTCAATTAAACTGATTAAATTTAGAACTCAACAACTTGTCGGCCATGTCCAGGACAAGGCATTGGGGTCATTGTAGATAAAAAAAAAACATGGAGTACATTTCTGCCAAAAGGTTCAAAAGTTGAAAGTTTGCAAGAAAAAAATTGGACATTTTGATATTAATCTCAGAAAATGTTAACAAAAACTTGGAAATTTTTGAATTTCAAAAGTTCAGAAATGCCCATGTTTTTTCTAGAGCATTTCTGAAAACTCAAAATTTCTGAATTGCTTCTAGGAAATTAATGACTTTCTAAAACTCAGAAATTTCCATGTTGTTTTCTAGAAATTTTTAATAGCAGAGATAGCAGAAATGTACTCTTCTTGTTTTTTTTCTACCTATAACAGCCCTAATACATGAGACAGTGCAATTGTTTTTACACTCAAGTCAACTACAGTTGTAGTTAATAACTGTATAGGGAACATTGTGCTGCTTTGCACTGGTGAGATTAATGAAAGTGGTGGTGTGGAGGGAGATGTGGTTTAGGAGAGTAAATGTTGAGTAATGTATGTTAAAACATTCAAATATGCAGCAGTGTGAACAACAACACTTCAGTTGGCTCCTGTTTTCAGCTCACCCTTTAAGACCTTTAGGCAACCTTTAAAAAAATCTAACACTGAGTCTTTCTTTCAAAAACAACTTTATATAACCTCAGGAGTTTTCTGAAAAAAGTTTACAAAACTGACAGAAATGGAGATGTTTGCTCAAATGTTTAAGTTTCAGCCTTTAATTTTGACTCTCCAGTGAGCTGTGGCCCCCACTTTGAAAAACACTGTCCTCAACTAGAACCACCATTACGTCATGATTTATTGAGCAAAAGTTAGAAGCAAATGGGGGAAAAAAAGCTGTGTGTGGAAAAACTAAGTGTAGCTCAAAACCCCTCTTTGCAGTGGATCCCTGCTTATATGTTCAATAATCATAAATTTTTCAGTAAAATTCATCCAGATTATTTACGGAATATTTGCCCATTGGAGAACATTTTCATAGTGCATATCTAATATATTCAAAAGAAAATGCAGCTTGGGAAGCTGAAATATCAAGATGCAATGCTACTTGACACTCCATTGGCTGGCATTTGCAAAGCACCCAATCCAGGAGCACCATTTATTTCCTTGGCACAATTTGGCTGCAATTGCACAAAAATCCGTGAGGAACGGCAGAGTCCCAGAGCGAAATTCTGTGAAAGAGGTGTACGGAGCCCGGTGCCGGAGCCCTTTGAAAGGCTGTTTACATCGTTTTGAACTGCGTGATTGTGAGCGTGAGTGGGAATAAAAGTAGCAACAGGTATTTTGTTCCATATAACACAGTAGGGGTGTAACAGGTAAACCTTTTATATGCAAACTCAACTAAAAACCAACCTGGCAGTATTTGAAACGTAATCAATTGCAAATTTACTGATGGAATTTGACTTATTGTCGTGTTTTGATTATTGATTCTATGTTGCATTGTGTTTCTGTGTTTGATATGATGTAAAGCACTATAAAATGCCTCAATGCTGAAATGTGCTATACAAATAAAATTTGATTGATTGATTGAACTCTCAAAAACAAAATTAAATAATACTATACATGTTAGCTTTTATGGTCTCTATTGTCCATCTGACGGTATCTTTGTTGTTTGAACTTTTGAAAAGGTAGTTTAACTAGTGGCTGGAATCACTTTTACAAAGTTTCTAGGAGTTCACAAGAAACCATGTACAACTCTTGAATTTATAGATGGTATTCTTTCTTTATGACTAATTTGTTAGTAACTACCCATCAACAGGATGTTTTGGGTAATGATGGCGCACACAGTGCAGGTCAGACATAAAACTGGAGCTGCCAAGACACGCTCTCTTCCTCTGGATGTTCTGGCAAAAAATGATGCATCTGTTGAACCAGAGCAGTTATTTTGCTTAAGCCACAATCAAAATACAATTATTGACCTTGATACCTTCAATGCACCTCTGAAGTAACTGCATTTTAAATGTAAGATTTAATTCAGCAAAAAAGACTAAATGCAAATCAGAGGGGGAAAAAAACCAAATATAATGAATAAAAATGATATTTTAAAACAGTCATATTTGCCACTAAATACACATAAGAGATCTTATATGCATATTTAGATTTAGCCCAAATATCATCTATAAATGTAGTCACTTATAAATGTCAAGTGACATTTAAGTTAGTGTAGAGTGGTGGAGTCACCACGGAGAAGCAGAACATGCGTGTTTCTGATCTGCATGTGTTTCAGAATCCAACATGTTTCCGCATAAATTAACTGAATTAAATTTTATTATAATTTTTAACTAATTGCTAAATGCTGCCACTGTTGCTGCTGGTTGTTATGGTAATCTGTGCCACTTACTGCAGGACATCTCATAGCAACCATGTGTCGGTTCCTTCCTGCTGGGTTCATTCCAGCAGCTGCTGCTCCGCTTCTTTCTGCCTCTTTGTGTAAAATTTTCACAACAATTGTTCACCAATTTCTTTTTTAAATTGATTTTAATGACTGTTTTGAGCCAGAAGTAACAAAAATATGAATAAATAGTTTATCCCCACAGCCAAACCATCTGCTTCTCCAAAACCATAAGATAGGCAGATGTGTTTATAGTCATTTTATCTGTAACACTCTCAAAGCTGTCCTGTCACAGAGGTGGGAGTAACTCCTGCCAGGAACGAGAAATCCATTGATTTTCATTTAATGACAAATACATTTCTTTTAAAGCACAAGATAATGACCAATTCAGTCCATTTGAGCATATTGGAGAATCTGGGTTGATGTTTTCCAATCGATGTTGCATCATATTGACACATTTTCAAACCGTGGCGGTGGAAACTGATGTGAGGGTTTTCACTTTGATTTTAGGGCAGTTTTTGTTCAGTTGGGGTTTAACCAATTCATGTTTTCAGAAGTGACTGCTTCAACTTGAAACAAAGAGGGTCCACACCACAGACACATAAGTCACAGTTGAAACTCTAATGGTCATTAAACTGATACGAGGCAGAGAATGGCCATTCAGGTGTCCAAATATGTTACTTTTCAGAGTTTCAATGCATGGGACTTGAAACATTACAGTTGGACAAATAATGCATCCATTTACTGGTCTGTGCAGTTTTCTCTCCTTTTTGGCAATTATGACTGCCTTTCCTTGTGTTTAGTGTTGATTTATTTTTTTAGGAAACTAAAGAGACTATCGCTTCAGAAAGCAGTCATTTAGAGATGAAAATAAACCACAAACTACCTTTGTTTTGTTTCGTTTTTGGTCTTGAGAGCATTTTGATTCAGCATCACAATAACCTTGTTAAACAGGATTTTTCTGTGTTTTTTGTAGGTTGAACAATAAAATCTATTCAGTTTAGAAAAGAAAATGTAATTAACCCCAAACAAAACACACCCACTGAAGATTCTCTGGAGGTACAAACAAAAAGGAGCTAAAACCATATTTGTTCGTCTGAAAGAGTGTGTGCATAACTTTAAAAACAAATCACCATTACCTTTAAAAATAAGAGGAATTATAGATACTGTGTTGTTTTTGTGAAGCTGATTCTGCTTGGAAAAAGTCCAAAATTGCATTATTTATCAGATGCTGTCTGAGTACAAACAGCACCATCTCCTCATTATAGTAAAACCTGTTTTTAACGTATGTTTCTGGATAAAAACATGCTTAAAGCATAACTCTAGCGAATTAGGCTACCTTTGAAGCTGCTTGTGAAGGCTTGTAACCACAGTAACTGCACTGACTCACTGGGATTAGATGATTCTTCCAGCCTTTCACGAGTTTGTGCATTAGAGAGACTAGGAGGAGCCAAATTTAGTTTTTCACAGATCGTCTGCCTCATGTTTTTCAGTCAGGGCCGCAGTGACAGCTGCAGCAAATATGAACAAAAAAAAGGTTGTTTTTCAGCTAACTTCTGCCTTTACCAGAGAACCTGACAAGCAGCAAAAAAAAAATAAAAAAATTCCTTTTGAACCTGTTTCTACTTTATCATGTCTCCAAATCCAGGATCTTATTTAAAGGTTTTGGGACAGTTTGAACACAGGAGCATATACAGAAATTAAATCTGAGTGAGCAGGAGGTCAGAATGTGATCAACTTTAAGTTGTCAGGCTCATTACTGGCTTCCTCTAAGTGAAATCTTTACATTTTAGCCCACTTATTTCTTCCATTTCAAGAATAATGAATCTGTTCTCAGTGATAATTACATGGAGTCAGATTAATAAAAGCTCTCTCCATGGTCGAGCAGCTCGTGAAGGTCGACTGAGGCAGATTTTACAGACTGTGGCCATTAGCTGTTATTGTGCTCTGTCTGCTCCTGCATATGTCCAGTATATTCACTCTCTTATCTACTGGACCAACTTCTCTTTGTGCTCTTCACATCTTGTACTAGAGTTTGTACCCGTTAATAACTTATGTGCTTGAGAGAGAGCAAATTAAATTATAAATGAGGGCCATGGCAGGTTTTTGATCAATGTATCAACTGTATAGACTTGTGTCTTGAAGGTGGGGGTGTGGGGGCTTCATTTGCACTGCATTGTGTTGTCAATAGAAGAGAGCAGGTGTTGCAGGGGGTGGCTGGCCTCAGCACGTCATTCATCATTTTTCATGATCCATTAAAGACAAGGCGACGGGCCGTGTGATATTGAGTGGACTTGCTTCGACGATCCTGCCATTGAACATTCTCAACTAATTTAAAATGAGCCCTTCAAGCCCAGGAAATACATGAGTCACGACAGTTCAATAAAACGATCCTCAGAATGGATAAAAGGGGTTCTGGTGAGGCTGGAGAGACTTGGAACCAACCCATGAAAACTGCTGGGTACTTAAAGGGTTCCTGGAAGTAACTAGCAGGGTACCTATGAGGGCTGCATTGTAGTGTGATGTGACTTACTTTCCTGTACGCACCCTGTGGCTATCCTATTCTATACTGTTGTTATCCTTAATCTATCATAGATCTGGTCTCCTTGGCAGCATGTAATTACTCCATAGAGCTCTGTAATTTGAGTGAAGAAACCCAGTAACAACCCTGTTTAGGTTTCTACTAGGTACCCTTTAAGTAACCTACTGATACTGCCTAGGTGCATAATGTAAGTACTCTGAAGGTATCCCAATAGGTACTCTGTTGGTACCCTGAGAGTTTCATGCAGCAGTTCTCATGGGTATCTTTGAATTACCCCACAGATCTCTGTAATCTGATTACAGAAGCCCTTAAGTAGCCAGTAGGCATCTGTTGGATACCTATAAGTATTCTAAAGCCCTTTCTCCTTTGTCAAGTATCACTGTAGCCAGTTAATGTCTGGTTTGGTTCTAGCCAAGTTGGGTGTGTCTCCGTTGGCAGTGTGTTCCTCACTATGTATGTGTGAATATGGGAAGTAACGTGAGACCGTGTGTGGGCTGTCGACAGTCTAATATTATTTAGTGGATATACCCCTGGGCAGCCAGTTTCTCCAAAATTCTCTCATTATATTTATTTATCTCACCAATTACTGCATCCTCATTGTGGACTGAAAATGGTGGTTAAGTTATTGTTGTGTGAGAAGTTTGCAAGTACCACCTTCACTGTTGCAGTGGCATAAATCTCCCAATTTGTGGTAGATAAATCAACGAATGCAGCTTGTTGCCAATCAAATCGCTTGTGCAGAACACTCAACTAGATCCAGCTTGTACAACCCTGAGGTGGTTCCAAACAACAGAGAAGATTTGCACATGTAGACAAATCTGGCTGGGACTGACTAGGGAAGAATCAGTTAAAGTCACACCTGTGGGAAAGGGTCTTAAACATATCCTATTAGGTGCTCTGTTGATGCCCTACGTGACCTTAAAAGGACCATACAGTGATTCTCTTTGTAATTAAATTTGTGAAAGAAACCTTATAAGTAAATTTTATGCACATGTTAGGTAAAGTCTATTAAGCCTAAATCTATCCCCATAGGTATCCTGAAAGCATCACCCAACTACTCTAACAGGTACGCTTTAATTACATACCATCTAAAATCTCAAGTACTACCCTTACAGACTCTATATATACCCAAAAACACCCTTCCTAGTTTCCTGTTGGGATCATATAGGTCACCTGTAAGTTAGCCAGCAAAACACTTGAGGTACAATGTAAGTACCCTTAGTACCTGATTAGTACCCCATAGGTAGCCGTAGCTTAAAAGTCTGTTAGTTACCCAGCAAGTTGTCAATAGGAATCCTGCAGGCATATACCCTATAGTAGTGTTTCCCAACCCTGGTCCTCAAGGCACACTGCCCTGCATATTTTAGGTGTTTCCTTGCTTCAGCACAAGTGATTTCAATTAACAGGTGTTTGTTGAACTGTGAATTAGCTGAATCAGGTGTTTTACAGCAGGGAAATATCTAAAACATCCAGGGCATTGTGCCTTGAAAACCAGGGTTGGGAAACACTACCCTATAGGGTAACCTACAGATACCCTGGAGGTACTCCGAAGTGTAGATACAGGTTAGGACTGTACTGCATTCATTACAAAGGTTCTTAGCTCAAACACTTTAACAAAAACTACAACAGGCTTCCACTGTTAGAATAACCTTATTTCAAACCTCTTGCTCTCATTTGGATATTTGCCAACCCACTGGCTGTTGTATTTTTTTCCTTCAAACTCTGGGAGTAAAAATAGGTGGGAGGCTGTCATTTTTCTTTACTGTCGCTTTTATTTATTTAGTTCTTTCTTCTCTGGAAATAACTAAGCTGCAGTGTGCATGTAGAGCCTGTAGCAGATAAGCCAGTTTTTGTGTGTGCATGAACCTGTGTGTGTTTGTGCACGGCTGCTGTAGAAGGTGGAACAACCAAAGGGAAAAAAGTGTGACAGCGTTTCAGGGGGCTGGGAGGATTTGCTGGCTGTGGTGGACAACTCCGACCGTCCCCCACTGATCATTGTCTCCTGTGGGGATGTGACTCACGTAACCCCATCTGAAGCCAGAGATAAGGCCCTGTGTCTGCACATCTCATCACACGCCTGTGTTCATCCTGCATGCCTACAGTGCCCTGCATGTTTTTCTCCTCCATGTTAGTGTGACACATTTTACCTTTGGTGGTACCATGAATTTAACGTGGACAGTAGTTCAAGATCTCAGATTAAGGTCATGTTCATATTCAATAATTACTGAGAACTGGAGCACACTTGGACATTTACAATCTCTGGAATCTAAAGCTTATGTGTCCTGATGGTAAAATACTTGTAGAAGTTAGAGAAAAAAATTTGGGTAGCCTCATGAAGCCCTGTATGAGGCTTGTTCCTCATTACATCTAAACAAATGGCTTTAAATTCAAAGATCACCCGAACAATGGATCATTTTCATCATCAATAATACCATCAACAGGCTAATGGGGGCTGCTTCATTTAGCTAACCGAGCTAAATGAACTCGCTGACAATGCCGCTCTTCAAGCAAACGCATAATATTCATCACATAGAGAAAAAAAATGTCAAAACAACCACAAGACACGGTCCCTGCAGTGCTAACCATATGTCAGCTCTGTCTGCACCGAAACGCATGCATTATCCCTAAATGACGACGCCATTTGTTAAAATGTCAGAGCAATTAATTTAGTTCAACATTTAATTTTAAAACAAAATCTGCAGTGTGCCGAACAGGATGGCTCCAGTTGTTTTGGTTTTTTTTATACCCATTTTTTGCTCTTGTTGTTTGACAAACAATAAAAACAATCGAAGTGGAGCATACTACACAAACACAAATGAGGTATGAATTACTAGGTGGTTTTGAACATTTTTCAGTGCTATAAGAAGCATTTAATCTTCAAAACTTTAAGGTTTTGATTGTTGATTATTGATCTTTTTAATAGAAATAGGCAGCACTGAAGCTACAGTGATGTGGAGTTTGTGTTTCTCCCTGTGCATAATCCAAATACATGTATTTAATGTTAATCTGAAACTATAAATTGGTCTTAGAAGTTTAGCCCTCTGGTCCTTGAGTGTCTGCTGCTGGATTCTGGGGTATCTGGGTGGCTTTTCAGGACTGTCCATTATAAGGATTAGAGAGGACTGTCCAAGAACTGTCTTTGTTTTGATCAAAATCAGGCTTCTTCCAGTGCACACTGGACTCCGCCCATTTGTGGTTTTCATATTCAGAACCTTTGTTCATATTTTCTTTGGTAGAATCATTGCTTTTTCTGACAATTATCTCTGGTTTGGTTTTGGATGCTGTGCAGCTGGAAGGATTTTTTTTTTTTTTTTTTTCAAACATGATAATAGAAAATACATACATGAACAAGGAATGCAAAAGACATATATTTTTGTACCACAATAAATCTCAACATGCTCAAAAAGGAGTATAAAGAAGTATGAAACTTATGAACTCGTACCCCATGATCTCATTTTTGTTATCCACTCTTGGACAGTTGTTATATTGCACAAACATGGCAACAAAGTATTGTTTTAACTGTGACCAGCTGATTAGCGTCTCAAAAGATCAATTAATACCTGAACCATGATCCAAAATCACAGAGGACATGAAAAGAATGCAGAGCAGGATGAAAGAACAGAGAGAGAAGGAAGAAATCAAACCATGTCCTCCATTGATGATCTTAGGATCCTCCAAACCAACATCTTTCTAATCATACAGCCAGACTGAGATAAAGAGGAAAGGCAAAACCAAAGGAGATCTTGTCAAAATTAGTGAATGGACTTAAGACTCGACATCTAAAGTTTGGAATTGTCTTGACTCTGCATACCTGTGTTTTTGACTCACCTTGGGACTTTCATGTGTTTACTTGGGACTGGACTCTAGACTCAGGTGGAAAAGCCTGACTCAGCAGTCCTAAACCCACATTTATCTGCAGTCTGTGGACATGGCAACCATTTCTGATTTTAAATTTGTTGCTGTATCTTTGCATTTCTTGTTTCTTTTATCTCCTTCTTGAATATTTGCTCATCCCAGTTTAAACAAGCTGTTATAAGAGATGCAGGTCTTATAAAGAAGCATTTCTTTGTTTTTTCTGAGTCTGTGTATGATCTATTGATGAGATTTAACAAATGTGATGATGAATCTGCATTGATGAAACCAGTTTGGGGTGTTTTATGGTTTAAAAAGTAAAGTATTTTTTGTATAAATTCAATTCTACTAAACTGAAACGTTTAATGTGGATTTTACGAATCAAATAAAAACTTTAATAATTTAGCGTTTTCTGACATTTTTCAAGCTCTGATATCCCACCTTCTGTTTACACAGTTCAAAATTTCAACTGACCTGCACCAATAAAAGTGACGAAAATGTTCAAAGTTATAAGTGGAAAAGAGATCTTTCTTTCATCTGAACATTATTTTGTGGAAAATAAGTTTTTCAAATTCTAAAAAGGATGGAATCTTCCAAGTTAGCGTGAGTAAGAAAATTTGCACAGTGAAAATGTTTGAGCCCTTCAATTCTCAGAAGATTTTTCCAGTTTTCCACAAATTCAATGGGATATGATGCCACATGTAAGAAAACTACAGAACCACACTAAACAATCCTAACAGTTCATTTAATGGCAGAATACTAGCATCACACTGCTTTTTCTGCACGATGTGGGCGAACTAACTTGCATGGCATCATCAGCGATGCTGTAAGAGAGCTCTCATTAGGGTGAAATCACTGAAAGGACAGAAGCTGCTGCCTTTATTTGGGAAATTAGTTCAGTTAATGTCACGGAATAAATGTGTTAAATGCCCTTCGGTGTTCTCACCTTCACATTAACCCGACCGGTCCTCGATGCGGCACTCCGAGAGCAGCTACGGATCCGAGGCGGTGCTCCGACAATCCGTCTCCACCCAGGCAATCTGCCGGCACCATGGAGGATGCCACAGAGCATTAGCGGCCGTGTGACGGCATGTGGCGGCTCGGAGTGTGAAAGCCCTCCTCAGCAAGCCCCCGCAGGACCACTGATACCCAGAGTCGCTAACAGCTTTTGACTTGCAATTAGCCGGCCAAGTTTATCAGCGGCTGTAGCTGCCAGAGCTCTCCGGGAACTTTTTTTTTTTTTGGGCAGTTGGTGGGTACGCGCCAGGCTCATGCTGTCAGCACTCTCTACTGTGATTAATCATAGCTGGCTGGGGGTCATAGTGTTGAGTTTTCTGTTTATCTTGTAGCTCTGATCATATATATCAGTGGGTTTTACTATTTTTGCCTCCTCAGGAAATACAGCTTCCAATTCCCACCATAACGAGAGAAATGTTAACACTAGCTCAACATTTTATATATATATATAAAATGCATATATTTACACATCCACACTGGGTGTTTGGTATAAGGGGACCCATTATGTAAAATTCACATATTGTACATTTTTGTACTTCCATTTGAGTTTTTGGCTTCTAGAAACTGTCTAAGCAATTAATAAATAAAAAATCAGCAGTTTTTGTAAAACAAAGTTTCTTTTGTTGTTGTTGGTTTTTTTGGTGAGCTGTTTCAAAAACTTAAAAGTGTTTTATTCTTGACTTACCATTCGAGAACCACTTGCTATGTTCTTGTTGTGCAGGAGGCTCCACTTCTGCTTTTCAAAGATGTACAGTTCTCTAATTTTGCACCTGTTTGCAGCTATTTTCACTTCAAGTGCTAGTGTTGGGTTGGTGGAGGTGTGGCAGCAGCAGTTTATCTGGATTCAAAGTGACAGAGCCTTAAACTCATTCTGAAAGAAGTTCAAACTACACAGAACTGACCAGACTAAAATCTGATTATCTATGATTGATTTTGTGCAACTCTAACATGCCATTTCAAATATGTCACATTTTCTTGGAGAATACATGATTTTTACTAAAAACAAAAATGGCATACATGCTAAGATAAGAAACCTTACAAAACTATCTTTGGTAAGCAGTTGGAGCCTCCATGTTAAACTCCTTGAAATTTCACCCCTAAAGTAAAATAGAAATGTCATTTTAAAAGCCCTGAAAACATCGAGAACACAACTTTATATGGATTAAGTTTATCAACAGGTTATAAGACAGATTTGATGTTGTAAGACTGCCATAATTGGTTAGTTTATAGATATTAAAATCATATCTACAAAATTTGAAGTTTGTCTTTAAATTCAGTAAAAAAAAAACAAATTGCATCAGCTGAACCGAAGAGAGGAACCCTGTCATCTTCCCAAGGCCTTCCACTCCAGCTGCGGTGTGTGCATGTGCAAAATTATATTACCCAGACCTCTTCCCAGTTATGATGAATCCCCAGCCCTGAGAAGACTGGCCAGGCCGACCTCCATTGGCCACAGATTAGATCCTCTGATTACAATGCCAGCCACCTCCCAACATCTGATAAATCTTTAGCAGGAGCCCAAAAGCAAAGCCCTCCAGTTCCTCTGCAGTTAATAATTTACTGTTGGGGGTGGAAGGGGATATTTATTATAATTTAAATGAAGCTGTGGAGGGTTTTCGATTTGATGGGAAATCTGAAAAATGGTTTAGAGTTAAATTTAGAAAAGTCGATATATTGAATTCATGCTCTCTGTGCCTCAAATGATATGCCATTACAGGAATGTGTCGTGAAAGGTGAAATGTGTGAACATGTTTATTTATGAGCAGGTCTAAGCAAAGTTCATCTTAAATGTCAGAAGAGTGACATGTTTGCCTAAGAGCTTCTCGTGGCATATTACGTGTAATTGTTCATAGACGATTATGGCGACACGGTTCTGGTGTCGGGGACTTGGTGTAAACGCCTAATTTGCTCTGCACAAGCTTAACAAACACTGGGGTTACTTGGAAGCACTAATTTGGCTGTATAAAGGATGCAAATGAGATTAGAGAGGAGCCCGCAGCCTGTAAGCATTTTTGTTTGCAGCAGTTGTTGTCGGCTTTGTTCTGCCGAGCCCAGGAAGCCTCCGGTTTCCTCACTGCGGCCCAACACAGCAGCTGATTTCCATCGATTCATTCCAGATTTTCTCTCAATGCTGGCAGGCTCTTCGAGTGTCGTGTTGGTCAGAATATAAAAAGCTTCCAAACTCTTGGACCGCAAAGTACAGGATACAATTTTTTTGGGTTTGCACAGGTCATTCAAAAAATAGACTTTTTTTATGGTCCGTAAATCCTGTGAAGTCATCTTTTGTCTTAATATCTGGAAAATGTGCACAGTAATTCTTCTTTAAAGATCTACAGTTGCACTTAAAATGTAACATCTCATTAATTTTAACAACTCAATACTGGCATAGAAAGTAAAAAGAAATCAAATCTTCACACCTCTGCAGTGCATTTTTCTTTTCCCATCCATGGGAAGCAAATGCATGTTCCATTTCTGCCCAACCTTATGAAGTGTTCTGCTGTGATTTGTAGCAGAAACTTCACGCTGCGCCCTACGTATCATCACAAATCTTTGAGATTCTCCCCACGGCCGATGTGACCATTACCATACAGATGGCCTCTGACGGCTGACCGTGATCTCTTCCAGGTCTCCATGAATTGCGACTACGTGTTCGTCAACGGCAAGGAGACGCGGGGCTCCATGAACGCCCGAGTCATCTTCAGCTACGAGCACCTGAGTGCGCCGCTGGAGCTCACCGTCTGGGTGCCCAAGCTCCCCCTGCAGGTGGAGCTCACCGACAACACTCTAAGCTTCATCAAAGGCTGGAGGGTTCCCATTCTGCCTGACAGAAGGTGAGGCTGGGCTACACACACACACGCACACGCGCACACACACACCTGCTCACCAGTGAGAGTTCAGTCTTTTCTCTCTTCTCTGAATCATGTTCCTGGAGTTCAGGGCGCAAAACCTACTTTGGTGAAAGTTTAGTTTTCAGAGATGGATCCCCATTCACCCTATTCATGTCTTCTTTGAAAAATGAAAAATTGATAAATGTTAGTAGATGAAGTCATGTCAAAACTTTCATGCCATTGCATCATGTTACATCCGGCCCTTTACATTCCTTTTACTTCCCTCTTGTTCTTTCTACTGACATTCTCTCTGTATTTATCTGGTTGAATCCTATATGCAGCTCTACTCATTCATATTTGCAGGTTTTATTTTCACTAAGTTTAAGAAAAATATACATGTCTGATTAAAATTCAATATTACAAGCCAATTTTCATCATCTTATTAAAAGAGTTTAAACTAAAACTGACACAGTGCTTGACTAAAAGAGAGGGCAGCTCAGTTAGGGTGTTTTCACACCAATAGATTTGGTGGAATTGGGGACCTAAATTGCAACATTTGTTACATTTTCAGCTGCTGTAGTTCTCTTTCACACTGCACTGTCAAAAGATCCAAAGTAATTGAAAAACCTGTTCCCCTTCTCACCTGCTGTGGCGTTACTCCAAGAACCACTGAAGGAACCGTCATGAAAACCTCTGAAGAAGACGCTGATTGCAACTTCCCTCTTCATAAAATGTAAACAGACATGGAGTGGCATCAGATTTGAGCAGTTGTAGGATTTCTCTTTAGTCTCTTTGGTAAAAGACCTTGCGCCATTTCTCCTGCTGGCGCTAAACTCTCACATTTGTTTTGGTTATGTTTACCCAGAATGCCCTGCACTGTAGTCCACTTCCTTGCTTTTAGAGGGGTCTCCGGTCCGCTTGGCGTTCACATACACATTCAAACCGAACCAGAGTTCACTTCATGCCTGTCTTATTTCAAGTGCACAAAGATATTTGCACTAGGAACTAGACCAACAATACTGTAAAACCTGGAGCTTTAACTGCTGAGGTTCTGGCAATCATTAGTCAGTACACTGAGTGAATACTGGCTAATGATAAATACATTCCACATTTACAATTTTGTTTTCAGTAATTTCTTTTTAAAAACAAGTGCAGCTTTACTTGCACTTCACATTTATCTTCTTCTTTGGGTTTTCTAGCACAAAAATCCTTTGAAACTGTTCTTTAAGAAAAGGGTGAAAGAGTTCAATGGCTTTAAGTACTTTAGTAGGCTACTGTATTACAGAGTGATTGTGGCAGTGAGAGTCCAATGAGCAAGGACTTTATTCCAGTCCAGGATAAAGTCGGGAGATAAAAGGACCCCTGGAGTCTTAATGCTTGTGGCTGCTCAGCAGGAAGTGGCAGAGAAGGGTGAGGCGCCTCAGATAACACCAATATGGAGGAGAAACAATACAAAAAAGACAGTCTGGAAGGCCGAGTGCCACCATACTTTGAAAGTTAAAGAATGAAGACTTTGGGCATATTCATACAAAAATAAATGTTGCACAAAGCTGACAGGATGAATGGCATTTAAAATAAAGCTGGAGGTTCAATTGTGAGTGAACTGAAGGAATAGCTCTTATTTCTCAAAGAAAAAACGGAAAAATAAAACAACTTTCTGGATTTTGTCTCAAAATTTGAAGCAAAAACATATTGACACCTGCAATCCATGCTGTCCATCAGTCTCAATATTCTAACTTTCAAGCAATAGCTGCCAGCTGCTGTTGTCTGCAGAGCTTGTGCTGTTTATAATCTTCCTGAGAGGCTCATTTATTCTCTTTTTGCAGTGTCAGGGTTTCTGATGGCTACAAAGTGCTGCACGTACAAGTCTGTAACAAGATCAGCCAATCGATGTGGCAGTGAGTGATTATGAGTGGCGCTTAATTTGTGGCAAAAGCCCGAGAACGTAAGGACTTTGTGTGCACAAATGCAACCTATTGACCACGTGGACAATGGCCTTTATCTCCTTCCCTGTGACTTTGTCGTTTTTCCTATGAATATCTGCATTATGGACAGTAGCTTTAGAAGGAGTGGTGCACTGAAGTCAAACAACGGTCTGTTTCAGTACTTTCATTTTCCAGCCTCCTTTGAGTGAGAGGTACTTGGTACATCAATAACAGCTTGTCTGCTGTTAGGCCATCTCTCAGCCAGCAGCGGAGAGTTGGCGTTAAGTTGCCATGGCAAGTTAACATAACATTCAGGCTTCTGACTGTTTAAGGGAAACCACAGCTCCCACAGATGTGAAACCTTCAAATGCAAACTCGACCACTGCAGAAGCTGTGCTTTCACTTAACCAGTAAATGAACATGCATTAAAACAGCTAGTCTACTGATCCTTTGTAGCTACATCTAATACTGTTGAGACACCATGATGGACGTCAGAAATTAGTTATTGCAGTATTGAATGGAGTGACAGCGATTGTCTACCTAAATATCTTTTGCCAGTATTGTCATGGTAAAAGTTCAACCTGTCAAGTTTCCCACTTTTTAGTGGCATGGATGGTTCTATGGTTTTGAAACATAGAAATTTGGTCCCATTATAGCGAAAACTAAAACTCAATAATGGTGACCCAGAGCAAAGCAAGTATCTGTACATTTATTTAGTAACTTCAGAAAGTACTTGGATATTAATTGTGTTAAATAGGCGGATTTGCTAAATTTTTTCCTGCCTGTTTTCATGAGGCATAATGTGAGAAGTATATCACCCATGAAATGAGTTCTGAGTTTTCAAAACCAAGCTCTCACAACTGACTCAATCAAGAAATGCAAAACTAGATCAGAATCTGCTTCCATTTAAACAACATGTCTCACTAAGCTACAGCTCTTTTAGCAAAGGTGCCACATTAGTTCAGCTCTTACCTGTTGGATATTTTACCCAAACGAATTTCAGTGTGAAAACATCGCTCAATTTACCTTTAAATATAGTAACAAGTTGGTACCTGCTGCATCAGGCAACTGAAAAACAAAACACAGCACGCAATATGAAAGGACATGTCCAACACAGAATATCACTGAAAACATGGAGGTTCCTGTGGGAAGGCCATTCTAGACGACATCAACGGTTTCATAGTCTGAATGTGCCATCATCAAAAGTGACAGGCAGGCTTTGTGTGCAGTTTCTTTATGTGGCAGAGAAACCCACAGAAAAGTAAAGGGTACATGCTGGCAGTAAAATCAAATGACAGCAAGCAGGAGAGAAAAGCTTCACCTGTGGTGAGAGGAAATCCCGTGGCTTAGCTGTGTGGCAATCAAAACAGCCAAAAAAAAAGGTTCACTAAAGGCTCCTGATTACTGCTGTCATGAAGGCAGAGAGGAAGTTGGTATGCACAGAAAATGACTTGGAGAAACAGGCCTGGACTGTAGCTGCATCTTTATCAAAACCTTTTGTAGTCTGAAGGATATTGCAGCCAGATTATTCACAATTAGGTTTAAAGTAATGTTTTATTTTCAGCAACATAATATCAGACTTTGTCTGATTTAAATGATGTAGAGGACAACCTCTGCACACAGTTTACTGTGAATCTAGAGTAATCTTCATAAGGTGGGTGAAAAATCTAACTGATGGTTAAAATTTGTTGGAGATATTAGCATACTAAAATTAGGATTAGCATGCTTTGTTGACTCAGGCCTCTGTGCTTTTTTGTCAGTTCTTGGTTATATAGAGTATTACTTCTGTAAACTATGTTTGCTATTTTAGAGGGCAATTTTATACTGAACTTTGCATCATGGGTGGAACATTTTACTTACAGTTGAAATGCACTAAATTTAACTGGATGTTTGCTGTCAGATTAGCATGCTTGTTTGTTTTTTGTTTGTTTGTTTTTAGTTGTTTTAAATTTAGTATACAATTAATGTGAAAATTTACCTAAAACTTAAACCCAAACACAATCAGTTATTGATTTTAGCTTTTGCATGCTAGTTTAAGGTTCTGACCACAGTGTATTTTTATCCATTTTGAGTGATAGCTTACAAGCTGTGTAAACCGGTTTTGCTGTACCGAAGGATATATTTTTAGTGATCAGTGAATTAAAAATGCCTTGTTTTTTAAAAATAACATATTGGAGATTAGTACAGGAGTGGAATCTTATATGAAAGACTCATATCGGTGTTTGTCTGGACTCAGTTTTAGAAATATTAACAATATCAGAATATCTTTAATTACTACACATTAATTCCCTCTGGATAGTTTTTTTGAATATTGTTGCTCTGCAATATGTTTTCCAAGCAGCCAGGCTCATTTATAATTCCTTCATTTCTCTGACTGCGCCGTAAACATAATATTTGTATTCGGGGTTGGGTAGAAATTAAATTGGTCTGTGTTGACGTTCCCTGGCAGCGGCGATGGTAGCCATCCATGTTGGTTCTAATGCCCGTATTAAACATTTTGTTCTGGAATTGGTTTTGGCTTTTCTGTTTGAAATATTTTAGTAAATCAAAGAACCATTGCATTCTTCATTGAGAGCCTAACTTATAGTCTTCTACTCCCCCTCAGCCCATTTTCTCACATCTCAGGAAAGTGCAACACACATTCATCCTGAAAAGCTTTCTGCCTTCTTTACTCATTGCTAAGTCAGGTCTGCGTCTCGGCCTTGTTGTTAGAAATAGGTTAAGATGAGTCTTAACACACACAAGGTAGCCTCCCTGCACCGTTTGCTCTTGAGAGCATCATTTTGAGAGGAAGCATTGCTGCTTTCCACCTGAGGCAAAGCATCTAATTGGACCAAAACAAGCAACTACCCGTAAAATCCCAGATTAGAGTTCGGAGGCTGGAAGACGTCGGAGCTCCGTGCACTTTGGATAACAAGCATGTGGTAATCGTGCAAAAACAAAATACCTCAGATAGCTTCTGTACAGCAATGAAATCTTCCTGGTTCTTGTTTTGCCGCAGGGTTCAGATAAGAAAAGAAAAAAATAAAATCCATCATTTCCAAGGAAAACTACCATGACATGTTATTCAGTTTCTCAATCATCAGAGTTTTGCAACATTGATTGTTGAAACTGTTTGTATTCAAAAATTGTCCAGGATTTTTAAAGAGAAATATCACAACATATGTAAGCCGTTTCTCGATTTTGTCTTTTAACTTTTATTTTTACTACTTCTAGCATAGCCACTAAACAAGGTTATTATAATTAACTAAAGCTAAAGGAATAACAAAAACTGAACTTGAGAAAACATTTTCCTTTACTGAAATAAACAAAAATAGTAATTAATTTTAAAATTATAATTGGAATTATACCGTGCGTTTATAAAACTAGATAAAACATGATGAAATTATAGACATAATATATCCTTTGTTTTTGTGTTTATAAAAATATTCATTAGCCTTTCAAACTGATTGATTTTTTTTTCTTACACTTTATGTCAGCAAAGGACAAATTATGATACTCCACAGTGGCACTTAGTCCGCAAAATGTCCACAGCAAAAGTGAAGAGAAAACCTCACAGCCAGCTGCTGTTCAGCAATAATTTTACACATTTTTTGAAAATGCAATGCACTGATCTTTTTTAATTCTGCACCTAAAAATGTACCAACGTACAAAAAATTAATACTACTTCTATAAGTAATAAAAACTAAACGTATAATTTATAATAATTAACAAAAACCAGGAAACACATTCTAAAATGAATTACACAAACAAAAAGTCACAAAATAAATGTAAACTATAATTAAAAAACCCTAAATTATTATAACCCTGCTACTAAATTAGCAGTAATAAAAAGTAAAATAGGTGCTTGTCATGTTTTAGTGTGTATAACCAGAGGTTTGAAACAACTATCTGCATTATTGACAAACTTTGACTATACCACAGAGGCTGAGTAACCCCAGCATCAGCAATGGCACTAAATCAAGTTTGCTGTTTGCTTACAGCTTGGTCTTGTTTATTTACAGTCATTATGATTTGCTATGATAAATTAGATGTGTACAAAAGCCTCAGAGATAATTGTAAATAATTATACGCTATAAGATAGAAAAACGACATTCAAGATAATTTAGTGGACTGTTTGCTGACCCTAACTAACTTCTGTAGCTCATCATCACAATGACAGTCTGCAATAGAGTTATTGTCTTTTTACTAGTGTCAGTCTGTCTCCCATTTACTCATCCTGTCTGTTGTTTTCTTCAACGTGAGTCACTCTGTCCCCTTCCAACGGGCCGGGGTCTCCCGGCCTGGAGTGGGCCTTTGCTTCAGTGCAGCAGAATTGCTCACTGGCTGAGTTATCCAGCAAGGCGCTCTAAAAAAGGAAAGGAAGTGTAATCGAATGAGCAACTCATGTGCAATGAAGCTGCAGCTTTATGTTCTTGTATCAGAGATTCTAACAAGACCAGACAATATGTTTCCAGAGGAGGAAAGAAATCACCTTTTCAGGTGCACGGTCTGGATGGCAAACTCTCAGTGACCTGAGTTAAGTTGGTAAACACTTAGACTAACTCTTATTTAGGATCTTTCTGCCGTTTGTTTTTCCATCCCTTGAACCTGTTTTTTTTTTTTTTTTTTTTCATTTTGCCACTTTAGAATTGCACATTGCAAAGCATTTTATGTTGATTTATTGTTTTGGGCAAAGACAGTATAGTTGTAAAGTGGAGAGAAATTGTTCAAATATTAAGCAAATAAACCCAAATGTGCAGCAGGCATTTGCACTCAGCCCCTCTGAGTCAAGCTTCAATTACCTTCATCGCCTTTGATAATATACTTCCCAAAACCCGACCTCACATAAACAATAAAATATTTTTATAGAATACTATCCTAATCTTTTACACATGTATATTCCTCTCAGATGAAACTCATGAGTGAACTCCATCTAAAATTGATCAAATTGCTTTCAAATCTACTTGAAGTAATTCCAAAACAGTTTCATACCCTGGTAGGCATGGAAGATGTTGGAGGTCGGTCCAAAGTTCTGTTGCACCTTGCACAATTATTTTCAGGCCATCGTTGCGCAACATTTTTATTTAAAATCTGAATTACATCTATATTTTTATTATTGATTTAAAATGAAAGACCTAAAGTACAATCTGTGAACTATTTAATGTAATGTTAATTTTTGTGTAATTGTTGGAGCCTGGCAACCCGATGTGGACTTTGTAGATCGCTGAAAACATCCAACACAGTCAACTTGTCCTCTTTTGACGTGAGTCAAGGTCAAACCACAGCTGACTGACAAACAGGAGCACACAATTTGTAAGAAGTTATTACATTTCAAGAGAGAGTATAAAGATTTTGAAATTGAGATTTTTCTAAAACCACAGAATCTCTTTAATATAAGAAACTGACAGCAGTGGCCACACGTCTGCTAAAGCTCTAGCTGTATTTTTTTATTTAGCACTTCAGCACTTTTGCTAATTTTGAAAATGCTTTTTTGTACTTAGCTTCCCCTTAATGAGTGTTTCCACTACTTTACTTGGCTTTTTTGTGAACCTACAGTTGAATTAAGTTCAACACCTGTCTTGTAGTTTTGGTTTTCAAATGTTAATAAATCTTTAATAAGTTACACATTCATTTTTCATGCTCTTATTTTGAAGATGGTAAAGAATGTTTATGCAACAAAGGTTTTTTCCACAAAAACTTTATATCAAACCTGAAACGTACAGGCACAAAATAAAACCTGGACAGTAGAGGATAAGATATAAATATAAATAAAAAATCTGAGGGAATTGTTGAAAATGTAAATTACAATGTTAGAATTAAATTGGTGCCCAGGGCTTGCTTTCCTTCAAGGGCAGATATAATTTCAGTTGAAGTTAGCATTTACCTTTAGCTTCCACTAAATACTGTACTGGTAATTAATCCTTTAGGGTCAGAGCAGCCAACCTTTCAGTTAGTGGTTTCCACCACTGGGAACTGGTCAATGTCTAGCTGTAGGTAATTTATTATGTAAATGTCAGTTTTTGGGAAAATAAAAAAAAAAATTTAAAGTTTAGTATATGAACAAATATCTTTTTTAAAGCTACTTTTAAGTACAGATCTCCCCCTCATCCAGTCTCTGTTGGTGTAGCTCAAGTCTCTGTTTTGGGGTCTCAGCTAGTTTTAATGTATTCATTTTTCTGTCTCCATATTCTGTCGACAGGCATATTCTATCTTTATAAATATCTCCTATCACTGCTATGCAGAAGACATTCAGTACCTAGATAATGTTGAAGAGTAAATTACAGTTTTGTCATAATTTAATGTCATAATTTCTGATTCTGGTTTTACTTTGGATGAACGTCTCAAGTTTATTTGATCCTGTTGTAATAATCTGAGAATTATTACCATACTCATCTCTATTGTCTCATATTCTGAACTGGAAAAAAGTATTCATGCTTTTGTGAAGGACTTTATGATTATAAGGTACTATATAAATAACATCCTGTTTAAATACTTAATTTTCTAAAATTTATGGATATGGATTTACTTGAGAAATTGTGCTCTAATATTTCAAAGTGGTTTTGAACAGCAGTTTTCCAGGCTTCTGGCAGTTTGAAAGAAAAAATTATTTTAAATGTATATTTTAGGGATTTTAGCTCTTTCAAAACGACTATTTTTCATCTTTTGACAACTTGGCAGTATGGATTTGACAAAACCCTGGGGTAATAAACAAATGGATTGACAAAGTGTGACGAGGCAACCTATTTAGAGTCTTTGGAGTCGTTTTGTTTCCGTGCTGTCTTTTGAAAGCAGCACTTTTTAAGGCAGACCTGGCAGATTGTGCAGCCTGTTGAGGGATGTTGGGTAACTCATACATCTTGATGTCGAGCAGATTGCACTTAGTGCGGGATGCACCTGGCAAGCCTGACCTCGCTGCCCAAGGCTCCTGTGATTAAAAACGGGCATCCATCCAGAACCCTGCTTTGAGGTGATTAGCGTTTCTTTTTTTTTTCTGCTGCCTTGGAGAACTTTGTCCTCATCGCCACGAGAATCGAGAGATTGATTGATTTGTTCGGAAAGATGCCAAGATTCTTCCCAGTATTATGATGTGAAATTATACTGTTATTAGAGGCCCTGAAGAACAGAAGGATCATGTTGCAAAGTAGACTTGGTGCTCGGGATAAGTTAGTGAGAGACTGTTGGTTTAAATAGGAGATGATCTTCATCATCTAGACTAGATGATGAAGTAGATGATACTACTAGGAATTTTTGTGAAGATAAATTTCTGACATATTTCTTAGACCTTTAAAATTCTCCAATTCCAGTAGGATTTCATGAGGACTCACCAGAAACTGTACTCTTTAAAGGTGACTTACTGTGCTTCCTTGAACAGGTTACATCTATAGGTGATGCAAAACATGTTCATTAAATGTTTATTACAAAATTATTTGTAGTTAATAAAATTTTAATCTGCTTATTTCTCCCTATATTGAGTTATTTTCAGAATGAGCTGTTTTAGGGCGTCTTGTCATTTTAAGTCCAAATAAGCTGCTGCTGGCCACGCCCCTCAACTCAACATTTACTCTCGCATGAAAATGGCTGCAAACAGATGAATGATAATATAACCACACATCTTTGAAAACCAGAAGTAGAGTCTGTTGCACAGCCCACAAGAATGTAGCGAGTGATTTTGGAATAGTACGTCAACAACAAAGCATTTCTTTTCCAGCAGCCATTGTACAGTGCATAAAATCAATAAAGCTATTAGATTATAGAACATCCAAATCTGAGTGTCTTTAAGTCTAAGGTTAATCTGGACTCATTTATGGATTAATTTATAGATTAACATATTATCATGTATGTACTGGTTATTTTATTTATTTGTTTGTTTATTTATTTATGTTGAGGCCATATTTTAATTATCTATAATATCACACTTTTGAATATTTTTTTATACATTTTATATTGCTTATGGTTAAATTTCTATTTGCTAATATTTAACACTTTGAATGGAGTAGCTTCTTAATGAATAAGCTATTTGTGATTGGGGATCCATAAAGTATATTCTGTTCTAAAATAGTAGTTGACCAAATGTGCTGGGCCTCAGCTTGGGTTGCTAGGTAACAGGTTTGGCTTTGCGGAGCAATGTGTAACGTTTCATTCTGAAGGCTTTTGAAACTAATCAATGTTTTTTAAGCTGTTTATAGAAGCAGTAAAGACCCATGTTTTGCATAACAGGTGCCCTCTAATACATATTTGGGTGTTTTTCTCCTCTCTGTTCAAGGAGCACTAGAGACAGCGATGCAGATGAAGATGACGACGACCGGCGAACGAATCGCGGGTGTGCCCTTCAGTACCAGCGGGCCGTGGTCAAAGTGCTGACCCAGTTCCACACCACTTCCACGGAGGGAACGGATCAAGTCATCACCATGCTGGGACCAGACTGGCAGGTGGACGTCACAGACCTCGTCCAGGACTCCCTGAAGGTGGTCGACCCAAAGATCGCAGAGCTGGTGGACAGGACGATTCTTGTGGGCCTGGAGCTGGGCTCCACTGTGCTGAAGGTGAAGCAACTCAAACATTAGTGATGCATGCAGCTTTATTGTTAACTACAACCAACTAAACCTGCAGTATTTATAAAATATATTTCTTTACAAGCTTCTCTGCCTGCTATCAGTGCTAACTTTAAACAATGAATCAGAGCTAGAAGGTGGGTCTTAGTGCTGCCAATCACCCTCTGTGTGGCGCTGCTTATCTTCCCTTCTCTCTGCTATGCTGCAGCCAGCATAGCCTGTCATAAACTCTCAGGCTGGTTAACATAGCCACTGATGGCGACTAAGCAGTTTTGCTATAACAGTGTTTTTTTTCCACGACCAAGTACATGAGCATGATTTACAGCGCTAAGACCATCCTCCTGGCTCTGATTGGTTGTTTTCAGTCAGAAGTGGTGCATTTCTTCAGACTACAATAGTAGCTAAGGGAGGAAGTGGAGAATAAGATCTTTTTGTACAGATTATGTGACTGTCACTGTCAGTATGACGTCCCATCAGTCCAAGGAATACTTTCCCAACAGTGTTGGAGATTATCAAGATGTTTTTGGAAAATGTGAGAGAGAACTTTTTTACTCTTTTGTGTCCGCAGCGGTTCTGGCCTCACCTAGGAGCCATCTTTGTCCAGGCTCTTTATTAGGATAACAAAGTATGACCTTAACCTATTCAACTGAGGGTGGGCAAGGTTTAGATTTTCTTCTTCTGCAATCTTGTAGATGAGTCCTTAATATGATCCTGGAGTAATTTTGGTTGGATGGCTTCTTCTGGGACTGTTCATTATTATTTCATACTTTCTCCAATTGTGAATAATCATTCTCTGTGGTTTGCAGGAATCCAAAAGCCTTAGAAATGGATTCGTAGCCCCTTTTCAGACTAATAACTGTCAATTGCTGGATTGACAGTTATTGACCTATCGGTTCTTGAGGTGTTATGCTGCTTTTGTTCTGAATCTCTTGGTGTGTTTTTTTTTATATATATATATATATATATATATATATATATATATGTTTTTGCCTACTTCATGATTTGAGATCCGATTTATTTAAGTGATTTCTTGGTTCTACAGGACTGGTAGTCATCAGGTCAATGTGTGGATACTAAAAGTGAACATATGGCAGGTAAATTACAACTTAACATGGAAGATAACTATATTTTCACACCAAGCTCGTTTGGATCTTTTTTAACCTTAGTAAATTAAATCCGATGTTGGATTTTTATAATATGTTTTTTAATAATCTGAAATATTTTACTAATGATCTTGAAGAGAGGGAATGCTTTTGCACAACACTGCAGGCTCTGGTGGGTTTGAAGGGAAACCGCACAGCACTAATGAGGATAAAGTAAAATTCATGCATGCATCTTGATGTGATGCAAGGTAAAGGAAGTGGAAATCTTTAAATGCTTTTTAAGAAAGTCCCCAGAGAAAAGGGCCGCATTAGATAGATGGAAAACAAAACACTTAAAGACTCTGTCCTCTAAGTCCCCTTAATGACATAAGTGATTTCACTGGAGATCCTTTGAATATTCTAGACTTACATAATTTACGTTTGATGATTATTAAAGGGGGCTTATTTTGCAAAATACACATTTTGCATGTTTTCTTTTTTACCTCCATTTGGGTCTCTGCTGCTTCTGAAAAGAGCCTGAGCACTTAAAGAAAACATGAGTTTATGTTTTTTTATATCTGGAAAATAAGACGAGGGTTTTGTTGTTGACTTTCCACCCAGAAGCCACTTGCTGCACTTTTGTTAGTTGTGTTGGAAGCTCCACTTCTGCTTTTCAAACACGTATTGTTATACAGTTGCACATTTGTTTGCAGCCATTTTCAACAACTTACTGGGATTTAAAGTGACAAGAAGCCCTAAAACGGTTCAACCTGAAAGGAGCTCAGCATAGGCAGAACTGACCCGACTAAAATCTCCTTGTCCAAGAATGATTTTGTGCAGAATAATCAATATATAATAAACATGTCTTGTGTAACCTGTAGACCTACCCTAATCTTTTCCAGGGAGCCTTATAGGTATAAAATTTAAGGGTTTGTTAACATCATACTTGGAGCAAAATTAAATTCCAGTTTATTTTGTGGTTCTGGTTATCATCTTAATGTTGAAAAACCTGCATAGTGATATTTTAGGACAAAGTGGCATAACAATAGATCAAACTGAACAACATTAGCAAACAGTGAGAGCTGTTTTGTAAAACAGCAACGTTTTAGTCAAACTGCACAACGCGAGAGCTCCTTAAATGTTTGTGATAATCCCTCATTATTGAGAGAGACTCACACACAAACTACGTCAGCTGCCGAAGACAGGCGATAAGCTGTGATGGATGGCTGCAACACATACTTTGGGAGGTAATTATAGTATTCATCTTTGTTTTCTCTGCTTTCCTTAGAACCGTTGTTTGATTGCTTGTTTTCTTGTCTTGTTGTGCCATCCTCCCTAATCTCAGCAACTAATTTGGTGACATCGGTGTTGGAACTAAAGCTAGTTCTCATAGTATCAATAAGACAAAAAGACATTTTCATAATTTTCTGTTCTTTCTCCATTTGTTTACATTATGAAACAAAACCCCAGCCCCTGTAAACATGCTGTGCTGCTCCCCTGCATGTTAATGCTCCAGGTTCAGAGGTCCCTTTAAAGGAAGCAGCAGAAGTTATTATGCCGAGGCTGTGATTTACAGGTGCTTCAGCGGTCATTTATGGGGACAGAGATAGGTAGCGGTTGGTGAGAGTTTTGATCACCCTGAAAGATCACAGTTTTAGCCTGTCGGGGCGGAGAATTGTTGCCTGATGGATGCCTTCCATCAAAGCAAAATAGGGAGAAAAGATGTGCCTCTAATCCATCACTTTAAATGAGCAATAGCTTGTTTATACTACGTTGAAGGGTATATAAATAATTACGCATCAATTGAACAGCTGATAGTAAAACCTGCCTTGCCGACTCAATTTTGACCAAATAAATCGTCCAAATAAGATGTCAAGAAATTATTGCCTGCTCCAAATATCTCTGGGGGATTTCCAGCTCACAAATTTTCTGCTGTTTTGTTTATCCAGTCAGGATTCACTTGATTAATAGAATGAATGTTTCTTTTTTTTTTTTTGTCTTAGCTTATGATGCAAACTTGTGAAGATGTCTTACTGTCCTGATGTTCCCTCTCCCTGAGCTCATTAAAAAAAGTGTGTTGGTTTATCAGAAATTAAACCAGGAAAGTGTCTTTAAGTGTGGACAATGGACACTAAAAGTAGGGCTGACAGAGAGCCCTACTGTAGAATTTAAAATCTACATTATTTTCTGTGGAAATTAGCTCCAAATTATTCATAGAAATTTTGCTTCTAAGCCTATTTATTTTCTGTAGAACATATGTAAAATGTTGGCTTGGGAACCTCAGATACCTACACAGAATGCTGCATTTGGAAAGCAGCCAATCCAGAAGTGTCATTTATTTTCCTTTCTGCTGATTGGCTGAACCCTTAAGAGTGGAGATATGGAAAATTGTAGTTATTATCTTTTGTGGCAGTGCTAAGACCTCATATTGGGGTTTAAACTGTTAAAATGATAAGCACTACGGTTCTCACATATTAGTGGATTTTAACTATTTGCAGACAACTGTGGTTTGCTGAGGATCCACTGTTTACACAGCCAATTAAAGTTAGAACTGATGAAGTGGAGCTCAGGCCAAGATAAAGATTAATAGTTGTATGATCATAAAGTTCTGCCTAAATGAAAAGGAAAAAACTGATGATGATGATGATGATGATGATGATGATGATGATGATGATGATGATGATGATGATGATGATGATGATGATGATGATGATGATGATGATGATGATGATGATGATGATGATGATGATGATGATGATGATGATGAGATAAACTTGTACCTTTGCATTCATATTATAAATTAATAAAACAGCCTGCTAATATTAGCAACACAGTTACCATGGAGCTCAGATTGTGATAAATATTAATAGTTGTATAATGCAGAGTGAAAGGAAAGCCTGATGACTCTGCATAAAATTTTTTGTTCAACACAGGAGGCAAATATGAGCGTATACTTTTTATTGCTTACATAAAAGTGAGCAATACTTTTATGCTTGCTTTTATGTAAGCATAAAGTAAGTAACATAATATTAATTTAATCAATAAATTAACTAACTTAATTTGTTTAACGAATTGATTAAATTAATTTATTTAATTCTGAAATAAACTTTGTATGCAACATAAGCCAACACCATTTTGGTTTATCTCCAAAAGAAACACATTTGAAAGAAGAACCTACAAACATTTAACATCCTTCAAGAATAACACAGCAAATAAAATTAAGGTTGTGTCACAACCTCACTGTGGTGTCACAGTTGGATGTCTTTCCACATTAATTCAGACATAAGTCAGAGTTCACAGCAGGACGATAATCCATTCTAGTTAACTGAAACCATCAGTGGCCTCTCTCACAAAATTTAAGAGTCCAGCTGCTCTAACCTTCTCCTTTCATTGCTTCTTATTTCCCGACTAGAGGGCCACTGAAAGATGTCTTGCAACTTAAATACATTAGAAAATGTATTTAATAAAAGGTTTATATATGTGAACTGTAAAGCATTTTTTCTCCAGGCAAAAGTGAAAAAATCTAATGAGTAGTCGTGTACGCATTTGAGGATCAAACGTGGGTTCTGAGCTGTATGAGAAGTTCTGATATGAAGTTTAATTCTTTGTGAAGCATGTCAGACACTTGTACGAAATCAGTTTATTTCAAATAGCAAATCAGATCAAGAAAAAAGTGGCAGAATCTTTGCATCATTTCACATTTATGAAAAAGTTTAAATAAAGACAAATTGTTTGGTGAACAGAAAATTCCACGAATCAGAGAAACCTGGTGGGAGACGGAGACTTAATCTGAAGGATTAGAGATCTGAAGGAGAACTAAGAGGCCAGATTTGAGCAGAATTCACTGCTGGTCCTCAAATCAGAGATTATTCCTTAATATCTGCAAACATATCTCATCCACAGACAGACAGCAGAACAGAAATAAACTCATCTGCACAATTCATTCAGCTGTTGACGTACAAAGTTTAAAGTTTGTGCTTCAGCGTTTTTGTTTAAGCTGACCCACAAATAGTGCTCTGTCAGCAGCAGTAGGAAGAAGTAAAGTATTAAAATACTTAAGTTTTACCATTTGCCTCTCATACAACTGCAGCTAAAATATACATGTGAACATCTTCCTAAGTGATTGTAAGCCTGCTAATTCTTATTTGCCGCCTGTCCTCCTTCGTCTTCCTCTGACTATAAACATTGATGTGTTCAATAAATTTGAAAGAGTCCCAAGAAGGCCGTTGTATCTTGGAGACTCTGCTGCAAAGCTCTGCAGCTGTCCAGGGAACTCTCTTACCATGCAGGTGGTCTGCAGTGGCTTATTTTGCAGTTGGACCATCTGCTTACTTTGCATTTGTGAGAAGCAGTACGACAGCAGGGAATTTCAAAGCATGGTAAAAGTTTGTCATTTTCTTCTTGCATTTCAAGTAGTTACATTTGTATTTCATCAGTGTATCCTCTGAAAGCGAAGCACTTTGTTTTGTGAGACGCACATTAAGAGGCACGGCGCGTCTTTGTGCTCGTCATTGTTAATTACCTTGATGGAAAGCATAATAAAATGCCCGTCATTTCTTCAGGATGAAGGCTAGAGCTGCCAGCAGACATGCTGTACTCAGGTAACAATGACCTGCCATTTAGGTCCACATAAAAAAAGAACAGGACAAGTTTCACGTTATCAGACCTGTTCTGTCTTAAACTGCATGTTCTTTTGGGACTTTATGTAAATGCAGCATTTTTAAAATGATCTCACAGCGGCATGTGTTGTTTCATAATACTTAAGCTCTTCCTGCATCTCTGGACATTATAGATTTATACAAAAATAAGAAATTTTAATTATGATTTCTTTTCTCATTTTACTAGAAGCATTTTGTGCTTTTATGCACATCCCAATATGTCAATATATCTCTTGTAATGTCAAGGACAAAGGGTCAGCAGGTTAAGAATCTCTGTGTTCAAAATTAGTACAAGGCCACAAAACTATCAAAATATAGTCAAAAATCTTGTTTTCAAAGTTCGCTTACTGTGGAAAAAATACAAGCCTAATTTCCAAGTTACATAAAGATGCAATATCCATTTGTATAGTTGCACAGTCAATATTAACAGCAATAATTACATCATTTAGCCTTTTGTCAGGTTTAGTACCTAAACATTCTCTCTAAACATTAATAAGAGCGGAGGACGTGGCCCAAAACGTCTCTTTGTCCGTCTCTGAACCACGTTCTGAAGTACGCTACTTCCTGTAGTTACTTTATTCTCATTGGGGCGGTTCCTAGCTTACAGTGATTGGTTCCTAGCTTACAGTGATTGTCAAACAGGGCTGGTACAAACAGAAACACAGCTGCTAAAACACAAGTCTCTTCTTAAACAATGGAACCATCCTTCATTTCCATATCTTGTTGGTTTTAACTTCAGTTCCCGAGATCCTCTGGGTCATAAACTTCAGTTCTTGTGTCCCTCTAGGTCAGGGGTCGGGAACTCCAGGCCTCGAGAGCCGGTCTCCTGCGACTTTTAGATGTATCTCAGCTTCAACACACCTGAGTAAAATAATGAGGTCATTAGCAGAACTCTGGAGAACCTGGCTGCACTTAGGAGGTCATTCAGCTATTGGATTCAGGTGTGGAGTTCCCTACCCCTGCTCTAGGTCATAAAACTTTGACCCTTAGTCTTTGATATCCTCTCCTGTTAGGTGTCAGCTATTACTCTGGCTTCAGGCCACCTGCTAACATCACCCACACACTCCAAGAGCAGACATAGATTCTCATAGTCCTGAATATTTATATTTGTAATTAACATAAAAACCCCTTTCATGGGAGAAAAATAGGGTTCATTTTTCAAAGTCATATTTTCATTATTATTTATGCATTTATAAATATTTAGCTTCAAGCTAAATATTTAGTTGGCTAATTAAATGTGTAGCTGAGAGAGAAATATTTAGCTTACAAACTAAATATTTAGGGAGGTTTCTGCTCAGCCTTCCTCTGTTAGAATGGAAGTGTGACATTGTTGGTCTACTGCTGTGGAAAATCTTGGAAATGTAGAGATTTAGGACAGTTAGCAGAAGCTGAAGGAGTCTGTGATAGAGGGGTTTTTTTTGTCTCACAAGGAATAAATCTCTTATTTACATCAAACCCTTTCTTTTTAAATTTGTCATACTAATTTGGGCTCTGAAGATTTATTTTAACCTAATAAAATAAATGGGACTTTATCAAGTATTAATTTGTTTTGAGACACCAATGAAAGCCGCAGTTGAAAATTCATAATTTTGCAAAGACACAAGAAATGACTTTTCCTGTCTTTTATTTGCATTTCACAAAGAGTATATAGTATATTCCTCTTGAAACAAGTTTTTCTTCCAAAATAAGTGAGAATAGATGTTTGTCTTTAAAGTCGTGGAAAATATTATTTTTGTTCATTTATATTCAGAGTACAATCCCATTTCCAGCAGGCGGAAGCTGTCTGAATGCTCTTTATAAACTAAGATGAAACCACATCTTTATCCTGCTCGTCCCAGGAGGAAGCAGGGTGGGGGCAAGAGACTTTGACTCAGGGTGGGTTCATGTATCAAATTCTGTTTGATAAGATTTTGTGTTAGACCTTGTTTTGCAACATGCAGGGGAAATCCAGCCTCTCAATTAGTCTGAAGGGCATTACTGCAGCTCCACTCTGACTACCAGAAACTTTAGCACCAAGTCTCACGGAGCACAACTCCAACTTTAAAGCTGCGAGATTTACAATGGTCTAATTAACTTTCCTGAAACTCGCAAGTTTGAATTTTCTTAAGAGCCAAAAGGCTACAGCAGAATAATGATCCCTTCTGGTCTGCTTACCGTTTTTCTTTGAGTTGATGTGTTATTGGTTTAAGGTGCATATGTAACATTTATTAAAAAAAAACTATTTTCTACATATTTGTTAAAAACTGTCTACATGTTATGAGACAATAATATGTGAATAGACTGATTTCCTTCACCCTCTTCCTGAGTTACTGTTGCTGCCTGAATATAAAACTACCCAATCATAGCCAGGAGGAGAGTCTTAGTGCTGTCAATCAACATTATGTACTCACTGATAAATGTGCTAATGGTGGAGAAACAACTTTCTGTTACAGGACAACAGTTTATCTGCAATAATCAGTGGCTGCGCTAACTAGCTTAAGCAGTCATGACAGGCTGTGCTAGCTGTGATTAACAACGCTAAGATCCGCCTCCTGGCTCTGATTGGTTGGTTCTATATAGACCCGTGAGAAGCCAGAGGAGCTTGTTTTTTTTTTTTTTTTTTTTTTTTTTTTTTTTTTTTTTTAGATTATTAAACTGTCACAACATAGTGACAGTTTCAACAAGTATAATAAAATAAAAATAAATTCTGCAGCTTTAAAAGGTGACCCATCTCCACAATTAACAGCAGGAACATGTTAACTTTGTGCATGAATGAACTTTCAGCTGATATTCTGTAGCGTCTTGAAGTATGACTTACAGGAAGCAGTGTCAGGAGGAGAGAGGTCAGAGGTGCATGAGAACAAGGTCACATAGTTTGACGCTTCATGAGTGAGCGCTCAACCGGCAGAGTCTCAGCTGGTCGCCGTCGATCTGCTGTTTGGGCTCATCATCGATCTTCAGTTTCGCTTCAGCATCAGTGAGATTTTGCATGGGTTGAGATTCGCAAAGTGACAGACGAGCTTTTTGTTTCTGGAGCTTCACTGACAAAACCCAACGAGGTACTGGAGCAGAAGAAGCTAATGGACCTGAACTCAAAATAACATGAAGACAGAAAGGAATGCTAGTGACATAGTTATTCAGCAACCTTAAATCAATATTTTTCATGTAGTGAATCTTCAGGTGAGAATCTGTGTTTGTTTTCAGGGAAATTTTCAAATGGTGGTAATCAAGACTTTATCAGCCACAGTTGTATCAGAAGTTTCTAAGTGAATCCATTACATGCACTAGTGGTGTTCAATGCTGGCAACTTAAAATTTTTGTGGGTCAAAAAATGAATTAAGAATATAAATATGATTTATGTTATATATATCTCAGACAAGCAGAAGATGAATGGATGGATAAATGCATTAGTCATAATACTCCGTTGTTCTCTCAGCTGTTTCTTTTAAGGAGCCAACAGACGTCTTTGCACCAACTCAGCTGTAACGATGAACCTGACCATTTAGCAAACACTCAACTTTATTTGAGAATGTGTAATGAAACTCTAATGCAGACAAAAAAAGCAAACGCTGGTCTGTCTAAAAACCTCGGCCTCGTTTTGCTTGCCGTGAACTCTGGTCCGGTCTGAATGAACACCCAGCGGGCAGAAGACCGCTCCGAAAGCAGAACGTGAACTACAACACAGGGCATTCTGGATAAATGCAGCCCCAACAAATGCACATGTTCAGGGCTAACAGGAGAAATGGTTCATTGTCTTTTACCAAAGACAATAGAAAAATCCTACAACCACTAAAATCTGACAGAACACCATTTTTGTTTAGATTCTGTGAAGTTGTGCTCATGTCTTCTTCAGATTTTTGTGTTGTTTCCTTCTTGTTGCAGCACCCCAACGGTCAGCGGGTTTTTCAAAGGCTTTGATTTGTTTGAGATAGCGCAGTGTGAAAGCAAACCACATCCGCTGAAAATATGACAAATGATGCAATTTTGGTTGCTAATTGAACCAGGTCTACCAGAACTTCAGGTGTGAACACATCTTTAGTTTTATTGATTTTAGGCACAATAGGAGTAGATTTCTATGCACCAATCCTTAACAGTCTCTCACTTGTGTCTTGTACAAAGCCAAACAAACTGATACAATTCTTCTAAATAAGAATATAATATGACCACATCATTTTACTTGGGTTCAATTTGGAGTCATGATTGAGCTTTTTATCTTATTTATGCCAATGTTGTTCCAATCAGCAGCACTTCCTCCCCAGAACGCACCTCATCCCAAAACAATCTGGGGGTTTTTTTCATGCAGACGCTCTGGGAAACACGGGAAATCAGTAACTGTGGTAAAAGAAAATGAGGCAATCTGAAAGAAAATGAAGACCAAATTGCTTGCACTTCATCGGCACGCGCTCCTCTGAATACCTCACAAACAAATTGTTAACCGTCAGGGAGAGAGTCCCTCTCCTGGGTTTTCATTTTTAATGTTTCAAATGCTCGTTTTAAGTTTAATTTCCGACAGAACGGAGCAGCTTTCATTGCGGTATAATATTTTAAAATCAGAAAACTGCATCAATGTCAGGAGAGTAGATAATAAACTTCAGCAAGCTGTTGTGTTTTTGTTTAGATTGTTTTTTTTTTTTATCTCTTATTCACTTTTCTGAATAATTAGCTTGAAACTTTGAACATTAGCTTTTAGTAAAGCTTTTCTACATTCACTCTTGGGTGTTTCACTGAACTCCAGCATCTCAGCCTCATTTTTATACCAATTATTAATAGATTTAAAGCTGACAGCCTGAATTTATTTTAATACTAAAGCTGTCCCAAATTTTCTCCAGCTTCAAACATTTAAAGTCCTATTTTAAACTCAAACTCTTAGATCATGTTGACTAAACTGTTCATAGAAAAACATTTTATGTCCCTTTCACATAAAGATGTGTAAATGAGCTCATTTCCTATGGGTGGGAATAAAACTTCATAGTTTTAACAAGACAAATATATTTATTTAGTGTTGTATGTTGTAAAAACCAACGTGTGGAGATGTGATAATTATGTGATCAAAGGCAGCGCTGTGAAAAGTTGAATTCACGACATAGTCATAAGATGGCGAAGCTGAAGTTTTGGATTTAACATCAAACAGGAGTTAAAAACACAATCTTAACTTACATTGTTACATAAGTGGGTTCCAATTTGCCATTTAATAATTAAACAATCAATGGACTTTTGGAGCCAAAGGATTTAATAGTCTGATTTAAGAGAAGTTTGAAGTATATTGGTATTGAACAGTATAGTTAAAAAAAATCAAAATAAGCTCCGACTGAACCAAACCAAATAAAGGAGCGAAAGCTGCGTCACAATCACTCATTCACAAGTGATTGTGAATGAGTGACCCACATTCACAATCACTTGTGAATGTGGCTCTGAGCTGCGAGAACTAAAACAGCTTCCAGCTGAACAGGAAATGGGTCCTGATGCTCACAGGGTTGTTACAGCAAAATGTCAAAAACCAGCCATGACAATCAGCCCCCTGAGCTCCTTTTCACATTTGGGGAGAAACTTCTGACAGAAATCCAGGAGAAATAATCAAAACAACTGGTGAAGTCAATAATAACAGTAAAAGGATGTAGAAATTTGATGGTGAGAGAGAAAGACTTTAATGGCTAATCAATCACCTTCCTGGACTCACATTGTTTCCCTGTAGTCTCAGAGAAAAGCAACTAGACAAGATGGTCTAGATAAAGTTTAAAATGTTAAAACGTGAAACATTTCTAATTAAAAACAAAGTTTGAATCTTTTTGGGGTGAATTTTATTAGAGAGGAAAGTTTAAGGTGTAAATTTGGTCTTCAACATGTAGTTCATTGTAAGAGTTGGTTTTGTTTGAACACTGTAAAAACTGAATCTTATTATTTTTTGTAGTATTTTGTCTAGTTTCTAGTGCAAATATTTTAATACACTTGAAATAAAGCAAAACTCATTTACAGGTAACCTTTCTTTCAAGATGTAGAAGCTTGTTTTAGGTCAATAATTCCTGAATATTAATGAAAAAAGTTATAGTTATAAGTGAAACCATCTCCCATTGCAACAAGATATTTTTTTCTATATTTTTATTTAAACTCGTACTTTTTTGTCAATATTAAGAGAGAATTTACTCAAAACTGTCTCTTATATCTCGGTGAACAGTTATATGTGAGTTATATGTGTCGTATTTCATGTGCAATGAGATATTTGCACTAGAAACTAGATTAAAAATACTTGGTAAGATTTTGTGTATTTGCAGTGGATAAAAACGGAGAAATAAATATCCGAAGAATATGCTTCAGATTGAATCGCAACCTGGTGGAAGATCAGTTTCTGTGATTAAATTTCTCTGTTATATAATCGATGCACAACGTTGCGTCTCTTTTCAATTTGTTTTGACATTTGAACATAGTTCCCAGTATTGATCTTTTTATATATATTTTTTTACAGTGTTAGATTTTCCTTTTAGTCGCTTTAATTGGCTCTTGAAACCATCGGCTGCGGCTGAACAGAATGTGAAGCAGCAGAAAATCAATTGCAGGCAAATATTTTTTTTATTTCGCAGTCATGCTCCATCTGACCTTGCTTGGATCTCATGTTTTCACACACAAACTGACAATCTGTTTGCTCTGGAGAAATCCCTCGTGTCTCTGTCCCTATTAGCAAATAGACTTTGGAGCTTCGCTTAATTTAGCTGTCGGGCTGAACCAAATTCGTCCCCAGAAACAGAAATGGAAAGTTTTAAAATCAGGAGTTGTGAGACGAACTCCCTGCAGAGCGCGATCCATCATCCAGCTGAGTTTTCCTCCAGATAGACTTTAAGAGTTTATTTTATTCATCCATTTACCATCATGCTTTGGGGTTTTGTGGTCTCACAATCTCGTGCATGTATGGGTTTGTGTACGAGACCATGTCTGTAACTCCCTTTTTTCTGGCACGTTAATCCATCACAGCGATACGCCGATGGAGGTGGACCGAGGCGGGAGAATTTCATAGCCTCCAGGAACGTCTAACTATAGAAATTTCCAATGATATATTAATATCTTCATATGTCCTGTGGTATTACTGATGCAGATAGTAAATGCGGTGGATACAACACAATATTACTGCAGTGTGGATGGTTTCCACATATAGAAGAAGTAGAAGACATGGAAAAAAAATGTTTATGCATGAAAGGATGATGGGCAAAGAAAGAGGGTTAAAGGTCATGGAGTTTCATTACCTGGGGTCAACCATCCGAAACCACAAAAGAGTTGGGTCAGGAGGCGAATTGTACACTGCAAAACATCAACATCTCACCAAGTTTTTTTTTGTCTAGTTTCGAGTTCAAAATGTTAGTATAATGTAATAAGACACAGGAAGATACAGGAGTTTGTTTTAAGTCAATAATTATTGACTTAATAATTATTGACTTTTAAGCAAATGTTAAAAGTGCTACTTTCACTGGCAGGTCATTTCATTTACAACATGGGAAAATATTGTTTTAAGTTAAACAATCTGCCAGTGCAGATAGCACTTTTACATTATTATTAAGGAATTATTGACTTAAAACAAACTCCTATACCTTGGTGAAGAGTTACTTATGAGCTAGTTTGGTCTTATTTTGAATGTCCTCACTGTATATTTTTAGTGTTTTTAATGTAAAATCAACAGCGGCAGTAAAACATGGCTCAGAAAATGTTGCAAAAAGAACAATCTGGGAAAAACATCAATTTAAATGGATGAGCTCAGTTTTGAATCTGACTACTGTAGTTTGAAATGCTGGGTTTAGGTCAGCTTTGCTTCTCAAATGCCAAGGTTAAGAGCCGTTTAATGCATGAAAGCAGAAAGCTGAGGTAATGGAGGCTGACGGCAGAAGGTGATGGCGAGACGGCGAGGGCCTGCTGCAGGAGCGGGGAGGCCGGGGGAGCGGACCAGGCAGAGGTCAGGAGGTGACGAGCTTGAAAACCATAACCTTAGCACCAGAGATGACTGAGCAGAGTGGGAGAAAAGCTCTGCTTCATGCAGGTAGAGGCAGAGAGGGGGAGTTGAGGAAAAACAGAGCTGCGTTCAGAAAATGAACAAATAGAACATGCCTCTCTGTGTTCCGCCTCTCCAGACATCGAACAGATGCTTCAGAGCTGTCAGATAAATAAGATGTGGTGCACAGCTGGAACATCTGTCCATTGTCTCCTGAGTTATTTTAGCGTACTAGTTAGATGTGCACAAACTCAGATCCAGCACACGCTCCCATAATTTTATACATTTAATAAGTTGGAATAATAGTCTGGATGACAGCAAATAAACAGTACGTTTATCTGACTAAGCAGTGAGTACATGAGGTTGATTGGCAGTGCTAGGGCCCTCCTCCTGGCTCTGATTGGTTGTCTTTGGTCGAGAGCGCTGCATTTCTTCAAATGGCAACAGCAGCACAGGGAGAAGGTGTAGGAGATTTATCTTTTCACTGATTATTTGTCTCATAACAAACTCTAGCACCAAAACAAGCATTTTTTTTTCTAAAAGTTCCATACTGCAACTTTAAAGTTGCATTTTTGAAATAAAAATGTTTTTAATTGGTCTATTTAAAATTAAAATTCAAGTTAAAAAAAACAGGCAGGTTTAATTTTACCTCAAAAAAATGATGTTCATTGTTTTGAACGTGGCTGTCTCTCCCAGATTCCAGTGGTGGAGAGGAAGACGGGCCCCGAATCATGTTCTGCTTAAGGCCCCATACCATCTTGGGCCAGCCCTGTCCGACCCAGAAGCTGGGGAAGAATGAAAACATTGACCCTGTGATGGGCTCTCTCAGGTGCCCCATCATTACCACTTTGCTTCCATCAGATGGAATATTTGCTCGTCATCCTGACTGTAAATCAGGCAGGTTCAGGTTTGTTTTGAACAACCGCCGGTTGCTTCAAGGCTCCGGCCGGCAGTGATTTTGGAAGCTTGTCAGACACTGAACGCTCGGCTGCTGCCACAGCTGCAGCTTTCACACGCTTTCCTACTCTGCAGTTATGAAACGCTCCAGATGAAGCTGGAATTGATTTCCCCATATGACTTTAAGAGCGAGGCCGCTGCCTGGCTGAATGGCTCTTCTCTGCGATAGCTGTCCCTCATGACCTCGGCCTGCAACGGTGAAGTGAAATGGTGATATTTTATAAGTGGCCAGAGGGGCTTTGTGCAGACGCCTATCAAAGGGCTGGGATTATCCAGGACACTCAGATGTGTGTGTGCGTGCATACGGGTATGTGGGTGTGTGTGTGTGTGTTGTTTTTTTTTCATCCAGTCATCACTGTGAGACATGCGTTTACAGCTTCACGTTATTTGCTGTCTGGTAGCAGCAGATGGTGATGGACTCCGTCTCAAGTGGGGGTTTTTTATCGTTTGTTTGTTTGTTTTTTTCACTCTCCCACTTTGATAGACTGAGAGGCATTGACACGTGGATTCAAGACACACTGCAACAAACAGAAGCACAGAGCACTTTAATCTAAAATTGGCTTGTCATGGGCTTTATGAGATTTGCAAAGACAATAAAGCTGTTGTCTATTCTGGACTAAAGCGACGTTCGCCAGCCCCCCCTCATCCTGTCATGTGGAGACCCAATAAATAAAAGCACTTCATCTTTTCTTCTCCGCAGGTGGAGTCTCCGCTGGCAGTGGACGCGGTGCTAGGCGAGGCGTCGCTCTCCGTCACAGACGACAAGGTTTCCATCACGGAGCTGCGGGTTCACACCGTGTCGGGCCTGACCCTGTCCCTGCAGCCCAGCCCCGGCAACAGCCACACCATGGTGGCCAAGGCGTCCGGTGTCCAGACGCTCACGGCCCTCAAACAGGTAACAGCAGCAATGATCGGCCTGAGGGGAACAGGAGGCTGGAAAATAAAATACTACCTGAACGACTCTGACCCAGTATGAAAAAGTTAACAGCAGGGATTGTGTGTGCTTGTTTATGTTACTTATTAAGGACATTATCTGATATATTCACTTACTTTCTAAGGAGACAAAAGTTTATAAATTCTGCTTTCGCATTACTTCTGTTTTAGCAAAAAAAGAAAATAATGTTTACCATAACAGTTTAGCTTAAATTTTGTTATACCATGATTTCCATGTTAACACAAATTTCTGTTTGTTAGCATATTTTTGTTGTTAGCATAAATTTTATTTTTGCCATAATTTCTGTTTTGGCATAAACTTCTTTTTTTTACATGGGTTTCATTGTGGCTTTTGTATTTTGTTGACCTTCCTGGGCCACCGTAACAAAATGAAACAAGAGCAAAAGACTAGCCAACATTAAGGTGGATCTTTGGAACCAGACTGTCCTCTGTCACTGCTGGTGTCTCTATGCATAGAGGACAACAGCTGTTGGGAAGAGCGGCCTACTTGAATCTGTCCTGTGGTCCAATTCCTGCTGACAAGACAGACGGAGGGAATTAGTGTCAACATAAAAAACACCAAAAATTCAGATTCAAACATTCAAAATTTGCTGCAGTGTAATGCCATTAGCTCACTGTAGAAAAAAAAAACCCAGTCACCTTTTGTCCATGGACAAAAGTTAGCCTTTTCTCTAACTCGTTCTGGTCACACTCCGTCTATCTGGAGTTGTTTGGCTACACAGGGAATGTCTTGGTGAAAAGACAACTGGGTCGGCTGCATTGCTGCAGGCAGACCGTGGTCAGTGAGAGGGTTTTGGAGAGTTGACTGCATGTTTTCTCCCTGGACATCTGGAGTTGGCCTTTTTCCCAGTGACAGAGATGCTGCAGGTGAGAACAGAATCCAAATCTTACCAAGTATTTTTGTTGTCCAGTTTCTAGTGCAAACATCCTAGTACACTTGAAATTAGACAAAACTGACCAACGTGTAAGTTTTCAGGAAGATTTTAGGATCTTATTTTAAGCCAATAATTCCTTAATGTTTATTTTTAAAAGTATTAGTTCCCCTGGTATAATATTTGATGAGTCAATACTTCTTCAATATTAAGAGAATATTTACTTAAAACAAACTCCTATATCTTGTTTTAAGCAAACAGTATAATGTTAGTTTAGTCAGTTTAATCTTATTTCAAATGTACTAAGATATTTTCCCAATAAACTATGCAAAAATACTCAAATTTGTTGTTTTTGCAGTGCAAACCAATCCCATAAGCATCATGGCCACATCATGTTGATGTCCAGAATGCTTGGTCATTTTTATCAACATACAAATGAAAGATGAGATTTAGTTTCTGCTTACTTAAGTATTTAAAATGCAAACAAACTAACTGGTCACTAATGAAATACAGAATCCTTCAGGATCAAGACCTCAGACGTTTTTATAATAATTCCTAGTTTATTTCAACTGTGTGGTGAAATAAATTTGTTCCAAAGGTTGTCAACAAGCTCGCAGCAGTTCCTCTTCTAAGCAGTGAAGTGCTTCGTGCTGTCAGTGTTCAGCGGCAGTCAGGGAGGATGCCAGATAAAAGCTGAACTAATAAGTTTCCACTCTGTTCCTTTACAACAAACTCAATACCAACTGAGCCTGGAGCAAAAACACTCCTAAAATATGTCCAAATGTATTCCACAAGATGGATTTTGCTCTTCAAATTAACAGCAACGATATGTAGATTTTGTTTCATTCATTTGTGCAAAAGCAAAAGGCATAGAGAGGTGGATCTGTGGGAAGGATTAATTGGGATCCTCGCTTCACCCAGAATAGAATGTGAACATGTGTTCGCCCTCCTCCAACGTTGCTAAAAATGCAGTAACATCCGCAAAGAGCATGAGTGAAGGAGAAGCAGGCATTAAATCCCAATTTTTTCTGCTTTCTGCTTCTTGGCCACCTTGAAATTTAATTATTGTAATGTATTGTCCTAAGTGCTCTCCAAGGCCAGGCCATAAAAGGCAGCCAATTTCTCCGGCGGCACATCTCTCGCCAGGCTGCTGGCTGAAGCTATTTCAAGCCATTTGACTTCGTTTCACTGGAAAACTTTCTAAATGTCCACTATTGTAGAAATGAATGAAACACATAAATCCTGATAGACGTTTACAAAAAATGCCACCTTTGCATTTTTCGCCATCGTAAACCAAATGCAAATTATCCCTAAATCAACGTTTTTCTGCTGATAAACTGTTATGTAGGTTATCTAGAGTTCTGTGCAAATTATGACATTTTTGTTTAGTTCTGCAATGTATTGCCTAAAATCATCTCAGTGCTGCCCTCCGTTGGTTGAACTGTGGTTACTGCAGGTGAATTATCCTGTTAGCGTTTTGGTCTGAGTCAGATATAAAATGTTCTCTCTCAGACACTCTGTAAGCGCCAAGTCAGGGGTTGGCGTAGCAAGCATCACCATGGCGATAGTCGCTAGACCAATCCCCTCTGCTCATCCCCACACTTGACCACGCCCCCTGTTGTCTTGACTCCGCCCACTTTGGAATTTCTCTAATTTTGTCAGGGTGGCTTATGCTTCCACAGGTGGATAAATTACACTTGAAATAACAGAATCCAAGTCATTTAGTCACAATCTAAGATGGTGCAAATGTTTGCTCAACTCATGCATATTTTATAATGCAAGCTGTTCCGTTTAGGCATGTAATAAGAGTGAAACTTAATCAAATGAGCTCATGGAAATGATGACATTATATGGATTTATAGAAGCAGATGGTTCTGATTCAGTGCATTATTTATAATTGGAGCCATATTATTGCTTTTTTACTGAGATTACAGATTTCCTTTTTAGAATTGCGTCTCCAACCCTGAAGCAAAATGGGTATACATTTGTTAGACACCTTCTGAAATCTGTTGAAACAAAATCCTGCCTCTCTTGTCATCAGTCTTGGATGTTAGCTGACGTTTAAGCCCGCTGCTAACAGAGGACACTATCAAACCCTGCTTGATTACAGGGATGGCAGAACTCAGTCTGTGGCAGATTTTCATCCAATCTTTCTCCAGAGAGAGCACAGACATAAAGAGTGAAAGAAAAGAAGAGATGAGACAAACACAAAGAGACAGACTCATCATTTGATGCACATACTGATAGCGCGTCTTTGTTGGCATCTCTTTGTTTACCAGCACAACCAAAGTCAACCTTGAAGCTGGTTTGTTCTTGTGCTCATCAGAGACAAGAAGTTCCTTTGCATGTCGAGACTTTAATTTGGGGAAGACTGTCCGGTTGTTTGAGAAAATCTCCTGAGGTTTTGGGAATGGACTGTCAAAGATGCTCAGAGTAAGGATTGTGAACGTTCCTCTGAATGATGTCAATACAGGAAGAGTCCACAGCTTGTCATCAGAACAGCTCTCCCCTATTAACCCTTTAACAACATTTTACCAGCATTTCACTGAAAAGTGTAGCTCCTCCTACAATGAGCTCAACAGATGAGCAGTTCCACCACGTGTTTGCTATTTGCTACTGGCTAGTCTGAAGGAGCAAAGTCAGGAAGGGCTGCTCTGTGAGGTAGAAGCTTGGAATCTGCAGTTCCAAGGAGGAGCTGTGCCTCAAAGGCGGGTCTAAGTCCACCTAGGAATTTTGCTTAGATGAATCGTTGCCTTGGCGATAAAAGAATTTCTCAAACATATACATAAGAATAAACACAACACTTCAGGTATGTTTTTTTTCTTTTGTTTTTTTGTGTGAGAATAAATTGATTTTACATGTTAGTTCCCCCGTAACAAAACATTTGAGTTATCCGCGGTTCACGCTGAAGAACTAGGTTTTCCTGGTAATCGATTTTCTGTTGTGAACTGATTTAAACAAAAAATATTGTCATCTAATGAAGACATATTTTAAGCCAAGTGTCCTGTATGAGTTGGTAAATGATGTTGCTGCTCTGTTTCAGCTGCAAGTTAGTGACGCAAACAAGATCCAGTCTGGTTAAAACTGTTTTCCTTAATTCCCCTTGCTGCAGAACTCGACAGCCATGACACGTTTGTTTGACAGTAATCTTTGCAAACCTGCTGCTGTAGCTCTGCTTCCTACTTAAAAAATAAAAGAAACCTTAAAGAGAATGTCTGCAAATAATTTTGTGCTCGTTCAGAGGAACGCACAGGAAAAATCTAGCTGAATTTATTGACTGAGATCAGAAACGGAAACATTTAAAGAACCGCTACTAGCTTATTTAGCCATCTTATGCTCATCTGTTTATTATCCTCTAATGTTATTATGACCTAATTTACTTGACAGCTTCTCTAAATCCAAAACATTTTTATTATTGTTGACCTTGACATGATGCTGTTCTGTTGCATCTTGCTGTTTTCTGGTATGGCATCAGATCACATCAACGCACTCACTGTTAATTATTTATGGAGGACTGGTCCTGTCAAAATTGGCAATAAATATAGAAATTGTTAAATGGCTTGATAAAGTAATTAGTGTAGAAGGGTTTTTACAGAACTTTACCAGAAACATTAAGAAATATGGCAAAATTATGTATATGCCAAGTGATTTACAAAACATTAAAGAAAATCTTTTTTCCTTTACTTTTCTGGCATCTGGACTGCAGAAAACGTACACGTTCAAAGGAGCCGATGTGCAGCTCAAACTTCACAAAAACCTGCAGTTGTAATAGTTGAGGCCCTGGCATTGTGTGTTCCTGACTACATGATACACAGCAGACAACAAGGTCCTGTCTTCAAACTTCAAATTGTTTTTTATAACTCTTTTCTACAAGAAATCACTCAAGTTTCTTCTATTTCAGCAAAAAGTTGTAGACCCCAAATAAACTCGAAACCAGGTCTTGTTTTATATTGCTACAATGAAATGAGCTCAGTTCATTTGCCTTGCTAATTTCAAAGTCCACAAAATAATGCAATTTATTTGAACTTATTCATGCACAACTCTGACAGACGGATCCTAAAATTTGAAAAGCCCTTTTATTTAGACCTGGTACAAGTTCTTCTAAACTTCTAAAATGTTGAGAGCAATGTTTTTATTGATTTGTACAAATAGAAAGTTTTCCTTTTGACCTTGTTTTTTTAGATAACTTGACATCTTGTTGTTCACTTGATGTAAGTTAACCGATCCCCCTAATGTGTCCCATTTAGATATTCTTTGATCAGTTTTTAAAATGCCTTCAGACATCTTAAGTAGACAACCAATGACAATATTTTGGGAGTTTATGAATTTTAAACTTGTTAACAATCTACGCATCATGTACTTTGTTATATTTATATTTGTGTCTCTGCTGCTTCTAAAACAGTCCAAGCACTAAAAAAACCACCCAGTTGTTTTTTTGGCAATATTTTTATTTTATTTGACCTTTATTTGTCCAGGTTGTCCCATTGAGATCTAAGATCTTGTTTACAAGAGAGACAGACCTGTTTTAATAAAATAAACAATATTACAAACACAGCAACAAAAATAACTTAAATGTTTTGGGGGGTTTTTGTATGGAAAATGAGCCATTTCAAAAACCTCCTTATTGGTAGCATTCGACAAGCACTGCATTGTTACCTAGTAACCTTAGTGAAGTCCATACCGGTTACCTAGCAACCCAAGCAGAGCTCCAGCATACTTGGTGAGCTGTGGGGTTTTGCTGTATGCGCTGTATAATGGATGCTGAAGAAAAGTGTTTTGTTGTTAAATTACCATCTGGAAACCACTTGCTGCATTCTTGTTGTTTGTACAGGAGGCTCCATTCCTAGTTTTCAAAGATGTACAGTTGTGTAATTATGCATCTTTTTGCAGCCATTTTCATGTCCAAGTGTAAACGTTGAGTTTGGAGTGGGATGGCCAGCAGCAGCTTATTTGGATTTAAAGAGACAAGACACCCAAAAGCAGCTCATTCTCATAGGCAGAACTGAGCAGACTAAATTCTCATTATCTAAGAATGATTTTGAGCAAAACAATCTGTTAAACATGTCTTATATAGGGCATGCTGTGGTGGCGTAGGGGATAGCGCAACCCACATTTGGAGGCCTTGAGTCCTCGACGCGGCCGTTGCGGGTTCGATTCCCGGACCTGATCAACATTTGCCGCATGTCTTCCCCCTTCTCCTTCCCCCTTTCCTTCTCAGCCACTGTCATATAAGGGACATTAGAGTCCACAAAAAGACCCCCTGGAGGCAAAAAAACAAAACATGTCTTATATAGCAGCTATTCTAATAGAATAGACCTATTCTTACCTTTTCAAGGAAACATAATAGGTCATCTTTAACAGCGGTAAGTAAATGGAAAAGAGAAACTTGCATTCATATGAAATCTTGCAAAGGGTCAAAACTTATTTTTGTTGAAACTAGAAATGTAATCTGTCTCTCTTCTCCCTGACAGGAGGCCAGTTTGTCTGTCTGGATGCTGTTCAGCGACAACACCGCCGCCCCTCTGACTTACTTTGATCTCAAAGACTACAACCTCAATGCCTCTACTCTGGACGACAAAGTTGTGTCAGTATCCCAGGAGCCACAGCAACGGTGGCCTGTGGTGGTAGCAGAAGGCGAGGGATCAGGAGAAATGGTGCGTGTAGAGATGACCATCTGCGAAGCCTGCCAGAAGACCAAACGCAAAAGCGTCATTGCATCTGCTGCAGTTTATGTCAAGGTCCGCTTTGGCCCAGAGGAAGACTCTGAGGAAGAAACGACCACAGAGGGTGAGATTGAGCTGGCATCTGTCACCAGGCGGACAATCATTGATCCCAACATCAGTGGAAGAATTTATGATACTTCTAATGAGCAGCCAGCCAGTGTTCCCATTGATTACACTAATTTCCCCACCATTAGCAACCAAGAGCAGCCGACTGAGAGTGATGAAGAGGAGGGGGACGATTTTGTGCATTCGCCACGCAACATGACTGATCTTGAGATTGGCATGTATGCTCTGCTAGGCGTCTTCTGCTTGGCTATATTGGTGTTTCTAATCAACTGCATTGTTTTTGTGCTTAAATACCGCCATAAGCGCATCCCTCCTGAAGGCCAGGCCAACATGGACCATTCTCACCACTGGGTGTTCCTTGGAAACGGCCAGCCGCTCAGGGCCCAATGCGACCTGTCTCCACAGCAGGTGGAAAGTCCCAGCAACCCTTTGGAGGGTGTACAAACTTGCTGCCATGGGGACCACCACAGCAGTGGCAGTTCCCAGACCAGCGTTCATAGTCAGGTCCATGGAAGGGGTGATGGCAGCTCTGGTGGTTCAACAAAGGATAACGGCGAGGAGGCCAGTTCACCCACCTCCAAACGCAAGAGAGTCAAGTTTACCACCTTTACCACCCTCCCCACAGAGGAGCTGCCCTACAACTCCATCCCCATAGCAGACGAAGAGGACATTCAGTGGGTTTGCCAGGATATGGGCTTTAAAGACCCGGAGGAACTCCATGATTACATGCGCAGAATAAAAGAAATAGCCTAAGATTGGAGGTGCATTGCGAAAGCACTGCTGTCGACTTTCTAAAGAGACAGTTCCTTTCTATTTTTCCCCTTTTTTCAAGCAAGTGAAAGATGGTTTTACACAAACTTTAAGGCCAACAATTGTTGTTCTGATTAGGGTTTGTTCCATGTAGTTTGCACAGTGCTGTAATCTCATACATCCTCACACAGGAGAGAATGCAAGAAGCCAAAGACTCAACCAGAGGATCTCAATCACAAGAGACGTCTCTAAATCTTGGCTGTAGGAAACATGTTTCACTTGGAAGCTGAGCCATGGATACATATGAGAGCTGCTCCAGCTCCAGTTTTTCAGGATTTAACTTTTACAAAATCCTGACACGGACAGGAGTACAAGGGTTAATGTGTTTCAGTGGCTCAGCAGGACTCTGCAGTACTGTACCTACTCCAAACAAAGAGGCCTTTGATGAACAAGGAACTGTCAAAGACTCTAATTAAAACCTGTTTTAAAATAATTTTGTTTTTGCCAAAGTAGAAAAAGCATTCTTTTACTGGCAAAACCTTTGTTGTCGTCGGTGTAGCACATTCATGATTTGTACTCATCTTCATTAGGTATTTTTTCTACATTTCGTAGGTAGATGAAAGCAGTGCCCTACTACAGTTCCTGGTGTTCCTGACAAATCTGATGCCTTATAAAAATGGTCACAGTTCACTTATATCAGTGCAGACACTGTTTTCTCACTGTTAGGAGGCTTGAGTACAGCATTAAAGTAAAACACTACAGCTATTCTCCAGCCTGAAGAGATGAGCGTCGCATGAAAAGGTAACCTAAGGCACAATCAGCCAACTTTTTCCAAATTTGTACATGTTTATAATGTAATTAAACAATTATTCATACACATTAATAAACTAAATGTTACCATGCTTTACACGCATGTCATGTTGGGCTTACATACATACAGACATTCCTCTTTGTATATAATTGTCAAACTGGAGTTGCTTAAAATGTTACAAGTTTCTTTCTCCAAGGAGGAGAAATGGGAATCTGGTTGAACTCTTGGGATCTTTAGAATCTTGTGGTCGGTCAAAGTTTCTCCACTGTATTGCTGTGACAGATGTAGGTTTTTATTGCTCTGGAATCTCATTTGACTGTTCGATGTGGGAATTTGCTATGCAGAAGTTTTAACAGATCAATATTTTTGATGATTCCTTTCCCTTTTCAAGCTTTGCAAGCCTAAGCTTTGAGAATGTAGGAAACTGAGAAATACACCAATTGAGCTGTGTTTGAACTGCTGTGTTTGAACTGCCTTGTCATTCACTCTTAAGTCATACATATTGTAGCAACGTTCAACTTTCTCATCCATTAGAATGCTAATGTTTCCATACTAACTTTGATGCAAGTGTTTTTGTAACCCAGGAAGCTTCAGCTAACATAAAAAATATATCAGGATTTTTCAGCTTAATAATGTCCAGAGATGCTTATTGTCTCAAGTTCAAAGTGACTCATGCTCAAATTCATTAAAGTTCAACTTGAGATGTTAGTCAAAACCGCAAAATTTGCCGACCATCAGCTCAGATTTAAGTTAGCATTTTGAGGTTTTTATAGCAAATAACTGGGACTATCCTCCACAATTATGAAGTGTTGTGGCAGTGAAGTGTCTGTACCACCATCCCCTGCTTGGTTCTCTAATGAAAATGTTATTTTGACTGAGTGAACATTTCAAACACAGCTCTGAATACATTCTGACTGAGCACAGCCTCCTCTAAACTCCACAGAAATGTGAAACACCCTTAAAGAAGGTCACTGAATATATTATTGATTTTCTTTCATCATTTACATCACAGCCATTTCATGCTGTCCCATTCTTTTAGCCGCGTCACGTTATATATGAATTCCATGTTTTATTAATAAGTTCCAATAAACTTGGAATAAATAAACTAAAGCTTGCAAAGTTGCCCCAAACTAAACAATATGAGCAGGACCACAGTGAGTTAAGGAACAGCCGGACCAGGATGAAGGAAAGAAACTGTCGCCGCTGGCTGTGTGAAATGTGAAGGTGTATTCGTGAGGTTGTGTTCACTTTACAGACGAGCCAGATCAGCTGAAATCAAGCCATCTTTTTTAGTTGTGTTAATTGTTGCTTTTTAAAATATACCTGACACTGAACCTAAATATTAGTCAGAGAATTAAAGAACTTTAGAAACTGAGATTTCAAACAGAATATCACCGTCCAGAAAGATAGTTTTCATTTCAGACGGTGTTTCGTTTTTCTAGAGATGACTTTTGAAGATTAACATTTTTCCAGCTCTGATCTCACATGAAACATATTCATCTCTCAACCATGAGATGAAAAATGACTTTCTAGGACGGTTTCCTCTAATTCCCTACACTGGATTTTAAGGGCTTTGATTTTTTTATTCCTTTCACCCAACTTACTGATTTTACCTTATTAAAGTCCCTTTTATAGTCGGCATCATCTTACCTGCTTTCATTCCCCATGTTCTTAAATTAGACACAATCCAGAAATATTATGCAAACACATGTTTCACAGGAGGAACTGAAACAGACGTGTTTAATTCTCTCAGCTTGACATTTGCTATTTGATTGTGTGGCAGTTACATGGTGGAACTGTTTGCTAACAATGTAAATATTGGAACAAAACCGGCTTTAATTTAGCTTAACATTTACAACTATCAGTAAAATATTGCTTTAGCTCGTCCACATGTACATAGACTCACAGTTGATATTCATGAATCCTGGACTGAGTTTACTGTACTTGCTTTACTGCATGCCCTCTTTATGTTCTGTGTGAGAAAAACGAATGAGCGGTAAAAATGTTTTGATTGCAAGGTGAAACATTACTTTTGGGGTGTCTAAAGATGCGTTTCGACTGTAGACCTTTTTATCTAGAAGCTATGTTCTCTCGACATTTTCTCCAAGGGAAAGTTTCAAGAGAAGTTTAGCAACAGAAAACAGCCCTGATGGTCAGGTAGGATTTTTAAGATCACTCCGAACATTCAAGGTGGGTTTACAGTCACTGGTTTGTATTACAGATCATTACTTCATTTAATTCAGTGTGGAATTATTAGTGTTGTTTGTCGTCATGCAGAATAATCATGGACTACTTTTCTGTTGTTGGAGGGATTTTACTTTTGGCCTTTGCCTTTTTTCTGTATCAGCTGCCAAAGTCGCAGGTAAATAAGGCACTCTGTAGCGTTTCCATGACAAATGTGCACAAAACTTAGTCAATATACCACTAATGTAAAAAAAAAAAAACACACAATTTTGCAGTTGCAACACTTCCATTAGATAAGAAACGTGATTGAAATCACACATAAATACGTTTGTTTATGCAGTGTCATCTGGTCGTTGATCATGTGACTCGTGTGATGAAAAAAAAATGTGTTTCCACTGCAGTTCTGGAAAATAAGCCAAATTTTATTTGAGGAAAAATGGGTTAAAACTTTTTAATGGAAATGATTTTTGTTTTTTTTGGGGTTTTTTTCTAAATTGACTTGTTTCCATCAAGCAAATATATTTTTGAAATGTCAAATTGTTCAATTAGATTGTCAGTAGAAATGCAGCTAATGATGCCAAAGTTAATTTGAACAGCTTTTTGCCACGTTTGTTTTAGTGTAACTGCTGTTAAACATTTCTAAGCTAATTGTTTCACAGCAGTTGGTCTAGTTGATGCTAAAAATGGCTTTGTAATTTAAAAATAACTTCTCTTCTTCCTTGTTATGTATTTTCATGACATTTAGAGAAATTTTACTTAAATTTTAAAATCCAATTACTGTGAAAAATTCAGAGGTCAATGTGTCAAAAATGTGAAATTCTCCCTTTTCATCTCAACAGCTATAAAATGAGCCAATTTGCCATTTCCATAAAGTTTACAGTTATTTACTGAAGCTGTAAAAGAGTGAAGATTAATGTTTTATGTCAATCGAAGCTTCACCAGTTACACTTCTCCATAAAGTTTAAAATGATTGTACTTATGTTTTATAATGTAGCTATTATGAAAAAATAGGTTTAATTTAACTGTTTTTGCTGCCACAGACTAAGAGGCATTTGGTGTAGTTAAATTAACTTTAAAACTGTTTTTCTGTATCACTGCGGGGAAAAAAGAAAAAAGTTTCATAAAGTTTCCATGTTTTTAATACCTATTACACATTCCCATGAAGTTTTACCTATTTTTTATACAAGCATTGTGAAAGAATCCAGTTAAAATTCAGACTCCAGTTTCTAATCCCAGAAAGAATTTATTTTTTCTTTTCGACATCTACCGTTAGAATTAATTTTAAAGAGTCACACATTTTTATGAACTTTGGTTTTACTTATATTTTAGAGTGTAAATGCTGTAGAAGACCAAAAGGTTAATTACTGTGGAACTTTGCCATCTCAAATGAATCTACTTTTTCCTTGTTACACATTTCTGTGAAGCTTTTGAAGAGTGTTTTCTTATCTTTTAGGATGTAGAATCCAGGAAATAATCAGAGATTAGGATTTTATTGCTGTGGAAAATTGAGGAAGAACTACTCTTGTCGGCCATTTTAATTTTCCTCTTCTTAACAAAAGCATTTAGACGGGGCTGAAGTAAACCTGACAGATTATAACAGATGACTACAGTAATTACAGTCGAAACGCATCTAAGGTTTGCTTACCGTTCAACCACAGCATGAACTTCATTTATCAGTTCGTCTGTTCAAATTGTTTCTGTTTTTTCTTTAAATTTCAGGATGAATGTCAATGTCCCAAACAAACCAGACAGTTCTGTGTTAAATGTGACTATGAGCCCAAACTGCTGACCGTTGAAACACAAAGTAGAAAATATCAAACAGCTTCTTAATTCTGAATTTCCCTGACTTGTTCATGCATTAAATATTCAACAGTTAGATTTTTTCCTCTTCATGCATTTTGTCTTTATTTTTTATTTTTTGTATCTTGCTCTTGTTTTTGTGTTTTCTTCAAGCTGCTAACAGAGACTCCTTACAGTATGTAAATGAGAATTTTGAATTGTATTCCCCACCCTCACAACCACACAGTGAACTGTGCACGACATTCACGGCTCCAGTTTTCCTGGACCAAGTTACCACCACACTGACTATAATATTGTAATGTACAGAGCACTGTTAAATTTCCTGTATCCTGCTGAAAATAGACCCTTGTATTTTCCTGTTAAATGTAAAGTACTAAAGAGAATCCAATACACAAGAGAAACTGTGTCTGTTTGACTTTCTAAATAGTGCAAAACACCCACAAAGACGAGGTAAGCATTCCTGCTGATTTTTTGTTGCTTTTCTGTTGGAACAGTGGGGTAAGTAGCCTCTTGTGAGACCAATTTGACCATTTTTCTCTGCCTGGTTTGATCATATCCAGGCTGACATCCAGCTGGTTTTTGAAGTGAATACATCATTGCTTTCCACCCGTCACTGTGCACAGTTTGGGGACCATCCAACAATTCCAGCAGCAGTGGGAAGACGCCATGTGTGACGCTCTGATGGACAAAGTCCACAGTAAGAGGTGTCTTCTTTAACTCCTGGTCACTTCATTGGGTCCCTTAAATTAAAGGCATTTAGCGATTTATTTGAAAAATACAAAAATTGAATTGAATTTAATTTAATTAGTTAAATAAAATATTTGCTCTGTGTGTAAACGTACCGAATTCAGCACATTCTATATTTCCAGGCCAGTTGATGGTAAAACAGAAATAATTAAAGATTTGAAAAAAGCACAAAAATGTTTAGATATTCACTGCTTTAATGTTCCTTTAGACTTCATCGAAGCTTTAAAGATAGAATTAGAAGACTTGCAAACTTTTATTTCTATATCTTTACAATATATATGTAAAGCCCATGTGAAAATTTGGTGTAAAAATCACAGAGCTGAATGCATGCTGTCATCTGAGTCGAATTACTTGTAAACGAAAATTATCCAACAACTAATTCTTCTGAAAAATTTCAGCACACCTACATAAATACTTTGCTTTCTGTGCTTTTGTTAATGAAGTTTTGGAGATCGAAGATTACTGAGACGCTCGAGAAAATAATTCTAAATTATACTCTTCCAATGAAAATGTAAAATCACATTTTTTTGCCGGGGTTTTTGGAAAGTAGCGGCAGATGACGCCGTCTGGATGGAAATGCTAGAAAACTCTAAACACAATTAACTATTTAACGAGACACTAGTGAGCAAAAATCTTGATTTCATCCTCTATTTCTCAATATTCCACTGTGAGACTTTTGTACCTTTTCAATAGGATTTCAGTATTTCTGTATTTCTTCCTCCTTTCTGGAGATTTTCTTACAGACTTTTCAGCTTCAGTCCATATTAAAGTGAATATTTCCCTGTTTACATCACCGTATCTCTGATTTATGAATTATTGAGGCATTCTACCCAAATAAGTAAATCAATAAACTAAACGTGCATTGATATGAACTGGTTTAAGAAAGCAAAATTGCCAAAGCAGACGTATGACTTGGTAAGACTCAATAATCTTTGTCCTTCTCAAGAGAGATGAGAGGTAGTGAAGGTGATCAGCTGAAGGATGAAGCATTTCTCAGCTCTGCTCTCAGGTCTTAGGCCTGACTTTTCTTCTATCCTCTAGTTTTTCACCTTTACTCATGTTTTTTTTTATTTTTTATCTTGTTTTTTTTTTTTTTTTTTTTTTTTGGCGTACTGCCCAACATGCTGTCACTGAGACAGAAGAATTGAAAGGTAAATAAGCAAAAAGAAAGAAAACCAGACCAGTGTGGGGATTTAGAAAGAGTTCTTTCTCCTGTGAGGAAGATTATGAAGACATGAAGCGTACCACACTGTCAGGGTCACAGGTTTTATTAGGGAAAGGGGAAACGTTGGTATTTGTAGCTGCATTGATTCTTTTGGTTTCAGTATTTCAGAAATACTGAAACCAAAATGTTTCTTCATTTTTTTATTTTACTTTTGTAGGCACAGCTGCATAGAGTTTCACAAAGAAAGCTGAACATGCACCAATATTTTACTTTTCTTCAGTTTTGAACAGCATGTGTTAAAATTAAATGAAGTTCTATGCAGATACTTTTTTTTTTCCCACTAAAATATGCAGCTTATCCACCTGTCACTTGCTACAGATATACTCTATGTAGTTTTTAAACGTTTAACAGCACATAAATCCTTCAGGGCTGATAATGATGGAGAATTTATTTCATTTCTTTCAAGCAGCAAAAGGGTTCTGAACACTAAGTTTTCTGTCTTTTATTGAAATCTGAAAACTAATCTGCAGTTTTGGAAAAGATGGAATTAATAACATGGTTCAACGTGTTCTTTTTTTTTTTTAATCAAAGTTCATGCAAAGATTTTAGATGTTCCACTAGAAATCCTTTTAAAATGAACTTTGGTGAGACTTGGCAGACAGGTGAAATCATCTATCCAATCAGATTCAGCCTTCAGTGATTTATCTCTTCATGGAAGGAGACAGCAGTCGCTGATAATGAAGCCCTCCTCTGGTAAGTTTATTAAACTTTGTTCAACTTTTTTTCTGCACTTAAACAACTACAATCCCCATCATTTAAAAACCGTAGATTCTCGTTTTAGTTTGATTGAGGTCAGGGTTAAGCATCCAAATATAAAAATTACAATTATTGCTGGTGTCAGGCATTAAAGGGGTTTAATTTTAAACTCTAGATGTCATCCTTCTTATGCTTTGTATAGTTTTAAGGTTGATTTCTATTGTACAACGCTTTGTGATTTTATGTCTGTGAAAAGTGCTTTATAAATAAACTTTACTTACTCAGCGACTGGTATTTGTTTAAAATCCTAAAACAAAGACATAACATACCAATTCTAATTTTACTTGGAACCCAGAGCTTGCATGATTTAAACGTTTAAGTTTAATTGTCAAAAGTTACCTTTTTTAAAATGTTACCTTTGTCAACTGAGTTTAGATAAACACAAGAGGATGGAAAAATGAAAAATAAAATCAGCAATCAGTGCAGTGCTACCTAAAGTCTGGGAAGGCTTTTATTTAGCCCAAAACAAGCCTGTCAGTGTGAATATATTCAAGGACGTTTCCAGAGCATCAACACTAAATTATAGCATTAAGAAAACCTTCAATCTGTAGACAACATGTTTTAGCTATTAAGATGTAGACCAGAAATCAGGGTGGACACTGCTAACTAAAAGGTTACGGTAGTTGCACTAACTCTAAAGCACTAATTGTAAACAGTAGTTTTGCTAATGCTAAAGCACTACACCAGGGGTCTCAAACTCCAGTCCTCGAGGGCCGCAGTCCTGCAGTTTTTAGATGTGCTGGAATGAAATGGCTTAATTACCTCCACCTTGTGTAGATCAGTTCTCCAGAGCCTTAATTATTCTATTCAGGTGTGGTGCAGCAGAGGCACATCTAAAAGTTGCAGGACTGCAGCCCTCGAGGACTGGAGTTTGAGACCCCTGCGCTACACCAATATGTTGTACACAGCTACAGGGGCGCAACTACATATTTTTGAGGTGGATGCGAACATCTCATCGGCGCCCCCCCCAGGACATAAACTTGTACAAGTGAGCCAAAGAGCCTGTTAGCCTGTGTCTAGGACCGCCTATGGGTTGCAGGTCTGAGGTATTTTGTTAGCATGTTTTCTATTCTTCTAGTTTGTTAGGAAGCCTGATCCAACCCACATTAATAAAATGGTGAAATGATATTGACCACAAAACACACTCAATGTCCCCCACCTCCCTCAGAGATGGGATCCACTTAGGGGATTCTGCCAGACGTTCCCAGCAGACCCTCACAACATGTTTGGGCCTGCCAGGAAACGTTCGTTTCCTGCTCGTCAGGAAACGAGCAGGACATCAGTAGATGTTTAACTCTTTACTGTAGAACTGATTCTTCTTCACAAGATGTTATCCAATATGGAGTTTTATCAGATGTTAGTGGTTGTAGGATTTTTCTCTTGTCTTTGGTAAAAGACCACCAGCCATTTCTCCTGCTAGCGCTAGATACACACATCTCTTTTGGTTGTACTTACCCAGAATGCCCTGTGCTGTAATTTGTTTCCTACTTCTGAAAAGGGCTGGTGTCAATGCAGTCTTAATTATCAAATCCAATGACGATGTGAATAACTATATTTGTAAATTCTCTTTGCTAGCATACAAAGTTGTTTGAGTTATTTTCTGAATGTGTGCAGCCATTGCTGAAGGTTGTGGAGAGATTTTCTGTCATGCATTTTAAACACAGTATGAAGAAAATTCAAGATGAAATACATTTGGATCCTCTCAGCAGCTTTAATACATCAATGTTGCACACTGGATAACTAACATTATTTTTGCAGCTTTAAATGCGTTACAAACAGCAGCTGATGTTCACTGAGAACTCCCCAAGCTTTATGTCCTCCTGCTGCTTCGCTGTCTGCATAAATTCATCTCTCTTTTTTTCTGCCCTCCTGGACTTGAAGGAATGTCTATTTTTTTTTCTGTAGCAAAATAGCCTTGTCAAGAAGGACAGCAAAAGCATTATTCATCATGTTGAGGAAGACAGCGTTTTAAAGTTTCACGGAGACTCAAGGTAGTCCTTTGTCAGCATGTTGTACTCCCAGCTGCTCCATGTCTGAGCCTTGGAAGCTGAAGGAAAGACAAGCTTAACTTTGGGAAGGATTCTAGCGATAAGACGTCCCCAGAGATTGTTATGTGTCCTCGAGATATTTGCTATAAGTCTGGTCCTGGATAATTTAGTGGAGGGTTGCTCCAACCCAATCCCGCAACTTTTAGATGCATCTCTTCTCCAACACACTTGAATCAAATGAATGGCTTGTTATGAGGCCAAACTTGATGGCAAGCTAAAGAAGTAATTCAGACTTTTGATTAGGGTGTTGCAGTAAAGAAGAACTCAAGGACTGGAGACCCCTTTTGTTGCAATGCATTGAGTAGCATTCATGTGATTGTCTGATTCTCTGTTTCTTTTACAAAGCAATTGGTTTTCTGAAATTTGGAGTGTTTCATCTGAACAGCTCACAGTTGAGACAGAGAGAGTAATTGAGGATACCCTGAATCCCACTTGATGCCCAGTCCTTAGAGGAAGCAGTAAATGCCAGGGATTAGATGGAGGATTTACCAATCAATACGGCTCTTAAAAGAAGGGCAAAGGTCAGAGTTGAAATGTTCTTCCATTGAACTGAGACTAGACAGCTGAGGAGATTTTAAACATCTGGTCAGAATATGTTTGTATGTCTTGTAGGTTTGGGGGTTTCAATGCACTTATAGACATTCTTAGCATTTTTGTTGGGAACATCATATATTGACTGTCAAATATTCTGTTAAAAAGATCTTTATTATCAAGTGAGGGCAATGGTAGATGCAGTTGACTGGTTCTTTGAAGCCAGATTAAAGAACCACCAGGCCTTCCCTTCAACTTGGCTTACATTCACAGAACAGGCAAAAGTGACTCTGAGCCAATATTCTTGCCAATCTGTGACCCATATCAGTCTTGATCATGGCAGTCTGAATGGTCCACTTCTGCTCTTATTCACCCCCTCAGCCCCCCCAAAAAATCTGATTTGTACCACTTCCATATGTAGAATCGGATAGATATCTGTTTTCAAAGTGTCTTCAGTCTGAAGCCATGTTGCATTATATCCGACTTTTGATGTGAGACATGGATCATCATTTTGCACCAGGTGAAGCCAGACACAATAAATCTGGACATGAACAATGGCTGAAAATTAGGCCCACCACTGTTGGATCCGACTTCACATCCAGACAGACTTGTCTAGAGAAGTTAGTCAATGCTCCACTAAAGGCCATTGATGGTAGTTGTGCTGTATTTTGTTAGCTTCCTTCATCTCCTTGTCAACTATCTTAACATAGACGACTCTCATTATTACTTTCTTAAACAGAGCACTAGTGTGTGATGACAACGTTCTTCTTCTTTGAACGCACGGAGTCATAAACCGTTCATACCGAAGTCCGACTTCAGCAAAAAATTGAAGTGAGTGAATATAGCCATTTCCCTTCCCTCTGACCAGGGAATATAAAATGTTAAGACAGAACCAGTTCTTTGGTGCCATCGTCAGTGTTTCTACTGTTAAACCAAAGGAACTGGTGCTAAGTGAGTACTAGCAGCGCTTTAGCACTGAAAATGCAGGAGAAACTCCAATCGGGTTATTTTTGAAAGATTTTGGCAACCAAATTTGTTTTTGTAGTCCATAAGTTAGCAGTCAGTCCAACTCTTTGCTGAAAGATCAGAGAAATTCCTCTGGTGTAGATCAAAGCTCCTGCTAGCATTGATTAAAGAGATAGATTTATTGTTTTTAATAATTTAGCAAAAGGTTCTATTTGTTTAAAAACAATGTACAACATTTCATTAATTTTCAAAATAAGATAATTTAATTGCACCTTAAAATCACCTGGTGTTACTTATTAAAATAAAGATGTCAAGAAAAACTGTTTGTGTTAAACGTGTCCACAGATCTAGCATCCAAATAATTCAGTTTTGGACTTTGAACCCCTTCCTAGAGCTCTTTGCCTACATCTTCTGCCATCATGTTTTTCTCAGAGACCAAACCTTTTCTCCTTCTAAACCTTTCATGAATGGTTAAATAGTTAAAAACTGCAAGGGGGAAATAGTTCGGAGGTAAATGGTGATCATCATCCAAGAGCCACACATGACAGAGCAGGTTGGGGTTGGATTTTGAGGTGATCAGGAAGCAAAATCCAAAAGTGGTTTTAGTTGGAGGTCTGATATCATGCTTACTTCATAGCTCAGCCGAATGTGGATAAAGTAACATTAAGAATTCAGAAATATGTTCTCAGCAGGTATGGCAGCGAGTAATTGGATGCAAATTTAGCTCTCAGACAGTGAAAATGTGTTCTTAGTGCGTTTCCACCTTCACAGCAGGCAGGGAGAGTCGGTACGCTTTGAAGTCTGGGCTCAGCTCATGAAATGTTCGGGTCATGTTGGAAGCCATCGCAAGCTTCGTCGTGAATGTCATGAATTTGTAAAACTCCCATCATAACCAGCAAATATCCCACTAACGCTGGCATTTCTTTGAATAACATTAAAATAAGTTGCTTTCATCATTAATCTTGTGTAAATAAAGTAGTTTTCATTATTATAACTTGTCTTGTGCATATTTACTATACAAACAGAGTGTTTTAAATTTTTTTTTTAGAGTTTCTCCAGCTTGCAGCAACCAATCAGAATCCCTCGTTACAGCAGTAACCTCCGTTAAATAGCTGGGAAATCGTGGATTTACAACCTCAGTGGGTTGTAAATCTTGTCTGGTTGCGTTCACAGCGAGTCCTCTGCAAGGCGCTGATGGCTCAGGGCTTTCTTCATCCATGCTCATCACCTGCAAGACAATTTGACCTTAAAAAGCAAATACAAAGAAAGAAAAAAAGCTTTTAACTATGAGAAGCCAACTTCTATATTTTTGTTTTTCCACATGAAAGCTCACAGCACTGAGTTTATGAATATTCAATCAGTTGGGAAGTTCTTTATTTCTTTATTTCCTCAACCTTCGCAAATCTCTCTAAACTTTGTCTAGCCATTATCTATTGTTGCCAGCCTTAAACTGAAAGTAATTGTATTTTACGTTTGAAAAGTGCAGAGTCAGGTGATCATGGAGCTCTTTTACTCCTCAAGAAGCTGTTTAATGCTTTATTGTACAAAGCAAAGACAACTCGGGCATATCTTAGCTAATTAAAACGCTATGTGGCCGTCCAAGAACCGACATAAAATGACACGCAGGTATAAAACCTATGAGCTGCTTTAATTGAAAGCTTTTCCAATTAGGAAAAAATCCTCCTTACATTTTTACGTTCATAACATTCCCTTAAAGACCTGCGATGGTCTTTTGTAAACGTTCCTCTGCAATTTTATCTTCACAAAGAAGCCGGCAGACCCGTCAATGCCAGCCTTATTAAGTAATCTAATCCAGTTCAACGAGACGGGTTTAGGTGACTGACACTGGATTATGTGCCACATTTGGGGCATTTTCAATTAAAACAAAGAATGCAGCTCGTCTTTGGTGAAGGAGATTAATGCTATTGGATTAACAGAGGAAGGGTTGTAGAAATACAAGAAGAGCGAGCTCGGCCTGTCTGTTAGGGCTACCATCATGATTATTAAATATTTTATTTAATTATACTTAATAAATTCACGTCTGACTATAGGAGGCCTACTAGACTTTAACTCAGTGGTTCCCAAAGTGTGGGTACGCCCCCTAAGGGGCGCAGTGTCATTGCAGGGGGGTGCAGGAAGCGGTATGGATGATTGAAAAAAAAAATAAAATAAAAAGCTGTTGCACAAAAGTGTTTCACTGTAAAGATGGTTTGTAGTTTGTTTTGTTGGAACCTGAAGTGTGAAATAAACATCAGTGGAGTTTGAAAACAAAATATGTGTTTAGGTTTATATCTGGTTGAACGATGTGTGTGTCCAGTTGATTTTTCTTTTCTTTTTTGGGGGGGGGGGGGTTATTGTAATCCATAGGGGGTGGTGGGCCAGAAAATCATTGGGGACCACTACTTTAACTGAACAGGCAACTATCTGAACAGAGAGGATGTTTTAGAAAGGTAAAGGAGATAAATTGTTTTTTTACTTGAAATTACGATTTTCCCTGAGAAGTTTAGTCTAGTTGTTTTGTATTTTGTGTTCAGGTAATTACATTTATGTTTACAATTTAGCCTCAAAAATGGTGGTAGAAATTAGTCTAATTTATTTGATATATGTTGCAGTTATCTGGCTGTAATTGAATAACTGGACAAACTGGATAGACAGTAGCAAAGAGTCCTAGTGGTAGACAGATGGGTTTGAAGAGGTATTTGTAAAGTTGTAGTCAAAAAGTAATAGCAATATTATAAAGTAACGTGTTATGGACATCACTGCCTACAAGTACTGGCAAAGATGAACAAACAGTGTTTTTAGTAGTGTGGAAGTAGGAATGGTGTGGCATAAGTTGGGACAAAGTCTCAGAGGGAGGGCACTGCACTGAGTCAGGGGTCAGAGGGCAGAGGGGCTGAAAGAACAGAGTACCATGGTGGACAGATGGGCAAAAAGGGAGGGAGGCAGAGGTGAACCCGAAGGGTTCCACAAGTTCTGTAAAATATGGAGGGCTGAGATTAGAAAAGGCTTTGAATATTAAAAGTAAAACTTTGAAGGGAACCTATTATGCAAAATTCCCATTTTGCACATGTTTGTACTTCTCTTGGGTTTCTACTCCTTCTCAAGCACTTAAAAACTAAAACCAAACATTTCTCCCACTAAACACATGCATACGTTTGATTTGGTTGTATTTACCCATAATGTCCTGCACTGTAGTCCACTTCCTGTTTTTTCTCTTTTTTTAGCCATCTGTGGTTCACTTGGCGTTCACATATGCATTCAAATCACACCAGAGTTCACTTCAACCAAGTCAGGATTATAGAACTACCCGAGTTCACTTTTTTGGCCCGCATCAGAGTTTGAGGCAAATGAACTGGAGTTTGATTACAGTGGACTGAGCATGGCTGGTGGGGGTACATCCTTACAGGTGTAAATATTCTGTCCCTTTCACATTTGGCGGCAATGAAATCCATCCATTCATTCTCTATGCTTGCTTATACTTGCATGGGCAAGATGCGTGGTCCATCCTGCACATGTCGCCAGTCCTTCACAGTGCAACACTTTTATATTTTCTGCTGAGTGTGTGTGTGTGTGTGTGGGGGGGGGGGGGGGGTGCGTGTGGGCGTGTGGGTGTGTGTGTGTGTGTGTGTTGTTCAGCGATCCACCATGGAATTCTGTGGGTACTGTGAGTTTCACTGTAAATCAGACTTTGTAAAGAAGTGGTTGGTACATACTTTAGTTTTCAAAGATTTAAGACAAAATTGGTTTAATTAGGAATAAAATCAATTGTTTCCCTCCATTCAGGCTGCTTAGTTTCAGCTAATAGCCAAGCGGACGGTCAGAACAACACAGTGTCTTCCTGCTGTAAGTCCACCTCATGCTGCGGTGATGGACTACAGGTGTTTTCAACCCCATCAATAACTCCTTGGAATCCGATAAATGACTTCAGTAAGCTTAATTCATTACCAATATAACTAATATTGAACAATGCACGCTCCTCACTGGTAAAGTAGGTCATCTTCAGTGGGCAAATTGCCTGGGAATGTTATAAACATTCATCATATGTTGGCTGTGATAAATCATGGCAGAGGTTAAAGTGACCGCCTTGCTCTTCAGACAGAACTGCCCCAGCTTTCTCTTTTATTATACACCACATTTATTTTGAAAGAGGTTCAGGGATAAAGATGGTCATTTCAAACTGACCACATGTTTCTTTTAATGCTATAGGCTTTATGCACACCTGCTGACCAATTTATTAGGTACACCATGCTAAAATACTGTTGTTAGTTTATAAATCACTGAATGGTTTGGCACCACAATACATTAAAGATTTGCTGCTGTTGTATCAACCTTCCAGAACTCTCAGGTCTTCTGGTTCTGGTTCTGCTCTGCGTCCCCAGAACCAGAACCAAACGAGGAGAAGCAGCATTTAGCATCTATGCACCAAAAATCTGGAACAAACTTCCAGAAAACTGTAAAACAGCTGAAACACTGACTTCCTTTAAATCTCAACTAAAGACCCACTTGTTTAGAGTTGTATTTGAAATGTAATCAATTGCAAATTTATTGATGGAATCCGACTTGTTGTGTTTTTATTGTTGATTCTATGTTGCATTGTGTTTTTGTGTTTAATTTGATGTAAAGCACTTTGAAATGCCTTGCTGCTGAAATGTGCTATACAAATAAAGTTTGATTTGATTTGATTACTGAGTTGACCCAAAGGCGTTTTATGAGATTGAGATCTGTATGGGAAGGAAAACGTTTTCTATTACATTAATCCATCACTACCACCAGCCTGAATATTCTGCTGGTTTCTTTTGTAACTTCCTGGACACGTATTTGATGTCCGCTTGGAGAAATTCAGGTAGACAATTCACCACTGAGAAACTTCACCACTTTTGAAATCAAGATTTTTACCTCCAGTAATGCAAATGGGTAAACTTCAGTTTTAAATAAAATATGTAACCGCTGCTTTGCACAAGATAAAATGCTTGGGTTGGCTCTGAACACTTGCTGAAGTAACTGAATTGATCTGTTAAACATACTTTGTGTTAAATACTTTGGCTCAGCTGAATGTTTCTGGGGCTTTCTCTGATTTCTGAAGTGGCACTGCAAAAGGAACCACTTTTATTTGACATTTTGTTTCTGAAGAATTACCTCCCACCCTCTTGTCTAAGATAATTAAATGATGCTAGGCTGCTTTTACTTTACTGACTTGCAAAAATCTTTAATCTGAGGCACCATGTGTAGAGCAGCTGTCACTTTCTGAAATTTGGGTGAAATAGGTTGATATTTGTGTTGCTTTTTCATAAAAGGCAGGCTGTGCAAAAGTGAAAATGATTGACAAAATAAGTTTGATTTGTCATAAATGGAACAGAGCCATTATTTAAATTATTTTGTACCGCGTTGACGTGCTGACAGATCACAGGAGGGTTTGTGTTTCTAGTAGTATTTCTGCACCAAATGTTGAAGACTTCTGAAGTTTTCCTTCTTTCAAAGAGCTCAATTCATTATTAAGGTAGAGCACGAGTGTCGCTGCTACCTCTCCACTTCTCTCAATGTGTTATCAACCTTAATCTCTGAGACTTTTAATCTTTTTTTCTTTCTGCCTACACCTAAAATTGTCTGGCTTTTACTTGCTAGCTGTGGCACGCTCATCAAAATTCTTAAAAATCAAGAATGTTTGAAAGTTTGAACTTCTAACTAACAGAAGCTCTTTGTTATATTATTCTGAGCAGCTGGCATGTGACTGACAGGTAATTAAGACCACCACAGCCAGACAAGAAGAATGGACGTCATGCTACAAACTCTTCATTCTGTTAATAAAAGACGTGCAGGTGCACAGGATGAGCAGTTTTCACGTAGTTCTTGACTTATTCAGAGGATTGCTTTGGTGATTTTAATGTTTTCCTGCAGTTTGTTTAACCTCTATGCTGGAAAAGCGTGGCTGTCCTTCCTGAAACTTGTATGTTCTGTTTTAATATAATCAAGCTTCTTTTCAGATTACATATTGTTTACATTCAACGGCCAATCAACCGGTTGGCTAACTAGTTAAAAATCAACTGGCCATCCAGTTAACAAAGTGTACCATCAGTCAATAAATCAGCCAGGAAATTCAGTCAGCTAGGAAAAACAACCTGCAAGCCAGTCAACAAATCAGCCAACTAACAAACCAGCCAGTCAACCAAGCTGCTAATCAACTAGCCAGCCAGTCAGTCAACCAGAAAACCAACCTACTAAAGTGTTAGTCAACTAAAAGAAATGAACACCCAGATACCAAGCCAGTTAACAAACCGACTGAGATTCAATCAGCCAAACTAAAGCCAGCCAGCCAACTAACCTAAACGGTAACACAGCCTGGCAGCCAGAAAGCCAGTCAGCAGACTAGGCAACCAACTTGCCACCCAACCGACCAGCTAACAAGTCAACTGTCCAGCAGATCAGCCAACCAAACGGCCAGCAAACCTATCACCCATTTAGTCAGCTATAAATAAGACAGAAAATCATTTGTTTTACATCCAGCTTTGGCAAATAATTACCACAGTACCACTGAGCCCTCAGCACTGTTAACTGAGGTGAAATTATGTTAGCGTTTGAATTATTATTAATGGATCCCTAATTGATCCCTGAGAGAATCATAATTTCTCTTCTCTTCCAGGAAGTGTTATATAATAAAAGCCAATTTTACCTATTATCCATGTCTTTTATTACATTTGAAAGTGATTCAACAGAAAAAAAAACCTGTTATCTGTGGAAAAGGAGAAAAGGGAAATAATTAGCTCCCATTAAATAAAGAGGGACTACATCTACATATAAATTTTGAATAATCTAGAATATTAATATTGGTCTAAATAGACTAGGCTGTAACACTGTGACACTCTGAACACGTCTGTGATGTATTCACTGTACCTGAATATAATTTGATTAAAAATAGGTAGCTTTTGAACAATGAATACCAACAAAGCTTTTGAGTCAAAGTCTATGTGCTTTGGAGTAATAGAAGTATTGAGGATTTGATTGGTCTCTATGTTTTCCAGTATTATGCTCTTCTTGCACATAATGCTGCTCCAGAAGAGCACAGATCAAGCAGAATAACAAAGTTTTTCTGTTTCTTAGTGAAGGATGTGTCAAATGAAAAAAGCCTCATGCTTTTCAGGTTTTAATTTGTATAGTAAATTTCATACCCAGGTATACATTTACTTTCACATCACAGTAAATCAGTCACTACTTTACATTGGTTGCATACAATTTTAATGAAATACACTGAGGCTTGTGGTTTTTAACATGGTAAAAATATTGTACATTTGAAAGCCAAAGCTTTATTTATTTATTTTTAACAAGTATGAGACGCAAAATTTAAACCCTTAAAGATACAGATGATGGATGAAAGCAATGTTTTCAAAGGGAAAAAAGCGTGTTTGGGGCGCACATACTACATTTCCCTAAATGCATTGAGCGGGAGCTACGGCAAACCAGAGCAGCAAACACAAATTTTTTGACACGCGTTCCTTGCTACAACTTTGAACTCTAAACTCTAACGTAAGCTAATAAAGTTACTCAGAACTGACATTCCTCCTAATCAAACAATCGGCTTTTAAGGGCTAAAGTTTAGTCGGAGGCGACAGGAGCGCATTTTAAACATTCCGCTTTCACACGGAAAAGTTTGCTAAAGTTAGCCGGGACGCTAAAAACAACTTGAGCTAACGTTAACTGGCAAATGATGCTGGCTGGTTTCTACTAACGTCTCAGAAGTGAGTGATGAGGAACAATGGTGGTGTTACTGGCAGGAATGTGTCCTGGTCTGGATGAAGATTTGCTGCGGAGTCTTCGGGCAGCTGATATTAGAACAGGTTTGTGCGGATTTATTGCGTTTTAATGGTAAAATGATGAAGATTAGCAGCTTCAGTGATGGCTTCTTGTTTCTTCAGTGGAGGACCTTGTCTCTTCTGACATAGAGGATCTCGCACAGAAATGCTCCGTCTCCTATAAGGTATTTATGACTCTTATCAGGTTAATTAGTTCAGTATTAATTACACTTCAATATAATCAGTCATCGCTGAAGTTAGAAGTATGAAAACAATTAAATGGCTAGAATAGATGCCGTTTATTTTTACTTGTAGTGTTTCAGCGAAACACTCTACTGTTTAAATTTAATTTTAACACATTTTCTCCCACATGCAGCACATGTTTTGTATTATCAGGTGAGATCCAGAAAGATTTATAAAAACTGCTTTTACTTAAAATTAAGATCTCGTTTGTTGTTTATAAAAAAAATAATGTTTTAAATGTTTCAATCATTACAGATTAAATACAAAGAGCATATTTGACTTGACTGTTTTTTTTTTGAAGAAGAAGACGAATTGACATCATTTTCTCCAACCTGCAACCACAGCTACCTCTTTATTATTTATTTGACTGCTTTGATCGTTCCCTACACCCACGTCGGCTAAACTGATGTAACAGCTACATGTAGAATTACAAGAAGCTTAGGTTTTAAGATGTATAAATGAGGACAATAAGCATCTAAACCTTAAGATCAGGGATTAAGAATCAAGGTCAATCTCTGCAGTCAGTGTTTTGGTTTTAGGCCACAGGAGGAGAGTTCAGTTGTTTTGTTGGAGCGATTTGCTGGATTTTCAGCCAAAAGGTTGCGGTCAAAGGTGGTAATACCATTAATCTAGCAAAACATCCACTGATCCGGGTCTTCACCTGACGCATTCAGGTTGGAGAGGCACCTGGAGGCAAAGATTTATTTATGTCACATCTTGTCCTCTGGATTTTTCCCAAAACACATTTCACACTCATGTTCCAGTGTTCAATGTGTTTAATCTTATACATGTATTTTATACCCACTTTCCAAATCTTCAGCTACCAGTATACCGACTGCTTGAGTGGAGAAAATTAAAGTCAATATTAAGGCTGCACAATCACAGCAACATTATGATAGTAGCAGCAATAAGGTCATCATTAGGCAATCATAATCAACATGTATTTATAAATTTTATTGGTCAATTTTTCCACGTGATTGACCCACTGATCAGAAAATAAGTACAAATTTTAAATATATGTAAAAATATGCAAACGTTTCCAAATAGCACTGGATACACTTCCTGGTGGGGAAGTTGTTACTAAAAGAAGTCTTCAAATTTAGCTAAAGTACAGTGTTAGAAGTTTTTTAAGAGGAAGCCAGTTGTCCATGACATGCTGCAAGTTCATTCAGGCTGCAAGACAGCGAGCGAGAGCAAACATTTCAACAGATAACAGAAAGGCTGAAAAAAGTAAAATACCTATTTCTACTTTTTGAGATTTTAGCCTTTCTGTTATAAAACATGCTGTGTTTGGAAATGTTGACAGGCTTTTTTTTTTTAATTAAGGATCTTTGCTCTTCTCAGTGAAACGGCTGTCGTAGTCATGCTAGCCAACCAGCTAGAGAAGTTAACGCCGGTCTAGGATGAGTCTGGCCTTCAGTAAGCGTTACTAATTGCACAAGCTATTCATTGATGTATGTGGAAAAAAGATTTCACCTGCTACTGTTTTAGTCAGGATAGCTAAAACATTTTTTTGTGTTCGAATCCTATTAGAGATGCAGAAATGATAGTCAATAAGCTAGAAAGGCTAAGCGACTGTTAGGTAAAATGTTTGTGTTTAATGTCTTTTAGAGCGTCTTCGTTTTTTTCCAATATTGGGAGGATCGTTTTTTTGACTTGAGCTTACTGAAGAGAAATGACATGCAGAATAATTTGAAATCCAAATACGTGAGCTGGAATCCTGCAGAAGTAACATCCAAAATGCATTTTTGAGTGAAGGGCGACTTCAAACATATTTCCTCGTGGGATCATCATGTTTTTCAAATATTACTTTTCTCCTCCTCGCAGCCTGCAGAAGGTTCAGGTTCACCTCAGTGACCGAGCCAGAGTTTCTGCCCTGTGTGTGTTCAGCCTGCAGACATTTATCTCCTGAGCTGATAACCGGCATCCCGTGGTCCGTCAGCCTCCCGCTGCACAGCTGAGCCATTGTTTTGTCCGCAAATTGCAACGACTCTGAGGTCATCGCCGGGCCGCCTGTTGACAACAGCAGTTTGAAAGTTTAATTAAAACTACTGAAGGATTTTCAAGTTAAACACACTATCCTATGATACATGGACAGACTGGAGTGCCAGCAACGTCTGAGCTAATTGAGACCCAGCAGATTTGCCTTCTCTTCCAAATGAATATACAGTCGGGTTCAGAAGGATCTGCTAATCAAGAAGCAAATCTTTCAAACAATTTGAAATGCTTGTTCACAATTTGAGCAAAAATGATGCTGACAGTAATGCTGTTGATATAGTATTTTCTGAATCTGGTAATGAAAAGGCTATTGACAATAAATAGGAGGAAAATAATCGCAGACATCTGATTTGCTCACTTCAGCATTCATCCATATATATTTTCAAAAAGAAGTGAAAATGAAAGGTTTAAGTTGAATATTTACATAAACATCATGAGCATGAATGTGATTAATAGCATGACAGTGTTTAACAAGAACGGTGTGAAAGTTTCAATTAATTTGCGCTAATCCACATAGTTTCTGAATATAACACCATACCTGCTATTGTGTATGGAGGACCAATCCTGCCGTAATCCAGAATAAATACAGAAATACCCCCTGGCTGGAGTAGCTTGTAAACGAATAAACAATTTCCACTTGGGGATCAATAAAGGATATTCTATTCTATAAATTATTCCTCAATAAATAAGCATAAAACAACTGAGGGTGCATTAAAATGGTTCAAAGTCTTAAAACTGATGAGAGGTGGGAGTTCATGTGGACCACATCTGCCAGCTTGGGACCCTCTAAAAACACGTATTACTGCCATAGAAACTTTTTAAACTATTTTGGTCCCCACCAGGACTCACTTGAGTGTATTTGCAATGGACCCATGGGAAAACGAATTCTAGTCCGTTTAAAGCAGACCAAAAGTCTCGGGTACAAATACACCCTAAACGTAGTCAACAGATTCTTAATATGTCTCTGTTTGGGACTTGAGATTGTAAAACTTTGCTTTTTTTTATCTGCAGAGCCCTTCTAATCAACTTGTTCTTTGCTTGAGGAGTTGTTAAAGCAGAGATACATCTACAGGTTGCTGGAGTCTTCAAGGACTTCTGGGGATTCTTTATTGCAGGGGTAGGGAACTCCAGGCCTCGAGAGCCAGTCTCCTGCGACTTTTAGATGGATCTCAGCATCAACACACCTGAGTAAAATAATGAGGTCATTAGCAGGACTCTGGAGAACCTGGCTGCACTTAGGAGGTCATTCAGCTATTGGATTCAGGTGTGTTGAAGCTGAGATACATCTAAAAGTCGCAGGAGACTGGCTCTCGAGGCCTGGAGTTCCCTACCCCTGCTTTATCGTGCTCACTTTGTGGAACGATTATTTATGGGAAAATTCAAAATTATCTGCTCAGAATTACCCACTCTAACAGCTTAAGCAGAAGAATGTAAGTAAAAGCAGTTATTTGGTTGGGAAATAATTCCAGATTACATACACTTGAACATATAACAGGAGAGAATCAAGCAGATACCAATAAGTTGAAAATTCAACGTGACATGCTTCCTGATTCAGAACATTATGCACCATTTAACAGAGCTAATATCATTCTAATATTGTTAGCTTCTTTAAAGCATCTACAACAGCTTCATATTTTATATATATATTTTTTTTTTTATAAATAAATATCCTAAAGGTTAATCTATAAAAAGCCTCCACAGATCATCTTAAAGTGCTCTGGAGTTTAGAGTCCTAAAGCATCCTAACTGATTGAGAGCTTGGGGGAAAAAATCTATAAATTACACCTTTTTTTTTCTCTTGTTTTACAAATATAAAGCACGTTGTTGCAGAGTTTCAAAAGCTAATCAATTTAGTCACATTTGTTTAGACCTGTCTCTGTGCTGGACCTGAAATGTTTTATTTATTTTTTTTGGTTCTAAGACCTTTTGAGGTTACTTGTAAAAACTGGAAACAGGATATCTTTGAAAGCTGATTGACTAGTTGGTGTGAAAGCCTGTCAGGTTAGAGCTTCTCTGTCATCACCGTCTGTTCTAGCGGTGGGTGTCGGTCGATGCCTGTTGTCTTCCTCTGCCTAATTAATGAGAAAGCGAGACGTGTGTGTGTGAGGTTCAACGTAGAAGTTTTATTGATATGCAGGAGAGAGTTTCTCCTTACTGTGTGGAGCAGCGGTGGCGAGTCGAGGCTTTGTTGAAGCGCAGGAACTTTCCGACCGACGGTGTGTTTAAACGAGCCTCGTTTCTTGGAGGGAAATTTTCAAAGAACAAACTTTCATAGAAGAAATTCAGCTTGGCGCTCCATGTGGTTTTCTAACTAGCAGCTTATTCTACTGGAGGATTCCCGTTAGGAATTAAACATGACACAAGGAGGTTCATTTTGTGTTTGAACTACTTCTAAATAGCATATTATAGTATAAAGTTAATAAAACACAAGGAAAGGATGTCAGTTGGGCATCATGACAAAGCAAGGATATATTAGTGCATTATTTGTCACAGACTATAAAGCATGGGACTCTAAATATCCGTTTTCCCGTGTACACATGTAAACATAAATACAGAGTTTTTTCAAATCTCCACTTTCATCAGAGTTTTTTTTTTTTTAAAAGCTGATCAGATATCCAGTTGCATGTTGACCGGGTCTGAGTCTGTTTGTAGCAGTGATGGTTTTAAAGTCTGGCAGCTGCCAGGGGGAAGGATCTGCAATGATGCCCCTTTGTGCTTTTACGATGCAGCTGAAGGAGCTTTCTGGTTCTGAAACGGCTTCATGCAGGGTGAGGGAGGCGTCATCCTGTGGTGATCCTGGAGTTCTTCTGTCTCCTACCGCCTGCACTGGCTCCAGAGAACATTCTAGGACACTTAAATGAAACTGCAGACCAGTATACAAACTTCCTTACATTTTGTTTATAGGACAACTTGACAAGCAAACATTTAGTAATTGGGGCCTGCCCCATAGCAATGCATAAGGAGAGCAGTGACTGACTTGCGAAGCAAGTCAGTCACTGCCTCCATGCATTGCATGGGCAGGAACCTATTGTTCTACACCTAATAGAATGTCTCTTTATATCTATATTATTATTTATTATTCTTCCGTCACCGTTAATGCGGCTCGCACCGCTGCGAGCCCACCCACAAAAGTGGTATCAAAACGTGCGGCTCGGTCCCGGCATTGGAGCTATTATTTTTATAAGGAATCGGACTTACGATGGCGACGTAAAAAGCGAAAAACGAGCAAAATTTCCAACTGCCGAAACGCAGAGCATAACTGAAACCAACTGCCGCTTTTTTAGAGTGAGAATTTAAGCAGATTTTTGACCCCAAAGCGATTTTGAAATCGCCGTCACGCCCACAAATATCGCCCGATTGGTATCAAACTCGGTCATGACATTGATACGCGTGCCTGCTCCGGTAAAATGTGTTCGATATTTCTCTAGCATTTACGGTTTTCTGTCAAGGTGCTTCAGAGTGAAATTATGGGACAGGGTAACTGACGCTCTCCCTGATTCACTTCCATGTATTTCTGAAAAGTTTCTGCACAATTTTTTGTCTCATCACTGCAATTACTGTGAATGAGGTAAAAATATGAATTGCGGTACTATCGGAGAAGACAAATAGCCCTCTCATACGCTTCAAACGGTTTTTGAATATGTATTACGGTTCCTGAACGGCAAAGGTTTGTTCGGAGTGCTTTTTCCATATTAATTGGCTGGGTGTCTCACAAAGATAGAATTTTTCTCCCCCCTTTCTGTCTCAAACACACTGACAGTTAGCAGCTGATCCATTACCATAGCAACGGAACACATGAGGCCAGAGCAGCTGATTCATGGGAGGACACTCTGGAATGAGCTGGCCTTTATAACTACTTGTGTTTTGGGCATTTTATAACTGATTTTAACAAACCATTGTTACACACAGGATTAATGTGTAATTTTTAAATAAAGCTTAATGGAAATTTCCCAATAAAAGCCCCAATATCTCTGTCAGGTGAGTGCAGCGCCGTAAGGCGCTGCAAAAATCTCTGCCTATATTATCTTTTCCTCTCAGGTTATGGCACTGGCTTGCGCAGCAAGCCAGTGCAATGGCATTAACCTTTGACCTAATTATATTAAATAGAACTATCAGAACACCATATCTGTAGTTCTAACTAACACTCAGTTAAAACAGAGCTTCCAATTAGAACTATTGGCTGTTTAGGCCAGTAAATAAGAGATTTAACTCTAACACTGTTAGCCATTGGATTAGTGTGGGCATTTAATATGAAGCTTATGTTTATATTTCAAAATAAAAGCCTTCATATTTCCCTCAGGTTAATGCATCGCCGTAAGGCGATGCAATAATATTAGAATGCTTTATATTCTTCTCTCAGGTTAGGGATCTGCCTTGCGCAGCAAGGCAGATCATTAAGATAAAACTTTTACCTTAAATAAACTATTAGCTATTTTACTTACTTATTAGTCATTTTAAATATACTGAATGGAGTAAGTCAATTACAGAAAACATTCAAATGATACCCCACATGCTATTGGCAACACTTAGGTAAAGATATGTTTGGCCTGCTTTGATCAGAAAAACTAACTGCTTCAAACTATTAGGATTCCATCTCTCCCTGTGTTTCATTCTCATGACAGTTGAGCTGCTGTTTAGAACTACAAAGACTGAAGGTTAGAACTACAACATGGTGGAACTGTCAGTTACTACAGAGGAGGACTGAGCTGGCCTTTAGAACTACTTGTGTTTTGAGCATTATAGAAACGATTTAACACATTCACTGTTACACATGGGATGAGTTTGGCACTTCCAAATGAAGATTAACACTAATTTCAAAATAAAAGCCTTGGCAATTTTTACATCATATATTTGCTCATTTTTGGCTTTATGTGACTGGTTTAACCAAAGCACTCTTACACATTGGATTAGTGTGGGCATTTAATATGAAGCTTACTGCAAATTTCAAAATAAAAGCCTCAAAATGCCCCTCTGGACAGTGCACCGCCGAAAGGCGGTGCAATGATATCATTCTGCATTATCTGTTTATCCGAGGTTAGGGAACTGCTTTGCGCAGCAAGGCAGTTCGTTAGCATTAGCCTTTGACCTAATACTAATAAATTGGACTACAAAAACTCCATAGCTGTAGTACTAACTAACACTAATATGATTCTGCATTATCTGCACAGCAAGGCAGTTCATTAGCATTAGCCTTATAGTTTAAATAAGCTTTTACCTATTTTTCTGTCTTATTAGCCATGTTTAGTATACTTAATGGAGTAAGTAACTTACAGAGAACATTCTAATGATACCCCACATGTTACTGAAAGTATTTATGCTTACATTAGCCTTTTGGCTAACTTGAGCTAATACACTAATTTCAACATACTGAATGGTGCAAGTGCATGTTAGTCAACATGCTTGTGACTCTCCAAGGGCTATTGACTACCATTCAGCTAAGCTTAGCATTGATGCAAATTCTTAGCATCAGAACGCTGGGTCCAAACCGACGGGCACACTTTGGCAGGCCCCAGTTAAATTTCTTCAGGAATTTTCTAGTTCTTAACTTATTCTTCCGTCACCGTTAATGCGGCTCGTACCGCTGCGAGCCCAGCCACAAAAGTGGTATCAAAACGTGCGGCTCGGTCCCGGGAGGGGAGCTATTATTTTTATAAGGAATCGGACTTATGACGGCGACGTAAAAAGCGAACAAAGAGCAAAATTTCCAACTGCCGAAACGCAGAGCATAACTGAAACCAACTGACGCTCCAGTAGAGTGAGAATTGAAGCAGATTTTTGACCCCAAAGCGATTTTGAAATCGCCGTTACGCCCACAAATATCGCCCGATTGGTATCAAGCTCGGTCATGACATTGATACGCGTGCCTGCTCCGGTAAAATGTGTTCGATATTTCTCTAGCATTTACGGTTTTCTGTCAAGGTGCTTCAGAGTGAAATTATGGGACAGGGTAACTGACGCTCTCCCTGATTCACTTCCATGTATTTCTGAAAAGTTTCTGCACAATTTTTTGTCTCATCACTGCAATTACTGTGAATGAGGTAAAAATATGAATTGCGGTACTATCGGAGAAGACAAATAGCCCTCTTATACACTTCAAACGGTTTTTGAATATGTATTACGGTTCCTGAACGGCAAAGGTTTGTTCGGAGTGCTTTTTCCATATTAATTGGCTGGGTGTCTCACAAAGATAGAATTTTTTTCCCCCCTTTCTGTTTCACACACATATGACAGTAAGCAGCTGATCCATTACCATAGCAACGGAACACATGGGGCCAGAGCAGCTGATTTATGGGAGGACACTCTGGAATGAGCTGGCCTTTATAACTACTTGTGTTTTGGGCATTTTATAACAGATTTTAACAAACCATTGTTACACACAGGATTATGTGTAATTTTTAAATAAAGCTTAATGGAAATTTCCCAATAAAAGCCCCAATATTTCTGTCAGGTCAGCAAAAATCTCTGCCTATATTATCTTTTCCTCTCAGGTTATGGCACTGGCTTGCGCAGCAAGCCAGTGCAATGGCATTAACCTTTGACCTAATGATATTAAATAGGACTATCAGAACACCATATCTGTAGTTCTAACTAACACTCAGTTAAAACAGAGCTTCCATTTAGAACTACTGGCTGTTTAGGCCAGTAAATAAGGAATTTAACCCAAACACTGTTAGGCATTGGATTAGTGTGAGCATTTAATATGAAGCTTATGTTTATTTTTCAAAATAAAAGCCTTCATATTGCCCTCAGGTTAATGCATCGCCGTAAGGCGATGCAATAATATTAGAATGCTTTATATTCTTCTCTCAGGTTAGGGATCTGCCTTGCGCAGCAAGGCAGATCATTAAGATAAGACTTTTACCTTAAATAAACTATTAGCTATTTTACTTACTTATTAGTCATTTTAAATATACTGAATTGAGTAAGTCAATTACAGAAAACATTCTAATGATACCCCACATGCTATTGGCAACACTTAGGTAAAGATATGTTTGGCCTGCTTTGATCAGAAAAAGTAACTGCTTAAAACTATTAGGATTCCATCTCTCCCTGTATTTCATTCTCATGACAGTTGAGCTGCTCTTTAGAACTACAAAGACTGAAGGTTAGAACTACAACATGGTGAAACTGTCAGTTACTACAGAGGAGGACTGAGCTGGCCTTTAGAACTACTTGTGTTTTGAGCATTATAGAAACGATTTAACACATTCACTGTTACACATTGGATTAGTGTGGGCATTTAATATGAAGCTTACTGCAAATTTCAAAATAAAAGCCTCAAAATGCCCCTTTGGACAGTGCACCGCCAAAGGCGGTGCAATGATATAATTCTGCATTATCTGGTTCTCTCAGGTTAGGGAGCTGCCTTGCGCAGCAAGGCAGTTCATTAGCATTAGCCATTTAGCTTAAATAAGCTATTACCTATTTTTCTTACTTATCTGCCATGTTTAGTATTCTGAAGGAATTAAGTAAATTACAGAGAACATTCTAATAATATCCCACATGCTACTGAGAGCATTCACGCTAACATTAGCATTTTTGATCCTTTTTGGCTAATACACTTACTTTATCATACTGAATGGTGCATGTCCAGTTTACTTAACATTCTTGTGATTCTATTGATTACATTGCAGCTTTCTTTAGCATTGATGCAAATTCTTAGCATCAGAACGCTGGGTCCAAACCGACGGGCACACTTTGGCAGGCCCCAGTTAAATTTCTTCAGGAATTTTCTAGTTTTACACTGATATACACACTTTGGTTTTGTCTTTTCTTTTCTTTTCCAGTTTTCTTTGCATATACATGAATACAGTTATTTCAATCATTGTTTCTGGAATTGATCAAACTTGAGTTAAATGCCAAGGCAATATTTCATGTGCAGTTTTTATTTCAATATACAGCATAGAAGAAGAGCCAAGAATACATAAAATGACTTCCTTGTTCTGACAGCTAATGTTACATCTCATTTTAAGTGCATCCACTTAATTATCTTAGAGATTAATTTAAGTTTTGTCAACATATTTTCAACAAACTCCAGTCACTTTGTGTATCAGTTAATAGAAAACTCAGAGGGATTAGTTGTGTTGCAGACGCCACCAAGCAGCAAAAGTTGTCCCAAACGTTCCCACACAGCTCCTCCTCCTTCGGTCCGCTGATGCAGAATTGATTAGATTGCTGAAGACGTCATTTCCTGAGCAGAATATGTATCCAGCGGACCAAAACCACGTCTGCCCACGAACACCTGAAATCCTCAAATACTTAACTCCTCCTTTAAAAATGCTAAAAACGGCCTATTTTAAACATTCAAACACCAGATATACCTTTACATGCATTATGGTAGAGCTGCCACTAGAAATTAATTTAGTGATTATTTTGACCGGCAATCTAATAAAACAATTTGGCACATTCTTCAAATATTTCATTTAACCACTTAAGCTTATTTTATACAATGTCAGAAATACGTTGTAAAATGCAAATAACCTTTAATAAAATATCATTATCTAAATGGAATAATGTAGCATTACTTAATACTTAACTCTGACATATGTGTTTTAAGTCAATTCAGTACTGCTTTTCTGTATCGGATCAGTATGGGCTGATAATAAACCTCTGATATCTGTATCAGAAGTAAAAGAAAAAAGAGGATCAAAATATGCATAGTTAGGATTAGTGGAGGGCCTGTAATGCTGTGGGCTGTTATGACTGAGTGAACACAGAAATAATTCGCCAGTCACAAAAAGTGCAGAGGTTGCAGAATGTTGGTGCGTGTTGCAGCTGATCTCTGCAGCGCTGCTGTGAGTTTGTGTTTCCTGCGTTTCAGGCTCTGTTCGCCATCCGCCGGGTGCTGCTGGCCCAACACACGGCGTTCCCAGTGTCAGGCGCCGATCTATACGAGGAACTATTGAGCTCCACCGCCATCCTCTCCACTGGAAATCCCAGGTAAAGTCAATTCTCCACACACTGCTTCATCTGTCAGGGCCTGGGAGATTTAACAGGGAGCTCAACACCATCACAGGGGCTTACAGGAAGGCTTATCTCCAGTATCAACACTCCAAAGGAAACATTTGTAAGGTTTGTGATCCTGTTCAAGAAGTTTTATCAGTCCCATCATATTGAATCCTTTGATTAGTTTCATTAAGCATGGATTTTTTTTTTCTGTTGTAAAACTGAAAATTAACTTTCTGGCTCGTAACTTTTAAAATTTGGCTGCTCTGCCAAATTAAGTTGTGCTGCTCCGATGAGACGCTTTAATAACACTTTCATTTACTGCTGCCCGGTTTTACAGACCAGTCATCAATTGTGTTTGGAGATTCACCAATTAGAGATTTTGTCTTTTTTTCACAGTTAAATGCAGTTTTCTCTGCTTTCTGGATAAACTAATAATTATTCCATCTTAACAAAATGCTCTCTATAAATGAAACCTGTGATATCTCTCTAAAACAGAACAAGGTTACAGTGCTGCCAAACTCTGCTTCTCTAGAAAAGTAGTAACAGAATAACTGTCCAGGTCATATAACCATATATATTTATTTGGAATGCATGTGTCCATATAAATAAACCCAACAATACAGCATTCTAGTATGGTTTATTATTTCCTATTTTAGAAGTCTGCAGTGTTTTTAATGTGTCTTATTCTGCTTTTAATGTTTTTATTTCATTATTTATACAGCACATAAAATGGAGTAGATTGGACTAACCTTTTTTCACATCAAAAAACACAGAATTGTTCCATGAAATATCTTTTTTTATACTTTCACATGTAGCAGAAGCATGAACTGCAGTAGATCCATTTGAAATAACGGTGTTCTCATATTTTTTTATTACTGTAGGCTGCTGAGTCTATGAATAGGGAAGGGAAGCTTAAGCCTTGGCTTCAGCCTATTCCTTTTTTCGTAAGTTATCGGTTTATAAAATAGTATTTTGTCTTCTTTTGTCCAGATGCTACTGAAGACTCAAAAATATAAATATCACTGAGATGTTTAATCGTTCTTATTGCAACTATAGAGAAGCAATGAGCAGCTTTTCAACGGTCAATGATTAGATATTTTAGGAGTAGAGGTGAGTAGTTGTGGTTACGTAGGTTTTTTTTTTTTTAAACATATATGATTACAGAGGTGGCATTTTAAACTATTATTAGCATTCTTTATTAGAGGTTAGCATAGTTAACATGGGTAGCATGTCCTGTCGTTACCCATAGTTAGCATGGGTAGCATGTCCTGTCGTTACCCGTAGTTAGCATGGGTAGCATGTCCTGTCGTTACCCATAGTTAGCATGGGTAGCATGTCCTGTCGTTACCCGTAGTTAGCATGGGTAGCATGTCCTGTCGTTATCCGTAGTTAGCATGGGTAGCATGTCCTGTCGTTATCCGTAGTTAGCATGGGTAGCATGTCCTGTCGTTATCCGTAGTTAGCATGGGTAGCATGTCCTGTCGTTATCCGTAGTTAGCATGGGTAGCATGTCCTGTCGTTATCCGTAGTTAGCATGGGTAGCATGTCCTGTCGTTACCCATAGTTAGCATGGGTAGCATGTCTTGTCGTTTTCCATAGTTAGCATGGGTAGCATGTCCTGTTGTTACCCATAGTTAGCCTGGGTAGCATGTCCTGTCGTTACCCATAGTTAGCATGGGTAGCATGTCCTGTCGTTATCCGTAGTTAGCATGGGTAGCATGTCCTGTCGTTACCCGTAGTTAGCATGGGTAGCATGTCCTGTCGTTACCCATAGTTAGCATGGGTAGCATGTCTTGTCGTTTTTCATAGTTAGCATGGGTAGCATGTCCTGTCGTTATCCATAGTTAGCATGGGTAGCATGTCTTGTCGTTTTCCATAGTTAGCATGGGTAGCATGTCCTGTCGTTACCCATAGTTAGCATGGGTAGCATGTCCTGTCGTTATCCGTAGTTAGCATGGGTAGCATGTCCTGTCATTATCCGTAGTTAGCATGGGTAGCATGTCCTGTCGTTATCCGTAGTTAGCATGGGTAGCAGGTCCTGTCATTACCCATAGTTAGCATGGGTAGCATGTCTTGTCGTTTTCCATAGTTAGCATGGGTAGCATGTCCTGTCGTTACCCATAGTTAGCATGGGTAGCATGTCCTGTCGTTACCCATAGTTAGCATGGGTAGCATGTCCTGTCGTTACCCATAGTTAGCCTGGGTAGCATGTCCTGTCGTTACCCATAGTTAGCATGGGTAGCATGTCCTGTCGTTATCCGTAGTTAGCATGGGTAGCATGTCCTGTCGTTACCCGTAGTTAGCATGGGTAGCATGTCTTGTCGTTTTTCATAGTTAGCATGGGTAGCATGTCCTGTCGTTATAGTTAGCATGGGTAGCATGTCTTGTCGTTTTCCATAGTTAGCATGGGTAGCATGTCCTGTCGTTACCCGTAGTTAGCATGGGTAGCATGTCCTGTCGTTACCCATAGTTAGCATGGGTAGCATGTCTTGACGTTTTTCATAGTTAGCATGGGTAGCATGTCCTGTCGTTATCCATAGTTAGCATGGGTAGCATGTCTTGTCGTTTTCCATAGTTAGCATGGGTAGCATGTCCTGTCGTTACCCATAGTTAGCATGGGTAGCATGTCCTGTCGTTATCCGTAGTTAGCATGGGTAGCATGTCCTGTCATTATCCGTAGTTAGCATGGGTAGCATGTCCTGTCGTTATCCGTAGTTAGCATGGGTAGCAGGTCCTGTCATTACCCATAGTTAGCATGGGTAGCATGTCGTGTCGCCATAGTTAGCATGGGTAGCATGTCCTGTCGTTACCCATAGTTAGCATGGGTAGCATGTCCTGTCGTTACCCATAGTTAGCATGGGTAGCATGTCCTGTCGTTACCCATAGTTAGCCTGGGTAGCATGTCCTGTCGTACCCATAGTTAGCATGGGTAGCATGTCCTGTCGTTATCCGTAGTTAGCATGGGTAGCATGTCCTGTCGTTACCCGTAGTTAGCATGGGTAGCATGTCTTGTCGTTTTACATAGTTAGCATGGGTAGCATGTCCTGTCGTTATAGTTAGCATGGGTAGCATGTCTTGTCGTTTTCCATAGTTAGCATGGGTAGCATGTCCTGTCGTTACCCGTAGTTAGCATGGGTAGCATGTCCTGTCGTTACCCATAGTTAGCATGGGTAGCATGTCTTGTCGTTTTTCATAGTTAGCATGGGTAGCATGTCCTGTCGTTATCCATAGTTAGCATGGGTAGCATGTCTTGTCGTTATCCATAGTTAGCATGGGTAGCATGTCCTGTCGTACCCATAGTTAGCCTGGGTAGCATGTCCTGTCGTTATCCGTAGTTAGCATGGGTAGCATGTCCTGTCATTATCCGTAGTTAGCATGGGTAGCATGTCCTGTCGTTATCCGTAGTTAGCATGGGTAGCAGGTCCTGTCATTACCCATAGTTAGCATGGGTAGCATGTCTTGTCGTTTTCCATAGTTAGCATGGGTAGCATGTCCTGTCGTTACCCATAGTTAGCATGGGTAGCATGTCCTGTCGTTACCCATAGTTAGCATGGGTAGCATGTCCTGTCGTTAACCGTAGATAGCTTGGGTAGCATGTCCTGTCGTTATATAGTTAGCATGGGTAGCATGTCCTGTCGTTATCCGTAGTTAGCATGGGTAGCATGTCCTGTCGTTACCCGTAGTTAGCATGGGTAGCATGTCTTGTCGTTTTTCATAGTTAGCATGGGTAGCATGTCCTGTCGTTATAGTTAGCATGGGTAGCATGTCTTGTCGTTTTCCATAGTTAGCATGGGTAGCATGTCCTGTCGTTACCCGTAGTTAGCATGGGTAGCATGTCCTGTCGTTACCCATAGTTAGCATGGGTAGCATGTCTTGTCGTTTTTCATAGTTAGCATGGGTAGCATGTCCTGTCGTTATCCATAGTTAGCATGGGTAGCATGTCATGTCGTTTTCCATAGTTAGCATGGGTAGCATGTCCTGTCGTTACCCATAGTTAGCATGGGTAGCATGTCCTGTCGTTATCCGTAGTTAGCATGGGTAGCATGTCCTGTCATTATCCGTAGTTAGCATGGGTAGCATGTCCTGTCGTTATCCGTAGTTAGCATGGGTAGCAGGTCCTGTCATTACCCATAGTTAGCATGGGTAGCATGTCTTGTCGTTTTCCATAGTTAGCATGGGTAGCATGTCCTGTCGTTACCCATAGTTAGCATGGGTAGCATGTCCTGTCGTTACCCATAGTTAGCATGGGTAGCATGTCCTGTCGTTACCCATAGTTAGCATGGGTAGCATGTCCTGTCGTTACCCATAGTTAGCATGGGTAGCATGTCCTGTCGTTATCCGTAGTTAGCATGGGTAGCATGTCCTGTCGTTACCCGTAGTTAGCATGGGTAGCATGTCCTGTCGTTATCCGTAGTTAGCATGGGTAGCATGTCCTGTCGTTATCCGTAGTTAGCATGGGTAGCATGTCCTGTCGTTACCCATAGTTAGCATGGGTAGCATGTCTTGTCGTTTTCCATAGTTAGCATGGGTAGCATGTCCTGTTGTTACCCATAGTTAGCCTGGGTAGCATGTCCTGTCGTTACCCATAGTTAGCATGGGTAGCATGTCCTGTCGTTACCCGTAGTTAGCATGGGTAGCATGTCCTGTCGTTACCCATAGTTAGCATGGGTAGCATGTCCTGTCGTTACCCATAGTTAGCATGGGTAGCATGTCCTGTCGTTACCCATAGTTAGCATGGGTAGCATGTCCTGTCGTTATCCGTAGTTAGCATGGGTAGCATGTCCTGTCGTTATCCGTAGTTAGCATGGGTAGCATGTCCTGTCGTTATCCGTAGTTAGCATGGGTAGCATGTCCTGTCGTTATCCGTAGTTAGCATGGGTAGCATGTCCTGTCGTTATAGTTAGCATGGGTAGCATGTCTTGTCGTTTTCCATAGTTAGCATGGGTAGCATGTCCTGTTGTTACCCATAGTTAGCCTGGGTAGCATGTCCTGTCGTTACCCATAGTTAGCATGGGTAGCATGTCCTGTCGTTATCCGTAGTTAGCATGGGTAGCATGTCCTGTCGTTATCCGTAGTTAGCATGGGTAGCTCTACCAGCTGTAAACGTCAGTCAGTTGTGCCGTCCCTGTAGAGTTCATGGACTCCAAAAGTAAGGCTATGCTATATCATTATGTACAATATATCATTGCAATGCCTAAAATTCCAGTTTTGGTATGACTTGCCTTGGCAACCATTGCCCACCTCCATCTATTACCCATTTCACTCTGAGTTGGGATTTTAGTATTGCAACACCCAAGTAGACATTGTTCGTAGCGCCTGTTATGAAGATCATTTTAACCTCTACTTTCCATAAATGAACATTTTAAATTGTTTTAATTTAAAGTCGCAGGCGTTACATATGACATTGATTTTAGGCTCACTCGTATATAAATAAATAAACATGTTTAAAACAAGCTTGCTTTGTGTGGATGCGAGGAGCGGCCATATTGGAGCTTGAGTTCTCGCACTTCCCAAGTGGGGACTTTTCAGGAACTCCCTCCACAGAGGAGTGAAGTAGCCCATAGGTATGAAAGCACACATGCAGAGAACTAAGGGGTGTGCAGAATGAGCTGGAGGTCAAGGGTCAACCAAAACCTAAATGTGTTTCAACAATGTGTTAAAATCACATTGCCCTCTCTATATATATACATATATATTGTCCTTTGCATGAGAACTGTAACAAGTTCAAGGTGTCTTGGTAGTCTCTCTTCTAGTCTCCGACAACAGAAAAAAAGTTGTCATGTTTTCTTAAATAAAGTCACAAGAGGGTCTGAAAAGTTGCTAAGTAAAGATAAAGTTGACGTGGCGTCAACAGTGCTTGTCTCACTCTGACCACAGAGCCCAGTTAACCTCTGCTCATCCCCACATTTGTTAGTGAGATTTTCTTTCATTTGTGTGGGGTAACTCATAATTTAGTAAAGACTGAAGCTGTGCAGTTTGTTTGTGTTCTCTTCGGGTTAGGTTAGAGTAAAATAACTGTAGAAAAAAAATACCAGAACCTTTTCATTTTTGTTCTGATGCATAAAACCCTCAAATGGTAGTAGTCTGACTGTTTTTAGCCTGGAGCAGATCAAGACACATTCTATACTTTTAAATGAATTGCTTTTGACCTTGAAAAATAGTCGTTCTCGTGGGTGTTTTCTTTATTGTTGACATTCAGTTGGAGGTCTTCACTATCAGATTAACTGAAGTGAAATTCCTGTTTTTAGTTTTGAGCTTTTTACTGACGCCAGCAGAGAATGTGAGTTCTGTTCAGCCGCTGCAGTTAGACATTTAGAAATACAGCCGAGTGGAAAGTGCTGCAGAAGTGGCCAGAGGGCTCACAGCCCCGAACCGAAGGAACAATTTGGCAGCTGAAACTGTCGTCTTGTCCTGTCGCTCCATTTGGCTCGTGTGGCCGTCCTTAAGTGGCTTCAGATGTATCGGCTGCATTAACTCTGCTCTCTTCTTGACCACCTCCCACTGAAAAACACAACAAACACTGCAGAGGAGAACATTAAAACATTTAATCAGCGGCACATCGCACAATCAAAACTTAATGACTTGGAAGAAAGCAGAGATGCTGTCGGTGAGGCATTGTTGCTGTTCTGGGAATGGCAGGTTTGATGTCTGCAGCTGCTTTGTGATCCTGTTGTCTGTATGGTGAAGCGTGGAAGGGTAAATATTCATCTTTGAAGGGGGGGAAAAAAAAACCACAATATTGTCTTGACAAATGTGTGAATTGTTCCAGCAAGGCATAATTTATAGAATGGGACCCTTACTACAGTCAGATTCAGCATAATTAATGACCACAGGTGTTTCCTCCTCTCTCAGTGGCTCTTTTTAAGTGGTTTTTATGAATTAGAGAGTTGGAGCAGTGATATCAAGCTAAATCATACATGTTGGTGAAGCTGCTGTGTTGCAGTGTGCCTTGGATGCCCTCTAGTGGTGAGTAGCTGAACAGACAGACAGTGATCAGGTTTGGAGGTTCAGGCTCAGGGCTCCTTTAACCTTCCTAAATGGTTCTCAATAAATGACCCTCAAAGTTCCTGTAATATGTTTTTTTTAGATCTCTTTTCTTGTCATAAGGTTAGAAAATGTGTGGTTTTTAGGGCTGCAACTAATGATTATTTTAGTAATAAACTGCATGACTGAAACCTCGTGAAAACCGACGTTGATCAAGGCAACTTAAGTTCAGATGAAGGAAGTGGAGCTGCTTGGAACCAGAGTAGATTTAGGTCAACTAGATTTCACAATGATTTCTCAGTAATAATCGGGACAATGATGCAGGAATAAAATGTGCAAAACATTGTGGAAATATCGAACTAAGAGATAAGACTCTACTAATGTGTAAATGGTGTAATATTTGTCCATTGTAGACTGAAATCGTCCTGTAAGCGGATCCGACCCCTCCCCTTCACAACACACTTAAATCTGAACTCTTACATGAATTTTCCTCCAATCAAACACCAGGATGAACCCTTTCATGTCCAAGTGTTCAGAGCGCGCTGACGCGTTCGGCCCCAGGGTTTTCTCCTTTTTAATCTGTGACTTTTCAAGGGCAATCACTTTCATCTCGCCGAGTCCTTATGGGAAAACGATTTGATGTTCCATCAACGGCGCAGTCGTCGCCACAATACTGTCACAACAGGCAGCAGTAATGCAAATAAGTCTGTCCACACAGATTTTCTTCTTTTGACAATCTCACAGAGACGTTGGAGGAACTGAGTGCTTCACATTCAAGTTGGAGGACCTTGGCTTTGTAAATTCATGTGGATTCCTGTCACATTTCTCACCACAAGTAAGAAGAAAGGAAGTAAAGAGCTGCGGTCTGCACATAAACTACAACAAATCCAAACACTGTAGTCACAGAGAATCGGAACGATCAAGTGATAATTGAAGAACCGCTTTTATTTCTCTTGTTTTAAATTAAAACACAAAAAAACTGACAAGGAACTTATTTATATCTTGCAAGTGTTTTGTCATTTGACAAGAGAATAATACAATCCTAAGTAAAGTACAGTGACCCACAGAGAAGCTGTGAGACAAAACCTGCTTGAGTTTGCATTTATTCAGGTTTATGAAACATCTGTCAGTATTCATGTTTCTATCAGGTCCAACCCAACATGCAACAAACCACCAAGACGGACCACTCTACTCTGATCACTCTTATCAATTCTCAGACTTCTCATTAAAAAGTTGTGACATTGTTTTAAATGATCCATACTGTTGTTTTTCTAAAAAGGAGACCTTTTGGAGAAGGTCAGGTATGTGGAAAAATTGTATAGAAAAATCAATGCTGAAGCTATAGCTCACATTTGCTGTTTCTATTGTTTTTAGAAAAGTTTCAGAGCTTAAGAATTTTATTTGTGCATTAAAAAAGATAGCCTTTCAATGTATGGACTTATTTATATCTTGCAAGTTGTTTTAATGTTTCTGAAGCCCAGGACAGTGACAGATTACATTTACGTAGATCATCTTGACGAGATGTTTCTTTAGTTATGCAGCATCTTGAGGATGCTTTCACATCTGATAATGTGTTGGACTCAGTTTGATTGGGGACCAAAGTTGTAGCGTTCCATTTTCACAAGATCCAAATGAACCAAACTCTTTGAAAAACCTGTTCACCTCCTCACCTGACCAAGAACCACTGAAGGAAATGACACAAAAACCTCGGAAAAGACACGACCACAACTTTCTTCTTCATAAACTGTACTCAAAAATAGCAGTTGTAGAATTTCTCTTTTGTCTTTGGTAAAAGCCATTTCTCCCTCTAGTGCCACACCAGTGCTCTTGATTTGGTTGTATTTACCCAGAATGCCCTGCGGTGTAGTCCACTTCCTGCTTTCGGAGCGGTCTGCCGTCATGCATTGGGACCGCACCAGATTTCATTTCCACCAAACCAAAACCCAGGTTTGTAGCTGGACCAGAGTCCACTGCTTTAATCCACATTCACACCTTTTCAAATGTGCTGGACGTTCTAGACAAACTACGATTGCATCCTTAATTAAGAGCAGACCTGCACCATGTAGGACATATGAAAAGGATTCAGCTTCATCCAGCTGCATTGTCTGTCTTCAGTTCACCTGAAATCTTCATTGGAAATGTTCACCAACTTGTTCAGAAGCTTCACTCTTGCCAAGAGACGGAGATTATTCCTGTTTTCGTCTCCATTTCATCCTCTCAGAGACAAACTCTTGACGTTCCTTCAACGCTGTCACGCCTCGCTTCCTAATCCCAGTCCAACGTCTTTTTGCTTCCCCTCGTTGTTCTTGTTCAGCTTCATATTTAGTTTCCATCTCGCAGTATTCAGTCGCTGCGTCTCGCCGCCCACAGTTGAAGGAGCCCCTTTCACTTTCTGACAGGACAAGATGAAGAATTAGGAGCCAGTCATAGTGAGAGCTCCTTTAAGGGAATTGTAAATGTCACAGAAATAGTTGGATTTGGTTTGGCACACTGACGATTTATACCAAACATCTTTTTAAGTGATGCAGCAAAATGATGCTTACAGTGAGTGCTTCTTTCACACGTCCCGTTTGAGTGGATTAGTTAGTTTTATACGTGATCAAAAAGCAAAAGGGTTTTAAAATGTTCTCAGCTTGGAGGGTAGGGTTAGTTCCTAAAGTATTTTTTTTCTAAGATTATGCATGGCCTTATCAATTTTAGATCTGTTGCTATGAGTGAAAGAAAAACTAGCAGCAGAAAAAATGTCTACTTGAGTCAGACTGTATGTTCTTTTAATTAAACTCAACCAGAGTCTGTTGCTCATAAACAAACTTTTAAGTGGCGATAAAGAATCAGCAACAGCAGAACAATATTTAGCTTTTAGTGTTTTAGATTCTGTTATTGTACAGTAAGTCTTCCACGCAGGTATTAAACATTTGGGCAATATGACTTAAAAATGATATTTTTATTTTGTTTTCATACCAGAGTCAATTTTAATAAATTGTTGTTTTTTTTCTTGCTTTTTTTTCCAAAATAAAAATGGCAAAGGACAGAAAATATTTTCAGAAAGTCTTTTTTTATTTCAATGGTCAATTCTGGGAGTTGTGTGGCACTGAGAAATTCTGCCATAACAATATAGTCATAATATTAACAGAATAAAGACAATCTGACCAGAAGAATGTCTTAAAATTACAAGTGAAACGTAGCTTTAATGAAAAGAACTTATTATTATTATCAACTAACTGATAATAACTTGATGTTGATGCGTTCAGACAGACATAACAAATTCAGGTTTTTAACAGTTTCTCAGTGTAGTCCATCTTTGAAAACGTTAAAAAACCCTTTCTGCTTGATTCACATCAATACGGCGCAGAGCTGATCTGGTCATTCATAATAACCAATTAATTGTTGAAGCTAAAACTGCCACTTGAGGAATTTTGGGTATTTCCATATTTACAAACAAAGTTGTTTATTATTGTTATTATTATTATTATTATTATTATTATTATTATTATTATTATTATTATTATTATTATTATTATTATTATTATTATTATTATTATTATTATTTATTTTTAGTCCTAAATGCAAAATGTACATATTTTTGTGAAGTTTTGGCTTAACTAATTTCTGAGGGTGTTGTTCTTTCAGTAATTGATCTTTTTCTTGAGCTTGTATACTTAACGATGTCTAAATTAATAGACGATTATTTCAATAATCAATAAATCAGATTAATCGTTTCACCCCTAGTTAGAATCTGCATGTTTACCCACCCAGAGTATTTAGTGTGGTTTAATCTGAAGCTAATAGTTTATTCCCCCGCCTGCCAGTTGTGAGTAATGAGTTGTACCTGGTTTCTTGCAGCTTAGATAAACTGCTGGACTCAGGCTTGTATACGGGCGAGATAACGGAGCTGACAGGAGGTCCAGGAAGCGGCAAATCTCAGGTGAGCATTTCCTCGACCTCCTCCAGCAGCGCAGATCATTCCGGCCTCACAAACTTTCCCCTCCAGCCAGATTGAATCTCTCCTCCTAGAGCAGAAGCGATGCTCTCGTTTCGGAAAGCTCCACCGGTTTGCGTGTGTTTTTCCAGGTGTGTTTTGGTGTTGCGGTGCACATCGCGTACCGCCTGAAGCAGAGCGTGATCTACATCGACACAACAGGCGGGCTCACCGCCAGCCGCCTGCTGCAGATGCTGCAAACCGAAACCAACAACGCAGACGAGCAGGTGAGCTGCAGGATGGAGATTGATCTGTCTGTTATTCTGACAATTAATCACATTTTTTAAAAAATTTAAAAAATGAATTAAATTGTTGGACCTGGTTCAGTTTCCTTATGCGATCTAGTCGGCTCTTCCATAAAACTGATCGGTTCCACGCTGTATTGATAAGTCAAGTGAAAATGGCTGAGCTTTTCAAATGTTGATATGAGAAATAATTCAGTTTTTTTAGCTACAAATGTTCAAGTGTTCCATAAAGGCCTGCAATATTATTGCTTTTAGACTATAAAAAGTTTTTTATTATATAAAAAGAATTCAATCTTTTTTTTTCTTTTTTTTTGCGTCTTTTAATGTATTTTCTAATATTTGCATAAAACAAGTTTAAGTGAAAACTGCAGAATATGGCAGTTAAAATAATCCATTAATCGATAAAGCCCTGGATGAATCGTTTCAGCCCCTAGTCGTTTTACACAAATAATAATAATATATTTAACGTGAAATCAGCTGACAGTGAAAACATTTCCTCTGCAGATGGAAGCTCTTCAGAGGATCCACACCTTCCGCCTGTTTGACGTCTGCGCTCTGCTCGACTGTCTGTACGGGCTCGGCGGCGGCGGCCTTCACAAGGTTCGTTTGCATAAAACACACCAGCCACACCTCTAGGAGTTGGGGGAGGGGGGGAGGGATAAAACCCTTACAGCTGTCTAAATGTGTCACATTCTGTGTGGAGGTGTGTGTCGGCGGCGGCGGCTCTGTCAAGGCGCTGATCGTGGACTCAGTGTCGGCTGTTATCGCTCCTCTGCTGGGAGGCAAACAGAACGAAGGTGAGTGTCTCTCTGCTGCTCTGTCACACTCAGGCACACCCCAGGCTGTGTTCACATCTGCACGGATTTCATCTGTGGTTAGAATGTGAAGAAAGGAGCCCCGCGTGTTTTCAGAAGTATGACATTTACATAAAAAGATCGTTGGAAATAACAGCAGCAGCAGCAGCAGCAGCAGCAGCAGCAGCAGCAGCAGCAGCACAGTGGAAGTGAAGTTAAAGTAGAGCAAGACAGAAGAAAAGGATGTTTATTAAGTTACATGTTTGAGCTCGTCTTTTCCCTTCAGACTTGAAATGAATTGAGCTCATTCAGCTTTATTGCTTATTAATTTAATGTATTTATTGAATCTCGATTGACAAAGTTCGTAAGGGTGCTTGAAATCCTTGAAAATGAATTTCAGCTAGATTATGTTACTAGATTTTTTTTTCAAGGTTTGGAAAGTGCTTGGTTTCTGTATGAAGTCTTTAAATGTGTGTGATGTGAAAACTGCAGCTTCATGAAAGCCCAAATTTGGAAAATGTAACCTGGTAAAAGCCGCTTATTTTCATAAACCTAATAAAAAAATATCCACTTTTGTTTTTTTTTTTATCTCGCTGCCTGAAATTGAATTAGACTGACCTTTTCTTCCTACCTGAATTACCAAAATTAGTTTATGTGACGCATAAAATTTAGTTGCTTGTTTCTTTTCCTTGTCCCTGCTATAGACTGTTAGACCTTACAGAGGCATGAATCAGTTTAGCTTTGTGAGGAACAGAAGTCCTAGAAACTTGCTTTCAAGGACAAATTCTGGACTTGACAGCCTGAAAATATCACAGAAGGTCAGAGTCCCACTTTTCCTCCTGACTAGTGCGTCTCAACAGCTTCAGCTAAACGATCGAAAGAAGCAGCAGGTGGTTAAAGTTCACCTGTCAGGATGGTAGATGGAGCCATAATCTGATCACCTGCTTGGTTTGCTCCTGAAAGCGTTGCTGTGGATGACTTGCACCTAACAAACCCTTTGTCACCTTAGATGAGCTGTTAAATGGGACCTATTTTGAAAAATTCACATTTTGCACGATTGATCGTGTTTCTTATGTTGGTTTTATGTTTTGTGTGGCTTTAAGGTTGATCTTTATTGTACAGCGTTTTGTGATTTTATGTCTGTGAAAAGAGCTTTATAAATAACCTCCACTTGCTGACTTACAATTGAAATATCTCAAATTAAAAACAAAACAAATAAAATAGATACTGCAGTCTCTGCAAACAAAATTGTCCTTCAACAAGTGGACTAGTTGAGACTGCAGCTGTTCAAATGGAAATTATTGAGCTTGATTTAATTTAAATTATTTACTGCTTATCAACACAGGCTTACTAAACAATCATTCTAATGAGGGTTGACTTTTACCTTACAAAATAATGAAAAGAAATATTATAATAATCTTATTCTGGGTAGTACTCTGCAAAAATAGATTTCCAAACTCCTAATATTTTTATCGCTTGATTTAGAGCTCTATCTAAATCCTGACTTCAGGACGCTGAACATATTCTCTCCGTGTTGCAACCTCTCCTAAACGTCCTGCGCCTCCAGGCATGTCCTTGATGATGGAAGTGGCAGCAGCTCTGAAGACGATGGCGAAGGACTTCAGTGTTGCTGTTCTGGTAAGGATGACTCTGCTCTTGATGTTTCCTGCTCTGAATGCAGGCCTCATTTCCACCGCTGGTGCAGAGAGGAAAAAAAAAAAAAAAAAAAGCGTGCAGGCGCCCTAATTTGGAACTGTGTTTGATTTTCCACAACAATTTGAGTCTTCCTTTCATGTGTTGAGCCGGTTTTATCTGTTTTAAAGGTGTAATGAGCCATAAAACACTGAACCGGGATGCCGTCTGCGCCCGCAGGTGACCAACCATGTAACGAGAAGCGGCAGCGGGGAAGCGCAGCCGGGCCTCGGCGTGTCATGGAGCCACGTCCCCAGAACCAGAATCCTGCTGGAACGAGTTGAGAGCGCCGCGTCGGGTCGGCGCTCGGCGACGCTCATCAAGTCTTCCAGACAGGTGTGCCAGGAGCAGCGGCGCCGGCGCCGGTTCTGTCAGAGGAGCTTTCTGCTGGTGTCAAAACATCTTGTTAAAATGGAGAGCACAAAGTTGTTTGCCCACGGGGCCCGGTTTGATAAAGACTCCTGATTTCCATTTAAAAACATCTCCAGGCTGGATTTTAGCGGAAAAGTACACCAGACGCATCAGTCTAATTCATAAAGACAGGCTGTAAATAATGAGTCATGCTGCTCATTTACATGCAGAACACAGAGGCTGTTACCTACAAGCTGGATCCACATGCTGACTTTGTGCAAAATGCGAAAGCAGGCAGGTGGGACAGGACGTACCACCTTAATTAAAAATAAAGTATACATGCCCTGAATCACTTCTAGACTCAACATCTGAACTAACCTGCAGTGGTGACTTTTTGTAGAGCCCTGTTGGTATTTTTAGTCGAGTTTTCTTCATCAGTTGTTCGCTGTTGGAAGGCAGCTGAACTTCTTTTGGTTCTTGGAGATTTTTTTCCCTCTGATCCAAAATGTTTCTTTGGTTCTGAAGGTGGTTGGAAGGTCATATGCTGAAAAAAAAAACAAAAAAAAACTCCTTGGGAGTCAAGATTATGGTTCTTGAGAAGTTGTTTTAACTCTACGTTTATTGATCTGACACTAGCCCTATTAGACATTTTTGTTGTAGAATAAAGGTTTATTTTACTGCAATAATTGCAATTCAAAGTCCTGATTTTTTTTTTTCAGTTCTCTGTTTACTCATGAATGCTTCACAATCCTGGCACAAGAGCAGCTGGGGCCTTCCCTGCTGCTCTTGTGCCTTTTTGTACTGCATTATATTCTTCCACTCAACTTTCCATTAATATGCTTAAATAAATGACTGGTCAACATTTCCTAACTTATCTAATTCATTGAGATACACATTATTCTATATTTATTGGAGATTTTCACAGCCAGTCTTCCATTGATCTCATTAAGTTTTCTTTAGTTATCTCTGTTCATGATAGATCTATTTATTATGTTGTTACTCATCCGAATACTGCAGAACTTTAATCAAACCTGCAGTAGAAGAGCATCTAGCTTCTACTAACACAAAAAAGTTAAACACCATGATCTGAATCATCAGATGAATCAAACGAGTGTCCAGTGAATTAATGTTGCTTTTCGTGTCAGGCTTGTCTCATCAAGGAGGATTTTGACCTGCAGTGGTGGAGTCGAGCTGAAGGAGGAAGAGGAGGAGGAGGAGAGACGTCAGGAAAGAGGAAGCTGGACGAGACTGACCCCTGACCCCTGACCAGAGGAACGCTGCAGCAATGACCAAAAGGTTCGTTTACGTTGCTGGATTGGAGTTTTTGATGGACTGGTTCAGGTGTCACTTTGAAAAGTGACGGATTTAAATGCAGCCGATTTAATGACCTGACAGTTACCTGCTGAGTATCAGAACATTTACCTGACAGGAAGCTGGAACAAGGAAGGAAAATGGCGTCTTTATCCATCCATCCATTTCCTGTTCACCCTTGTCCCTAAGGAGGGTTGGTAGTTCCTCTCCAGCTACATTCCGGATGAGAGCCGGGTTCACCCTGAACAGATCGCCAGTCCATCGCAGGGCAACACAGAGACATACAAGACACACAACCATTCACACACACACTCACACCTAGAGAGAATTTAGAGAGACCAATTAACCTGACAGTCATGTTTTTGGACTGTGGGAGGAACCCGGAGAACCCAGAGAGAACCCACCATGCACAGGGAGAACATGCAAACTCCATGCAGAAAGACCCCAGGCCGGGAATCGAACCCAGGACCTTCTTGCTGCAAGGCAACAGCTCTACCAACTGCACCACTGTGCAGCCCTGGCGTCTTTATGAGGAGCTAAAATTCACTCAGAAAGCCACATAAATCAGCAAAAGATGAATTTAAATAATCTTTTATATTTTGTTGGGATTTTATGTGATTAACAAATTAGAGGTGGACTAAAACTTCTTTTGTTTTCCAAACAGAAATCTGAAAAGTGTGGCATGCACCTTTGCAAAATACCTCAAGTGCTGTACGATTGGTTGGAGAACAACTGTTAACTGATTTTTTTGTTGTTGTTGGATTTAAGGCCAGACTTTGATTAGGCCATTCTAACCTAATCGTTGTTCAGCTGGAAGCAAAACCTTCATGTAATTCATGTTTGAACAGTTTGTGTAGTTTCAGCAATAAATTTCACCACAAGTGGCCCTTCTGAGTACATTCATGAGTTTAATGTGGCCCAAAATAAAACTAACTTACAAGTAACTTTTCAACACAGTACAGGATCTTGTTTGAAGTAAAAATAAAATCCTAAATATTTATGAAAAAGGTCCAGTTCCAGCGGCAGATAGTTTCAATTATAATAAAACATTTTCCTCATATTATAAGTGAAATAATTTGTCAGTGGAACTGGAACATTTTGATCAGTGCAATGGATTTTTTTTTAAAGTTAAAACAAGATCATGCTAAAAAGTTACTTGTAAGTACATTTGAAATGATACAAAACTATATTTGCACTAGACTAGAACATTCATTGTTATGTTTTTTTCTGTAAAACAAAGATTTTATAATAAAACAAAAAAACAGACATCACACAAAGGTTTTCAGTCTTTTCACCAGTATTTATTTGTAGTTCATGATCTTTTTTGCTTCTGTAGTAAAAAGTCAACCCCTGTTTAGCTGCGACCTCATTTTGCGCTGCGAAAGTTTCATTAGGATCATTATTCTCCAAACAAAAAGCCTCCAGTCTAAATCTTAGTGTCTGCTGCTTAAATAAAAAAAATGACCTGAGAGAACGTTGAACTGAAGAGCTGCCCTGCGACCCGACCCCAACACTCATCGTGTCTTCCTCTCAGCAGGGAGGAACGACGCGCCGCTTTCGGATGCATTCCCAGATCCAGCTGGGAGAAACCCTCTGCGCCCGGCTGCCCCCCTCCGGGTCGCCCAGCGTGTGTGTAGCCGAGGCGGAGTCGTAATCCGGCACCAGGTCCCCGTCGTACGCCACAAAGTACCGCCGCAGTCTGTCGAAGTCCTGAACGGAGACGGGGAGGAAGAGCTTGACCCCGCTGAAGATGTCCAGCAGCGTCTGGAAGGAGCACAGACTGATTCAAACCTGAAGAGCTGCAGGTACAAGATTCACTGCAAAACTCAAATCTGCTTGATCTTAGTGTTGATTTTCCCTTGGTTTGTTTTTTTTTTTTTTTTTTTTTGGAGACCTACTTTCTCACAATGAGGTGTTTGTGGTAGAGCATTTCTCTTACTTTAAGTGTGCTGTTAAAATTTTAAATCATTTAAAAGAGCTGAAAATACTTGAGGAAAAAAATGTCATGTTCATTGAAATCAAGAAGCTCCTAATAGAAATAAACTGAACTTAAATTAACGGGTTCTCAGTCCAGCTCCAGGGAGAAACAGAACAACCTTCACATCACTTTAATCCGAATTATGTTTACTTTTCTCAGATCTTTGTCTTGTTACAACTGTCAAATATTCAGATTTCTTCCTTCAATGAAGCATTTATCCAGATTTTAATACAAGCAGGAGTTTATAACATATTTTGTTCCCACTTCCTGTTCCCTACTAAAGTAAACTGTAAAAACACAAAATCTTACCAAGTATTTTTGGTCTAGTCTCTAATGCAAATATCTTTACTTACTTTTACTAAGACAAAACTAACTTACAAGTAACTTCTCAGCAAGATACAGGATCTTATTTTAACACAATAGTCCCTTAAAATTGATCAGAAAAGTATTAGTTGTACTGTCAGATTTTACTTAAAACATAGAGAAGATGTCTTGTTGAAAATGAAATAGTCTGCCAGTGGAACTGATACTCTTTTTTTAAAATACATTTTGAGTTAGTGCAGTTGAAACTAGACAATAATAAATGGTAAAATTGTGTTTTTGCAGTACAGCTAAAATTTTGCTCATTAATATTGGGTATTTAAAGTTAAATAATCATAAAAAGAGGTTCACATTTGATTTAACATCTGAAAATAACTGAGCAGCAGCCCACTGGTAGATATGATTCATAACATTTTCTTACTGAAAACTAGCTGCAGATCATTCAAAGGTCTGTTAAATAAATGTTCCTGAAAAATCAGGAGCCGTTTATTCCCCTTCAAGTTGAGAATTTAAACTTTGATTTAAGGACGATGGATTTGTCATAATAGACAAAACTTGTCTAGACAATTTAAACTCATGTGAGCTGGACTTTTATATCTTTTAAGGGAGAATCTTAAATAAAGACATTGAATTTTATGCGTTTTGGTTTTTGACTGAACTGAATGTGCACAGTAAAATAAATTTCTATTGCATTAAAACTTCCACTTCTCCTTCTTTGGACACCTAGAAGTGTTCAGGTTGACCTGGTTAGATGAAGACATTTTGGACCAACCTTGTCGTTCCTCGGCTGCAGCAGCTGGGAAGACTCTTTGTTTTGTCCGTTGCTCTGAACGCTCTCCTCGCTCTTCTTCACCTGCAGTAGAGGGACGCCTTATCACACCTCTCCCCCGCTGAGTGTGTGTAAATGTCGTGAAGTGTGTGTCACGGTACCTTCTTGGCGCTGGAGGCCTCAGAGGTGGGAGTACGGGGTTTTGATTTTACAGCCTTTGGTTTGGTAGGGGTGCTGTTACCTGTGAAGGAAAGCAAGAAGAAACCATTTTTTACTATTAATTTAGGTGTTCAATCACTAGTTATGTCTCCATCGACATTTGAATTTCTAAAATGTTGCAGAAAAGAAAAAAAACCACAAATCAGTTGTGTTTTCATCTACTGGTTTGGAGCAAATCAACCAGATGGTGGCGCTGTGCATGGCTGTAATAAACAGGAAGTAGAGGTCGCAAACGTTCACATCTCTGCTCCAATTTTAGAACACGAACCAAAGTAAACTCCCAACAAGTTGCCTGTCAGATGCTCCAGCAACTGTCTGTAACTCATGACGCTGCGACTACTTCTGCCCTCTGGTGGTCATTCTGGGCATGTACATTCCAATGCCTGGATCATTGGGGGGTTTTTCCCCCCTTTGGTCAGAAACAAACTCTACTTTGAGTTTTGCAGAAGTTCCCTCCCCTAAAGCAAACCAGGACTTCTTTAATAAAACAGAAGAATGTTTGGAAATCGTGCTTGGAAGACCTACAGAGAGGTTGAGGACCAACATCAGCTGAAAAACTTCAAGTTGCCTCCTTATAAATAATCTAAAACACTGCTGAGCCTGAGGACAACAACCAAAGTTGGTTCCCATCGCAATTTCAGAACAATTGGAAATTCAGTTTTCAAGACTTTTTTTGCTTGTTTGAGATTCTCACTGAGCATCCACAGCCTCCCCTCCTGTTGACAGCACCCATATAAAGCCTTAAAGTGAATTAACTCTTGTGTTTTCACAACTCTGGACTGATTACTGAGGGCCAAACAGGGTTTCTGCACGTTTTACCAACTCAATTCAAGACTTTTTATGACCTTTACAAACAAAATTTAAACAAATGTAAGATTTTGAGGATGCAGACACCCTTCCAAAACGCCTGGTTGGCTGGGTGGTTCACAGTTCTCTTGCTGGAGGGAACGCGCTGAGGTCTCTGCAGACTGTTTTCATATCTTTTGGGACTGCAGGCAATCTTTTCAGCTGATTGTCTGCAGCTGAAGACCTTCGGGAATGATGTTAATCTATGAAATTCTGGGCATAACTTTAGTCTTTTCATTTCCTGCCATGTACCTCAGTTCACTTCCTGAAGGACTCAGTGATAAGGACGCATACCTTTTGAAGATATTTATGATTGTAAGCAAGAACGCGATTGCTAAATGTTGGCTCCAGCCTAGACTCTGACCCCACTGTGAAGCTTCTTGTGAATATTATAAACCTGATCCACAATATGGAAATGTTGATTTTTACAATACATCTCCAGAAGGAGAAAGGAGAGAGACTTTGAGGAAAAAATGGGATTGTTTTATAGCCAGACATGTAACTTTTGTGATTCCATGCCATTCTAATTGACAGGCACTTGGGATTTTTCCTCTTTTTTTAGTGAAATCTCTATAGAATTATAATGGCCATCAGTGTGACGGTCTGCTACGTGTCCTAGCCCTCAGGTAGCAGACAGCATACCTGTCTACGTAAAAATGTTGTTCCTGCTTTTTTTACGTCGTCTTGGTTGTGTGTACTTGTATGTATAAAAATGAATAAAAACAAAGTAAAAAAAAAAAAAGTTTTCCACTTTTCTGTCATGCACAGTATTACCACCAGGGGGAGCAATGATTGTAGCAGATTTTAAAGTGATTTTCTTTCCAGGAAATCCATACTCTGCTGCAATAAAAGCAGATCTGAAGAGATTTCCAAGATTTCTACCAGAGGTGTCTTTAAATTTGACCAGCACTGTGATAATCTGACCAATCGGACTCACTCGTCTTTTTGGCCGGAGCGCTCCTGCTGGATGAGGACGACGGCGAGTTTCCCCCGCTGTCTCCTCCCGATGAGCCTTTGTCGTCAGAAGTGGAAGGACCCACCATCACTTTAAAGTCACAGTTCTCCTTCGAAATGCGAAACAGCTCCTGGGCAGAAGGATGGAAAGGTCAGAGGTCGGGTGTCTGGATCTCCTTCAACCCTTCTATCAGGTCTTCTGATGGCCATTTTGTTCAAACTGAGCAGGAAGAGGCTGGGTGAGTAAATGTTGAAGTGATACCCTGAGCTGGTGCAGGTTGGTGGCCGTCTTCCAGTCCTTGTCATCGCGGATTCGCGTCATGCGGGGGAAGCGGATGGAGATGCCGTCGGCGGTGTGCATTTCTGATTTGGAAAACTCTGCGCCGGTGATCTCCCAGACCGGTGCTTGCTGCAGGGAAGGAAACGGAGGAAAGTAGGTAGATCAGAGACACGGCCCACCATTGTTCCAGACGCTTTGGACAGTTATTTCTCATTAAATAGAATAAGTTGTTTTATAAAGTATTAAGCAAACAATATCTCCTACGGCAGAAATTATGTTAAATTATGTGAATGCAAAATGTTTTTAGTAACCTTTTGCATCCTGAGAGACCTGACAGAAACCAAACTGTTCGTAGATTTACATCTAGGAAGAACGCACATCTTGCATATGAAAACTTTTTTCTTATTGTAATTTCTTATGCTGTCAGTAGCTGCGTTTCCCATACAAGTACGCTCAAAGCTTTGTCGATATTCTGCCAGTGTCAAAAAGACAATTTCACAGTTGTGGTGCGTCCATTAAATAAGAAATGCAATTAAAATCACATTTGGATGAGTCTGTTTACGCAATAAGTCATTTGTCTTCTTTGTAGTGGCAACATCTAAGTGTTGATCACCTGACCCGTGTGATGCAAAAAAAAAAAATGTTTTCATTGCAGTTTTGCAAAATAAACTATTTTGATAAGCAAATTTATCTTCGAAATGTTGAATTGCACAATAACATGGAAACTCGGCTAGTGACAAAAACTATTCTGACTGGAAAACATCTGCAATTTTCTCAGCATTCATTTAAGTCATAGTTTATACAAATCTGATCATAAACATTTGTGTGACAGAGTCCTGCTCCTCCATGGGAACAGTGTGACTCACTGCGTGGTAATGGCACAAGCAGATGCACGTCACTAGCTATGTGTCTAATGGATGCTGTCCTATCTAGTAATGTACATCTATACGTCTAAAGGTTCTCCAGGACTGGACTTGAAGACCTCTACTCTAATCATGTTAAAATCTCACCTCAGGGTCACGGATAATGAAATCAGGATAATAGTTCTTGACAATTTTCAACCAGCTGGGAATTTTCCCGGGTTCCTACACACACACAGAGACATGACAGATTAATATTTGTCAGTATTACATCAGCTCCATATTCCAGCAGCCTCTAAGTGGATCCTCCTCTGACCTTGCTGATTTTGACCACATCCAGCTCCTTCTGGAGTCGGGCCAGCATGGCGTCATCGTATCCTCCGGAGCACTTGGTCACCGTGCACCACTTCTTCGAATCCGGGTCGTAGCAGCCCATCAGAAAGCTAGACATGATGCCCCCTGGTGGACAAAAAGGGGAATTTATTCTCCCCTCTACCTCCTGACATTTGCTGTTCCTGCTTTTTTACGTCGTCTTTAAACCTCATGAGATGTTTCATTAGCCCTGCTTTGAGAGTTGAACCCCTGTTGTTGTGTTCCCAGTTTTATTTCACACCCATTACCCCCCCTCATAAATCTCCCTCCCCCAGTGGCATCCTTGCCTTATGCATTACATTACATCTGCATATTTTTCACATGAAGTACTCCGATGCTCATTTGTATTCCCAGCGCAGCACTGTGTTGCACTGCTGCCAGCAGAACGCGCAGTCCTTCTTTATGCACTCAGTGACCACAAAAAAGTAAAAAAAAAAATAAAATACATAAAAATAAAAAAAAAAAGAGTCCTGAAAGAGGAATGTAAACAATTACATTTGCAAGGAGTTGGTGAGAAGGTGGCTCTGCAAAACCAAAATCTTACTAAGTAATGTTTAGTTTCTAGTGCAAATATCTTAGTACACTTGAAATAAGACAAAACTTACTTACAAGTAATTTTTCAGCAATATATATTAGTTTGTTTTAAGTCGATAATTCCTTAGTATTGATGAAACTGTTAGTTCCATTCACATATTATTTCACGTTTGACATTTTTCCAACATTTTTTAATTTAATGTGATGATGAGGACATCTAAACATCTCAGGAATATTTGATCTCAGCCGTTTACAGACCGTTTGATCCTTTTCCGTAGAAGGCACCAAGCACCACCAGGTCTGCTGTGTCAGCCATCGCTCCCTCGTTCAAATAATCCTTCTTCACCTTCAGCCAGTGTCGCTTGCCTGGCTCATAGCTTCCCTAAGACACAGAAGAAGAAGCCCCGCTGGATTAATTCACCACTTCAGCTACAGCAGGAAAACAACCTACTGGTTTCAACCGTTCACTCCCAGATCAACCCGACAATGTTTTTCTCTCCACTGACCTTTACGTCTTTCAGCACCAGGCCTTCCAGTCCTTCTCTGATGACGCGAGTTATCATCTCCGCCAGGTCTCCTGCCCTCTAAAATGCACACAGACAGGATATAAAACCGAAGGTTTATGCGGAGACGAAACAGAAAGCCTGACTCGGCAGTTACCGTGACGTGCTTCATCTCTGAGAAGAGGATCCTGTTTGGGACTTCCACCATGTTGTCGTCCAGGAACTTCCTGCGTTCGCAGAGCGGCCTGGAGGACACGGCGCCAGTAAAGAGTAAGCCAACTTCAAATTATTCATTTGTGTGGGATCACCAAACCGCAGATTATAGCCGAGTTCATTCTCTTCACATTTTCCTTTTCAAAACTCCCAAATCTACATTTCCTGTTGATTTCTGGGCTATTTTTGATCGCACAAGTAGAAGAAGAGGGATTGACTTGAATGCTGTGCAATTTTCAACTTGACTTAAGGAAAATTAATTCATGTTTTTTAGTACAATTCTGAGATTGAAAAGTAAAAAAAAAAAATTCTAAAAACAAAAAAACTCAGAAATTTTGGAAATAATCTCAGGAATTTTCTCAAAAGAAAAAAAAAAAAACTTGGAAATTTCTCCGTTTCAAAAGTCAAACTTCTGACTTTTGAAACTCAGTATCACTTCCCCTAATTTTTTGCTAACCATGACTTTAGCCAAATGATGTAAATACTAGAATGCCTCAGTTTTACTTAAGGGAAGGGGTGAAAGTAGGCGGGTATGGTCGGGTACTGCGTACCCCTAAAACATTTAGCGGGGGTACGCAGCACCTGCATGAGAGGGGAGCGGCTGTCTGCTGTAAAAATTTCAATGGGTGCACAGTGCAGCTGTGAGTGCACCCAATAATCAGGCGTGACTGATTCATTTTTCAAGAACAATCTAAAACACGATTTAATCAGTTAATAAATAGATTTCCCCCATTTCATATCGTTTCTGAACTGTTTGTGCTTTGTTAGAGCAGGGGGGCTCAATACGTCGATCGGAGAAGGTTTTGAGTTGATCTCGGCATTAGGTAACAAACTGAACGCCGCCAGGAGGCCGAGACCAGAACGTCCTCCTCTGATTCGCTTATCAAAACCTTCGTAACTTTATTAAACAAGGTGTCGTGCAATTCTGTGCGTTTCGGTTCCATTACCTAAATAACTAGCAGAGCAGGAGTTTAAAATTAACTAATCAACCGCCGCTGTGTTCAGGGGAGCATTTATTAATAATCACAAAATAAATATAAAACCTGAAAACCTCATATTGTTACGGACTGAATGTTGTTTTTAATGTAATCTCTGCTCGGCTTACAGCGCGCAGGCAGTTGCCACGGCAACGGGTGTGCTTAAATGACAAAGAGAGAGAGAGAGTAAAAAGGTAGGAGTGGTTTTGAGTTGATCATTTGTTCAGGTTGTTTTATCTTCGCTGTGGCTCCTTACAGCCGCTGTAGTTTCTGAACTTTCAATAAACCGATGACCTGGTTCGTCTGTGAGTGTATGTCATTCACAACAAACATGGCAAATATGTTTTATTAAGTATTTAATAAACAAATGGCTACTACTGCGATAATTATGCAAAATTAAATTAATTGTCTAATTTTTTTTTTTTTAATTGTTTGGGCATCTTGCGTTGAGCTCAGAGTCTGAGAGGCTTTTCCTCCATCAAACTATATTTAATGGCTCTTATTTAGTGGAAATGTTGATGTTGATGAGACTTTCTTCAAAATGATAATCTTTTTCAATCTTTATAGCTCCACTGTTGTGAATGAGGCTCTAACATTCACAACATTGAACACATTGAAATAAAATCCATTTGAGGCGATTCCTCTGGAACCTGTTGGAGGAAAAATATCCCAACTTCAGAAGATGTGCTTTTAACTTAACATGGGTCTGTGGTTCCTCCTGTCAGTATGAGGTATGAGGAGGCGTCATGTTAGGAAGACAAATTGGAATCTGCAGGACCTTCAGAACAGGTCATGATGCTAGACCCACTGATTATCTGTCTGGACACGGGATCAATATAACCAGTTTAAAAGCTAAAATGAGTGATTAATATGCCAGACATGGAAAACTGGGATGAACTCCAAGCCAGGATGTTCAGAATTGAGGTGTCATGGCATCTCGCTGTGTCAACATTGCAGCCAGTAGCCTGAGGGAAATACAGCTCCATTTTGTAGCAATTCAAGAGCTACCCAGATTTTATCGCTTCACAAAAAAAAATTAATCGGCACAGAAACTCCAAAGCACACAAAGAAGCTCTGTGGTTCCTCCTGTCAGTATGACAGTCATGCAGCTGGTCTACATTTGTATATGATTATGATTAAGTCAGTGCCTCACCAGCATTGCACCTCACATCACTGATATTTATATATACTTTTGTCATAAGTACCCCCAAGAATTTAAAACTACTTTCACCCCTGCTTAAGGGCAACAGGATGCAAAACAGTTGGTGGCAGGTGTGACTTCCAGGAGACTGAAGGATGAAATCTAAAATGTGATAAACTGTTTATAAATATGAGGATTTGTTTTTATTCAGTTAAATCCTGGATTATTTCAGGGAAAAAGGAAAAGCTTACCGTTCCATCAAACTCACACCGTTGAAGTAAATGCAGTCGAACACAAACAGACACACGTTGGCGTCTTGAAAGGCAGCTTTCTGAGAGAAAGAGAAGTTTGAAGTCTGACTACACTGACTGAATCCATAGAGAAAAAGAAAAGAGCAAGGAGAGGTTCTTACCTTGTGAACACCCAGAGTGCCAAACGGCAGCGGTTTGCTGGTCTTTGTGTCAATCAGCAGGACTTCAGCGTCCAGAATCATGCTGTGGCCGCCAGGGAAAGCCTGAGGGATGTACTCTTTGAAATGGGCCACCTGAAATGCAAAACTTTTATTATTTTGTTGCTCAACATCTGGGAGAAAACATCTCCACATCTGGTTGGATTCAAATAGTTTTGATAATGACTGGTTTTAGGATTTCAGATTCAAATTTTAGGATTCCAAAACAGTAGTGAATTTCTGTCACAGGGTTTAAAACCCTGAGGAGACATTAGGGAGTCAGGTAGTTGTAGTGACACAGCTAAAATCCCAACTCTAACTCTGCTTTTCTCACTGGAAATAATTCAGTCACTTCTACTGTGTTTACATTAATCAAAATGATTTTAAAATTACAGAAAACTGTTGTAATTACACTCCAGTCTCTCCTCCACTTCACTAACCTTTCATTACCATAAACTGTCTAATTACAGACCTTAAGTGCTTAATCAGCTGTTTGGAAGACAGACTGAATTGGTAAGGAGCTTCCAGGGAGCTAAAACTGCTCCTCAGACACCAAAATAAGTCCAAATTCAAGCTTCTAGAAAACATTTTCACTGCACTTTTATACTTTAGTCCAAACTGCACCTCCACCTAGTGGACAGAGAAGCCAATAGCATGACAAGTAACTAGTTTAGGTGTTGTAATGTTGAAACGTGGGACTTTTAAAGTTGCAGATCTTGCAGAGACAAACTGATGCCAGACTAACAGGACTGACCTTGTGGGGCAGCACCGGCTTCAGGCTGCGGCTGAAGTAGCTGAAGGTGTTTCCGTTCTTGTGGACCTGAACGCGCTCGCCGTCGTATTTTATCTCGGAGTACATCCCGTTGGGACATTTCTTCATGGCGTACTCGATGGATTTACACGCCTCGGCCTGGAATCACACAGGAAAAAAAACAAAACACAGACAGACGAACTTCAATTCATTTTATTGGATTTTATGCAACAGATCAACACAAAGTTGTGAATATTTGTTACGTGATGAGAAAAACGGATGATGAATAAGAGTGACATCCGTTTGTTTTCACCACAAATTAAAACTAATTACAGCTGAAACAATTATTTAAATAATTGTCAACTACTAACGTCATCACTTACTGATTTAGTGTTGATTAATCTTGAGACTAATCTAAAATTTTCTAGAAAAAAAAAAAAAAAACTAGGAAATTTCAGAGCTTGAGAAGTCAATTTTAAATATTTTCAACTTTTAAAATTCAGTGGGAAAAAAGGATTTCTGCCAAAAAAACTTGAAAATTTGTATCTGCAGTGGCCCTAATGGGCTGCCGTATTCAGCCGTACTTCCCCACTCAAAAGAGATAATAAATGTTAGAACTAAAAAAAGAAATAAGTTTAATAATGAGAGAGTAACTTAGCAGTCTATTAACAAAGCTGTGATAGAAAAGGAAACCCAGAAATGTTCATAAAGTGTGATGTCACAGAGTCGGGCCTCACCAGCATCGGCTGGACGGGCGTCATGAGCGACGCCTCCACGGTCAGGAGCTTCCTGGGTCCAGAGCCGCTGGAGGCGTCCTGCTGGTTCCTCAGAACCCTCTCGATCACGTCGCCAAGGTTACGGGAGGCTTTGAAGGCGTCGTACGCGTTTGGATCTACCGCGTCCAACCTGAGTGAAAGAGCAGGAGTTAATAAACTCAACCTGTTCATGTGGGCGGCGCACCGGGACGAACACTTACACGTGTTTGGCGCCAGCGTTCATCTTCAAGTCGTGCTTAATTAGCCTGATGATGCATTTCAGGTCGTTGCTGGTGCATCTAGGAAAGAGGAGCAGGAGATTCTAACACAACCGAGCTACAGACTGCAGGAAGCCGATGAACGTTTGTGTGCATAAGGTTTTTCCAATTCAAACTAAATGCAGCAACATGAGCACTTACTGGCTGTTAAAGGCATCAATCTGGCATCTCTTTTGAAATTAACTGCATTTCATTTTAACTACTTAAACAAATTCACATTAAATACTTAAGCAGATCTTTTCTTCATGGTCACATGAAGCTCAGTCATACTCAGTCTGCCTCCCAGTCTGACAGGACCAAACGTTACTTTTTGCCGATGCTCTCCAGCTCGCTCTGCTGCTCGTCCTCCTTTGTGAGCTGGGCGAGGCGCATCAGGGACGCATCTACTTCCTGGATTGTTAGGAGGCTCTTGGCAGCGGGAGGAAAGTATTTGCTCTCCTCGAAGAAAATCCTCACCGTTTCTGATACGTCGCCCTTCAGAGAGAAAAAAAAAACAAAAAAAACAGGAACGATACTTTTACGCAAAAAAATAATACATAGAACTAAAAAAAATCATTTGATACAGATATTGATGTCGATTTATTGTGCATCGCTGGTTCAAAAGATGCTTTTACAGCATTTATTGTATCATTTATTATAAATTTCTTGAAATAATTTTGATTAATTATAAAAAAATAAAAAAATCCAATTAATGAAGCTAAAACCCCCTAAACTGTCCATATTGTTGGGGATTTTAGTCTGTTTTTCCCACTGGTTCTTCAGTAAAAGCACAAATAAGTTTAAAAATTTCATTAGATGCAGTTATAACCCTCAGTTTAATCATTTAGATCAAACTTCTTTATTTGACTGGTGTCCTAAAGAAACGTCTAACAAAAAGGAATGTTTTTCAAGAGCTGTATTTGTGTTTGATGGAACTGATGGAATAAATAGTTCTTATTGTCATTTTTATTCTTATCACAGTAGTAAAAATTTTATGATAAAACTTTAAGTCCACATTCCCCACCTCTATTTCACGGACACAAACATCTATTTGTATCAGTAACCTGAGACATAGATGAAACAAACATTTCTAAAGGTTTCATACAGAATAAATATTATCTTATCTTATCAGAAAGGGCTAAAAGCCTGATATTGACATCATTCATCCATGAATGCTGCTGGACAGACCTGCTCCAGATCTCGCACCATGTCCTCCTGGTTGGATCTGAATATGCGGCTGAAGAGTTTTACTATCTGCTTATCGTTCAGGTTGTAAACACTTTTAACCACGCCTGGCAGCAGCAGCTTCACCGTCAGGTAAAGATCTCCGTGAAATTTATCTGTTATAAAGATATAAAAAAAAAAAAACACAAACAGGGTTAAATCTCTCAATACAAAAAAACAAACAGTAAACTAAAGTTAAGGCCAACCTCCTCCTGTGCCCTTCTTCAGGAACTTCTCTATAATCTGTGTCTTGCTGTTGTAGCTGTTGTTTTCAGCCACCATTGCGCAGAGTTTGCGAAACTCCCTGAAGAGACAATCTTTGTGCTGGGCGTCGCAGAGCTGAGTGGACAGGGCACTGCTGGAGCCGGCTTTGGCTGCCGGGGACGCCGACAGTCCGGGGCTGCCGGAGCTGCTGGGGCTGCTGGAGCTGCCAGCCTTCGCAGCTGATGACAGAATGAAGCAGAACGGTAAAAGAAAAACAAAAAAAGAACAAACATTTTTACACTTTCTATTTCTAACTCTGACAAATCTGCCAGTTCTACTCTCTGTGTGGTTTTGGTGCTGAAGTTATGGCCAAAGTTTCAAAACTGAAAGGAATCCTGTTTATCTGACTAACTGTCCTGAATTTCATTGTCTAAAATGCAATAACGCTTGATCATTTTGTAGCCCGGGATGGATTTGCACCTAAACAAATACTTCTAAAAGCCAACATATAAAAGGCTCAACCCTTTCTCAACTTATTAAATTGTAGGGCTGAGCTGATTCTTTTAATTTAACTGATTAATAATTGGATAGCAAAAGGTGACTGAGGGTTTTTGTACATAATTTAAACACGGAAACTAGCTAATACTAATACAGCCACTCGAGGAGTTCTGGGTAAAACCTTCATTGCAAACAATGAAAGTTTGTTTTATTTTAAATGCAAAATGCATATTCATTTGACCAGTTTTGGCTTAATTACTATTCAGAGTGTTATTTCAACAAATGGCCTTTTCTAAGTTTCTATATTCCAGTTTGCAACTAATCAATCTAACTGTACCAAAAAAAAAAAAAAATCACACACAGGAAACACAACCAGTGTTGCCAGATCTTGCAAGAGAAACAAGCAACCAGCTCTATGAAAACAAGCCCCAAAATATCTAAACTGGCAACCACGCAAACCCAAAAGATTTTACAGCGGTTTTCCATTTTTCTGAAGAAAGTCAAACCCAAACAACCATCTTCACATTCAAAAGCAAGCCCAAAAAAAAACAAGAAAAAAAACAACTCAACTCAATACATTTGCAATTGACTTTCAGAAAAAGAAAAACAAACAAGCCCAGATTTGCTTTCAATAAAGCTGACTTGGCAACAATGAACATGTTAAGGGTAAAGTCTCGATCACTTCATGTGTTTTCAATTTCACACTGATTGGAAAGTACAAAAGAAACGTGTTTGGTTCCGACTGCTTCCAGTCCATTTAGGCGGCCAACAGGTTTCAGGAAAAATCCACAGCTGCTTCGTACCTGAAGCCCCTGGGGACCAGTTCAAGTCTAAACCATTTGTGTGAAACTCATTTTAAGCTTAATGCTGTTTATTTAACTTTCACAAAGTTTTAATTCTGTTTTAACCAAAACGTTGCGTTTCTGAGATTATGTTTACAGCAAACTCCATGTCATTCCTCTAAACTGCATCATAAAAATATAATTTCAGGTAAGGGCAGCACTGAAAGACACTTTAGTTGCATTATTCCGGTGTGAATGTATTTTACCTGTGAAGCCAGAAAACTTCCTCGGAGCATTGACAGAAGGGTCAGCAGGGGGCGCCATAAGCTGACCAGTGGTGTTCAACTTTGCCTGGACCTTCTTTTTAGGACTAGCATTGACTTTGGCCATCAGGTCTACAAAACAGGAGGTTTGACAACAATAGAAGTAAAAAAAAAAAAAGAAAAGACTCGAGCATCAAATTTAGAGTTAGAGAATGACTTCATAAAATGCCTTCATAAATGTTTCGATTCTCAGTCATTTCACCTCAACCTTCATGGATGTTATGAAGACAAACTTTTTTCCTACCAAAAGGTTAATAAAACTATTGATAAACCCGCTGATTTACCAGGTAAGATGACAAATCTTGAACCAGCAACATTTAAAGATTCATAATGGGAAAAAAAAAGCCAGTGGTTTTACAGGGTCGCTCAAATTTAAGGCTTTTGAAGACCATTATGAATAAAATGTAAGACCTATATCACAGCAGGGATGTACAAAAGAAATGCAGGATGCAAAACTTTAACATTTGGGCTGTTTTTTGTAGCTTTTGGCAGCAGCTTTGTGCTTCTCACATTGCTAATGACTCTTGCTAGTAAGTATTAACAGCTATTATTAACTGCTATTCTTAATCACTTTGAGTAAAAAGACATAGTGAGTGAAAATGTTTGCACATAATTCAAACTTTTGCGTTTTGCCTTTTTAACCTATATAGAATGAGATTTTCATTAACTTAAGGTCAATGTACATTTTCTTAGGTGAATAAGACATTTTAAAGCCTTAATTTTAGATCAATGAATTGAACACCCTGTTTAGATTTAGATTAAGCAGTAGGTGATTTATCGGCTCTCTGCGGCACCTGAAACGTGTTTATTAATGAGCTCTTTGTCCTCATCCTGCAGCTCCTCCCAGCCCTCCAGCTCCGTCAGGTCCTCGATCTTCTTCGTCGTGGCTCTTGCCCTCTCCAGCTTCTCAAATATGCACTTCACGTGATACCACTCTTTCATCTCGCCAGCAGACTCGCTGAAAGGGTTTGGCACGATTTTCCCTATGCGCACGATGCCCTTCTGGATCTTGTCCTTGCATTTCTTGCACCCCGCCGTGCCACGTTTGGCGTATTCCACCAGGAAGCGTTGTTCCGACATATCTGGCCACTCCGAGAAGCACCGGCGAATTGAAGTCCAGGGAGCGTGTCTTTTTTGAAGTTGGTGTTTATGGGATGCTAAGGATTTTCGCTGATCAGAGGTAGATGAAATTACAAATGTTCTGCACAACGTTGAAGGTTGTTTAAATCGTATTAGTGTACCAAAAGGTTGTCGGCCCACACAGACGATCTTCTGAACCAAGAAAATAAGATGCCTCTGCATGTAGCTGTGACTGTGGGGAAGTTGGAGCCTAAACCAGAAAAATAAAATAAAAAATAGTTAGAGAAGAAGCTCATTTTGATCAATTTCAAATCACATATGAATAAGAATCAGACACAAATGAAAGGTGGTCAGAATTAGGAGAGTGTAGCAACTACAACAAACGAAAATTGTATGGTTTATCGACAAGTTGAAAAGAAGAAACATCCAATAATCAGAGAGGATGCAGTTATATTTTGAGACTGTGTATAACCTTTCACCCTTAAAGAATTAAAGAAAAATTCATAAATTCAAACTTGTGCACTCAAGTCTTCAAGTCATTGAAGTTGTATCGTGTGATATTTATTTTTTGAAAAGAGATTCGGCTTAAAAAAAATGACTTGAAACTTTTTCCACTGCCGCTGAAAAGAATGTCTTCTCCCCAAAACTCTGTAAAGTTTACTATCGTTTTAACACAAAATCATCATCTCTTAAATTTGGATTTCATTTTATTGACGAAGAATTCAGTGGCCTTTACAAATAACACACACTCCTCTGAAAACTATTAAGAGCAGGAAAAGGCTGCCGAGCTCCACAGGAGAAAGTTGGTTCAAACATTTGATAAACTGCGTGCAATATACCTCATATCTTTTAACTGATTTGTCTTTTGTTATAAACATTTTATTTATGAAACTTGTATTTGTTTATTTTTCAATGTTTCGCTGTTTTGACTGAAATCTTAGTATTTTACTTGCACAGAAATTCAGCATCTATATGGTAATATTAGTATTTCTAGTAAGGAATTTTAGACAAACAGTGTAACTATCCAATTTAATGTATTTTTTGGTCACGGTCTTTTATTTTCTAAGCGAAAACTTTAACAAAGATAAAAGTAAGCTGAATGCCACAAAGACAACTAGAAATTAGCATTAGTTGTAGCCAGTACTATCCTGTACTGGCTACAACTAACGTGACAAAATAAACGAAGCATGACATTGTTGAACAATATCTAAAATGTAGCCGGTAATTACACTTGAATGTTTTTACTGTACCGTGTAGAAGACGCGTAAAAGGAGATGATACAAATGAATCTGCTACCTCCTCCTTGTTATTTAGCATACAGCTAACTGCCCCGTGTCAGGTGTGTATGTAGACCTACTATATAGTTGTTAGTACTTCCGGTTTTCATTTACAAAATAAAAGTTGTTCATGAAATTAAAATAAGATGTCACATATTATTATGTGAAATCTTCTGACACATACTGCTGAATGTGACATAAGATGTTATGTATGTTAAAATTATGTTACGTATGCAAAACAAATTATCCCAAGATTATCCATCTGAAAAACCGCGCAGATAAGAGTCACTGTGTTTGTGCCAAACCAGACATTAGTCATTAACATCCGGTAAGTCCCTGTGCAACGTCTATTAGCTTGATGCAATACAACGTCACTGCTAGCTACAAGCTGCACCTCAGACCATAGACAAACAATGCTCGTCGGTTCAACAATTTCACTTTTGACCCTGAAATGTGTGGCAGAACTGACGCATACCGCCCTCTGCTGCAGCGGAGAAAATAATGGCTAAGGCTGAAACAGAGTAGTAAACATTTAAGTAGAAACAAAATACTGATCAGCCTGTGTGAGCAGTTTGGTGGTTGTTTACAATGTTGGTAAAGTAATTTGTTTTTCTCCCTGCAGAGATTCTTAATCAGAACTTCAAATAATATTGCTTAGACAGGAGAGACATTTAGCTTAAAACCTATACTTACCAGGGTAATTTAAGATATAAATACTGCGCTTATATCACAGCGCTTATGTTTTCCTAACATATTTTGTTTGGGGGAAAAAAAGTGATTATTATTCCGTTGCTTTCAAAAAGTCTCGGGAATTAGAGATGGTAAAACATAAAATTCACTTTAAATTTATCAAATGATGCTATATAAAAGATATAAACTCAACAAAAACATTAAAAGTCCAACTAAAAACACAGCACAAAAATACACAGCCGCTTGGGTATCCCGTTCCCGGTGACCTTAAGGTTTCCCACGGTAACTTAACGCAACCACAGCCCTCAGCCATTTGTAAACACGCTAAATGCGTTATCGCTACGTAAATTCCGCACTCCGCTCTGTCCTCCATAGTCAACAGTAAATTTTCGAGCGTACGTCGAGCGGGAATAACGAGACCGCGACGCTTCTCTCTACGCAAAGCGAGGACGCGCGGATCAGATGTCGGCAGGAAGATGTTGACGTTATTCCAAACCTAAAGACAAATATTTATTTCTCTGACGAGTCGCGGAAATATTAAAGGCGAAGAATGGGAAGCAGTATATGCGTTGTCTCGTATGCTGAAAGCTTGGAGCGCAGACTTTTTTTTCTCGGCGGTTTATTTAGAGGAGACTAGCTGCGTTGCAGCAACCTAGCTAGCGACATCGCAGCCCTTTTTGTGGCCCTCAGCGCTCCCTCCCAGCTACACCTAGCATCCCGTCGATTGCACAACAAGGAAAAATGGTGAGTGGCGAGCTTTTTATCTAACTTTTATCACGTACGACATTGTCTGGAGACTAGTTTGATCTTTGCAGCAACGCCGATAGCTAGTTTAACCTGACAATTGTTAGACGAAACTAGCTAAACATGGTGCTTAATTAATATTTAAAGCTGGGTAACAGTGTCATTTTTGTCTTAGCCAATAGATGAGAAGATCGTGTTCTCTTCTTATCTGTAACAGTAGACAGGTTAATTAATAAGCCTTGCATATTACCTTGCTTTCTACATTCACACAATCCCTTGCTTTCAAATTTTAATCGGTATTTACCCCAAAGGGAAATCTGATATCATCCAAGTATATTCAAAAAGTGGTCGTGCATGTTGATGCTGTAGCAGTCGGTCTTCCAACTAACCTGAAGAGGCCTCTGACTGACGGCTGTTGCTGTATTACAGTCTGGCGACTCTGGCCAGCAGAGTCTCTATTTCACAGTGAAATATTCAGGGTGACACCATCAGTTGTTGGCAAGTACTGCTAATTCATTAATTAATTAATTTTGTTTTTGTCTCTCCTCTTTAAGGAGAAAATAATGTATTTCCTTATATAATTAATAGAACATGAATGGTATTGTTGCCATGGTAAATTGCAGTTAATGACTTTAAAACTCCCAAACATGTTTTTTGTTGTGTTTTTTTTTTTACTATTTTTGCCACTCTTTGTTCAATGAAAGCATCAATAAATATTAATACGTTTTAAAATATGCATATTAAGTCCAGTTATGATTTACAGATGAATTGTATAAATCCCCCTTCTTTATGCGACTGGTGTCCTAAAGAAACACGTTACAAATTGGAATGTTTTACAAGAGCAGTGTTGGTGTTTGTGGGGCTGTTATTGCTGTAACACACAGTCACAGCCACACAGTTACCTAAATAAAAAAAGCAACAAACAGTTCTTATCACTTTAATATCTTCACTGAACAACTTGATTGATTGATATGAAATGACGCACATCAATGGAAACAAATGGGTTAAACTGGATTTCATTCAGTGGAATAAATGAATGCTGTCCGTAGGCCTGTCACAATAACAAATATTGCTGGGTGATAAATTGTCCCAGAAATTTTTGCATTAAATGGTAATATTGTCACATTGAGACAATTTCCAACTTATCTAATAATAATGGCATATTGATACAAGTATTCCCACTCAAAGAACAATAAAACATAAATTTCTAAAGGATATTTAACACTGGACCTGGGGATATATTTTAAATATCCAAACTATAAAAACAGCCAATACAGTAATTACAACAGATTAGGAAGTCTTTGTAACTAAAATTGCATTCAAATAAAATATTAACTTATTCAACTTAGACAGCTTTGACTTCATAATTCTGCACTACTTTGGTTTGCTCTACCACATAAAATCCCAATTAAATACATAAAAGTTTGAGGTCATAGTTTGACAACATGTGGAAACGTTCAAGAGGTCGTCAATACTTTGCAAATCATTTTCCATGAATCATGGCTTCATTTAAAGGTTTTGTTCTTGACCTATGCTCCGTCTAAACAGCTTCTCCAACCAGCCGTTGATAAATATGTGCAGCAGTGAATGGAGCTGCTGGTTTTGTTCTCTCCTGTGTTTGTGTATGCTGTGCTTTGCTTCTCTGTTACCCAGGAGATCCAGTCCTGTCATCATTATAGTGAATTATGAGCCACATATAAACATGGGCATTAACTTGCATTTGTTGCTCAGGTCTGTAAATCAAATGCTGCTTCTTGTTTTAACTGGGGCAGTTTTAGAGCTAAATAATAGAAGAATACACCGATACACTAATATTGCTGTTAAGACTGATACCTGATATATTTAACTGCATTATAATTTTTTTCCTACCTTTTTAACACAATGAAAAAACACAAACAGCAAAAAGATGAAAAATATCAGCACAGTTTTACTTATCAGACCAGTACAAATATGTTAAAAAATTACTAATATCAGCCAATGGCGACTTTTATAGCAATAATATTGTGCATCTATTATAATATATACCTTCTTGGATTGAGATTTTCTGATTATTCTTGCAAATCTACAATTTTGTATTATGGCCAATGGAGATGGAGAAAAAAGGAGCAATTTTCTACCAAAAATGCTCAAATTCTCTAGAAAAACTTATAGATTTCTGAGTTTCAAAAGTTGACACTATTCTAATTTTGAAACCTACACATTTCCATGTTTGTTTGGTTTTTTTTCTGCCTTTCAAACTGGAAAATTTCCTTGTTTTTTTCTGGAGAATTTCTGAGCTTATTCTTAAAGATTTCTGACTCTTTTTTTATTTAAAAATGTACTCCTTTTTTCTATCTACCAGGGCTCTAATATGTCATCATACAAGCCTTTTGTTGACAGTCCATATAGTATTTAACCTACAAATGTTTACATACAAATATGAAAAAAGAAAATTGTCTAAAAAGGAAAGCTAATGTTGGTACAAGTTGGTAATATTACCGTTTCTGGCCTTTTAATTGCACATAATAAAGTAGAAAATATGAGTTACATAGTTAATTGCAGTATTAGGTTGTGTTATTGATTCATCTTGCTGATAATGTGTGGTTTAAAGCAAAGCCACATTGAAGAGGCAGAGCTCTGCTATGCTAATTGTTCTCCTTACATGGAACAATAAAACTGGAGCGGTTACTTGTCAGAGCTGACTCTTTATCTTTTTTTAGAGTTATATTGAACATTAAAACCATTTATCAAAAGTGAGTCATTGTTTTAGTTTTTGCCAGGAAGTGTCTCTGTGGCTGTAACTGTGATTGGTCTTTCTCTAGTAAACGGATATGATGATGAACAGAAAGCAGTTACTGGGAAAAGATTTTCTGAATTAATGAGACAAAGATATAGCTCAGTGAAAAAGTTTTTGTCCCCAAATTAATCAATGAATTGTCAGAATAATTGATTAACATAGTCATTTTTTGTTGCACCCTGATCAAATGACCTTCACACCATTAATATAGTCCAGTGACCTCCAAATGATCGACACCTTTTAATATGTTCGGCATGAAATGTCTCTTTTTTGCAGGTTTACCTGCTAAATCCCATAGAAAACCTAAGAGGCTACATCACCAACCGCCCACCTCTGGTCATTTTCATGATCAGTGTCAGTGCGGTGGCCATCGCCTTCCTGACCATTGGTTATTTCTTCAAGATCAAGGAGATAAAGTCTCCAGAGCTCACAGAGGTACGACAAATCTACACCAAACTGTTTCCATTTAATCGTAAATGTTTCTCTCCAAGTTACTCATTTTAGGAGGATAATTACAGTGAAGTGTATGAAACCTTCAGGGTTCGTACAGGTGCTTGAAATTGTTGAAAATACTTGAATTTCAATTAGGTGAAATTTATTTTTCCAGCTTTTCTTACAATTAGGTGTTTTCTAAGATTGGAAAGTGCTTAATCTTTGTATAAAGTCTTGCATTATCTACAAACTGCACAGACTTATAATAAAAATTAATCTAACATTTAGAATAAGACCAACACATTTTTCTCTCTACCAGGTTTAATCAGACTAACTTTGGTTGTTTTAGACCAATTAGAATTACCAAAATTATCTCTATTTCCTAAAGGCAAGAACATTCTGTGAGAACATTTTTAAAGTGATTTCTTTTGATGTATTTGTATATTGTGTTGAAACATTTAATTCAATTAGGCAAGTAGTTTACCATAGAACGATTTGTTTGGATTGTTTCAGTGTAATGAGTATTTACTCCTAACATTGTCTTATATTTTACAGGTTAAGCAGAATTATTTAAATTTCAAGGTTCTTTTTTTTTGTTTTTGTTTATTTGCTAAATTAGTGTTTTGTTAGGTTTGCATGATTTGTCAGAGGCATTTCAAAACATAAAATTTTAGTTGTTTTTTTTTCTCCCTGCTGCACAACTATCACATGATATTATTAACAACAGTAATCCATCCATCCATCCATAAATGATGTCAAATAATTGTGAATTGAAACTGTTTACTTAAGTTTGTTTGTATTACTTTTTATGTCCAAAGTGGACCTGGAAATGTTAGAAAACTTACTTTGAAATGCTTAAAGTGCTTGAATTTTTCAGTTTAAGATGGAAAAGTGGACAAACTCTGAACTTTGCCTCATTGACTTTGTAAATGTGTAAAGCTCTAATTGCAGACTGCAGAAAGTGAAAGCAAACTCTGATGTTGTGCTGTTCTGTGTTTGAACACCCTCAGCAGTTGCATGCATAAAAGATTTGCATCTCGGCGTAAGCAGGATGCAAATCTCAACAACTCAGTGCAGAAACCTTAGAAAGTTTAGTTTTGTGCCTCAGGACTGGAACACGTTCCTGTTGCGCTTCAACGACCTGGACTTCTGCGTGTCGGAGAACGAGACGATAAAGCACGGCCTGAACGAGTCGACCACCCCGGAGAGCCTGGTGGTGACCAGCGGCCAGGCCCGCTCCAGCACACAGCCCCCCCTGCTGTTGGAGGACTCGGGCCCCATCAACATCTCCGTCTCCATCACCCTCACGCTGGACCCCGTTCGGCCGTTCGGAGGCTACTCCCGCAACATCACCCACCTGTACGCCACAGTGTTGGGGCAGCAGGTCGGCCTGTCAGGTGGGTGTGCAGATAGATGGATGGGATTCATTTCTTCTGTCTGGGTTTGTCAGGTGACTTTATTTGGATACAGCGAACCAACAATAGCTGCGTTTTCATTGACCCTATAATTGTGCAGTTGGATATTTGGAAAATAAATTTGCTTAATGGAAATGGCAATTTAGAAAAAAGCTTTTTGGACTAGTATGAGATGGTGTTTTTGGCTGTATCGAAATTAGTGTATTTTGCAAAACTGCAATGGAATCACCATTGCAGTCACGAGTCACGTGATCAACATCCAGAAGTTCACACTGGAGCAAACCACAAAGACGACCACAGGAAGGAGGAGAAGAAAGATGGAAAGTTTTTAAATGTCTTATCTCGTTAACAAATTGGATTTTAATTGTATTTCTTATTTAATGGAAACACTGCAATTATGAAATTGTGTTTCTTTGACATTAGTGGAATATCAACATAGTTTTGTGGACATTTTGTACTTACACTTTGTGCTACTGCAGCATTGTGTAGTGGTGACACTATACTGTCTTTTTTTGGTCCCTATCCCAATAATAGGGAAATGTCGAGCTCCTTCTTTCACTTGTGATACCAATATAAGAGGTTTAGAACCAGCCAATGCGATCTGTATAGAAAAACAGCTGAATTAGCTTAAAATATTTCTGTTTCTAAACACAGACATAGATATATGTCTGTGTTTAGAATAATAAAAAACTCAGAGATCAAAGCATAGAGTTAGAGTGACCAGATCTGCACTTATGGATTTGATGTCTCTGACATCTGATCTAGATTTTGTCTCTATTTCAGGATATTGATATCTGATTGGTCCAGCTCTAGTTGCCGCTGTAGATTCCTACTCTTGAGGTCTTGAGAGTTTCTCAGGCAGCATATGTACGTCTTTATGGTCAGGAATCATACTGGTGCTTGAAAACCTTGAAAATGCTTGAATTTCAAGATTTGTAAAGTGCTTGATATTCAAAATCATAATAACATGCAGTCTAAATTTGGAAAACAATATTTACTTAGGTCAGTTAGAGTTACCAAAATAATTTCTATTTGCTAAATCCCAGAAATCTTAGTGATAATATTTTTTAGAAACTTTTTTTTGTGACTTTCTTGGAGCAGTCAGATATATAGGGTGTGTGTGAAAAACATTTCAAAACAAAAACATTTTATTTATTTATTTATTACCTTGTTCCTGCTCTAGGATGTAGAATACTAGCACAAGATAAAATTATATAACATAATGAATTTAAACTTAATCTTTAGTTAATTTGTATTATTTTTGTCTACAAAGTGTGGTGCTGGAAAAGTTTCAAAGCTTGCCTTGAAATTCCTTGAAAAGTTCTTGAATTTTACTGTGGGAGAAGCCTGGTACGAAACCTGAGTGAATGTTTTCACAACTTGTTCAGACTGGAAAGAAATGTTTTCTTTTTCTTTTCACAGCAGAGTAAATTACTTTAACTATGCCAAAGCAGACCTTTTCCCTCAGCCTGACGTATGTAAACTTCTGGTTTCACCTATAGATGAATGATTTGGCTTTATCATATAAATCTTTTGTTTTAGAGCAGATAACCAAAGCAAATAGAAAGCCGTGCAAATATTTAGCGCCGGTGTGGATTTAACCTAACATCAGCAGGATGAGTCTGCTCAGATGAAGGTGATTTTCCTGGGAGAGGTCAACTTGCTCTCTCCCTTATCAAGTTTAAAACTGCTATAAATGTCACATACACATTTGCAGGCAAACACATTTAGCAAGCAGGTAGATAAAACCCGCTGTGGGAAAGTGAAGGAATGTGTGAAAATGTAGCATCTGCAGGCAGAAACTTGAACATGGAGCTGAAGCCCTCGAGGTGAAGCAGACTGCAGCGTTTCTGCTGCGGCTGCATCAAGCCGCAATTTGAACACATCAGATCTAAACAGTTACTTTCTGGCTTTGCTGTTTTTTTTTTGTTTTTTTTTTTGTTTTTTTTGGAGGGGTGGTGGGTGTTATCTCACTGGAAATGGAACCTCCACTCTTATCTGGACAATTTTTCAAGTTGTCATCCAGTTTTGGTCTTTATTTAGCTCCATCCATCTAATTAATCCACACAATGATACCGCCGCTACCATGCTTCCTGTGAGAATAGTTTGGTTTTTATAGATTTTGATGACTGTCTGATGCTTTCCTTAGTATTTTATGATTCTGTTTATTCTCCAACAGATCTTCTAATTTATGAACTGTAACCTAACTGAAAAAGCTTGGCAGGTTATCAAATTACTTCTCAGTCGTTGCTGTGGCATCAATCTGATTTTCCTTTCACTCCTCTGTCATGTCCTGTAGTCCACCTGATAATCTTCTTAAGTCCTTTTTCCATTAAATAAATCTTGCATAAGCCCACAAACCCAGTCTGTCATTCATTATTAAGGAAGTAGTTTAATAATATTGTTACTGAAGCTCTCAGATTTTCTGCTTATGCAACTTGCCGCTGCATTAAAAGCAGGTAAAACATTGCTCCTCCAAACGTTTATGCAGTTTATTGATTGAGTAGTCTCCTCAGATCCACATGTTGGCATTTAAAGAACGCTCTGCTGTGGTGTCTGTGATTTCAGGCCGGGAAGCCCATGAAGAAATAAACATCACGTTCACTCTGCCCGTATCCTGGAACTCGGACGACTGCGTTCTGCACGGCCACTGTGAGCAGGTGGTGTTCAGCACGTGCATGACCATCACAGCAGCCAGCAATATCTTCCCGGTCACAGTGTGAGTTGGACGGTTTCCCGCAGTTTGCTCTCAGCCTCTCCTCTGTCTGCATATGTGTAGAAAAAAAATTCTTATATTTCCAGATTGTTTTCTATTAAATAAATCAGAAATTTACAATAAATGTCTATGTCACACCTTCCGTTTAAATGGACAGTGTTCTATAAAATCATCTTTATTGAGCTTTAAATCATTTTATTATCATTACTATGTTATTCCCTTATCAAAGGCATACCTAGAGTGTTGCCTATTTCCATGCATTTTTGAGAAATCCTTGAATCGCCATGGAACCACTCAGCTCTGCAAAACGCCTGGGTGGATCTAGCCCCGCCTTCGACACGCAACTCCTCCCCAGATCTGCAGTTTTCCAAACTTCTGCTTCACAGTGCGCAACTCTCTCACAAAGTTCCTTCAGACTAGCCAGCAGCATTTAGCAAAGTTAGCAAAAGCTAAAGCGCTAATCAAACAAATATCCTAGCTAACTTCAGTTAAGTTGGATCACATGACATTGAACACCAAACTCTGTAGAAGGTTTTATTTATTTTGACTTTCAATTCAAGTCAACTTACAGAATAAATTACTGAAATAAAAGGCAGATTTTTTGTTTGTTTGTTTTCATAAAGAAAAAAAAGTGAGAAAATTAAAATTGGATTTGGTATTAAAACAAATCTGAGATTTTATTTTTAAGCCTATTATACTACGAGTCACAAGTCATTAGGTTGGAGACCCGAGATCCTCTTTAGAAACTAAATAATAAAAATGATCTCGTTGAGGTATATTCATGCTATAACTGCAGAATTTACAGATTTATTAAAGGAAAATTAAAAAGCCCCACGAGTCTCTTCTCCTGTTATTTTATAGGTTTGGAAAGTTTGCATCATGTTTTTTGCCTCCATTCAAATCTGAGAGTAGGATAAAACCCCAGGGTTGCCGTTTCACTCTTTTACTCCCACATAGCAGCTCCTAGGTGATTTACCAACAGCTTATGTAGTCGTGGTGTTTGATCTCGTCAACAATTCAACACCTGCAAATCCCTCTGTGCAGCTTTAATCCGTCCTTCTGCACAGCAGACAGTTACAGCTTCAGTTTGAAATGTGAGAGGGAAACTGTGTCAGACGCAGCATCAGATACGCTGCTGTGAGTTTGTAGAAGCAAAAGAATCTATTATAAATGAGTAAATAATAATAATAATAAAAAAATATAGAAACATGCTCCAGGTAGTCAGAAAACCTCAGAGATGTGATGTAGCTTTCTGAAATTAAACAATAACTGTAGAAGCAAACAAAAATAAATAAACGGGCAAAAATATTGTGGTTTAGAGTTTATCAGATTTATTCTGATGTCAGGTGGTGTTTTATTCTTTGAGTTGAATAATTAAAGTAAATTATTATTATTTCAGTTTCACTTTTTGTCATTTAAGAGAAACGTGTTGTTTAAAATCTGTTTATTGGCCCAGCTTCTCCTACCCTGCAAGATGCTTATTATCCACTAAATGAACTGCAGTATGACAGTAATTATGCCTGGAATCTGCTGCTATAAAAATAATATTTTTAAATATAAAGTGTGCATGAAATCTACTCAGACTTCCCAGTTTTTCCCACTTTCTCTTCCTTCAGGTCCCTTTTAAATCTTGATTCATTGATGACAAGTTAATATTTCATTGTGAAATAGTCGCTTCAAAAGTCAACAAATCACACGATTGTGTGTTTTGCGTTTCCCTTTGCAGGCAGCCGCCGCACTGCGTCCCAGAGACGTACACCAACGCGACGTCCTGGTACAAGGTGTTCACCACGGTCCGGGACTCGGACACCAAGTACAGCCAGGACTACAACCCCTTCTGGTGTTACAAAGGAGCGATCGGCAAAGTGTATCATGCACTCAACCCCAAACTCACCGTCATTGTCCCAGATGTGAGTTCCAGGTTTCCATTTTCAAAGAAGCTCAGAAAATAGTTTTACTTTCTTCGAAGTTGACTATTAAAATTAATAAAAATTAAATTCTCAAATGCATTTTGCTTCAGGAGTGACGGAAGAGGAAGATTTTACGTTTATTTTGTCTCTTGGAGAGGCAAATAAGTTGTTGAAAGTCTACCAGACAGGGAGAGAGGTTTTTGATTACATCACGTCTTTTATTTCCTGACACCAGCTGACCTTGCACCATCAGCAGCAGTGTGAAAAAGCCTACAAAAGCTGCTAAAATCACAGAAATTCACTGTAAAATCTCCCATCATTACTCATTTTTCTCTTGCTGCTCTGAAAGCCGAGAAAAGCACCGACTATAGCAGCCAGGATTTATTAAACTTCACAGCTGTGTTCCTGGTGATCCTGCTGTCCTGGTCAGTTCAAGGTTTTCCGTTGTGTCCACTGGTCAACAGAAACTGGTTCATATATTTTATTATGGAGTTACTATTTTAGTGTCTCTGATGATTTGAATTCCTAAAGAGCCATATTCTTCAGGAATATTGTTGAAAAATTGAATAATAACTCAGATTAAAATTTTTCAGATGTTTAAATATTTATTTGATTTTCTTTTGGAAATCAAATAAATATTTGATGCTAATATTTGGAAATTACAGGATGGTTTTTTATAAAGTTGTACTGGGATATACTTACAAAATAAAAAAAAAAAAAAAAACACATAACCTCAGACAAACCTGAAATAGAAGATATAAATCTTTCAACTTCATCTCTTTGTCTCCATGTTAGAAGGTGAGCAGTTGATTGTTTAGAAGGATGAATAGATGATGGATGGATGGATGGATGGTTGGTTGAACTAGTAAAATATGTAGAGCTCTACCTTGTATCTATCTCCCTCAGAGGGAAGTTTTAGTAATTTGACCAATGAGGAAATATTTGTAAACTCTCTGACCTTTAACCTGGTCGTTACTCTTTTCTCTCCAGGACGACCGCTCCCTCATCAACCTGCACCTGATGCACACTAGCTACTTCCTGTTTGTCATGGTCATCACTATGTTCTGCTATGCAGTCATAAAGGGGCGGCCTGGCAAGGTGCGACAAACCAACCCTGACTTCTGTCCTGAGAAGGTACAACAGACACCAGCAGTGCTTTATGACCTCAACAGGTAGTTTCAGCCAAGCGTCAGCTGACCTCTGATTGGTCCTAAGACTCAATCCAATCACACTGCTGCTTTTCTTCTCATGTCTTCAAACCTTCATGTGAAGCTGCTTTTATTACCCACTTTCATCTGCTTTTAAAGGAGTTTGGGTGGGGATGTTGTCTGTAGCTTTGTTGGAATGTGATGAAGAAACTTCACTTATTAGCTCCCAAAGAAAAGCTCTTTGTCTTTTTCTTCTTCAACACTTTGTAAGGCTGACACTTACAGAGAGATTAACCTTTGACCTTTACCATGTTTATCACTTTTGTTGTTCATTGACAACACTTTTGCCAGCCAGCCACTTTTGGCAAACTGGCTGGAAGTCATAAAAGATATTTCATTACAGATATAATCACTCTTTTTTTTTTTTTTTTTTACATTTTCTCATTTTCTTTTTTTGCCTTCCATTTATTCATCCTTTTAAGTTTTTGCTTCTTTTTTCTTTTTCCCATTTTTTCCTTTTCCTCTTTTCACCTTTTTATTTCTTTTTCATTTTCTTCTTTTGCCTTTTATTCAGTTTCTCATTCTTTTCCTTTTTCTGTTTTCTTTTTTTTTTAGCAATTTTTCTTCATTTTTTCTTTTTCCTCTCTCCTTTTTTCCACTTTTTCTTCTTTTTTTTGTTCTGCTCTTTAGTTTTCTGCCTCGTGTTTGTTCAGTCTTCTGTGACGTTGCCGTTGTCAAACTGTGGACAGACTCTTCTAGACTCTTGTCTGGATCGTTTTACTTGTTTTAGTTGGTCATGTTAGCATCAGGTGAATTTTTAGATTTATATTCCAGCTTCACATTGAACATTTGTTGAATTTTTCATCTTTTAACTATTCAACACTTTGACAGCGTAATTGTTGGAAATGGATTATAAACTGCAGCGCATGTCAAATATTTATTTCTACCTTGAAAGCAATGATGGTAGCCATTACAGCCATTGCAGTGTGCACCCTTGAATTTAGAGTTTGGCCATTTATTGTTTTATAGTCCGTTTTATTTCCTCTGAGTCTGTAGAGGTGATTCCCGCCTTCAATGGTAAAACCTGATCACTCTGCAGCTCATAAAATACACAGCCTCTAAAAGCCTGGGATCAAGTCAGGTTTAACACTGAAGACCTTCAAAAGAAGATTCATTTCAGTTCATTTGGTTAATTAACATTTTCTTCCATGAGACAACAGTTCAGTTCAAAAGAGCGGTAATGGTCAAAGCATATTTCTCTGGTCTATTAAAAAGAGAATAGAAAGGATTTCATAAGATTGGAGGGGGGTTTTTGTCAGTATTTTGAGTGTTGATCTTTTTTATATCTTCTGTTATTCTTTCCAACCTGTTTGAAATCAACTCTTGCATTTTTGGGAGGCACTCTAAATGTAAAAACACTGAAACTGGAAATAAAAAATTTTTCCCACTGAAAAACTCTTTTCACCGCGACTGTAAATTTATGAAAATCTAATTTCTCTCACATAATTGTCTCTTAATTTTATACTTTTCTAACACTGGACAAATCAGACCGATCTGAAAATCAAAGAAACCTTTCTGCTTCTCTGCTTCGTGTTCTGTTGAAAGCTGAACTGACTTGCGTTTATTTCTTGCTTTTTTTTTTTTGACAGGTGGCGCTGTCAGAGGGTTAAAAAGACAGCAGAGAGCTCTGCCAGAGGTTACCTGTAACATGGACTCAGAGACACAGAAGGAATAAAAAAAAAAAATCTACATCCCAGTTGCCTAGTGATCCCTGGAAATACATGAAGGGGTACAAACGCTCTGTGAATGCATTACTCTCGCAATGTTGGGGTTTCTCCAACCAAAGATATACAAGTGCCTGTATCTGTGGTGTAAATATTTGTTGGATCTCTTGATCATTCTGTGCAAAAGCTCTTTCTGGTTTATTTTTGTTTGGGATTTTTTTTAGCCCCCCTTCCCTCCATGTCCCCCATGTGCCATCCCAGGACCGCTAGATAAACACAGATGAAGGCCGGACTCAGTAACTTTACTGTGAATTTTCCTTGGAGCCGCTTTTAAACTGATCTTAAAAACTTGATGGGTCATTTGAAATGCAGTTGAGTTGTCGGAGGTCCTCTCAGCTCAAACGGCGAGGAGAATGAAAGAAGTCAGAAAAACAATTTAACTCCCTTATTTATTTTGCACCTCCAATCTTAAAGAAAATTGCATCCATTAATATATGGATGCATCCGATCAGTCCAATCATCTCTGCATACTTTGGGTTGACAAACAGATTTCACCCGGAAAGCGTTTTTGCCTTATTTTTTCTCCCTTCTCACCTATCTGGCTCCCATCTCGCCTCACTTTGTGTAGTTTTAGCAGACATCTTCCCTGCTGCACCTGGAAACATAACGCAATAACATCTTGCCTTACCCGTGGTGAACCAGCTGAAATCAGATGAGACCTGACCCACCTTCACACCTTCACAGACCAATGTTTATTTTGGTTCTTTCCTGCTGATTATTAGGCCTGCTGTTGCTAAGACTGCCTGCTTTTCTTTTTGTCTTTGATGTTCTATTTATAGCTCCAGTGTGTCGTGTATATAGTGACACCCAGTGGCAAAATTCAGAAATTGCAACAAAGTGAACTCCCAGAAACTACGTATCAGCGAAAGAATAATAATTTTTACTTATTTCTTTATTTTTCTCTTACCCCAGTATGTCACACACTGGAACTCGATATTTAAATCATCCGTCGATTGTCATATTTTTGAGCCACCTGAAAGTGCAATTTCACACCAGTTGCACATCTGCAGTTTTATTGCATATTTGGAGCACGTTCATAATTCTGGCACATTCTGTTTTCTTCTCATTGACATCACATGTAATGTTTATTGAATTTGTCTCAAATTCAAACTGGTCTGCATCTGTGTAAAAAAAAAAAAAAAAAAAAAAAGATCATATTAACTTACTAGCTAGTGCTGTCAAAACGTAAATCCAGATTAAACCAACTGTTTGACAGCATCATTCAGAGGCGGTGGTACATTCATGTCGGGGACTATTTAAAAAAGCTTGTCAGCACTTAACAGATGTATTTCTACATAAGTGTTGCTGACCATTTAATTGCAACTTCTTTACTGCATTAATATTACCACATATTTATCATTGGACACAAATCCGTTAGACAAAATGTGCAAAAGCCCACAGCTGTGTGAATAAGTGTGAGTGGGTTTGGGATATTTGTAGATTAAAGAAGTGGCTGCAGACTGACATTCTCTGAAATCTCCTTCATAGAGACTTTTATTATAAACATATGGAAAAATGTTCCATCATTGAGTTGGCCTCATTTTGAGATCAGATACTGTTATTCAGTATGATCTGGGTGTTTATTGTCAGAAAATTTGGGTTTTCTTATTTTGTGAAATGCACAAAAAAAAAATCAAAACAAATTGTGACTTATTTAGAAATAGCTGTGATTTCTGGTTTGTTTTTTTTTTGTTTTTTTTTAGCAAAATGTTCTTATTGACTATATTGCGGTTTTGAGAGTAGTGAGAAACCACAACCCTGGACTATACTGGACTCTATTGGCATTTCAGTGCCTAGAGTTTGACATCACATGCATTGTGGAATCTTGTGAAAATTTCAGATTAAAACCAACTTCATGCTCACATCCACAACTTACACAGCAACACATTGGCATTGTTCTTTATTTTCAAAAAATGCGTCTATCATTGCTACAGGACTCGCTGTTTTTTGGTAAATACCCCAAGAGTGATGAGCCTACGTGCATTAAGCCTCATTTACTCCCACTATATTTCTGTGGTGTTTGTTTTCCAATTGATAATTGATTTCTTTTTTCATATCTCCAACTTTAAACACAAAAAAGGTGTAAAAATTCACACGTAGCCACCAGAGGGTTCTCCTAGTGACTGTTCATGAATATGTGCAATATGGCTCATAGGTTAGACGCTGTAACTGTTTATTTGGGGCTTAGATTTCTTTTTGGTAAATTCTCCAGAGATTAGATTACCACGGCAACCAGTGACTCAGCAGTTCTTGTGTTTTTGTTTTTGTTTTGTTTTTCCTGTGCTTGCTCAGTTTATACGTTTTGGGCATAAGCTTCATTGGTTTCCTTCCAAATTTATCGCATTTGTTTTTTAATATTTGTTTTGTACAATAAGAACACAAACTCTGTTAATTTAACTGTGTTATCACGGTCTAACCTCCCAACAGTCTCTATGGAGGAGAAGCAGAGTTATAAGATCTACTGTGTGCCTGCTTGACATGTTATATGGTTGCCGGTAACTTTGACTTACCTCTGTACTATAATTTTGTTTCATATTTAATGTACCTGTTGAATGTACTTTTTTATAAGCAGCGTAATCTAAATCTGAGATGCAACAATTCCAAGTGAGTTTAAACTATGATATAATTTGTTTTTCTCTTTATTTCGTTTCAGTTTGAAAGGCTTTACTTGAATCCAGTTTTTGAGTGGTATTTACGTGACATTTACATGTTATAAGATGTATCTTTTTGTGGTAAATTTAATTTTGTGGTATCAGATGCTCTATATATTTTTTTTTTTTTGGTTTGTGTGTTGGTGAGTGGTTGAAAACGGTTTTTGTTTTCTGAACAAAGTCTTCCTAATTCAGATGTATCACAATCTGTTAACTTTATCGTCTCATTTGCTTCCACTGTTGTTGCTTTGAAGTCTGGTAGCTCATTCTTGACAGGAGTGATGGATGGAAACTGGGTGTGTGGTTGATTATTGATGCCAAACTGTCATTATTATTATCATGTGTAGCCTGAATTTGCCTGCTTCTTATCCATGTTTGAGTGATTTTCTCTTTTTTTTTTTTTGCTAGAATTGCCTCTGATTTACTGCAGATTGCCTTAACATTGTCCAGTTCTACGTTTCTTTGCTTCACATATTGTAAATCACGCCGACTTAAGAAACAAATCAAGTGTACACTTAAAGATTTCTGGGTTTTCAATGCAGTTTTACTTGCTCCTTTTTCGTTGTACCGTTTCAAAATGATGGTTGCTTTACAAAATAACCTTAAATGCAGTGCTGTCATTACACTCCGCTATCCTCCCAACACGTTAGCAGCGCTTTTACGCAAGTATTAAGCCAATTCTGTGCCTTCTGCACTGTCCAGCTGCATCCTCTTCCCTGTACATACACTAGATAGGATCATAGGTTTCCGTGTGGCTAAGGCGTCATTCAAACCCCTATTTCTCTTCAGTGGAACTGCTGTAAATGAATTAAAATTTAAATAAATAAATTGTCTCAAAAGTTCAACAACTTTGTCTCCCTGACTGTCCTTTAATCCAGTTACTTTGCCTCCGTCACGGTTTCTGTGGGAAAATTAATGAGCTGTCGGAATAAATGAAGTAAAAACCGATAAGTTAAATGTGGTGGGAATATTATGTGCTGGAAGTTGGATGAGTTTTGAAATTAAAAGGAAAGAATGAACAGTTTTTTGGGGTTTTTTTGGTTTGTTTTTTTTTAACATATTAAAAGACTAAGCTGACGATGTTCTTGGAACCAAACTTCCATAATTTTCATTTGATTAAGAATTATGAGTTTTCTGGAGGCCTGTGAAAAAGTATTAAACATTCCCCTCCAGATTTCTTCTCTTTGGTCATAAATGTTTCAGTTTATCAAACCAATTTTAAAATCATATAATCATATTTAAAATATATTGTCCGTAAATACAATCTACATTTGTTGAATGATGAAAAGCTAACCAAACCATCCTGGCACTCTGTCAAATATTAAAACATTAAGTGCTTTCTTAAATCAAGAATTAACTTTTTCTAACTAACCATTTTAATCTAGAATTAAGGCATTACTTGCCTAGTACCTGTCTGACAACATGAAGTAGCTACAAAGGCTTAAAGGGAGGCTCATTATTCTCCGATCTAAAGAAATTCAAGAACAGATGAGAAACTGTTTCAAAAGTCAAACACTTTCAACTTTTTTTTTCCTTTTAGAAAATTTCTGAGATGAATCTCAAAATTTCTGATTTTTTATTTTTTCCTAGCAAATTTTGGACTTTTGAAATGCAGACATTTCCATGTTCTTTCTAGATTAGTCTGAAAATTAGACTTCAGATTAAACTGAAAATGATCAACTGCACAATTTGACATATTCAAATTAAAATTGTTTCATGGAAATTGAAGACAATTATGGAAAAAAAAATTGTTTGCTGATTAAAGGTTTTGGCGCTAGGTGTAACCCAGGGTAAAAGACTGCCCTTAATCCCGCCTTTGCTGCTCCATTGGTTAGAGTGACAGTCAGTCACACAGTGCATTCAGCCAATCACTGCATCTTGAGTGGTTAATCAGGCCTGCTCCAGCTTTCCCTGTCAGGTGTGAGGGGGAAAGCTGGAGAAAAAAGAGCTACAGGTTTGTTCTTCCAAACAATTGGTTTATCTCTTTGTTTATTATGCACTTTTAATACTCACAATATAAAAATCATGTAGATCTGAACATCCAGTGAGCTTGGAGCCGTGAAGTTGTCATGCACTGAACTATATATGGAACTGGTGAGTAGTGAACACAAATGTTGTTTGTTTGGTTGGCATGTTGGTGGTGGTAGCTAATGCTAATTGTTTGATCATCAATTTTAACTTCTTAAATTCAATATGTGTTTAAGATAATGAGGTAAATGCTGATATCTTTATTTTGTCTTAACAATTACATTGTGGATGTAATTGCATTTATTTCTGTATATAATATCTGAAAAAAGTCTAGTTAACTAGCAGGCTGGTAATTTACTGGTCCTGTTTATTTTAATACAGGCCAGGTGATCCCTTTGTAGGGTCAAAGGATGGCGAGCTTCTGACAACTGGCTGGAGCCAGGAGAACCTTAAACTCACGCTATACTGGTCTGGTAGGAGCCTGATGGTCCACAACATTTCCCCCTCCATCTCATTGCAAAGACACACAATCCATTATTCATCCCTTCTCTGGTGGAAACAAATTGCGCTTGGAGATTTTCATCTCAAACAATTGGACAATTAAAACATGGACTTTTAAATGTGTCAGTCAGACAATGTGCTGACTACTGGGGAAAGATAGGACTCTTTGTGCACATTTATATACAAGATTTACTGCAGTATTGTGTATATATATTTATTGTCTTTATTTTTTGGTTTTTCATGTATGTTTGTGTCTTGTGGTGGTCACTTATTTTTCCTTCTTTAAAATACATAATATTGAAAGAAGTTATTCTTTTGTATTGTTTGTATTGATTACTGACAACAGCTCCAGTAGATGAACCTAATCTTCTGGTATTATATGCCATCTAGTCCTTTAACTGCTTTAAGTAGTGCTACATAGGCAAGGTGAACTTTTTTTAATTGTTATTTCGCAAAACAGCAATGGAAACACTTTTTCGCATCACATGAGTCACATGTTCAAAAACCGGATGTTAGCACCGGCCCAAACCACAAAGAAGACGACAGGAAGTAGTTTAAGCATCATGGTGCAGCATGTTAAAGGACTTAGCTATCGCGTAAACGAACATATTCACGCGCAATTTTAATTTTGTTTCTTATTTAATGGTGTTAGTGGAACATTGACAAAGTTTTGCGCACGTTTCTAACAGAAACACAGCTATTGGTCGACACACAGACCAACAATCATGCATTTTCTTGCACAAAAAAACAAACATGTAAGCATAATTCCTGCCGAGGTAAAATGGGAGTCATTTCTGCAGATGATTTACAGAGGACTCTGATGTTCATGCATCAGTAGGAGGACTTTAAGAGAAAATCAACATTAAAAAGCTGTCATCGTTAGTCATAGTCTATTTACTTCTAAGGAAGAGTGGTTTCTGAAACCCACTGGGTATCATCAGCCCTTTAATGTTGTTTTTAAATTGTGGTGGCTCAGACACGTGAATTGAAAGTCAGCAGGAATGGAGTGATTAAAATTCAAAATTCACACTCTGGAGGAGATTCAAATAATTCCCACTCTTGTCTTGTGCAAGAGTCTGCAAGCAGTGGTTACCTCACTTGTTGTTATATTTGGCTTCAAGTCCTTGAATTACCTGTCAAAAATTTACCTTGTATGAACAAGTTTGAAAAAACACAAAGCTATGAAGCTCATATCTTTACTGTCAATCTGTTCCATCGGTCTGTACATGGGGGCAAAAACTGAACAGAAAATAATCCATCCATTTTCTGTTCACCCTTTGTCCCTAATGGGGTCGGGAGGATTGCTGGTGTCTATCCCCAGCTAACGTTCCGGGCGAGAGGCGGGGTCACCCTGGACAGGTCGCCAGTCCATCACAGGGCAACACAGAAAACAGACAGGACAAACAACCATTCACACCTAGTGAGAATTTAGAGAGACCAATTAACCTGACAGTCATGTTTTTGGACTGTGGGAGGAAGCCAGAGAACCCAGAGAGAACCCACCATGCACAGGGAGAACATGCAAACTCCATGCAGAAAGACCCAGGGATGGGAATCGAACCCAGGACCTTCTTGCTGCAAGGCAACAGCTCTACCAACTGCGCCACTGTGCAGCGCACAGAAAATAATATTTTTTAAAATTATTTTAGTTTACACAACCAACAACCTACATCGGTGTCTAACTCCAGTTTGAGAGCTACTATCCTGCAACTTTTAGACACATGCCTTCAACTCACCTGAATCAAATAAAGGGCTCATTATCAGGCATCTTGGAATAAGGTATGTCGGAGTGATGCAATTGTTTCTTTCATTTAATTTTTTTATCTGTCTTGTCAAGTTCACGCTTTGATCATTTCTTGCTCTAAAGAATCAGGCAATATTTGCCTCTACTTTCTAGATGATCAGAAAATAGAGGTAGAATTTAGCTTAGGCTACCCAACATGAAAGCATAGATTCTCCATCAATTTAATTGAGAGGGCATATTTAAATGATTGTCAGTTGTCATTTTCACTTAAGATTCAAGAAATACAATATGTATTTTATTTTATTTTACTTTACTTTACTTGTATAGCCAAAAGTCAGACGTTTATAAAACGTCCCGTCTCGACTTAATTTGACATGTTTTGTGAAATGTTGTGCAAAATCCTGTTCCCCTGTTAAGGTTTTCTCCGTGTGCCGGAAGCTCACAATGCAACCAGGGAGGCAGGGATTTTACCAGAAACCTTAACAATGGCTCCTTGTTTTTAAAGTGAGTAAAAGTTTTAATATGTACAGTTTTCACGTTCCGCTTAAGAAGAGTTCTGCTAATTACAAGAAAGTGAAGGCTAACCTTATTCAGTTTTACCAGCCTAAGCTAACACTTGCTAGTCTAAACAGATATTTTGTTTGTTTTTAGCTAATGTTAGCTCAACATTTGTTTTTTTTAAATTCTGAATGTTCTGAAAGTGGAACATTTTTACCTAATCAGATTAAAAGCCATGACTGGCTGTGAAATGGGCCCAAAATGCATATTTAGTTGATACATTAGACTTTATGTAAATTGTCGACCACATTTTTTAGACAAACATTGTCAAATATCTCACACAAGGATATAAAAGTTCCAAACTAAACTTTAAAACTTTATATCACTAACAAATTATCTTTTTTTATTATTATTTCAATGTCGCCAATTGAACAAAAATATTGAATGAAAATAATTTATCATTCACTAGTTAAAGAAAAAAGTTATCAGTTGGTTACTTGAAGCTTACTACCTTCGTGAAAATTATTTTTACGAAGGCAGGATAATTATTTTTAAAAAGGATAATTATTGTCTAAACATATTTAGACAAATCTGGTTTTATGGGTGAGGTGCATGTTTCTATTTTTAACACCAGAGGGCAGCAGTATGTTACAAGAATAGAGGGGAGATGTAATCACAACACAATAAAAAGCAGGACTCAGGTAAAGGTTTTTTTCGTTTCTAAATCATGTCAGTTTGGGGATTTCCAATTAATCTAAGCGTGGAGGTTATTTTCTATTTATACATGTAGGTAGCAAAATCCATCAGTGTTTGTTCTTTTAGAGCTAGATGTTTGGAAAATTGATTCAGCTTTAATTATACCCTCTATTCATATGTTAAAACATTAATAATGTTACTGATCTGTTTATTGAATTCGTGTTTTGATTCTTGAAGAAAAGAAATCTCATGCTAAAGGGTTAAGTTTTAATTTATCTTAACGGAAATCAGACAAACTTAAGAGTTTGTTGAATTTCAGATGCTGTTGTGAAGACAAATTATTGAAAAGGTCACCCTCATTGCTTCTCTTATTTAGACAGGCTTGATGGTGGCCAGGGCTGTAGTGTTTTTCTCAAAGTGCTTGTTCAGAGGCCATAAATCACATTTTTCCCAGAAGTGACAGGCTTTTTCTGACAGAGATTGTCTCCCTTGTGTTATTAGCACTCAGTAGTATAAACAATAACTTTGCTAGGGTTTGTGTAAAAATCCAGGCAATTAATCAGGAATTATACTCAGTGAAAGCACAATTAGAGTTAGCAACTAAATAAGATATTACATTTATTTTTTTTTATAAGACCTTACTAAAATATATGAAAGGGGAGGAACTGTTCTCAGTTCTAACTTAGTTAGCAAAGGTGACATAGTTCAGTTGAACCTTATTTGCATGTAGACTATGGAGCTAAAATGTGGCCATAAAGTTTGTTAAGAAATGGTTTTTGGAACTGAAAAAATGTGATTTAAAGCACAAAAAAATTTAAATTTGAATTGAACAGAAATGTTATTTGAAACACAAAATAATTTTGAAAGTTTAAATTTATTTGAGGCTTAAAACAAATTTTTAAACTGAAAAACAAAACAAAAATCTGAAAACTAGTTTTGAACTTTATTTTAGTTTAAAGCTTTTTTTTTCAGTTTTCCTTCCCTCCCCCTTTTATTTTTTACAAACTTTATGGCTGGAAGCTTTGAAAACTGCCAAGGTGTGTTTACCGAATCTGTCTAACAAAATAATAGAGAACACATGATCTCATAGAGTTAAAGGTTTTGGCTCACGACTTCATTTAAAGAAAAATAATTGCACACAGAAACTGCTGGTGGCTCTATATTGTTTTTCGTCCACATATAGAGAATATGACATCTGCAGTGATGACCTTTCCTCTGACCTGCAGCCACGGGTCATTGTGTATTTCTTTGCCTTGTGCTTTAACGTTTCTGGTCTGAATCAACTGGATGCATGCCTCCAGTGGACTTTTCTTTTCTTGTTGTCTTATTTTAATGCAGTCATTGCTTACTTTAAGAATAAAATGACAGATAGTAAATTTCACATATTCTGTGGTAACAGTTTTCCATAATTCAGCACATATTACATGCTTATCCACTGATAAACATAATATTTCCTCTAAACAAATAACGTTGTTTTTTTGGCTGGCAGGAAAGCTTTAGGAGGTTCTCTGCTGGAACCAGCTTGTCTCTCATTGTTTGCACTACATACTTGTGTTGAGTGTAAATGCTTACCTGAAGTAATTTAATTTAGAAGGTAATTATTTTTTTAATAAATAAAAGAAGTCATTTGACCTAGCAGCCTTTTGTTTCTCTGACGTCAGTGTCTGCTGTTGTTCGTTCACTTATGCACTTCAACTCTGAGCTATCAGCATCCAGAATGAAATTGCTATTGCGCATCATTTCCTCCTGAAAACCAATGTCACCGTGCTGTTTGCTTTTTCAGCAACACGCAGCGCAGTTCAGTGAGCAAATCATCTCTTCTGCTCACATTTCACATCAGACTGGAGCATCAGATAAAATAACCATTCATTTCAATCTGGTCATTATTTTAATGCTCATTATCTGGTTCAGTTTGTAAAAACTGATCAACCTTTGTTAAATAATCAATCTTTGATCTCAATATCAGTTGGTATTGCAGTGAACTCATATTTGCATACTTTTATACTGTAACCATGGTAGATAATTTTATAGATGGAATAAAGATACCACTTTTATTGCCAGCACCTTAGATTACAATAAGGTTTTAACTAACTGCTGTATTGATCGATTAATCTATTGATTATTCTGACGATTAATCGTATAAAAAAGTTTAAACATTTGCAGATTTTTCCATTTGACCACTTAAGCTGATTTTATGCATTGTTAGAGTAAATATATAAAAAGTAAAAATATATAAATTATTTTGTACATTTTTAAAATAAGAAAATAAACATTTGTTGCCTAAAATGCAACACCATATCCTTCCTTCAGTGAAGGGGCTGCTTGATTATTTGTTGCAAAGGATGCATTTGTAGCTAAAAAGAAGAAATCACTAATAACATCAGCCCCATCTGCTTGACCAGGGGTGGGCAACTCCAGGCCTCGAGGGCCGGTCTCCTGCAACTTTTAGATGTGTCTCTACTTCAACACACCTGAGTCAAATAATGAAGTTATTAGCAGGACTCTGGAGAACTTGACTGCATTTAGGAGGTGATTCAGCTGTTGGATTCAGGTGTGTTGGACCAGGGAGACTCTAAGAGTTGCAGGACACCGGCCCTCCAGGACCAGGACTGCCCACCCCTGTGCTTGACACATCTGTTGATTTTTTAAAAAAATTTTACATTTAAAAAAAATTATTTTTTTTTTTGATAAACATGTTAATAATTGGTTAGGAAAAAGTGCCTAATATGATTATATCTTAAATGTCATTCATTGAATGTCATTCAAGTGGCTTCTCATTGCTATGTTGTCAAGATCCCCCAATCTTTGTAATTCTGTCTTATCGTGCAGAATGTAGCCGTCAGAGGACGGGCCGCTGTGAGATGGACGGAACAACCAACAATACTCCGGTAGGCTGTGGTGTTTAAGCTTACTAGATCTGCTGAAATCTCTTAAACTTATCCCATTATTTGTATATAGAGTTTTGAGGAAAGAGATCAATGTAATGCAATTTGCAAAAGGGCTGTAGCTAAACAAAATGTGGAGGAAGTGAAGTGTTGTGAAAACTTTCCTGAAAACCTCAAAAAGTCTGAGATTAATCTCAGAAATTTTCTAGAAAAATGGACAATTTCTTATTTGAAAAGTGGAATTTTTTTTAACTTTTCAAACAAAATTTCCTTGGTTTGAGTAATCTCACTTAGAGTTTTTTTTCTACAAAATTTTGGACCTTTCAAACTTAGAAATGTCCTTGTTTTGCCCAGAACATTTCAGTTTTTTGGCAGAAATTTACTTCTCCTTTTTTATCTTGTCTACAATAGCCTTTTTCATTTCTTCCTTATACTTTTTTAAAAAATCAAAAGTACATCATCCGAGTTGAGAGTAAATTGGTGAAATCTATTTTTGTTGCTAACAGCAAACACAAGATGGCGCTGTTTCACCTGTTGTCTGCCAGCGGCGTTTGGTCTTTTTGTTAATGTACAACCGGAGAGTTTCTGCTAAACCTGGACGGAGTAATTGCAACGCCATTTCTTTTTGTCTTTATGTAACAGCAACCACCTGATGACCGCAGACCCTTGCTGGCATTATTAGGAATAAAGTCGTTTTTGTCAGATGTGACCTAAATATGCAGACAGGCTGTACAGCAGAGCTAATCACTGTGTTCTGCGCAGGTGTTGACGTGTGATCACCGATGTCCGGTGTGAAGAAAGGTGTAATTTTACAGCGGCATGGACAAGTGCAGCTTCAGCGTGAGCATGTCTGCTGCAGCCGGGCGCATGCACACTGACAGCCACGTCCACGTTTGGAGCAGATGGTAAGCAATTATGAAATGTGTGATAACATCAGGGTACATAATTGGAGCACTGGGAAGTGAAAATGACTCTGTGGTGTTTGAATGAAAGACCGAACAAATGTGTTTATGTATTTATTAGGGCAAAGAAGATTAAATCTTTGAGTTAAACGTTTGGTGACAGAAAGTATTGGATGAAGTGAGAGACGTTGAGGCTTTAAGCATAATTTTTGCCAGTGTCGACAGCTCTGCCACTTGTTTATAGTATGTTTAAATTAAAACAGGAACCACTTTATATGGTTTATCTTTTATTAGACAAAATCTTTTTAAAAACCCTAAATGTTTGTAGATGGCAGATGGGACATAAACTTTTATCTTAATATACTTTTTACTTAGTTTGGTGACAGTATTACAATTTTGCACTTGTTCCAAATTTTTGTAGTTTCACTATTTCAAGAATGCTGTGATATCCAAGCTGTTTACAAAATCCCCAAATTTAAAACATTTTAAAACTAGAGTAAAAATGCAAAACAAATTTTATTCTGACTTTATTTTTACCTGTTTAGCAATGAACTTTACAGGCAGTATCCTAATAAAACTGGGTAATCAAATGTTTGTATTAATGGAATCAATGGGGTTTATTACGTTTTTCTGATTTAAAACCAAAGTACAGTTTTCCAATTTTTTGCTTTGAGCAATATGGAGATTGTTCTTAATCTATTGTCTGTAAGAACAATAGGTCTCTTATTTTTGGAAAACACTTTTATTTTTTTATTAAGTTTTTTCCTACTCTAACAAGTTTGTGTTAGAGTAAAGCTTATTGCAATTAAAATGGGGAAGAAGAAATCTAATAAGAGACAAAAACTTTTATACTTTATACTTTTATATAGGTATAAAGTTTTATACCTAATGTTTTCAATTTGAAGAAGATTTTAGTTGGTCCTTCAGAGTGCGTTCATACTGGCCCTGTTTGTTTTCATCCAACAAACTAACACTTTTGCATTGATATTGTCTGAATGCATAATTAAGCTCTAAATAAAGCAAATTCTGGTCCGTCTACAAACATCAGTCTCTGTGCAGTTGAAGTGAACTCTGGCACGCTTTCATTGCGTATATGTGTTTAGCGCTAACTTGAGAAATGGCTCTTGGTCAGAAAAAAGAAATCCTACGACCGCTAAAATCGGACACCACTCCATTTTTGAAGAGATGGAAGGCTTTTTTTGAGACTTCCTCTTTTTGTGGAGATGGAAGTTGGGCTCATAGTCTCATCTGAGAGTTTTGTGTTGTTTCCTTCAGTGTGTCTTGGTCCAGCACCTCCTCAGGTGATGAAGGGAACAGGTTTTCCAAAAGGTCTGGTTTGTTTAGTGAGTACAAATTTCCAAGATACTTTCTTGCAAATTTTTAACTTTTTAAACTCAGAAATTTTCAAAAAAAATTTCTAGAAAATGTTGAATATTAATCTCAAAATGTCAAAATTTTTGGCAGAAACATACTTCTTTTTATATAAATGTTTATATATCAATGTGTCTACAATGATCCTAATATCTCATTGTGGTTTACTGACTGAAAAGCAGCAAACAAACTGAAATTGAGTCACTAAACATCAATTTATGGCTCATTTTCACACACATCACACACACATTCCTCTGTGTTTGAGTGTGGCATGTCTCTGGATGTCCCCTCCCACTGACAGATGGATGGGGTTAATATCATAATTAAGCGCCGCGGCCGAGGGTTCCTGTTTACCACTCGGTTGCTAGGCAGTGACATCAGCTGATCCCTCCCTCTCTCCTCTCTAATCCCTTACGCTCTTGCTCGCCCGTCTCTCTCAGCTCCGTCTCTCCCAGATATGCGGCGCAGACACGGGCAGAGTGTGGGGGTATAGGACTAGCAGAGAGCAGGGGGTAGATAGTAGCGTGTGTGTGTGTGTGTATGAGAGGCTGGCAGACGGCATGGTCTGGGTGTGGGGACACACTCCGGGAGCCTCCATGTAGAGCGACATCACCTGGACCTGTCCACCGTTCAGAGAAGCAACAGGCGGCAGGAGCGCTCCCAGCAGCTCCCTGTTTTTTTGTTTTTTTTTAAACCTTTTGTAGGGTTTTTTTTTTTTTTTTTTTTTTGCGTTGTTTTGGGAGTGAGCTCCAGGCTGGACCGCATGCATGACACAACGCAAAGGCGAGAAACCCACCATCAGTATCCAAGAGCACATGGCCATTGACGTGTGCCCCGGTCCCATCCAGCCCATCAAGCAGATCTCCGACTACTTCCCCCGTTACCCGCGGGGCCTCCCCCCCGCGGCGCCCCAGCCAGCGGGCCACGCCGGGCCCCTGCGCTCTGTCCTCTCCACGCCTGCGGCTGCTGCCGCCACCTCAGAAAGTGATCGCCCCAATGAGGACAGCCCTGAGCGGGCGTGTGCTGGAGCCTCCGCCTCCCTGCAGGCCGTCAGGAGGGACGAGGAGCCGGACGTGGAGGGATACGACTCAGACGACTCCAGTGAGTGTTTGATTTCTTACTGCATCTCTTATTCTGCCACCAGTTCCCAGGCATCCCTCCAGTCTGATTTTATCTCCAAGCTTTTATTTTGTCTCTCTCTTTATCTCCAATCGTCTGATTCGAACATGAACATAGTATCTCTGTGCCGCCGATAACTCTTTTCGTCTCAGTCGACAGGCAGCCAACTGTTGCTGCTGCGAATCCAACCTCTCTCCCTCTTCCTTCTGCTGCTCAGCTCTGCTTCCTCTGAAAGAATAATGCGTGTGATTTTTACTGCAACAAAGCATCGCATGAGGCTGTCTGTGTTGATAAGAGTGCGTCTTTTAAAAATCACCCATGTCTGAGGGGGGTGGGCTGAGGGTTTGGTCTCACCAAGCCGAGTGATTCATGGCTTCTCAGATTAACCGCCCAGTGGAGCTCATCCACGTACTGTACCCAGAAAGGCAACTTCTGTCTGGCTGGCTGGTTTTTGTTTGGGTTTCTGACGCATGAAGATGGAAGGCTTTTTTGTGAATTTAATCTTACTGGAGATTTATGGAAATATTAAACCGTCGAACACCAGGGATCCACGTTTTATTCTCCCTTCCAAACCCACTACCGACGTCTGAGGTTTAGTTTCAATCAATACTGATCCAATACAGAAAATATTGCTGAATTGACTGAATTTGTTTCACATATTGCTCCCAGAAAGGCTAATTCAGTCTGTCTGGCTTGTCTTTCTTCACCTTTAAGATGCTAACCTTTTTTTAAAAAAATTTATCTAACTGGATATTTTTCTGGAACGATTAACTGAAATTAATCAGTTATTGAAATAATTGCCAACTAATTTAGTAATCAATTAATCATTAGACGCACTCAAAAGACCTATTGCAGAAAGAACGACTTACTCAGAGCAGTAATGAAGCCAAAATTGTGCAAAAAATATATACATTTGGGTGTAAGATTAAAAAAACCTTCTTTGTCTGTAAATATGTTCTACCCAGAATTCCCTGGGTGTCATAGTTTTAGCTTCACCTGCTTCAAATTCTGTAAATGTATATAAATAAATCTCCCATTAAGCACCTTTATTAATCAGTTAATCCCCAAAATAATCAGCAGATTAGCCCTTCATTGAATTGATGTAAAATTAAGCAGAAACACATTTGAGCTTTTCACATCTATTTTAGCTGCAGTTGCATCGTTTGCTGCAAATGATCAAGCGTTGACTAAAGTAAAGCTATGTGATTGCATCTTAAGCAATAAAATTAAAATGTCCTTGTTTAAAAATATATATTATTTGTTTGTTGTTGTTTTTTTGTACTTCTAGTGTATAAAATAAGATTAAGTGGTTAACTGGAAAAATGTACAGAATGTGCAAACCTTTTTAATGTGATTAATTGTCAGAATAATCAATATTATAATCATTATTTGCAGTCCACCTGGATATCCATGAAAATACCAAACAGTCAGAGATAAAAATGAAAGTAAACTGCTTTCTGATCCCATTTGTTCCTTCTACCTGAATCTCTTTATTTTTCCAACGCTGTTGTCTGATGGATCAGAAGCAGTGAAGGTATTTCTGTTTCAGCTGCTGAACTGGATCAACGCCTCCCATCGTGTACGACTCTTACCGAACGTTTGCTGCAGGAATGCTTTTGCAGAAAGGGCTTGTGATTGCAGGTTAATGTGTGCCTTCTGCAGGAGTTAATCCACCCAGAGTGGCATGCTGTGGGGAGGGTTAGGCCAGCTCTTAATCCAGAGCTGGACAGGAGGGTTGGAGGGCAGAGATGGGGGATGGGAGGGAGCAGAAAGGATGGATTCTCCTGCCAGATGTTGCTTTATGACCTCCACTGGGCAGCCAGGGTTTTACTCATTGAAGAAGCACAGAGAAAATCAGTCAGACCAGTCCTCAGCCTGTGAGACAATTCACTTTTCTGTGGAGAGACTCTGAGGAATTTTGGCTTTGGCTGGAAACTTGTTTTCTGACTCAGAATGAAAATATTTTCTGCTAAGTGTTTCTGTATTTGTGAACGCTTGTGTTTTCCAGCCATTTACGTACAAACAGACCAATTAAAATGTTATGGCAAATTTTAGATTTCGTCTAATGCTTGGCTGTGCTGTGGCTGATCTTTTGAATAATTTTTTTGCAGATTCAGATTCCTCTTTAAGGATGCATTTACACCAGCTCTGTGTAGTCTGCTTTAAGCGAACTCTGGTTAGTTTTTCAAAAAGTCCAGTTTATTTGGGAAGGTGTGAAAACTCTAAAGTGGACCAAAAAAAAGCAAACGCTGGTCCGCCCACAAACCTCACTCTGTTTGGTTGAAGTGAACTCTGGTGCATTATATGTGAATGCTAAGAGGACCAAAGACAGCTCTAACAGCAAGAAGCAGACTCCAATGCAGTGCATTCTGGGTATTGCAACCGTAACAAACACAAGAGTCTTGCACTAGCAGGAGAAATGGCTGTGATTAGAATAGATAGATTTTACAACCCCTAAAACTTGATGTCACTTCATTTTAGTTTACATTTTGAAGGAAGTTGCTTTTAGTGTCTTCTTCAGAGTTTTTCGTGTTATTTTCTTCAGCGCCCCCTAAATGCGAGGAGGGGAACAAGTTGCTCAAAGTGTTTGGATTGCTTAAGTCAGTTGAGTGTGAAAAAAAATAAATAAATGCAGCAGCTGAAATCTAACAAATATTGCAATTTTTGTCCACAGAGCGTAACGGACCTATTCTTATTGCACATGAAATAAAAATAAAAAGTGCTTTTGTTTGGTTTTATAAAACTTACAGTGGAAGGGCAAAAGTTGGAGACCCCCGAGCTCGACTATATGAAGATATATGAACAGCACTGAAAAAAAAAAAAGTTTTGACCTTTAAGCTCTGAGTGGTTAGTAATTATTTATAGTAAAAGCTGTAAGAACAGTTACTGTTCAAGAGCAAGAACAGAATTGATATTTTGAATTTTCTTTTTTATTTTATGTTTGCAATTACTGCAGTTAGCACAGCTAGCATTACTAAAACAGCCGTTTCTTTGTGTGTTCCCAGGAGGATGTAGATCCTTACCATATAGGAGGAGTATCACATGTTTTCTAGCACAATCAAGTAATTGTCTCCTTCAGTTATTATGAAGTCTTAATTTTCAGTGAAATAATTTTGACTTTGCATTATAGCTGTTTCTGAGTAGCTGTTTCTGTTCATGGATCGATTTGAAAGTTGTTGAGTCTGTAGTAATGTCACCAGATCATAACAAGATGGAGAAGTCTAAGAAAAATGAAATCGTTTTTTACTTCTGTATTTACCACGTTTGGCTTCTTCTGGTACAGAATTGTGACTCGTCTCACGTCAATGATGTAAAAGTCAGATAAAATTCGACACAGCCATTGAGACTTCAGACGCTCTGAAATGTATTCAGTTTGGTACCACTTACGGAAGTGGCACAAATCAATTTTGGGGGCTGATGAAAAGATTGGAATTGGGCAGTTCAGACATGAAATTGTGGCATAAAGGCAGAAAATATGATTTTGCCTACTGTGTGAACCTAGTTCTGACTAAGTAGTCTTTAGTCAGAACTGCACAGAATTACAAGTCAATGTTGTTCAAGTCAAAAAGAACAGAGAAAAATAGAAGAGTAGGGCAAAGAGAAATTGTAATAGTAATTTTGATCAATCTCTATTAATTTTTCTAACAATGTTTTAACTTGCCAAACATGAGTGACTGCACTACAAACACAAATGCTGGGTTTGAAAGTTCAGTTAATTTAACACCAACCGCTATCATGAGGACACGGTGACACAACACTTACAGTACAGTTGCTGTGTTTTTAGCAGCAGAGAGCAGCTGCATGTGCATCATGAACGAGTGTTTCCCTGATCCTCTAAAGCAGCTGAAACATCTCTGAAACTGGAACACCGGAGGAAGAGCTTAGTCATTTGTTGGTGAGGGGGAAAAAATCCCGATGCCAGAGCTTTGAAGCTGCATTTTAGAGCTGCATGTTTTGCTGTTGCTCAGCATCAGTGCACCTTGGTCCACTGAAGGAATATGGATCTCACTATATATGTATGAGAACGAAACAACTGAAGAAATGTTCATCTCAGGGTTGTTCAGCTAGAAAGATTACCGATTTATTCAGCTGATTGCTCTTTTCTCTATCGCAAATTGAGATCTGTTTGAGCCTAGCTTGATCACCATGGTAACACAATCTAAACTCATCTACTCCAGATCCCTGTGCTGTGTATTTTGGACCAAAAAAACCTCAGTATTTACTCTCAAAAGTAGTGGCTATTTGTGATTACAACCCCCCCCTGAAAAAATATAAAGAAAATCTTATGAAATAATATAGACATTTTTGGGCAGAAGAAAAAAACTCTGTTTATTTAAGAGCAGGTTTTGTTTGTTTGTTTTTTACCTCTCTCAATCTTCCTCTTCCAGATTTGGTTGAAGGAACTTCATCTGCCTTACATGAATGTTGGGCAGTGGCTTAGAGAAATAATCCTATAACTAAAATAATTTAAAGCACACAGACAATCTATGATCAATTTAAGAGTAAAGTCTAAATAAAAAAGGATCCATTATGTTTATTATATAGGAAGTCAATGAATTATTCCTGAACATGGAACTTTCTTCCCTACAGAATAAATATATTGTAATTGTAAGCTGATTTGTTTTTTCTAACTTTGTCAGCAGTATGAGGAATAACCACAGCAGTAGCAGATTAATTTATTTAGCATTTTTTGACACATCTTTAACAGGGGTGCTAAGAAGCGTGGGGAGTGTGTTTTTCTGTAAAATAATAGCATCTGTTCAGGTGTTACATCAGTTTGTTTATGTTTGTGTTGACAACGGCTCCGATCGGTTTCCTGGAAGCCACTTTTTTTTTTTCCCCGCGGCAATTTTGTGTTTCCAACGCTTTTTGAAGCAACACAATTTATCTCTGGAGAAATAACAGAAACCAGCCTGATCTCTCGTTCAAGCTGAGCCAATTCCCTAAATGTTAAAACAAATTTGTTTTGGTAACATTTCATCTGCCTGGAAACGGGCTGCACAAGTTCAGAGATCCCAGTTGACGCCCACATAGATGTCCACCACCGTGTCACAAGGCTTTTAACTTTTGTCAATAAACTGAAAAAACACAGCCGTGGATCACAGAGATAACATTTTACAGCCGAAGTTTCAGGTAAATCAGCTGAACATCAGTTTATGCAAACATCAAACCAAAGTTCCTATCCATCCTCTTGCTAATAAGACTATTAGACAGAAACAACTGCCAGAGGATCATCCTAATGACTTTGCAATCACCTGAAGTGTCATCAGTGTGGCAGGATAATTACAATGTCAGCTCCGCTTCCCACAAGGAAATAAAATTTTAAAAATCCCAAGCAGGAAAGCAAGGACGCCAACAAATAAATAACCGAAGCAGGAGACATTCCTTTGCTTGTTGGCAACTAAAAGTAGTATCCAATGAGTGCAAGCATTATGAAAATATGATGCATTGTGAAAGAAATGAATAACAAGTGAGTGAGTCTGATGCAATGTCCCAATAATCCCTGACTGCTGCTGCTGCCATGGGAGCTGAAAGGAGACGGAGAAACATAAGCTGCAGAAACAGGACTGCTTTAAAGGCGGCATCACAGACGTCTTTATTAATGTAGACTCTTTATTATGTTGTTGAAGCTGATTAAGGTGCTTATTGTGTCTGAAGTTATACCGATTCTATGCTTTTGGAGTCTGGTTGAGATCTGCTTGTTTCCACGGGGGAAACATTTGAAGTTATGGGTCAGTTCCTGACCAAAAGAAAACAGCCTTTTGCTGTAATGACCAGCTGATTCGAATAAATAAAGTTGACTAAGAAAAAAAGGTTTTACTTGCGATTATTTTTATTGGTTTATCCTTTCCGTTTTCTTAAACGTTTGTGCTCCACAGGGTGATATAGGGCCGTATGTGTTGGTCATGTTCAACTACAGTCACTGGTTGGTCCCATCTAATCTACAAATTCATAACAAACGTGATTTAGAAAAACTTGAAGTCAGACATAAGATTCGTTGCCAACCTCAACAAGTCAAGCATGATGAGTAGCTGATGCAAGTTTTGCCGATTGCTCTAACTGGAGCCATTGTGCGTTTTTAAAAATCTGCTGAAGTTTGACAAATTTTCCTGCTATGTTTTCCCCTAAGATATTTGTTCAGTTGGTGTCTTTTCTGAAGTCCTTCAACTTTTCTTGAATTCCCCTGGTAGGAACCAGACGTCCCTTAGTCTGGTCCAATGGACATTGACCAGGCCATAGAACAGCAATGCATTCTGGGTACAGAATAAACATAATTTGATGCACTGCATCACGGTGGAGACTGTGAGGACAGGAAACGGAACTGCTGTCTAATTAGTCAACACAGATTTCAAAATAAGAGCATGAATTCTGCATGGTTTTGGTTTCTGCAAAGGTTTTAGACTTTATACATCTGTTAGACGTCTAAAGTCTAACGAAAACTTTTGCACAGATACAAAACTTTATTCAACTGAAAATTGACAAAAGAGCCTAGTAAGTTGATGGTTTAGAATTTATCCAGAAAAATTTACTTGGGGAGAAGCTAAGTGAGCTAAACGATAGTAAAAACTCTAAGGTGTTAAAGTAGGACAAACACTATATAAGTGCAATGGAGGGACACCAATGACCCCAGCAGTCATGTTTTTAGACTGTTGGAGGAAGCCGGAGTACCTGGAGAGAACATATATATGCACAGGGAGAACATGCAAATTTCACGCAGAAACACCCCAGATTTCCAAAATGTTTCACCCAAATATTAAAAAAGCAAATATTTAGGAAACGTGTTCAAACTTTTAAATAAATCAAATAGGTTTGACAAGAGACAGATTACAATGCCTTGACTACTGGGTCAGAGAATGCTGCAGCGGGAACAAAAGTAGACAAAGCAGGAACAGTGGTGAGTGGGATCATGGGTTTTCATCCGCATGGGGACAGTTAGACACAGCACACAACTAATCAGTGGGTCTCAGATTCAGCTGTGAAAACCAAACCAAAACATTTTGCATGTACAGGATGTCTTGCAGTTATGTATGAAAAATGATTTAGCTGTGTGTGATTAAGAAAAACAACTCTGACCTTTCCCTTTCTGGCAACAAAAGCGGCTGTTATTACTCATAATGCTCATGCAGGGAAACAAAAGAATAGAAATCTGTTTCGAATGATTTATGGCTTGAAAATGTTTGGTGGCTGTTTGATGTCTCACAGCAGGGATTTGAAAAGAAAACAAAGGGAAACAACAGAGGTGAGTTTAAGAGTATAGTACTGTGAAAATTCAGTTTTTACCGCTTAAATGATTCCCGGCCACAAAGTTTTAAAATGTTAAAATCAAAGATAAAACAGGAAAAACAAAAAGCTGCTGCAAATGTTATTTGAGGTAAAAATTTCCATTGTGGCCCTATTTGAGCTTATAACTGTTCAGTTCATATGAGAGCTAGATGATGTGGTTTAAAATAGTGAGATTGTTTTGTACCAGATCTAATTTTTATTTTCTGTATAACAAATTCCAAATGACAAAAATGTTTTGTCAAATGTGGCTTTTATTTCATTCACCTCTTCTGTGAGTGCTGCAACAGAGTATTATTAATTCATGAAAATGTTTGTTTAATCATGAGAATAAAGTCATGTATAAGCCCTAATATTAGCAGAGTTAAGGAGCAATCTCACCAAAAGAACACATTCAAAGTTAGAGTAAAAAGTTGTTTTTCAATTAGAAGAGTAGCTTTTAGAGTCATAGTTATCAAGATCCGTCTACGTGGTTTTCTTCGAAATTGACGCGGACGTTTGCGTGATCATTTCAAAGTTCTGCTACTGATAATACTTTGTTGCTGATGCTAGAAGTATTTTCTTACCTGTAAAATGATACCAAAGTACAACTTCACAAGATGCTCAACATTCCTCATTCTAGATTTTTAGTTTTTTAAATTGTACTGCTTATGAAATTACTGCTTTATTCTCCTAAAATCATTACTTTAATCTGGTAATATTATGACATTATTCTCATAATTAAAAAAGTAAAATGTATTATAGCCTGGCCCTGATATTCTATTGCGGACTTCACTTTTGTTCAAAGTCCAGATAAGTAGAAGCTGTAACACACCCTTGTCAGACAAGATGGCCTATGAACTTTGAAAACCTAAGGAGTACATTGGAGGAAAAAAATCAGTCTTTCTAAAATAAATAAAATTGATTTATTGCCTAATTTATATTGTGACTTTTTATTGATGTCACAATAGTACTTCAAAATATCATGATAACCTTTAAGTCCATATCATCCACCCCTAAAAAGATGAACTTCTTCCACTGGAGTGGAAGGATGTTTTGTTTTAGGCCATATTAATTCTCTTTAATTTAGTTATTCATTGTAACAATGAAAACAAACTGCGTTGAATGTAAAGCGTGCTGAGTTACCAGCTTAGCCTCTGTGTTTCTCCAGGTTGCAGAGTCGAGTACTTTTTTATCACACTGGCTGCGAGGCTGATTCGATCATTCGTGAACTCCTACATATGAATCACACACTGAGGTGAAGTAATTCCTCCCTCCTGGTGGTGTAGCAAGCACCGCTGTGGTGAAAATGAAAACGCTGCCTCAGTTTGAATTTGCCAGTGTATCAACAACTTGGGAGAGATATCGTTCAATGTGTTGTTCTGCGCCAAATGCATGAGAAAAAGCATCGCTTGCTTTCCTGTTTGTGATTTTAAAGCAGCCACTGCCGTCCCAAATTGGCTCCTCACCGTCCTGCGGGACTTGATCCAGTATCTGTAAGCTTCTCTCTGGGGGGTGGGTGGAGTTGGGGAGGCAGTGCTCTCCCTCATGAACCAAATCACACAGGGACATCTCAATCCTGGCTAAAAACCTGCTGGCTAATCAGCATAACAGCAACATTTTCTAATTTATTGTGACTCAAACTTGAGTTTAATTGAAAGGGAAAAGTGCATCCCCCACCAAGTGTCCATTCCCACCCCCACACACACACACACACACACACACACGCATACACACACACCCAAAGGGGGGGGGGGTAATCAAAAACCATTTGAACATGAGGATCTGTGCCACATTAATTAATGAAGGTTTGTAGTGCTTGTTGAGGGCCACATGCCAGTCGGGGCCCAGAGAAGTGACCGCTGTGACCCACATGGCCAAGCCGTGTCTTGTGTTTTTCAGAGATAAGAGTCTCCATCCATGAGCTGAGCACCAACGTTCACTTATAACAAGCAGCCAGGGAAAACAAGAGTGATCTGTGGAATATCTGAAGGGAGTGAATGGTGTTCTTTTACCTTTATCACAGAGATTTATTCAGAAATGGAAAAAACATCTTAGATCATAAATCTGCTTGTTAGAAAAGATATTTTGCACCAAAATAATCAACAAGTGATTGATTGTTAGCTCAAAGTCAAATTCTAGCCTATTATTTTTTTATATACTGAAATAATCACACATCCTTATAAAGCTACTGCCATGGGTTTATAAAGTGTTTATGTGCTCATAAAGTGTTTGGTAGCGGTGGGCATTTGTTGCATTGTTTATCATTTTTGTGATAACTATCTTACAAGAATTTTCATTCTCACAATAAATGTAATTGAGAAAAGTAACTGAAAATCTGTTAACATTAAGACAATGTGTAGCAACCTAAAGCTAAATACTGTATGTGTGCATCTCATGTTAACTAATTCTGAAAACACTTAGTGCACTCAGCTTTCCCTAAATGATTTCCAGATAAATTCTAAACGCTAATTTACTTTTTTAACCTTTGCGTTGAATAAAGTTTGACATCTGTGTTGAAGTTTTATTGATTATTATAAATTACGCGTTTATGCTTGAAGTGTGGGACGTCTGGTTATGCTGCATTTCCATTTTCTCCCCTTGTGTACTCTCTTTTTCTCTAACTTTATTTCAAACAAGAAATAAACAGGTACAAAATAAAACAGACAATAGAAAAGAAGAAAGAAACAGGAACAAAATATCTAAGTGTGTTATAGAACATGCAAATTGTCAAATTAAATTAGTGTGCTAAGATTGTAATCTTTCAAGGGCAGACATGATTTGAATTTAAGTTAGTGCTTTAGCATTAACTTCACTAAATGCAGTGTTGTGTATAGCTTTGGCATTAGTGAAACTAAACGCTATAAGTAGTGCTGAAGATTTAGAAGAACTAACTTTGGCGATAATAAAACAGTCATTTGATTCCCTGAACTGAAAAGGTTGTTTACATAAATTGCTAAACTTTGTTCACAACACATTCATGATAAATCAGTTACCCAATTTCTGAAGCTTTCTTTAGAAAGTCAATTATAAAAACGCCTTCTGTTTTACTTTTTTACATGCTGCCCCAGATCTTTTGAACAAAGCAGCAATGCTGTGAAAATAAATGACAGTCAGGGGTTGTGCCATGCTCTGTGATGTAGTTAATTAAAATAATTTGGAGATCTGACTCTAAAACAAGGTGGCTAAAACCAAAGTAATTTTCCTCCCAAGTCTTCAGAAGCTGCTGAGTGGCCCAGTGAGAGCACTTTTTCACAAAGCTTTGATAATGTCGGGAAAAGAAACGGCAGTCAAATGTAAGACAGGAATAATCTAATATTTCCCAATGCACTGTCCTCATTTAGATCCAGAAAATGAGTAAAACTCTTTTTTTTTTTTTCTTACTTTTTATCTGGGTTATGTAAGTACAAAACCTGCAGGATTAAGTTATGTTTCAAGTGGAGAGCAGACGTCTTTTAGCATGGTGTACCTCCTAACAGTGTTGTAGTTAATACAATAATATTAAGTACTTGGAACTGAAATAAATTTAACCAATATTAAAAGCAGAACAAACTCTTTGTTCTACTTAATTAAAAAGATAATGCCCTGGGAATGTGCCCATATCAGAAATCAGCACTTTAAGTGCGGCCCTGGACTGGAGCCTCACTTAAAGTGCTCCAACACTCCAGTCCAGGAATCTTGGACCCCATGGAGTCCTAGACTCCATGGGGTCCTAAGTGACATTTGGTTTTGGAGTCCTCTAGTTCTGGTAATAATGTGGACTGGCTGCAATCAGCAGTCCGATCATTAGGTCATTCACACACCTGCTATTAAACGTATTTCATTTCTGGCAGTGCTGTTTACATTATATTCATTTACATTTATTGACCAACTGATTTATCGACCAGTTGATTTCTGGGCGCCAATTTCCTTAATTTTGGGGGATCATGATTGGGCGATACTTACAGGTGAAGCCCATCTTATCCACTGATCTTATTTTCGTCAGCAACGGTTTATAAATCAGTCTCTGTCCTCTTCTGCTCTACTGTGAGATGTTTGACTAACAGACCGACCCACCAGGTCAGGTATGTTAACAATATTCACCCCACTGTTGCCGTCTCAGTGACTTTCTTGCTATATTTAGTGACATTTAAGACAAAAAAAAAAATCATATCAACCAAAATCAAAATCGGCAGGTCAGGCTCTTTAAAGATCGGCAACCCGGGATCGGCCAGAAAACTGTAATCGGTGCAGATCTACACACATATTCATGACATTCTTTGATTAAATACAGTTCTCTTAAGTGTTACTCAATACCTAAAAATTTTATTTATATCAGGTGAGACTTTCTGCCCTGAGAATGTGGATTGGTACTGGACTGATTCTATGCATTCAAATGATTTTAACAGAAGTCTCACATAACTTAGAAGTTGATGTCAAAATTATGTTTGTTTTAGCCACAAAATGATTTTGCTCAGCAGCAAACAACAAATCCCCAACTACAGCATAGAGCAGCTCATCGATGTAGCAGCTATGTAGCCTAACGTAAAAATATTTTGCTAGACAATCTCAAACATTGAGAAGTTTTAATTATTGTTATCAAATGTTGTCAAACACGGCATTTTGAAGCCAAAATACCTCAGAAATATGCAGAACCGACTATAAGAATCAACTCATTTAAAGTTTAAACTCAGTTTCACACAAAGACCCTAGCATAAATGTTTGGCTGTTGAACTGGACCGTTCAAGCTAATTTTCTATTAGCAGCTTTAATAATTTTTTACATTACATCACATAACCATTAAAACAAACTTTATCTTGGCTTTTTTGTAATTTTCCTCTTTTCTCCCTCCCTGAAGGATAAATTCCTTTTTAAGACATTGTTTTGCTAACTTAACTGCTGACCGGAGCTGTGGACGTTTGGATGCTCTGCACATCGCACGGCAGCTCGTATTATCGGCGAAGCATGCAGTAGCTACCGCGACCACCAGGGGCCCCCAAGAGCAATTTTTTTTTTTCTTCTTATCAATAAAATAATAATTTCTACATACATTATCAAACATATATTATTGTAAAAACAAGTCACCTCATGGTGAAATTGTGTGTTTTTGATATTATAATGACAGAAATTATTACAAAAAAAAAAAGATCAGCTCCACTGAGGGGGCCTCTTAGTGGCCCTGGGGCCTAAGCAGCTGTTTAGATTGCATATGCCTTGGGCCGGCCCTACTCCAGATTTATCTTCTTAGCAAAGAGAAGTTCAGAAGACTTGGATCGTTAGTGAATGTCACATCACTGTATTGCAGATTTTTGGACACAGTGTTGTCCCATATCTGCGACACGTTAGTCAAAACCTCCACACAATAATTCAGCGCATTGAGTGATTCTTTTTTTTTCCATCACAAATGCTTATGTGTCTCTGTACAGCTAGCTTTGCTAACATCACGTCAACGGAGCTTACCTTTTTTTTAGCCTCTTTTCTAAGTGATAAAAAAAGTTAGACGTAGTCCCCACAGTCTGTGAAAGCGGAGCGCTGCTGAATCAGCTGTCGCCATCGGATTTCTCCCGATTTATGCAGCGCAATTCTATTACTGACAATTAGACAGATACCTTCTGCCGCTCAAAGAAAACCACTGCACATGTCTGTCTTGCGTGCGAGTGAAAGGTGGGGAGAAGATTGGGGGAAGTAACAGAAACATGTAATTGGTAAATCACGTTATTAAGCAATAACATGATTTAATCGGTGCGTTTTGCATCCAGTGAAAACAAACATGTTAACAAAAAAACTGGACAGTATGCTGGTCTTGAAATAAAATCCCGAGTCCTCAGCGCCTGAGACCGAGACAATCAAAAAATGGTCTCGAGACCAAGACCGGTCTCGAGTGCTACAACACTGCCTCCTAATAAACAAGTCGGCAGTAAAGTCCACCGGGGATAATCTCCCAAACACTTATCGTTCTTATTTCTAGGGAAATAAGAAAAGGAAGCACAGAGCCATCTGCTGCTTCTCCCATAACTGATCTGTTTCTAGACCTCTGTAAAACAGCATCCTCCTGAAAACATCCCCCAAGCCTCATAATACTCAGTTCAATGTAAAGAGCCATTTCAGCGCTGCAAGGCCCAGCACCGTGGAATCCTACTAAGAGTGTAACTGCAAGCTGCCAACCAGTAGTAATGAGTCACTGTGGTGTCCCATGTTTTGTTTTCTTGTGAATGACCCAACAAAGCCGGATAGATTTCAGCGAGGTCACATTATGGGCTATTATCCTCCCGCCTCTCAACAAAAACAGCCGAGTGCTTTAAGTTGGCTGTCGCTCTGCTGCAGAAGCAAACTCTGCCTCTGCCCTCACTTCATCCCGCTAAGCACATTATGTAATGATAATGCCAGCTATTATACAGATCCATTTGACGTCTGGCGCTTTCATCAGCTGGGAGGAATGTTGTTTGGCTTTAGATTCTCACACTTTACTTGAACACAGATGAAGACATTTTTAAGCGCTTCAGGAGCTTTTAAAATGTAAAATCCACCTGCTGTTTATGCAGCATGGTGGCCCCTGTAGCGGTGTTTCATCTGGAAAGAAAGAAACAAACAAAAAAATCAGTTACTCAATTTTCCCAAATTAACTCCCAATGTCTGATCAGTTCTCTGCCCACTGAAAACAATGAATCAAAACTCACCTAATGTAACCACAGCTTCTCCGAGTGGGCAGTCTGTCCGCTGAGAGCTCAGCTCACCAGTTTTTAAATTCTTGCTTTTTGTCTGTTTTGTATCCTCTGGCTGGAAGCATGAAGGTACCGTGTACGGTTTAATGAGGTACATTAGGGATATCTGAGCAGGCAAGTTCAAAGCTTTCATGTTTTTCTTACTTCCGAGTGGCTCTTCCAACTAAGCGAAGAGTTGCCTTATGCACTTGATCATTTTAAGATGTAGCTTCAGAATAATGAGCAACCACGGAATAAATTTTATGTAATTGACTTCCAGATTTGAACACTATGGTTTAGACAGTGGACAGAGTCCTGAACAGAGGCTCAGAACAAATCAATGCATGGAGGTGCCATAAACAGCTAAAAACTGAAGTTATTATCTCTGAACCTAAAGACTGGGGACATGGCTTCTGCTATTACAGCTTGAAATTAGTTTTCAGGCCTGAAAGCCGGGTGTCGTGATGGACTCAGACCTGAACCTTCAGAATCACATAAAGACACTTACATAATCGACCTTCTATTAACTGAAGAACATTTCCAGAAGTAGAGGACCAAATGTCCCAGCAAGATCTAGAGAAGATGTATTTATCTTTAGTCCTGTTGATTACTGCAACTGTTTCTTCACAAGTCTACCTTTACAAATAAACTTCATTGATTTGATTACACCTCAAGTTCAAATTCAGCATGGCTGCCTTGCATACAAAACCTTGAGGGTTATGTACCTGCACACCTAATAGTGTAAACTGTGTAATTCACAGAACCTCGCTGTTTAGTATCTATACTGAAGCATGTTACATCCTGTCCAGCCTCTTATTTGTGAACATGTTCCTGTTGAGAAATGTGTTTGTTAGTTCTGACTTCTGAGAGAGATGGATGGCGGTAAAGGCTCATTGATCTGACATACACAGCTTAGACATGACAGAAGAGGCAGCACTGTCTCTGGCATGTGATGAAAGGGAATCTAAACCAAATAAAGAATATGTTGGACAGTTTTTGATGTTTTAAACCTGTTGTTCCCTGGAAACCCTGAAATCTGCTCTGCTCTGAGATTTTCATGCCTTGTTTATAACATTTGAGAATAAAAGGTAATCATTTTATATTTAAGAATACTATTCCAGCCACTTATCAACTTGTTGAATTTGGTGATGAACAAAAGAAACATTTCCGATTAGTAGGGATGGGCCGATAAATTGGCTGGCCGATAAATCGGTGCGTCCCTACCGATTAGTGTTTTTATCCATTCTGCATCTAGCTTTATGTATTTTTGCTTGGCTTCATCTCTTGAGATATTCTGATGGTATTTAGTGAACTAGGTAACCATTTGTCACAGACCATATTGCAACACTGAGTCAAACACTACTTAATATAAGAACTCACCATAAGGCTACAAATTGACATCTGTTCTGATATCTTGTGTACTTGAAGCTTTACAAATAAAACCGTTTTTATTTTCTGTAAATGCTAAGAAACCCATCAAGATCTCAAGCTTCACCTCCTTTTTGAGCATGTTGTAATTAGTATCTGCTTTCACTTTCTTCAAGCTTTTTAGGACTCCTGGTTATGTAACAGAGCAGGGAACAACTTGTGTTGCTGAGAGATTTTTTTCAGCATATTTATTTAGCACTCCAATCTTCAGATAAATTGGACTTTTGTTTCAACCCTTAACCTTTAGAGCATCTAAAGTTGTGTTTATATTTGTAATGAAACACCTAGCTACAGTTTTCCGCTAAACAAAGATTGGGTTCAGCAAAAATGAAAGTGTTTTTACCTTGCTTTCTTTCATTTAAGAGGCAAGTGGTTGTTATAAACCCTCCAGATGGTTAACTTTCCATTCAGGCAGGAAATACTGAACTTTGTTCTTTGAAGGTTTACTTTACCTCACCTCTGATGGATCAATAATAGACCTCTTCCTTACTCTAGAAAACCTCTGGCTTTCAGTTGTTTTTCCCTTAGCAAGGTAAGGTCGGTGAGTAGTACAGGACAGTATGAAGACGCTCGTGGAGCTAAGATGGACTGATACAAGTCAAACAAAGGATTTCCTTTTTTATTGTGTGATTTCCTCCGACTCTACTAAGGTGGATTTGATTTCCTCTGAGGGCCGAGGGATGTCTTTCTTGCCAGATGGTTGTCTTACTGCTGAGGGTTGTAAGATTATGCATGTAATCTCTAATCTTGCTGTACCAAAGTTGCAGTGGTATTAAATTTCTATGCAATCTAGCTAAAGACGTTAAGAGAGTCAAACTATGGAAAGTAAAATACAGGAACTATCAAAGCAAGAAGGGATTATTTCTCATCGGTAACACTTAGGAAATATTACATGTTTTTAGATGTTTTGCCAAACTTTATTATTCTAAATCTGTATTAAAGATTTGATGCTAAATCTGAGGATTTATCTGGATTGACACCAAGGTGAACCAGCTTATTTAACATCTGGTAGATGGTGCTAACCTTAACCACCCAAATTACTTTTTATGGTAAGAGTTCACAAAACAGTGAAATATTCACATTTAATGGAGTGGAAGACAGTGGGTTTCTTTCCTTATCAGAAGCAGAAATGTTGCTTAAGGTCAAGCTAAATTTATTTGTGTAGCACATTTTGGCAACAAGGTAGTTCAAAGTGCTTTACACCATGAAAACATGACATGGCTACCAATTATGAAGCAAGCAACCAACATTACACTTTGTCAAATACCATCATCAAAATCAAACAAATGCACATAAACGTAGGGCTGTAACTATTAATTAAATGATTGACAACTTACCTGCATCAAAGCTTCATTAAATTATGTTTTACTGTTTTGCGCATTGTGTCCATTTCGGATTATAATTTGTGTTGCGCAACACTCTCACTTCCACTAATGAGTTGTTAACAAATGCTAAGTGCTATTAGCATAACATGTCCACGTTCCACTTTCTGTCTGGGACATTCGGTGTAATTTCCCTGGTTGATGAAAATGTCCGGGTTCCATTATTTTTGTGCTTTCATTTAACTGAAATGTTGTGGATGTTTGTTTTTTCCCGTCCATGTTGCTGATGGATCCTTGTATAAATGGTATTTATACAGTAATGATGAGTCCTAGTTTTGATGAATGCGTTTCATTATAAAACTGTTGCTGCATCTGTTCTGTTCACTACTCAGTGCTCATACAATCACTCATCTTGAGTTTTATTATGACTTGAATTCATTCACCATAAAAATACCATCGTCCATGGTAACAACTCTATATTGGGATTCCTTCAAATCTTAACATTTTGTGTCTATGGTTGTTCTGCCTTCCTTTAATCCCCCACAGATGTGACCAGATGATGCATTTCAGTGCTCTAAACGTCCTCAGAGAGTTCAAGTCCATTAGCAGGTCCAGCTGGAACAGTTATATTATGCATCAGATATTTCAGAAGTTTTTTTTTTTTTTTTTTTTTTTTTTTTTTTAGTCGAATGGATGCTTCATAAAAACATAAGCCACTATGGAGATTTATTATTAATTCTGCTGCAACTTTCAGTTGAAAATGCCAAACTTTGTGAGGAAGTGCAAAACCAAAATAAATTGGATGAGAATGTGCCTGTTATAACAAATTTTGTCAGGCAATAAGCACAATCAAATATTGTGATAAAAAATAATATTGTCGCTTTGAAAACATTTTCATAATGGCATAATAATAATGCAGGTTCATCCTCTCAGACACCAGTAAACTGTAGCTTTGTGAAGGATATTTAAGACTGGAATATTGAAAATAATACACCGCAACCAAAACAATAAATAAACTATAGATCAGAAACACTAACAGGGAAAACCATAAATAAAATGAATTATGAAGGCTTTGTAAACAAAAAATATTGTCAGAATGAAAATGATCAAGCACATTTGAATTTATCATGTGATTAATGATTAATTGCTTATTGCAACAGATTTAATCATAACAAAGTGTATAAAAAGTGTAATGAACCCCAAATGAAAAGAAACCTTTTGATCTAAATGCACAAAATGTTTTGACTAAGCTGTTAGAAATGAGCTGAAAAACAGATTCATATTTAGAAACATCAAAGGTGAAATTGGGAATGTAAATACAGTGGACTGGGTGATTAGAGGAGAAAGATATTGAAGGCAGGAAGATGATGCTAAAAGATCATCAATAAAACATAAAGATAACTATCATCAGTCATTAATTCATTTGTCATCTGGATATTACATTTAGATTTTGAACTCCATACAGTTTCATCATTCTGTCAAGTTTATCGCTGATGGGGAAATTTATCAGTATGAGGAAGCGTCTCAGAACAAGGAGCGCTCAGGCTTTTCCTTAAGAACGGCGCGTCGGCTCTAACACGCATCCTGCGAAGAGTCGTACGTTTCATTGGAAAGTTGTGGTAGAAATTGAAAAGAAATGGTGCATGACAAGCCTCCATCCTGCAGAGCTGATCTGTCGACTGCTGCAGCAAAAAGTTGGAGGCTGACTGATGGACAATGAATATCAAGCCTTAAAAACATAGAGGCACGAAAAGAGCATCTCGGTGGTTTTTGTCTATGATTCCATATTTTCTTTTATTGTTTTCTCTAAATGCTTCTTATTTTTCTACAAATACTGTCAAAATTGTACATGGAGGCTCAAATATTCCTTATTTTTCCATAAATTAGAATATTTTTGAAAGGTTACTTTATTTCAGTAAAGGGAGTGCAAAGCTTGCGTAAATAAACTTTCACCTCTGCTCAGATGTAAACTTTTTCATGAATAAAGGAAACAGCCGGCAGCTCTCTGCTCATCTCCACTTGATTGAACATTTCTTCTCACTCCACCAGCTAGAGCTGCATGAGGAGAACGGGGGAACAGAAGTCCCACACAGAGATTCAAACAATAATTCACTAGTCTGCTTCATCACACCTTTTTTAGAGTTTATTTTATGTTTTTTTTTTTTTTCTAAGGTTTGATCCCAGCAGGCTCCCGTCTTTCTGTCTGACTCGCTGAAAGACTTTCACTTTCCTGGGGTACATTTCAGTTTATTCAAAAGTTTGTCTGCATGCTGCAAGTGTTTTTATTATCTAATCATGAGACTAGCTTTGGAGATGGGATTTGAAGAATTATCAGCTTCACCAAAATGAGTGTATTTCATAAAAAGCTGCAATGAAAACACTTTTTTGGGATCATTCAAGTCACATGATCAACAGCCGGCGGTTTCCACTGGTGGAGAAGACGAAAACGACAGGAAGTGTTGGAAGGATGATGGCACGGCATGTTTTCAAATGAATTGGCGTGTGAGCAAACTCATTCACATGTAATTTTCATCGCTGTTCTTATTTAATGAAACACTGCGATTGTTTATTTTTTTACATAGCCAGTATATCAACAAAGTTTTGTGTACATTTGTAATGGAAACGTGTTTATAGATTTCACAAAATATTTGCTCCTTGAGCTCAAACAGCGAGTATGAAAGTGTGCCTCTGTAGTGTTGATGGAAAAAATTAAACAAAACTTATAAGATGCTGCGAATTTATATCTTAGCAACATGATTGCTGTTTTGGCTGTCATTTATTGATCTTTTCTGATTGATGCCTTAAACTCCCATATTGTCTTTTATAATCCTCATTATTCAGCAGAGCGGTAATAAAGACTCATTCAATATGTTTTAAGCCAAGCCAAAGGATTATTTTCCTCTCAAAAGCTGAGCCATTAGTTAATGAAATCTGCACAAAAACTCCTGGACAGGTTCCTGCTTCAACAGCCTCATAAGGAGGAGTTGACATTAGCATCAGGCGCAGGGCCAACCAGTAACAGATTATTTGTTGCATTGCAAAGTAAGGAATTTTTTAAAAAGTATTTTTTAATTAAAAAAAATTAATAAATAACAAAACTGAACACGTCAGAGTATGAGTTCAACAGTTAGCATAGCATTTTTATTCATATTCATTTGAAGTCCTAAGTTTTCTCCAAAAGTCATGAGAAACCATCAGCAGATGGCCAACTCATGGCAGCGACATTTTCTGAATGAAAGAACAAGTTCACATTTCAGAGGATGCCAAACAATCTGTGTGAAAATGTGCTTGGCCTCAATGATTTTCATACTTTGCTCAGTTTGTGATATCAGGCTCTGACTGCCAGTCAGAAAGCTTCCCAACATACTTCATCTGTCACCATTTCCACATGAATGAGGCCAGTCAGTTCTGAACAGCCTGCCAGCTGAGAGTCAATCAGCCACTATTTAGTTTTAGCTACTAGAATAAAATCCACTTTGGCAAGTCGCGTTAGAAGTGTTGGTTTCTGTGTGACTTCTGTTTGAACTCCATAGGAATTATGCCAGCATTTACTCAACGGGAGATGATTAAGGCATCACACCGCAAACAGGTGGAGTTATGATGGATTTCTCCTTCAACTTGTGATTGTCAGGGGGAAAAAAGCTCAAGATTACCAGCTCTGTATGTAGGCAGAAAACGGCTCTACTGTATAATGGAAATATGTCATTTTCGGAGCAGGAATGCCCAATGCCTTTGCCTGCAAACAAATACACGAGACAGAAATGAAAACTCTGTTTAAAACAGAGAAACTTTGATTTCTTTACAAACTCAGACTTGGACATTAAGTGGACATTCATTAAGTGGAATTGTTGCTTTCATGAAAAAAACACAGTTTGATTACAAATTTTGTCCCAGAAAGTATTGAAATAAACTATAATATTGTCATTTTGTGGTAATGTAAGTAATAAATATATTATCATTAATATAATGAAAGTATGACCTATTAAGAATTGATCATCCTTAATTTCTAAAGAACAATTAACATAAATTGTTAATTTAATATCAAATAATAGTATTTAAAACATCCAATATAGAAAAACAAAACAACCAAAAACACAAATACAAAGAATTACAAAGTTTCTCTAAACAAAATTGATTTCAAAAACCATAAATTATAAAAATTGCAAACAAGCATTTTTAATCTTTTTTGCAAAGAAAGTATGCAAACATAATTCAATGTTATTGGTGTTTCTGAAGACTTTATCCAACATGTTATTTGATGTTTAGTTATTCTGGGGTTGGCAGACATGAGTCACAGAGGTGTTTTGTATTTTCTGGTCCGCCTCTCTCTGGGAAACTCGGATACAAGCAGAGTAAAGGCTGAGGAAAGCTTCCTACCTTCTCCCTGACATTTATAATCAAAGCAAACTCATTTCACAATAACTCACCGCAGCGCCTGTTTGTTTGATAAATGTTAGACATTCCATGGAAGCGATTTTACACAGTTTTTATGCACATCGTCAGAATTTCCTGCCTGATTTTACTTCCTAAGGTTTAATTTTTTATAATTGAACTAATTTTTTTCTCACTTCCTTGGTTTCTGTTGTGTTCATTTTAACAAGAGTTTGAGTGCAGAATGAATGGTGGGAGAACATGAGGAGTACCAACACAATGCTTCTCAAAACAATTCAAATATGTGAATTTTTGCATGTGTTGGTTTAACACTCTTCATTGTTTGTTGGTGTAAATGTCACAGTTTGCTGAATACATCAATTCCTTTGTTGCCATTTGCTCAATAAAGTTTCTTAAAAAAGGAAAATGTGAGGTGGGGAAATGTAAGTGCTGTTTAAACAAACTTTCAAAATAAGAGCGTGACTATGAACGCCTACGAATTCTTAAAGGTCGATAACCAAAACGTCAACAGAGAAGTCTTAATTTATTTAAACTGAAAGTTTACAAAAAAAGCCAAGTAAATTAGCACATAATTTATTTGGAAAACTTAATTTAGAGGAAGCTAAGTGCACAAAATATTTTCAAAGTAAGGAAAGTGACTGAAAATGACTCCCTGTTCTCTTGTGATTTTCATTTCCTTTCCAATTAATGGCAACACTGCAATTGTGAAATAGTGTTTTTGTGACCAGGGAGGTCTGGGAGAAATACATTCTTTAAAGCTTGGTATATTGTTTTAGAACCTAGACCTGTTTCCATGGATATATAAATATATATAAAATATTCCCAGGGTAGAAATACTTCCTTAATGCATTGTAATTTGCTGCTTTTCAAAGATAGTTTAGATAGAACCATTATATGATCACTGAATCTGTATTTCATATTCTTTCAATAAAAATACAGAGGTTTGTTGCAGTTTTTTGTTTTCTTTGTTAAAGAACATTTGTTGAAGATGTGATTACATTCATGCTGATACTCTCTAGGGATTCACTTCCTGGTATTGCTGGTGCATTTCTGCACGTTCTGCATTCCTCCACATTCTTCTAGCTAAAGCTGCAGAAATCCAACGTAATTTATAGAGACGGCTTTTAAATCAGAAAGTGGCCAGTGCATCTCCAGCTGCTCGTTGGCTTTACTCCAGAGACGCCACCAAGACGCTGTGATGTGTTCTTCACGCCGGCCTGCCTTATTCTGTGCAAGACCCTCCATGTTGAAAATCAATTATTCTGCCAGGAGTGGAGCTATAATGAACTGTGGACCACTGTAGTGCTCCCAGGTAAAATATGCCCAGATTGGAGAAGAGTTTGGGACTCAAACACTGTTGAAATCTTATCACAGCACCGGATTTTATTTTTCACTCGTGTAGCAAATCTTTGTTGGATAAAAATACAAAACAACAATTATTACGGGCATATTTGATGGTCCATATCTAATGATGTGTAACTGAGCAAGAGATTAGAATAAAGAGTGGATCAGTAATGTCTGCTGCTTTGGTGTTTTACAGGGCTGGTTTACTCTTACTGATGATGAATTGTCCTGTAAAGTGATTAGATGGCAGGCTTCACTTCTGCTTTTCAAAGATGTACAGCTATATAATTGCGCATGTATTAGCAGCCATTTTCACTTGAGTATAAACAGTGAGTTGGAGCTCATGGCCAGCAGCCACTTGTTTGAATCTGAACTGACAAGATGCCCTGAAACAGCTCATTGTGAAAGGAGGCAGAACTGAGCAGACTTAAATCTCATCATCTAAGAATGATTTTGTGCAAAAAATGTAATGAAGATGGTTTTTTAGCCTATCCTAACCTATTTGAAGAAGCATAATAGGTAACCTTTAAATAACACAAATCTATAAAACCCTTAGTATGTTTTGGATGTTCAATGATTTTGGTCAATGTGGCAAATAGTTTGGACACCACTGGTGTGTGAAATAACTGCTCTGCAAAACACTGATGTGTGGTGTGATTCCTATCAAGCATTTAGTCCTTTTGTGACTGACGCAAGTATCACTTTTCTGGCTGTTTTGTTAAGAAGAGCATCTCACAGTTGAAAAGTCATTTTCCCATCGAGACAATGAAGTTTATTCTGTTCCATTAAATATGACAGACAGCTGTCCTTGTGGTGATTCCCACTGGGCTAAGTGAGGATTCATTAATGTCAGTTCTTTCCGACACTCTGCGACTCTTAAATGATCTGTGGTCACACCTTCCACCATCTTGTTTTTTGTTTAAACCTCAGTGCCGTCTGACGCCTGAGGGAAGTAAACACGACATCCCCGGTTTGCTCCCAGCCCCCAACATCGCTGCAGATTCTCCTCTTTTACTTTAATAGCATTCCCTTGCCTTCTGAGTATCACACACAAATGAAATGCCACATACAGGAGCAGAATGGGGAGGGGATCTTGAAACTCATTTAGAATGGGCCAGAAACAAATTGGGTATGGATTTTAAAACGTGTAGCTTTCGCTTGTAGAAGGGAACAGAAAAACCCATCCACCTGGGGGTTTCCACCACGAACTGTGCCCCAGTAATGACAGAAAACACAGGCTGTGAGACAAAGCCTTCATTGATAAAAACACATGAAATGAAGCAGAGAACAGTAGCAACAGTGACGGCAAGCCGACGCTTTCATTAGGCACCAACACACACCTGAACCCAGCGAGAGTATTTAGAGGCTGTGCTTCATCATGCGGTGCATTCAGGCAAGACAAGTCAGCTGCAGACTGTGACATGTTCAGTCAGTCAATTCATGTCGCTGATTGAAGACACTGTGGTAGACAGTGATTTTCTATTCTCTATTCCCTCCTGCAACTGAGAAAAGCAGGAGCAGCAGGAGCTCTGGTTCTGTTACAGGAGGTTCACTCTTGGTTGTTTCATAGTATTGATATAAACCCTGAATCACCTGGGCATCATGTAACATAAATGCAACATTTTAACCTGTGAGCAGAGTGTCACTTCTTCTCTTTTGCATTGCAGGTCAAGTTGTGATGAGGCATTTTCTGTGATATATTCTGTAGTGAACTCTTAAGTGATTGTTTTCTGCTCTGGTCAAGTCATCTCAGCGAACTGATACGTTTACAATCTGAGTTTTATAAACTCTTTTTTTTTTTTTGTATTTTATGTATTTATTAATTTGAATAATAATAAACTTTATCTAGAAAGGGACAACGTACAGCTCAAACATGAATGTCACCATTTGATGCTCTGTACCAAATTGTAGCACAAGCTAATTTGTATTTGGAGTACTTTGAGAGGATATAAAAATCCATATACAATACAATAATAAAAAAAACAAACATGAAATATAACTACAAATTACTTTCTAATAACAGCACACAGACAAGCGCACACATAATCACTGGTACACTCACATACACAGTCATAGATTAATCAACTACCGTATTATTTGGACTATAAGGTGCACCGGATTATAAGACGAAGTGTCAGTGAACGGATCCATCCATCCATCCATCCATCCATCCATCCATCCATTTTCTATACACTCTTCTTCCCTAATGGGGTCGGGAGGGTTGCTGGTGTCTATCTCCAGCTGCGTTCCGGGCGAGAGGCGGGGTCACCCTGGACAGGTCACCAGTCTGTCACAGGTGAACGGATCTATTTTCATATATAAGATACACCGGATTATAAGGCTTATAAAGTGAAACAAAATAGTCTCATAGGTCAGACTTTATTCAAATCATTAACAATAACTGTTAGTATTACACAAAAATATACACTCACTTTTTCAATCATTCATCTTCTACAAATCCATCAAATTCCTCGTCTTCGGTGTCGGAATTCAACAGTCGGGCGATGGCGGCATCAAACCAACCAGGACCCCTCTAGTCTTCATCCGGTTCAGTCTCAGCTGCTTGGCTGTTCATTGATGATTCCGGCCTTCGTGAAAGCTCGGACGACAGTTGAGAAGTCATCTTGTTTGACTAGCTTGTTTTATGTGTTTACGTTTAGTATATTAGCACAATAATCATTATTAATTTGATTTGTGAATATGGAGCATTAAAAAGGCGAGGTGCTAACAACAGGTCTGTAGTCCAGTGTCCTGCATTAAAAGACAAGATTCTGGTTTATCTGCCGCACTAAGATGGTAATCTTTGAGGAACTTGCCAGCCCTAATCTGAGAGTAATGTTGGAACCATAAACTCAAATACCTAGAGGGAAACGCAATATTGCAGTGGCACTCAAGATACAGTATCTCGCTTGTAGAATATTTCTGGTATATTTGACATGTTTTCCCCACTGATAGTTTTATAATGATTTATTCAAAACCAGAACATATTTGGAATAGCCTGTGCAGGTGGACGATAATCAAATTCCTAGTGTGCACAAAACGTTGAGGGAAACATGAATTTATTGCAAGGTTTACTTGAATGAATAGTTGGGTGTTCCTGTAGGTTTCATGTGAGAATCCCCATCATTATTTTCTTCCTCTGACTAAACTTTCTGAAACATCATAATTGTCCTACCTTGCTTGGAGCAAAGGAATATGTACATTTTTGAATTTTAAATCACACAGTAGTCGTTATGTCTTTGATGTTTGCAGTTCCAGCAAAGACATTTGTAATGTGCTGGTTTAGCTGCAGCCTCGGGCCGAGCTCTGAGTGGACCCAGGCTCTGCTTCTTACCTCTGTATTAAATCTCTTGAAGTCCAAACCCAGCCAGAGGCAGGAATCTACTAACTACACATATATGCTGTTTGAGACCCTGCGTATTTGCTTTAGTTGATTAAATCTTTTCCCCCACAATATAATAATATACACCTATTCCCTTTGTTCATTTTTTGATTACTTCTAAGGCTTAAATGTTTTGTAAGCATTTAAGCTGGTATTTTGTGGATTTTAAAACCTTGTTTGGAAACAGGATCTAGATGGGAGTACAAGAATTTTCACTGCAGGTATCCAACTAAATAAAAGTTATTTGCTGTGGATAAAGCTGTTGTTGTTCTGCAAAGAAACAGAAACCCGGATCACTTTGATTGATTCTCTTCACTATTCTGACTATGAAAGACTCAATATAAATCATTTCAGGGTGAAAGCTCATACAGAAATCCCAGCTCCACTCTGTTATCTTTTATAATGGCTGCTGTTTTTTTTTTGTTTTGTTTTTTTTGTTTGCCTGGAATTGCATTTACTTTCTGATTTGCAGTGAAAATAAAGTGAAACATGTCTGAAGTTGAAAGTGGACTTGCTGGGTTGAAACGATAAATTGTGAAAATCAGTTGAGATAATTGTCAACTTAGTAATCAATTAATTAAGTGGAGCATTCACTTAACAAAAAACAGGCCATTTACTGAAAGTACACACTCAGAGCAGTAATTAAACCAAAAAATTTAGGATAAAAAACATTTTTTTTATCTTAAGATAAAAGAGATTTTACCTAAAATATGTTTTATGTCCTTTCATTTACCGTTTGTTTGTGTTTTTGTTTCTTTGTTTCTGACAACGCTGCACATAAACTGAGTGCTTCTTGCTGGACAACAATACTGCCGACTAAATATGTGTAAGTCTTTCTGTAGATGGTAAAGTGTAAAGGATGTGACACGAGGCTGTTGTCACTGACAGACCCCAGAGGAGTTTCAGCCGGGCTCCAGTCTCCATGCTGCCGGATTAATAGCAAACCTCCAGTCAGCTGCAGCTTAGTGAGAAATGAGTATGAGAATGTTAATGTCTGGACCGGGGAATCTCTCTGCTTTGGAGGCTACATGATCTGTAGTAGTCATAATACACCTGTGGAAATGTCTCCACCAATCACAACCAGAGCTTCAGATGCGTGATTTCAGTGAGGTAGTGTGTAGATTGTTCACCACTGAAATAATGTTTGACAACACGTCCCAGGTTGAGCAAACAACAAACAAAAGCTTATTGAACAAATAAAATTAGCTTCATCCATGTTTACTTGTTTCAAGCTGTACCAAAATGAATGGAAATGAATGTTTAAAGCCACTAAAATGTTCCATCACACCATTGTGGTGGTGCCACAGAAAGTGTTGGATAGAGTGGCACCTCCCTCTTCTTTGCTGTTCACTGGAAAAAGGCTACGATGTTTTTCGTCACTATAAAGACTGGAAATATTTCTCTGTACAAAAAGCACAATCTTCCAGATCTTGGAAAAGCATGAAGTCCCATCCATTACTCTTTAGGCTTTGTCTATACAAAGCAGGACTTGATGGTTACTTCAAATTGTTTGGGTTGGTGGTTCATCCCTCCAGTTAAATGCTGGTAGTTCTGCATCATGATGATGTTTCCATCCTGCAGGTGATGTTCTTTAAAAGAAGTTCCTTTTGTTTTGTTTTGATGGTCTTCCAGGTTGTTCAGCAGGAGTTTGTACGCCAAAATTGCTTGAAATTCCTACAAGCTCCATTCATTTGTTGAGCAAATTGTTGGATTGATTTCTGGATGTTTTTGCCTCTTGGAAACCTGGTGGTTCAGCTGGAATACGGAGTGAGTTGTGCTGCAGCAAGGCGCTGCCTCTGTTCTGGTCAGGCAGTGTATCTATTGTTATCCTCCCATGTTGTTGGAGATTGTATCTTCTGCAGGATGGTGCCTGACCAGTGCTGATTCAATAAGATGCAGCACTGATGGCTCCTCCTTTACTGTGTGAGCCGGGTGGACGCCGGCATCAGTCTCCCTTTGCCTCTTTCCACGAATGTAGGAACTGCTTGGAGAATAAAAGCAGTGGAGGATAAAAGTAATTAGAGAATGAGTTTTTTTTTCCTCCATTGTGACTGTTTCTCATTTGCTCTGTTGTTCACAGCATAAATCCGTCTTTGATTTCTCACTTTCTGGAAGATGAATTGTGTTATTAATTGGAATTGAAATGCTGAACATCCTAATGAGCCCCTGCATACATTGTCTTGCTCAGGCTCATTTTTCATGAGCCAAAGCACTTTTTGCATCAAGCCCAAGGGGTCATTTTCAATTAATCCCAAGCCTTGCTGTAATTGGCTCCCAAGTTCTGAGTCTCTAGAAGGAGAAAGCCTATTATTTATTTTCTTTTCTTACACATTGTTCGCTTGGAGGCTTTCTTTTGCCTACTTCCTGCCAATAAAAAGCCTCCCATGGCTTTATTTATTAAACGTGAGGTGAAAGGTATTAGTAATCATGAGTCATGTTCTCGTCCTTTCCCCCCCACCAGCTGACAGATTAAGCCTCATGTGCAACAAGAGCTCAAACAATGACCTAGCATATTTTCTTATGTAATGTTGAATTCAAGACAACATAGACGCTATAGTGGCTCCTGAAAGTCTGCACAGGCCTGTTAAGATGTTTAGTTTCTTTAAAACTTTTATCCTCAACATTTCAACTAGAAAACACTTCAGCCAAGTCACTAAATGTAAAAATTAAAAAGAGTTCATTGACCTGATTGTAAAAGTACGCATACCCTTAAACTAATACAGTGATTCAGATAACCTCTGAAGAAGAAGAGGGGTCTTATTTTTCAACTTGGGTAAGACCTAAATTGGATCAGAATCAACAAAAGGATGAATAAATCTGACAGAAAAACATGTTCAGTCATATGAATATTTGTCATATTTGGAAACGAGATGTTCTCATAGTTTAAAAGATTTGGGAAACATTTGCAAAGCAGATTGGACAGATGTTGAAATCACAACTAAAGCGTCAGATTAAGGATTAGCTCCATTTACTACAACAATATTGAACTTCTTGAAGTTTTTTTTTCCCCTCGTCACTGATTTGTTTTACAGAATAATTGTTGCACTATTTTTGGAAAATATTTTGAAACATCTATTTACAGGCTTTTGCAAATTGTGTAAATATTTCCTTTTGACAAAGCTATTTACTCAACTTTTGACTTAATATTTTTAAGTGGGATTGTGTTGATTAGCACTCAGTATATAAGCTTCAGAAGACTGCTAAGCTAACGGACTGATTCAAGAGTACATTTGTTCATTTTGGAAGAACAGAATAAAGAATCATATACTGTAAAGTAAGGACAGAAACTCACCATAAATACTGAGCTGTTGTTAAAAATAATGTACTCCCATTCAAAGGAATGTGCAATTTAGTCAGATAATAAAAACCAGAACTGAATACGGGTCTAAGTGTGTTTGAGGGAGTTACAACTGTTCTTTAGGTTTTGTCAAAATACATTTTGTGAAAGCGCCCATGAGCTCCATCACATTGAGTTATGAAGCAGGACAACAATCCTATACACACCAGTAATCCGTCTCAGAATGAATCAGAAAGCTAAATGATGGGTTTGAAGTGGCCCTGTCAAAGTCCGGATCCCTAGACAGGTGTTCATTCTTCAAATAAACCCCCTATGTGACTAAATTACAAGAGTTTTGCCAAAATTTCTCCACATTGTTCTGAAAGCATTATTCCCGTTTAAAGGCTTGATTAACTATCACTAACAGTTTTTCATTTAAAGGAGCAACATTATGCATTTTCCAGGCACATAGTGCCATTTTATGTCACAATAAAGTAACTATGTTACATTTAGTTATAAAAATACTGTATATATAAAATGTCAACTAAAAGAAATTTGACATTTGACATTGCACCTTGAAAATGAGCCTCTGTTTCTTTAAAAAAAAATCTCCTGCTCTTTCTGAATCTCTGCCTTCAGGAAGTCATCAGCACATGGCTCCTCTATTAACCTTTTCACAACATTTTACCCGTGTTGCTCTGAGACGTAGCTCAGCAGATGGGCAGTTCCACTGGGTGCTTCCTGATTTCTGCTGGCTAGTCTGAAGGAGTCATGGGGGACTCCTTCTGTGAGGTGGAAGCTTGGAAACTGCAGCTCTGAGGAGGAGCTGCATCTCGAAGGCGGGGCTAGGTTCACCAAGTCGTTCTGCAGAGCTGACTGGTTGCTGTAGAGATGAAAGGGTTTCTTAAACATGCATTAAAGCGACAACAATAACAATAAAACACAAATTGAAGACCAGAAAAGTCTGTTTTATATAATAATGCCCCTTTAAAAAATTAAAATCATAATTTGGCATCTGCATTTTGATTAAAATCAGGTTTTCTATGTCTGATATTAACATTTGTGGAGCTGAAACATTTAAATGCTAAAAAAAGAAATCTGTGTGAGAGTAAATACTTTTTCCTGGCTCTGCTCAGAGGAATAACGCCTCTGTTATGCTGAAAATGACTCTCAATTAGAGCGTTGTGCACATTTTTGCAGATCTTGTGGGTGGAAAAGTTGGAACCAATTCATTTAATTTCCATTTTTTAATGTGAGCGCTCAGAGGTTCCACCTCTTTATAACCAGTCCACTTAACTGAGCCTCACCTGAACTCATAACGGCATCTCCATACCTCTACATTAATAAACTCTCTTTTAAGGGAATGTCATCATGTCGTTGCTATTAGCGGTGAGACACGTGAAGAAAAGAATAGACTGTAGTGGGTGTATCTCTAGTGAAAATCTGTTACAGCCCTGCTGAAGCTCTCAGCAGGCATTTTCCTGCTGGCTTGTACAACACAGTATCTGACCACACACTCCTGCTGGCGAACATAATGTAATCCGTCTGTCTCCTCCTCCAAACACTCCGTGCTCGCAAATCCCTTCCCCTCTTCAATTTAATCAGGAAACACTGCAGCAACAAGCTTTTCTGTTCCATTATTTTATTTTTTTTGTAAATCACTCCTTAACGCAAGCGCAACAGGCAGCATTAACGCTCCATTTCCTGAGCCCATAGTTAGGAAATACGGTGGATAGTTATCATTAAAGTCAACTCCTGTGGTTGGTATAGCAACAGGCTCACAAGGTGCTTTAAAATAAATTCACTTCTTAGTCATCCTCTTTGAGGCCCGTTTTTTTTTTATGTTTTTTTTTTTAAACCTCTCATTAGATGCTGTGCTATCCCTCTGTGAAAAATAACTCAAGAAGAAGAAAGCAAGAGTGGAAACCACATCTGGACAGTGTAGTGTTGTGGTTATTTTTTTATTATTATTTTAGCCAGCCCCGATTAGAAGAACGGAGATCCTCCTCCAGAGCGGTTGAGCTGCGTGCGTCACTCGTATCTCTCGTGGCTCAATGTGTGACTGAAGGAGATGTGCTTCAATTAAGTCAAATGAAAATGAATTGAGAGAAATAAGGTTTATAATAAGTTAGTTTCAATAGAGATTTACGGTTGGGACTTGAAATGTAATTTCAGAGGGCTGCAGTCAGGCTCCCAGTTAATCTTATTTGTTTCTCTGTAATTGTCACAGAGGACCTCACAGCTATGATGTGTGTATCTAATAATTCTGAATGCTGAGTTTGTAAAGTAACTATGGAAAGTATTTTATTAACTGTGATAATCAAGTTGCGTTTTCAGTTTCGCATTAAAGTTTGGCAGCCTCTGGACAAGGTTGAGAGTTGGTTTCAAATTCTCCTAAAGTTTTAGAAACCTGAAAGTTGTGGGCAGCTTTAGTTTGATTACAAATTCAAGGAGTTCCCACAGTAATCACAAGTCGTCCCAAGTGGAGTAGTTCACCGGCTGACGGGTGCAAACATGCAGCAAGCACATGAATAATGCAAACAATGCAGCATACAAAAAACAAACGCCACAAAATAGGCTGCAATCCTCCAAAACGGAGCAGAAACCTACAACAAACAAAACAAATGAAACCAAAATCTGTGCATATGAAAAATGCTGCAATCACATAAAATAGAAGCAGAAACCTGCAAACAGCAAAATAAAAGAAACAGAAAAAAATTACTCCTGTAAGTATTGTTTTCCCCAAAAAGTTGCTCAAGTAAATATATTATGCAATACTAAAAGAGGTTTTAAAAAAAAAAGTGAGAAAGGCTGAGGGAGGACAGAGCCCATGAGTTCAGCTGTCTCTGTGTAACACATCCTGCACAAGTGTTGAATGGGAACGTTCACCGACTGCTTGGAGTCTGCAGGCTGTGATCACAACTCTGCTAAGCCGTCAAATGGAGGTGCTCAGCAAAACTGAAGCGGGACGGAGGGATTTTAGGGTGCGATGTCCTGATATCACTGCTTTAGACACCTTTGTTTTTCTCCTCCCTGCAACAAATAGTCAAAATACCAGCAGAAACATGCAAGAATCTGCTCAACAATTAGAAGAAAAACATAGATTACTATTCAGAGGGATATAAAACCTAAATGAAAAGACAAAAGTATTTTTCCATATTTCATTTTGAACTGTATTCATACAGGATAAATGTAAGGATGTTTTCACACCTGACTTTGTTCGGATGGGGACCAAAGTTGTAACATTTGTTCTATTGTCACCTGGTGTGGTTTGTTTTCACACTGGTCTGTGTAAAAAGGTCCAAACTTACTGAAAAACGTGTTCCCTGTCCTCTCCTGTTATAGCACTGCACCAAAGACCACTGAAGGGAACAGCATGAAAACCTCAGAAGAAGACACTTCCTTCTTCACAAAATGTAAACAAAAATGGAGTGGCGTCAGATTTTAGTGCTTGTAGGATTTCTCGTTTGTCTTTGGCCAAAGACCACAAGCCTTTTTACCAGTAAAGCTGGACTCTTGTGTTTGTTTTGGTTGTATTTTTTCAGAATGTCCTGTGATATAGTAAATTTCCAACTTTTGGAGCGGTCTCCGGTCCGCTTGCATTCACATATGCATTAATGCCACGTCACAGATTTTCTTTAATTGAATCAAGACCTAGGTTTTGGTAGGACAAGAGTTTGCTCAGTTCAATCGTACATTCACACCTCCACAAACCAATAGGACTTTCTAGACAAGTGGACTAAAGTTTGATTAAAGTAGACCAAATGTGGTTGGTGTGAATGAACCCTGATTAAGAGACATGCTCCAACATTATATCAAATCTCAAAAGATACACACAACAACAGCACAGTTGTATATCTAGGTACAATGTCAACATGTTAAAGATAAACTTACAAAGGTTTAGATAAGAACAAAAATTTGATGCTTACTCTAAGTAAATTTTTCATCTTTTTTGCTTTTTTTTACCCTCTTGGTTTAACTGAAATAATTGGAAATCCACATCTGGTAGAAATATAAATAATTTTAACCTCAACTGTAGATCTACTATCTTGACACTGCCTCAGAAGCTAACATCCATCGTCTTCCTCATATCCACTCTTATGTGTACAGCCAAGCAGCCCCAAAGAAAATTAATTGTGCTCTTGGATTGGCTGATTTGTAAACACCAATTTAGTAGTGCTAAATTTTAGATATGCAATTTTTTTTTTAATTATCCCTATATATGTAAACTGTAAGTCCTTTTTCTTTTTGTCAGTTTATCCCTCATAATCTGTGCAAAGACCAGATTAATTCAGAGTTAATAGGCAGTGGTCTTATTTGTTACCTGACTGTATCTGCACTGGGATTAGCTCTCAATGCCAGATCATGCAGTCTGGGCATCTGAACCACATGTCAGATTGACCTAGCACAGACTGAAGTAAAGTCTAATCAGCTACTGTGAAAACAGGAGGTCAACGAGCCAATCAAATGCTCAAAGAGAAAATCACTTTTATGGTTTAATTTTTTTCTGGCTGTCACACTGCAGCATGCCTTCTGGTAACGTCAGATGAGAAAGAAAACCCTTTTCTCTTCTAAAAGTGGCCTTGAGCTTGCAAAGCTGCGATCTGTGCTATAAGGAATGTTTTTGACGCGGTTGGAAAAGAAAAACATTCAAAATGTTCAGCCTTCAGTATTCATAGGGGTCATTTCATTCTCCAGTCAGAAGTCACTGACGCAGATGATGCTTTGTTAAGGCTGGGTGGGTGAAACATAAAAGAAGGCTTTCGCTTTCCAGATTAATTGGAGCCTTTAGTAAAGCCCAGTAATATTTCCCTTTACAACAAGGTATGATGATTAAAATCAAGGCGTAGGTGTAGCAGGAAAGTGAACCAGTCAGACAACCACAATAGTATTTCCATTTTGAACTGGTCAACTCTCCACTATCATTCTCTCTGAGTGAAATACACTTCAATAACAATAATATTTTCAATGGAATCCTGACTTAATTTCCTTCAGTTTCACTCTCTACTGAAAGTATGTCATTTTAACTCTTTTTGCAACAGCATCCTCAGTGAACCCTCGTTTCTAACGATCTGTCCAATTATCTGAGGCCAAACTTAGCTAGGCAAGGGCCAATCAAATAATCACTTTGAAGGACGCCCATTCACTTTCATTTTGCCTGAGGATCACACCTGGGTGTTATTACCTTTTCTGTGCTGGAGCCGCTCTGAGTCACTTTGACAGTGTGCATCAGTGGCCTTGAGACAGAAAATCGTTTGATTTGATGGGTTCTTTTCAAAGCATTGAGAGCTGGTCGCTGTGTTGAGTAGAAGATGTGGCCGTTTCAGTAAATCACTGTATCTTAACATTTTCACAGCTACTTATATAGGCCTATAACATAGTTTTCCTTTTTTTGAAGTCAAGGTTATGTTTAATCTCATCTTCTTTAATCATATAAAGTTGTTTATAATATTAACCACTAGAGTCCAGTGGATAGGTTCCAGCAGCCCTGCATTTGCCAACGTTGCACAGTCCAAGGGTGCCATTCCTGTTTCAGTTTATCACCTCCTGTCTTTGAATTAATTTATGAGGATGAGCCAATTTGTGACTGTGCGTTCATCATATTATCTGCCATATGTGAGGATGCAAGTAAAAAGGTTTGTGTGGTTTGTGCTCACATATCGATGAGAGCAATCAGAGGAAATAATTCACACAGAAACCAAAATCTGTTCTCTTTGATCTCTGAGGCTGATCACACTTAAACATCTGAAATATTTTTTATGAACAGTGCTGTGATCAAAACCAAATGTTTTGTTTTTTTACAAACTTTATGAGCTGGAACCCTTCACCTTTCGAAGGTGAAGGGTTGAATTGTCGTGTCTAAATATGACACTGAAGACTCTCTCTTGGTGGTGTGACAACTTGTTTTATTCTGTCTCTCTTGCTCTTAATAGCCTTCCATGCGCAATTTGGAGATGCGCGTGTTTTTATCATCTGTTCCTGGCTAAACAAAATGTCTTTCAAAAATTTTGATTTCTCACTAAAATCAAAAATTTGTCCTCCTCTTTCTTCTGTTTGTGTTTAGCTTTGACTTGGAGTTTGGTTAATATTTTCCTCACGTCTTCTTGTGCACTGTTGTTTGTCCGTGTTAAACTTTAGTTTTCACACGATCTGGTTTCTACATTCAGTTATCACACCTGCCCTCATTAGTCTTCTGATTCTGGATATAGAAGATTTATGTAATGCAAGGCACACCGCCAGATTTGATCATCTTTACTATTACTAGTTTTATGATAAGTTGCACAACTACTTCTTGTCTCATTGTGTAGATAACAGTAACATTCATTGGTGCATTAATGCTACCATTAGAATTATACATTAGCGTTCATTAGCAGATTTTATGTACCTTTGGGCTGTTGCTACTTGGAGTTCACACATGATTGCCGTTTGCTTTTCACTGGAAAAAATAGTCCATTAAAACCCTTTAGGGTTTTTTTTCATGTTACATTTTGACAAGGTCAAAGTGACACTTTGCACAGCTTTACTTCTGTTTGAAGCCAGTAAGCATTAACTGGCTACTTTTTACTTTGGTGGCTGCTCCACTTACCCTGCAGCACATCATCTTGAAGTTAATGGTAAAAGCAACGCCTGCTGCAAGGAATGTAACGTTTTGCTTTGCACTGCAGAGACCAACCTCTGTTTTCATGGAAACATGTCTGCTAGAGATAATTACGGGCAGCTTTATTGTGGATGTTTTCCCTGTCTGTTTGCACCTTTTCCAAACTAGCTCTGGTTCTGTTGTGAATGTTCTTTCCAGAGGAAAAACAACCGAACTGAGCCAATCAGAGTCCTGCAGACAGGAAGAGAGTGCCGCCTTGATAATGAGCTGCCCGGCTGCCTGAAAAATTCAAACACCGTCTCCCAGAGTAGTGGTGGGACTGATAATTTCAACTGTACAAACACAGATAGGATGAAACTACCTGAAGTGACGTATTATTTCAAATGTAAGAAAACATGATGTAACTTTCAGGCAACCTGTTTCGGGAAGCTGCTGTGGCCAATTTCTTCTTTTAGAAATAACTAGAAGAAAAACAAAGAAGACTTTTCACACAAAGTATAAAAGTATAATCATGTCATAAATAACATTATTAGAATTAATATATTACAGTATTTTAGCAGCAGTTAGAATAACTATTGCTTTCTTGTGTGAGGTAACATCCGTTAGCTCATATGATGATTTCCTGTTCATTTTTAAAGCCTCACTGTTGTTAAAACGTCAAGTCGTCTTCACTCAGTTAAAGAGTCGGTTCAGAAAAGTGCTGTTGGGTTTTGTTTGGTCAGAGACTATCACACTGGTCCAGTCGACAGTGGATTTCTCAGTGCATCTCAAAATCATATTGATGGACGTGTAATTGTGTCATTTGCACCTATGAAGACTTGCAGCAGCTTTCCATAAACAGAGAATGCTTCTCCCATTTCCACTAATAAACAGCAGTGCAGTAGCATCATTGTAGTGGCTGACTGAGGCACAATGACATCATAAACTGAGGACAGTAGTGGATGGTAGCTCCACCCCCAAAACCTTCCCACTTCTGCTTTTACTGACAAAAACGTTGAAAAGTTATTTAAGATTTAGGCTTGAGAGATGGATCCTTGGAATATTTTGTGGAGGAGCTTCACTAAATAATATTCATGAACTATCAATATTTTGAGATTTAACTTCAGTTCTGCTTTAAGACATTTTGACGTTCTTTGCCGTTTTGTATCGGGTAATTTGGGTCAGTCAGAACGAATTTGAATGAACCAGGCGTTGATGTGATAAAAAGCTAGAATATTACTCTTATTTTTGTGGTGCACCTAAAAATCCCACCACTACAGTATTTAGTTTTTTTTTAATTAATTTTCAAATAGTTTAAGATAGAATTTATTCTATTTTCTAAAAGAAAATAATAAAATAACAAATTGCATTTTTGTTTACAGTTATAATGCTTTCCTGGGGACGGGAATGGTAGCGGCGAAGCAGAACCTTCGTTTGGGGAGGGGGGCGTTGCTTCCAGGTTGGCTTTGGGATGAACTTGCCCCAAAAGCAATCTGGATGCTAAACGCAGCGCCATGTTTCGCTGCTGACTCCTGTTTTTCCTCTAGGTCAGTATATAGTGAAAGAAGCCCACCAAGACGACTTTGTCGGATGTTTGTGTGTTGAGTCGCTGAGCCTCGGTTTCTGTGTACTGTTGTGTCGGTGTTTTCGGACGAGGGTGGTGTTGCTGTTGTACCCTTTCGCTCTGAGGACCGTTATGTTTTAACTTCTTCATTTGGGGCCGTTGAAATATAACGTCTCTTTGTAGGACCGTTATATTTTAGAAGTAAGGAATACAGTAAAATTACACTCCGGTTTTGCGGCAGTTGATTTCTTCAATTTAATGTATATGCCCCGGTTCTCTTCAACAGTATCAGGTTAATTTTTCGCTTTTCATGAAAGCAGACCAGTGGCAATGTAAAATGATTTACTTTTATTTAATACAAATGTTTTGTGTGTTTACAAATATAAAAAAAGCAATCTGGATGCTAAACGCAGCGCTACCCTTCACTGCTGACTCCTCTGTTTTTCCTCTAGATTGCATCCTCACTGTTACAACAGTTCTGATACTCGGGACCTGTAACATTTTCCTTTTGAGTGACTTAAAGGCATTTAATATTTAGAAACCTGATTTCTGCTGTTAATCTGCCCATTTAATTATCAAATGTAAAGCCTTTTATTGTCGATGGAAGCAGTATATATTAATTAAAGACAACTGGTTTGACATTTCTTGAAGATAATTGGGATGTCATCACAGATGATGATATCCAGCTACATAAATATCTCCATAAAATCACCTGAGCTAACCTGTGTGAACCAACTCAGAACAGTTCAGGTTGTCCTTCTTTTATTGACGAACCTAATGAATGAGTGGGCAGGCAAGACAATCAGCATGCAAATGAGAAGTATCAGTGCGACAGCTTCTCAAAGGATGAGCCGTATTAAACACACAGATTTATAAATAACAATCACACATTTCTGGGATTTTGTAAACACAGTTTTCTGCTTTTTTGCAAAGCTGTAATATTTATGGTAATTACCTGCCTGAACAGTCTAATCCAGATGTTAGCCAGTGAAACCTGATAATGGAAACCTAAGACTTTCTCCAGGCTACTACAACAAAGATCAGACATATTTCTGCTCAGCAGCATTTACAGTCTGTAGTCATTTTCATACGTTAAGGATTATATAAGCACCAATAAAATAGGGACAGCTGGGAACGAATTGGCCTTAGTGAAAGCTTTCAGTATCACCCTTTTTATTAAATTTACATCCAAAAATATATATTAAATCCACCTTTTTCCCATGTGCAGTTAAGATCACAAGTGCTTTTATTGCCTTTTTCTCATCTTTTCTATGAGCTCTCTTGCTAAAATGTGATTTTAAGTAAAAAAACAATATGCAGCTATCCAGTTTTTCCTCGCTTTCAGCAAATCAGCATAAACAAAAACAGAATCAACAGCAACAAAAAAAAGTTTAAGGTGTCGATTCTGTCTGCATAGCACTGATTATTTCCTTCAGAGCTGCTGCTGAAGGACACAATCAGAACCCTCAGTCTGGTTTTGATTATGTTGGGAGTTATAATTTATTAAAAAATAGGCTAATCTTGCAAGCTTTCAAATGCTATTAGATCTGTCTTTCTGACATTATAGAACTTTTTTTTTCTACATCAAGTGGTCTGAATAGTAAAAACTCCATTATACCAGTACTTCTCATGGGGTGCAAGAAACAGGAGGACTTGGTTCATGTTTGACTGTAAACAAGCCTCCGGTCTCTAGGTGGCATCAGTATTCAAATTATTCTACAGTAAAAGAAGTAGCCTACACATACATGCTGATGTACAGAGCTGATGGAGGAATAGAGATGGAGAAGTTTGTGATGGTGGAAAAAAAAATGGCAGCAAAGGTTAGTACAGAAAGCATGACAGCATATCAGGGCCAGACTTAATTCTTTTTGAAATACAAGAACAGTCATATTACGAGAATAGTTGTGCTCTTAGCATAATAAAGACTCAGTATTGCCACAAGAATGTTGAAAAACTGAGAAAAAAGTTGATTTAATGACTATAAAAGCTTCAATACCTGCCAAGATCTGAGGAGACCAACTCAGCAAATCCATGGTTTTCATTTTGTTGCTTGAAATCCAGTAACAGTCTTCCGTTAGTGGACGCTTAATGCAAAACGTGAATGGGTTTTTGAGTCTGTATACTCCAGATAACAATTGATAAATTACTAAATTAGTTGAAGATTATTTTTATAATCGATTAATCAGATTGATCATTTCAGCCCCGATTCAGACACAGTTATTTAATTTAGTTAACAGGTTCTTTTCCTATTATTGAAAGCAAAGACTTAGTTTCATTAACACACTAGTTTTCTCCTCTGAACCGAACTAATGTGTCCAAACGAAGGAATCCACGGCTCAGTGTGTCTTGAGACGTTTCTGTATTCACCCCAGGTGTAAGAACAAAATCATTTCAGTGGTGTCTGCCAGCAGGTTATCGATTGAGTTGTCATTTCTTTTCTGTTGCCTGGAGAAACCAACAACCCCCTCCTCATTTCATTCAGTATCTAAATCCTATCACCTCCACACATCTCTAATCAGAGAATATCTCATTAGGGCGTTTGACATGTGATCACCAACGTTATTATTCATCTTCACATCTGCATTTATGATCCACTAAAAAGCTTCATTCATTCACAAAGACATGAATGAATAAATGCCTTTTTCTCATCCACCTCGTTCCTTTAAACGAGGTGGAAAAAAACCCCACCTCGTTTAGAGGAACGAGGTGATTTTTTTCCCCCCCCACCTCGTTCCTTTAAACACAACATACTAACATTGTTTTACTTTTAAACAAACCAGACTTGGAAAACTAAGATGTTAATTAAAATCTGTCTTGTTTCGTAATGAAAGAGGTTTTTTGATCACGTCTGATAAGAAAATTCATGTCCGGTGCTGAAACCTGGTAACAACAGCTTTTACTAATTACATCAGCAGGGTTGTTAGGATGTTGTGGAAACAAGCCAGTGAGTCATTTCTATTCTCTGCCTTCCAGCAGCTAATCTTTGCTTTTAAATTTTTTTTTTTTTTTAATGATGCAGAAGATGATTATTTTTCCTAGAAACTGGACGTGTTTCATGAGGTGAGACACTTTTCCTTTGATCAGCTTTGATATAATACAAAAAATCAAGTTTACCCCATTGTCCCTTATTCATTAAAAGAGTCTAAACTAAAACTTTATGAACGTTTTTACCAAGTGCATGTACTGTCCTCCTTGGCACTAGTTGGCTGTTCTCCTAAGAGCAGAGATAAGGAAGACTTTTGATATTCGCTTCTGCAGTATCATAAGACGGCTTCCACTATATGTTAATGTATGTCAGGGTAAATTTGATGTTGGAACTTTTAAAATAGGATGTTATAAGAGTTTTTAGAAGGAGCTTGTATGTAAGGAACATATGTGACAATAAGGAAGTCTTTTTTAGTCACCTTTATATTTTTAGATCGAAGAAAATCCAGAAGACATTTCAAAATAGAATAGATTTTGTATTTAATGCTCTGTTAGAATCATGTGTGTTTTAAAATAAAATTTTTCCTAGTTTTTATTAACATGTTTCAATCAAAACAGAAGTTACACAATCTATAGAAAAACCAATGTCATTTCTTCAAATGACATTGGTCGTTCCTTATGACTCCTGTGACTAATCTTTTATTGAAGCAGTCTGCTAAAAGCTGCTCTCTTTCTGTTTCTACCTTCACATTCCCCCACAACCTTCTTGCTAAATCCACCTCTTCTTCCTTCTGGTTTACAGCTGTGCGATTCCTAATAAAATGAACTGTAAAGGTGAAAGAGTATCATGAGAAAGGCTAACGGGGCGAGAAGTACAGTAAATAAGCCAGGGGATGAGCACAGCTGAGACCCGGGGAAGATAGTTACACATGTTTCCGCTGGCTGAGGTGGGAGTTGATTTTTCTGCTCCTCTGGAGGAGTGGGACTCATCGGAGAGGTTATCTAAAGAAATCCAATTCAAAGTGTCGTTCATAAGAGGGATGCTGGATATGGATGAAGTGGAATTAGAGAATTATATCAGCTCTGTTTGCTTTTGTTGCATCAACTCACAACGAATGTCCTCTCAAAGCAACACGATCCAATTCATATTCGATTCTATAAAATGACCCTCTCTTCAAATTAAATCCATGTTTCTGCATAGGCCTTTAGCAATAAGCAGTAAATCAATTAATTGCATGATAAATGAAAACGGGCTGAATAATTCCCATTTGTATGATTTATCAATTGTCTCTTTTCTCTCTTTCTACCTAAAACTGATTGACCAAAGTCTTCAGTCTGGTGCTTTGGTCTCATCTCACCCTTTTTTTTAAGGACAGTTTTGTGTACAGAGACTTTAGAATAAATTGTATTTGTTGTTTTGTTTGTTTATTTTTGATATCTAAAATGTCTTAGGCCCCCATTAGCTCTATGGTTAAAATGTTTACCTGCAAAGTCAGACTAATTCCTGTTTAGTTCACTTTAATCAAATTCCAGTCCGTTTTCCTAGAAAGTCCGATTAGTTTGGGGAGGTATGATTGCTAATCGAATTCTGAAAAAATTATAACTCTGGTCCGCCTACAAACCTCGGCCTCGGCCTGAAATGGATCCAAAAAGACAAAACTGCAAATAAATCTTTGTTTGCATTTTGTGAAGAGGGAAGTTGCGCTCCTGTCTCCTTCAGAGGTTTTCATGTCTTTTCCTTCAGTGGTTCTTGGTGCAGAGAGAAGAGGAACAAGTAGCTGAAAGGGTTTGGTTAGTTTGACAGAGTGCAGTGTGAAAGAGAACCGCAGCAGCTGAAAACATACAAAAATGGTACAATTTTGGTCCCCAATGGAATCAGGACTATCACTCTTTCACATTTTGTTGCCTTAAAACGATACGAGAGGTTGGACCAAATCATTGCAATATAAGTTACGAGAAGATTAACCCTGCTTTAATCTTCAACACAGCTTTACCCCTGACTTGTCTGTTGAGTGTTTGTGGTTGTAGAATGACAAAATGGGGACAACGTTAACCTGAGTACACAGTTTTTCAAGGCTCTGCAAGTAAAGTTCTTTTTGAATCTTTTATTAATGGACAAAAAAATTCCACCCAATATTCATAGAAACGACTTAATGAATCCATGAAAATTGATTAATCTAATTTTCCCTTCCCAAGCTTCTGTCATAGATAAAACCTTTGCTCATTTCCATGCTTCTCCTGACCTCAGCTTACCCTAATCACACGGCCACGCAGCGACCACATGCAGCAGCGGCGCATTTTCTAATATGATTTTCTCCAGCCAAAGGCATACTCCCCGTCCACAGCCACTCATTTGTCCCCTGTTTGATATTAGATCAAGTCGAGCTCAATGTGGTGAGCTATTTGATGGGGATACAAAATTGTCTGCCTGGTCCATTCCCCAGCTTGGTCAGTTCCTAGCAACCAACGAGATTAGACTGTCTGTTTCTGTGTGGTTTGGAAAGAACCGGAGTGCAGGCAGATACCGTAATCACATTATACAGATCTAATGCATGCATGCAAGCACACCAGATAAACACATATGTGCCTGCCTGTGAGTACACCCCCCCACACACACACACGCCTACAAACACACTCTCTCACCCACAGTCAACGATTTAAAACCTGATGTGTAAATAGTAAAAATAAATCCTCCCCTTTTCTGTTTATTTTTATTTTATCGTGGGATGGATGTTTCAGATCCTTTAAAATGAGAAGTGATTGAAAAAGGAAACTCCAGGCTAAGTAAGCGTTCAGTCATTTGTTTGATCAGCAGCGCTATCAGGCCTAACAGGCACCTTATCGCAGATCGTATTGTTCAAGCAGGGAGAACATCCAAGATCAACAAGAGGAGAAACTGCACAATGCATAACAGCATGGAGGCAACCACATGATTGATGGATGGGACTCCTGCGAAATGGGCCAATCTGCGACAACGTGTAATTACTGTGTGACAGAGAACGGATTTACATTCATGGTGCTGTGAAGAAGTTTGAAACCAGTTCCTTTTTCTTCAAATTCTGCTTATAAGAGGCTGGAATGACTCGTAATCCTGAAGTGAACCAGGTCAGTGGTTTCTAAAGGCATGTTGTGATGTTTCTTTGGACTTTTGCTGCTTTTTCAACCATTTTCCAGCTCTGTTCTTGAATCTTAACTTTGACAGTTTCATGTGTTGTCAGATTCAATGGGAACAAGAAGTGGAACACCATTAAACAATCAAACTATTCAATGACATTCATTCAACAATGTCTTCTTTCATACCATTTTCCAGCTAATAGCTGTCCTGTTGACAGAGACTGTTCAGCACAGCTGAGTTATAGATCTCTGCATTTGGTTGAACAGGGTTTTATTTGGAGGTACGAGAGTAAAGAGGGCTGAATGCAACAAGTTTTCCATGGTTTTTGTGTGTGTGGAATGCCATGTATAATATATTAATTTTACTTCTCAAGTAAGCACCCTTCTGCATCCTATGATTGAGTATTAGGGTGATATAAGAAAAAGTTACAAATAATGAATGAATTATGAGAATAAACTCAAAATGTGAAGATAAAGAAGTACAGTGAACCCTCATTTTTCGCGGGGGTTATGTTCCAAAGAGAACCCGTGATAGGCAAAATCCGCGAAGTAGTAACCTTTATTTTTTTTTTTACAATTATTATACAATGAAATACTCCAAAATACATTGAAACCAAAGAACAAAACCTTTTTACAGGCCCAAACATTTGCTTAACAAAGAAAAGTACTGTATAAACATTTATTTATTGATTTATTTTACAAATAACTACTATACTGTAAAATAATAATTTTAATCATCAATACGAACTGAAGGCAGATTCCCGTGCCCGAATTGCAGAGATCATTGCCGCCCCACCACGACCCGAAAGAAAATGAAAAATGATTATGAAAAAAGAAAAATACAAAGTACAGTAGGACAAATAGTGACTCACGTGTATTTCACTGCTCTTCTGACTGAGCCGCTGCATCCTGACTTCACCTCTGTAGCTTTTTTTTCTCTTAAAGCCCGGGGTGGAGGTGTGTTTTTCGAGAACATAGTACTTATTTTATTTTTAAGGTTTTTTTAAAGAAATTTTTTTACTTATTTTATTTTTTATAGATATGTAGTTGCGACAACAACTACATATATTTAGTAGTTGTTGTCGCTCTTTTTTCTTCTGGGTAAAATAATTCTTATAAACCGACGTAACACCGATTATGTTAAATTTGGCAAGCTGTTTTTACCTACTGTACATATTAAACCACAACGTTATTGACACACAAGTAGAGAAGTAGGAGAGATTGTTTAGCCAGTCAGAATGCAGAACACAATGCACATCCGTGAAGCAGCGAGACCGTGAAAGGTGTGAGGGTTCACTGTAATATCATGAGAAACAAACCTAGCAATTATTTCCATAAGTACGTGGATAAAAAGTAGGAAACTAAAAAAAATAAATAAATAAAATAAACAAACAAACAGGTAACATAAATTAAATAAAATATAAATTAACCAGAAAACAACTAAGACGGGGCACCTAAGTGGCTTAATGTATTCTGTGCTACTAAAATTGTTATAAGACTTATATAAAGGGTGTTTGCCATTACAACTCGGAAGTAAGGGGAGCGTCACTCATAGGGTCACATCGAATGTCAAAGACTTAACATAGTCCAGAAATTGTGACCAAATTCTTGAGAATGTGATTTCAGAGCCTTTGAGAGTATGCCTAATTTTTTCCAGTTTCATAAATGAAAGGGCATCTTTTATCCAATGAGATAAAAGTGGGTGGGAGAGGATTCTTCCAATGCATCAGTATAATACATCTAGCCAGTAGTGAGAGGAAGGCCACAAGGTCAGCATGATGGGATGACCTTGTGGCCCCAGTACAGCCTTCTCCAATGAGTGGAGAAGGCTGTACTGTGGTCGAGGTGATTACAGAAAGTGAGTCAAAAAAAGATTTCCAAAATTGAGATAAGGAGGAACAGGTCCAAAACATATGGCTGAGAGTGGCTGGACCCAAACCACAACTCACACACCTTGAATCTACGTCCGGAAAGATTTGAGCCAGTTTGCTTTTGGACCAGTGTACTCTATGGACGACTTTGCACTGAATAATTCTGTCGGGCACAAATTGATGAGGTGTGAATGCGTTCTAGAATAGTTTGCCACATTTCATTGTCAATCTCTATGTTAAGCTCATCAGACCAAGTAGTCTGAAGATGGCCAGACCCAGGAGACAGTTTGGACATTAAGAGATTGTATATTTTTGATATTACACCCTTTGGAGTGGGACTGATTTCTAGCAGTTGATCAACCATACTGGGGGCAGGAATTATTGGAAAACCTGGGACACGATGACAAATAAAGTCTCTAACTTGTAGAAATCTAAAAGAGTGGACAGCAGGTAAGTTAAAATTTGAAGATAATTGAGCAAATGAGGCAAAGGTACCATCTAAGTATAGATCTTTCACAGAAAAAAGCCCATGGCTTATCCACACTGAAAAAGTCTTATCAATGAGCGAAGGTGGAAAAAGTGGATTAGAATTTGGTGCCGATAAAAGTGATTTGAATAATAATAGTAACTACAGTTCTGCATTCTGATTGGCTAAACAGTCTCTCCTACTTCTCTACTTGTGTGTCAATAACGTTGTGGTTTAATATGTACAGTACATAAAAACAGCTTGCCAAATTTAACATAATCGATGGTGTTACGTCGGTTTACAAGAATCATTTTGCCCAGAAGAAAAAAGAGCAACAACTACTACATATATGTAGTTGTTGTCGTAACTACATATTTATAAAAAATAAAATAAGTAAAAAAAATAACAAACTTAAAAATAAACAACTTGAATGTCTGTATGTTGCTCATTGTTTTGTAAAATCAGAAATAAAACAAGAATAAAGTCCTACAAGAGTAGTCGAAATAATATGAAAATAAAGTCATTATGCAAAAAAAAAAAAAAGAAAATATTTGGACAAAATAAAGTCAAAATTATACAAGAATAGCCATAAGAATATAAAAATAGTCATATACAATAGTCATATTTCAAGAATAAAGTCATAATATTATGATTATTCCCATTATACTACAACTTTTTTTCTCATATTATTTAGACTTTATTCTTGTGATATGACTTTGTTCTCATAATTTTACGACTTTATGGTCTTATTTAATTTTTTTTTATTTTGTTGTCATGGCCCTGATACTGGATCATATTATCATATTTAATCATTTGGTTTAAAGGGCATGAGTTAGTAGTGTTGGACTCTACCTGTCCACAGCGTACCGTACCTCTCACCATTGGTAATCAAACATAGGGACCCTGCTGTGCCTCTAAAAGGACAAAACAATGGAAGCAAAAACCAAATAAATGAGTGCTATCTCAACACTTTTGCACAGTACTGTACGTACACTACGGTACAAAGCTGGAATGACGCATTTTGAAGCATATCTGTTCGGCCCCCTGCTCTGAGAACAGACATGATGTTTTTGTTGGATGTTTTCTGACACGCGGCGCTCTCCGGAGGCAGGTATTACCATACTGCAGTGATTCAGCCGACAGGCATGTCATGTAAACCCAACCGTCGGCTTCCTGAACACACGTAACCGTTCCCTTGATCTCAGGAAACCTGGAAGAGATGTGCATCATCCCTTTAGCAACAGCTTGAGCACAAACCATATAAAGCTGTGAGAACAAGGAAGCCATTGGAGTAATATTTGCCGATAAGCGCTCTGCCGTTGCTTGATATTTGCTCTTTGTTCTGCTATCGGTGACACTCTTCGTCGTCAGGTGCTTCGCAGGCGAAGCCCGGCGTGGATCAGACAGGAAGATTAAGCAGCATTCAGGCAGCGCTCCATCACACAAGGCTGACTGTCTTCGTTGTCTGTAACGTTTGTTTTCACGCAACATGCGTCTCCCAAGTGGAACACAGGCTTTCACCAACCACAGATCTCGCCATAATGTCACACAATCAGACCTGCTGAGCAGTTTATTATCTGTTGTACAGAGGTGGGCGGGTGATTTATTATTAACAGCCTTTGACATCACAAAGTAGAGCAGTGAAATTCAGCACTAGATTAGTAGACCTTTTTGTAGTTTGTTGGCTATAGTTCCAGTTTTCATCTCTCTATTCAGTATTTTAAAGAAGAAATCTTATTTAGCAACATCCTTCTAACTTAAAGGATTCACTGGACGCAAGAAATATATACATTTTGGATTTAAGATAAAACAAACTTTTTCCCCCTCAAACATAAGTACATTAGCTTATCATGGGATCATTTATCTGTTGACATTTAAGGTTGCATTACAACAAGTCTTTTATCAAAGACATAGGAGAAATCCTGCAAGTGCTGAAATCTGACTCCACTCTATTTTTTGTTGACATTTTTTGAAGAATCAAGTTGTGTGTTGTGTGTCTTTTCAAGAAGGTTTGTGTTGTTTCCTTTTAGTGGTTTTTTTGTGCTGTGCACCACATGTGAGGAGGTAAACAGGTTTCTCAATTAGATTGATTGGTTTGACGCAGCACTAGCTGAAAAGGTAACAAATTTTGGCTTCTGAGTTTCTACCAAAAATCTCAAAAAATCTCCTAAAAAATACTTGGGAATTTCTGAATTTCAAAACTTTAAATGTAAAGACAGAATTTTTAAAGATTTTTTTAAATAAAATTTCTGAGATTAATCTCAACATTTGGGCAGAAATTTACTCCTCTTTTTTTCCTACTCTATTTTTCTATCTACAACAGCCCTAATATGCCATCATACAAAAACCCCTAAAACTCAGCAGTTTTTTTTCTGTAGTGTTAACAGTAAGAAATTATAAAGCTGTTGTAAGCTTTAATAAGAATACAAAATTCAGCTAGTGTCTTGACTACAAAAGGTGACATCTCTGTGTGTGTGTGTGTGCAGGGTTTCATTTCTTATCTTGAAGGCCTTTCTACCTTTTATTCTGTTGTCACTTCCCTCGACAGAATTTCACATCACGAGGGGAAAAGCAACAGCAGCAAGCCCTCGTCCCCCTGTCTAATCCACTGGGCTGCTACTGCGAACGTACAGAAGGGTGGAGAAGATAACTTCTCTCGGGGGAGGCTGCCAGCCTCAACTTTTGATCAGCACCTCCCTTCATCTTTGTTGCCTCTCGAATGTCTGAATAGAAAATGCAGGCGAAGTTTGGCCCAGAAGCTAAACAGTTTTTAATCTTTCTCTTGCCAAGAATGTAACTTTGGGTAAACTCTGTGGATAATGGATTTTCTGCCTCCACAATAAAGCGAATTTACTCAGTTGATGACAACTGTATCACAGAACTGCAATGCAGGCTGTGGTCTTCAGAGTTAGATTGCGTACCTGGAATCCACGCGACAACCTGGCAGCTCGATATTACTGGAGGAGAATCAATCTATTAAATTATTCAGAGGTGAATGAAAAACAGAAAAGATGTTTTGTGTTTCCAATCTTTGACATTCCTTTTTCTATGATGCCTAAAGTTCAGCCTTCACCTGTTCACATGTTAGGTTCAAAATGATTCTCCTATTATATTTCTGCACGACAGATTAGATTGGAATATTTAACTTGGAAACTAAATATTTAGATCAGAACTAAATGTATAGGTACATTTAGTAAACGGCAGAGAATTGATCAAAACATGGTGAATTGTGACAATTTCAGACTTTTAGAACCACACAAAATTCTAACCATCAAGATTCTGATTATCAGCAGATTTTGAAGCAGAAATGTCTGACATTTCTGTTAAAGATTTATTAAACAGAATTGTATTGAGCTACAGTGCAACATGTTTACTCAAATTTGAATAAATGTTGGACATATTTATGTTTGTATTTTTTTGCTTTTGTAAGTTTAGTGATGTTAAATAATGATTTTGAATGGCTTCCACACTATCCAGAGAATTGTGTAAGTCAGATAAAAATTAAATCTTTTTTTATTGTTCATTTAATTTGTAATAGCTGCATGAGCACAAGCTGATTTCAAGGCTGACACAAAAGACACAGAGATGTCATGGAAGCAGTTAATGGTATTCACTCCATGCATTGGTGGATTTAACATGTAGATAATTCAGTCTTGTTTAATGGTGCAAAAACGCCTCTCCTCCATGATTATCATGTCACCAAAGCCTGGAGTCAGGTTCAGTCTTTATTTTGGGTTGTTTTGATGGAGCTCAAACCTGTCATTTATCAATGCTCTCCATGGATTTTTGCTGCAGGCTATTTAGAATAAAGGTCAGCTCATTATGAATCTGGATGGGGGTTGATTCAGATATCAATTATTTGGAGGAAGCATACCCCAGAAAACACCTTCAAAATAAATTGAGTGAAATACTGCATTAAAATGCAATTTCCTCTCTTGGATTTGAAAAAGAATCCCTTCATGAGATTTTTCTCTTCTCTAGAAATCACTGCTGCCTTTGTAGTATCCCTCTCCTTTCATTGACCTTAGCTGTCAGGATGTCTAATTACTCATTTTAGGTTGAAGTATTTGAGATATTACATTCACTTTTAGTCATGAAATAAAATGCTCAGCTATAATTTGGCCCCTCCAGTCCTGGAGATGAACTCGGCTGATGTGAAAAGCTCTGCAGGGCAGCAGCCAACTGCTGTGGATAAAAGTAGAGACGGGGAAGATCAGGGCGTCGCCGGAGGGTACGGGAGTCATCGTGAAAGAGTTTGCACAAACTAAAATCCCTAAATGATGTCCATATAGATGTGCTGAAACAATTAATAACATAATTATTAGCAGTTTAGAGTACATAAAAAACAGAGCAGGTGTTCTTTCAGAGATAAACACATTTTCATCAATCAGAGGTGACTAGTCCTCTTATGAATATAGTGCAAATGTTAGCATAACAAATGGAACTTTATATAGCTTGGAATATATTAGCCAACAATTATTGCACTCAAAATATTGCGTATTGCCATGACTGTATATTTGCAACACATTATTCAGCCAGGAACCATGTAACTACTTGTGCGTATGTCTTATTCCATTCAAGTATTCAGTGTTCCAGCCTGTAAAATACAGTGTTTACAGGGGCGCAACTACATATTTTTGAGGTGGATGCAAACATCTCATCGGAGACCCCCAGGACATAAACGTGTACAAGTGAGCCAAAGAGCCTGTTAGCCTGTGTCTAGAACCTCCTATGAGCTGCAGATCTAAGGTATTTTGTTTGCATGTTTTCTATCATTCTTATAGCTTGATAGGAAGCCTGATCCAAACTGGCAACACACATTAATAAAATGGTGAAATAATATTGACCACAAAACACTATTTATAAAAGATATCAACATTTTTGATATCTTCTTCATAAAGGTTCTTCATAAAGTGTGCCGCAGGTCTGAGGTTTTGCTCTAAGCGGTCCATGTTTCTTTTTAGCTTGTCGGGAGTAAATCGCTCTTCCTCCTCTTTAGGATCTTCTGACTGGGGCCTGAAGATTTTTTTGAACAAGGCTCTTGTTAGTTGAAAAAATCTCATTTTTGCTGCTGTTGACTATGGTTTCTTTCAAAGTTGTGTGGGCTCAATGTTGGAGCAAGACATTCAAGCTTTAGAACTCCTCTGATCTGTTGTGACGTACATGATGTTATCTATGCCTGGATTGTATATCTTGTTATTCATCATTAAGTCATTACTTCGCTCACTTCAACCTGGGTCCTACCTCACTACCTCATGACTGCAATTTAAGACACCAGCAACAAGCATTACATTTTGTGAAGTAAAATCATCAAGTAAATGCACATTAAATATATTATTTAATGTCCCAGTTACAAATCAAAAGCAACTCTAAAGATGGGTTTAAGTCAGCTGTGTGAAGCTGACACCCCACCCACGTCAAAAAATTCAGCAAATAGTCTGAATGGTTAGTGCTCCGTTTGTGCAGGTTTGTGCCGTTGAAATTTTCGTTTGTGGAGTTTTGGTTTCTGAGATATAAAAAATTATATTTTAGGTCATCTAGAGTTCACCATCCCCCCATATTGCTCCAAAACAAACCAAAGTGGGCTAGTTCATTAGTGCTCCGTTTGTGCAGGTTTATGCCGTTGAAATTTTCTTTGTGCAGTTTTGGTTTCTGAGATATTAAAAATAATTTTTTAGGTCATCTAGAGTTCACCGTCACCCCATTATGTTCCAAAACAAACCAAAGTGGGCTAGTTCGTTAGTGCTCCGTTTGTGCAGGTTTATGCCATTGAAATTTTTGTTTGTGCAGCTTTTGTCTTTGAGATATTAAAAATTATTTTTTAGGTCATCTAGTGTTCACTGTCACCCCATATTGCTCCAAAACAAACCAAAGTGGGCTAGTTCGTTAGTGCTCGATTTGTGCAGGTTTGTGCAGTTAAACCTGTCGTTTGTGCAGCTTATTAAAAGATATTAAAAGTTATAATTTTGGCCGATGACGTCACCGTCACCCCATCATGTTCCAAAACAAACCAAAGTGGGCTACTTCTTTTAATTCTTCAGATTTTCAGCTGTTGTACAATGTGTACCTTTTGTTTTGAACTTCAATAAAGACTTAGAACAACATTTCAAGTAATGTTTCAAGATAGCAATGTTTTCTCACGAACGTAGCGTTCTCTCCACAATAATTGAATCCTGCTAATAAAGGACATGCAGCCTTGACTCTAACGTAATGTGTATAACCTGTTCAACTGTGCTTTGATTTCGGAGGTGGTCTGAACAATTATATTCACATTGTTGACGTACTGTCTGCTGATTATGTAGCAAACGTGTAAAAAATATACATTAGCCTATAACGGTTCAAAAAATAGAAAAAAAAAATCCACAGCCAATTTGCTAGTTGCTTGAGCAAAGTTTTTGCAGCGTAAAACGGAAATGTGTCATTGGTTCAAAGTTCATCCAAGTAATGTACTTAATATTTAGTAAATATATTTTCAATTCAACGACTTTCATTTCATCCAATTTCTTACATTAAATGTGTATGGGCTTCAAGGATTTTGAAAAGCTCCACGTTTTGCGAACTTTGACATAGTTCTCACACAACTGGGATTGGCTGCACCCACACTGTAGTGAGCCCCCTCCACCAACGCCCCCGATCTTGTTTTGGCGGCAGAGCAAGTGTAATTTCAACCTCTTGTTAATATTCTAGCGGTCTCAAATCGTTTTGAATAAGTAAGTAAGATCAGGGCGTCCGGTGACGCCCTGATCTTCCCCGTCTCTGCTTTTATCCACAGCAGTTGGCTGCTGTGGATAAAAGCTTTGGTTTGTTTTGGAGCAATATGGGGGGATGGTGAACTCTAGATGACCTAAAAAATTATTTTTAATATCTCAGAAACCAAAACTGCACAAACGAACATTTTAACGGCACAAACCTGCCCAAACGGAGCACTAACCATTCAGACTATTTGCTGAATTTTTTGACGTGGGTGGGGTGTCAGCTTCACACAGCTCCAAGAGCTATCTGTATGGGAGGGGAGAGCGGCTGGCAGGAGGGGAGGGGCGCCTAATCAGTGCTGTTCCTCTGTTATTGATCATTTCATACACTAACAGCTGTTAAGTACATAAAATGCTGACAAAAAAAAAACTCCCCACATCGTGTTTGCGCCTCCTTTTGTGCAGCGCGCCTATGCGTTGCATACACTTTTGCGCCACTGAGTGCTTGTATAGTGCGTTACCTTTAACCTCCCCTAAATATAGTGTTGGTATATCATGTTAGCATTAGCTTCTGCTAAATACCATGTCAGCTGAATTTTTTTGTTGAATTTCCCTTGTTGGGATCAATAAAGTATTCTTCAGCTTATCACTTAGCATTACCTCTGGTAAATACCGTGTTGACATAGCGCTTAAGTATTAGCATAATTAATGTTTATCATTAGTGCTTCAGTGTTAGCCCAGGTAACTTTTTAGCTTGGGGTGCTCATTGCTGTTCTATAAACTATAGCTATGAGCAGTTATATTATATATCAGCCAAAAGCAGGAAGAGGTCAGTCTAAAGACGTAGAGGGATTTATCATGACAAATCCAGTAGGAAGTTTGTTTTATTTATCCACTGACCTACTTTTGTGTTGTTGCTCTATGTTCAGTATGATTAGTAAAATATTGGAACCCTGCTCAAGTATGCCTGCTCTATTATTGGAAGAAATCCTCATGATCATTCGTTGATTATTTAGAACAAACTCTCATAGAGAGCTGGAGCTTGTTTTAAATCAATAATTCCTTGATATTGACGAAAAAGGACAATGGTGGATTATTTTATTTATGGGAAAATGTCTTGTTACAAGTTAAATAATCTGTGAGTGAATGCTGGTACCTATTCATCAATATTACGGAATTACTGACTTAAAACAAGCTCCTGTATTTTGCTGAAAAAATAATTGTAACTCAGTTTTGTGATGTCAAGTTTACTAAGATCTTTGCACTAGAAATTAGACCAAAAATACTTAGTAAGATTTTGTATTTTTGCAGAGTATTTTCTGTTTTCCAAGATGAAGATTGCTCTTACTGTCTATCCACTGCAGACAAGATACTCACCACTCATAGCTACTTTAGACTACACTGACTTTTAGCTCAGTTGGTATTATTCAAATATTTTATTCATTTTCCTTTTTCCCTCATCTTGTTCTATTGACGTCTTTACCTCTTGACAGCAACACTTCCTGTCCTTGACACAGCACAGCCTAATTCTAGTAGCAGTTAGCTCTTCGGCTGGTGTGAAAGACAGATAGTTTTACAAACAGCAGGAGAGGAGTGTGTCACATTGAGTATAAATTTTAGGTATTCATTCTACTGATATTTTCAATCAGTGTGCCAGAGAGGCCTTTGCTGATTTAGTAAAACACTCCCAACCCAAGCTGTGTGCATGAAAACTACTAATTACACTGATAATGTGGCTAATTCACTGGTCCAGCTAGTAATGACTGTATTTACCAATCCAAGATTTTTTTTCTCCAGCTCTTCCACATACAGTCCTTTTTAGTCACCCACTAAATTCCCAGATCAGAAAGCATCCAAACAGAATTCATGTCGTTAAAGAGGAAGGTGTGAATCGGAGTGTGTTACTCTTCACTGGCCATCATGATTAAAATAAGCTTGACCTCTGCTCCTGTCACCTCCACTAATCTGTAAAGCTACCATCAGGTTGATGGATGGAGTGTTCTTAAAATCACAATGGATTTATGTGTGAAGTCCTGTGTGATTCATATGCTTGTGTGGACTTTATTTTGTTTTGTGGAGGAAGTTACAAAAGAAATGAAGTACGGGGACCGAAGCATGCCAAATTTCTGTGTTTTTCCGTGGAAATGCATTGGATTTATTTTAAGAGCAACTTTAAAAAGTTGACACTGCCAACAGGAACTTCACAAGTTACACAGTATGAATACAGTGTAGCAACCTGTACGCAAGTCACTGCACTAAATGTGAGCAAACCTAAGTTTGTTTGTTCTTGTAATTTTATACATCAACACCAAAAATATCTCCACCAACAGATAGCATTTCTTTGCATTAGTGCAGTTTGTCTACTCTGAAATAAAATATTTTGCATGTATATTTTGCTTCAGATAATAATGATCTACTAATGTGTGCTTAATTAAATTACATGCAGGCTAAGTTTTATTGGCATTCTAATTTGAACAGTTTCCATCAAGACATAAATACCATGAGCTGAAAACTGGTAATCATGTTGAGGGCAAAGAGGAAGAAGAATAAAAAGTGACTGGGAATCATTCTGTTTTTTTGTTTTTTTTCTCCAGATGATTTCATAATGTTTTTGTAAATATTTTTCTAATCGAATGTCCTCTAACCTACACTTAAATTAGAGACATTACATTGACTTTAATACATGAAACATGTTTATGCACTTAACCAATTTTTTTCTTCAAAAGAAAATGGGTGTGTTTCTGGTACACCTGTAAATCTGACGAACAAGTAATGTGTGCAAACAGCAGCAACGGGCGACAAAGCCGCTTCTTTTGGCCCATTAGGGATTCATTTTTGCCTTAAAAACTGTTCTAATTGGACGCTGAAAGACTTGTGCTAGAAGGAGTTAGCCTATCAGTGAACCTCTTCAAGCCTAAAGTAGCACCTCAATGCTAAACACACAGCAGACAACATTAATGTCAGTGTCCACATTTCTAAAGACGTTCCATGAATGATCAGGAGTTCCTGAAACACTTGGCACCAGTCTGATGGTTGAATAAACTATTTAACAAGACTTAAAACAATAGACATCTTTGTTGTTGAACTCGTATGTCTCTTTATCCAGTAAATCGGCATCAGAAAGGTTTTTGAATTGAAAATGGTGCTTATTTTGTTAATATATTGTTTTTGATTAAAATAATTTTAATTGCATTCCACCACTAGTTTAGAATCATAAATTCTTTGCAAATTTATGACTGTATTTTTTTGAGTGTGTTTTTAATACATTTACAAGTTGTTACATAGTTAGCAGTATATTTATGTTTACAGGATAGATTTTATTTTTATGTCTAAAATTAAATTGGCTAAAGGGGCAGTATTATGTTTTTTTCTCTGCACATAATGCCACTTTATATCACAATCAAGTAACTATATTACCTTCAGTTGCTATTAAAATAATGTTTATACCAAACATAACTTTAAAGTCAATCTGACGCCTTGAAATTTGGCCTCTGTCTCTTTAAGAAGCTCTGTTTCTTTCTGACACTCTGCACATCATCACAACATTTCTCCATTAAGCCGTTTTCAAGCGTTCTGAGTGTTGGATAAAAACATTTTGTATAATAGTCTGTGCAGATGTGCATTTTCTGAATTTGCTGCAAATCTAATTTATTCTGCCTCGTGTCTGAGGAGCAAAAGTAGTAAAACCCAAAGTTAGCTCCATGAAGATGCAATGTGTTGCAAAAGGTTAACAACTCAGCCCTGCAAACCCTTTGGAAGAACATTTAAAGTTGCAGATTTCAAAAGGAATGCAAGGCACAATCCAACCTTCTGCCTCACACAAGAAAGATCCCATCAGTTCCACACTTTGAGGTTTATAGATAGTGAAATAGAAGACAGAGCCCCGTATCAGCTTGGCGCTCGCTATCAACCCTTATCCTGACATTAGGTCTTTGTAATAGGATTGTAGAAAGAAAAGCTGGTTTTCAGCTTATTCACAGAAGAATGTTTTATGGATCTTATTTATCCTTCTGGGATAGTTGGAGGGTGAAAATTCAGCTCCGCTTGGTATGTAATGGGATTTTCTGAAAGGATTTATTTACAACCTGTAATGCAAAAAAGTTTTTTTTGATGTGTAAAAGCTGCTGTGCTGTTTTTACTTTGTAGACGGCAGAGGGTTTTCTTTGTCTTGATAAAACGGGCAGAGCCTGCTTTACCTTTTTACCATTTTCTACAGACTTACTGATATATAAAACTTCTTCTGTACAAAAGTAGAACATGAAACGTGTGAATATAAATGTTGAAAATAACACATAGGTGCTGTTTGTAAAGGTATAAAGTCAAAAATTAAAAATGTCAGTCTCAAACAAAAATATTTAGTTAGCAAGCTAAATATTCAATTTAGGGCTAAATATTTTTGCTTCAAATGAAAAATTTAGCTTATAAACTTAATATTTAGGTCCAAAAGCTGAAAACAGGCTCTGTGGTTTGAAAAATTTAAAGGAATACAAAACATATCTAGTTTTCAGCTAAATATTTTGTTCACAAACTGAAAATGTAGCTTCAAGCTAAATATTTTCTTGCTAGCTAATTTAGTTTGGAGACAAATATTTAGATTGTAACCTAAATGTCTAGTTTGCAAACTACATATTTAGTTAGGCTTAAAGATAAAAAAAAAACAGGCTCTGGTTTGAAAAATGTTAAGTGAATAAAAAGATCCTCTGAACTGCAGATTTTAAAGTTGTATTTGTAAAAATGCAATTTTATTTTTATTTTTAACACCCCTTTGACTTTAAAGTCTGTTCTTCCTGAAAGCAAAATTCATAGCAATATCTTATGAATTACTTATAATACTTTTGTTTAATATGTTTATTTTCATCACTAAGTGTTTTTTCTGCTTGTATTGAAAACAGTACACACGAGTGAGTCCCTAAATAAATTTGTGGGGGGTTTTTAGCATAAAGAGAAACAATTTTTATCTGGAATTATGAATTGAACATTGGTTGAATTAAACTATTGTCTTCTGTTGATGGTTTAAAGTTACTAAAAGTTTTCTAATGTGCTGATATAACTCTGATGTGATCAGCAGCATTTGGTAAATTAAACATCTTGTCTTCACAGTTCAACTGACTGTGAGTCTCTCCAAAGACGTTGAGATGTTCACTGCTTCACCATGTTTGAATCCACATTAACATGCGAGTGTGTGCAGCCATCGGCTCTAGAACTAAAGCGTTGTCTGGTTGGGAGACGTTTTTCTCGTGTTTCAGTAAATTACGGCTTGTGCCGTTAACGGATTACCTTGCGGAGGAGGCTCTGGTCAGAACCCTCGACTCTCTTTCATCAAACCACAAATCGGTTTGGTGCTAAAAGGCGAAGCAAATCTTTTCCGGAACCTGTCACCCCTCATGAGAGATTTCTGCTTCGATGTGAGGCACAAAATGGCACGGTGAAACAAAGCATGCAATCTAATTGTTCATTCAAGCACCGCAGAGTGCTGACAAATTAACACTTGGGCAATTTGTTCGTTTAACTGGTGTACAGTAACACAACATGTTTGTTGAAGTTCTTTGTGCTTTGGATTCAAGCAGTTTATGTAGGATTGACTTTTGTACCGTAAAAAAAATCCAAACCAAATATTTGCCATTTATTGGGATACAGATAAATTCTTGTAAATCCTACCAAGCGCCTAAAGGAGGAGTTGTGCTGTGAATGAATTTTATGGGTTTGATATTCTGAGGGTCAGATGAGGGTAACTCTTGTCATTTTTGTCTCGATCAGAAGAAATTAACGTCCTCTAGACGACGATGGGGTCATGACCCCCGTTATTTGGCAGGGATTCGGATTAGAGTGTCTGGTTCTTCATAGAAAAAAGGTCAAATAGAAGTGACGCTCGGACGAGACCCAGACACTTCTCAAGTGAAATGTTGCTGGTTGAAATCTAATGAGGCCTGAAGCTGGACTGGAAGATGAATAGATACTGGGATAAATAAAGTTGTTTTTTTTTTTTTATTAATTAGAAATATACCCATCTGTCAACTCATCCGTCTGTTTGTCCATCCATCTACTGAACCAACCTTTCATCCATCTGTTGAGTATTCAGTCCATTGATCTATCCATCCATTGACTCATTGACCCAACCATCCATCCAGACAGACATAGAGCCATCTATTTATGGATGTATAGATGTTTTCCTAGGTTTAGTGAGAACATTCATAAGGGGGCATTAACACCTTCAGTCCGCTTTAATCAAACTCCAGTCCATTTGCCTAGAAAGTCCAGTTTATTTGGAGAGGTGTGAATGCGTAATCAAACTCTGAAAAATGCTAATATGCCTACAAACGTATGCTCGGCAGGGCATTCTGGGTAAATACAACCAAAACAATGGGGCCACTCTAGTGATAGAGGAAATCACTCCACAAAGACAAAAAAGAAATCCTGCAACCTCTAAAATCTGACGAGACACCATTTTTGTTTACATTGTGTGGAGAAGGAAGTTACCCTCATGTCTTATTCAGAAGCTTTCTTGTCTTTTCCTTCAGTGGCTCTTGGAAGAGCGCCACCACAGGCAAGGAGGGGAAACATGGTTTTCAATTAGTTTGGTTGGTTTGACTCAGTGAAGTGTGAAAGGGAACCGCAGCAGCTGAAAGTGTAACAAATGCTGCGGCTTTGATCGCCAATCAAACCGAGTCTACTTGGACTGTCAGCTGTGAAAACGGCTAAGAGTTACTTTCACTGATGAACCAAAAGATTTGATGTGATGACTTGCTTTCACAAAATTCATTTTTCTTAGAACAGCTTCTGCAGTTTGATTTCTAAATGGTCTAATTGCTCATCTGTCCTACCTGAAAATAAAGACTGGTAGTAATTTTCCCAGATTGCTCTCATCATGTCTGTCCTCTTCTCACACCAGGGAAAACCTACATTTCCCTCTGCCACCATCAAGCCAATAATTAGATTGTAATGTGTTTGTCCCTGTACAGAGAAAGTCCTTGTTATCCAACAGAAACATGGACAGGGAGGTGACCGGTCGGTCAGCAGCAGTCAGTGCCGGTTTGGCCTGAAGGGGAGTAATAGAGCCAGTGCGGTGCGACTCGTAGCTCTGACAGGAGCCATCAGTCAGAAACGCTGCTCTTCCTGTCGGCTGTGTCTCTGTCATCGGCTCTATTAACACTACACACACACACACACACACACACACCCCTACAGACAGCAGATCATAAAGGCCCTCTGACACCAACAACATGCTGCTCGTCACATCAGCTGTCACAACGCTTTACAGGCTGCATGGAACCAAGAGGCTTGTTTAAATGTCTTTAGATTTAGCTCACTGCTACAGGACTGGCTTCCCCAAGAAAAGCTGAAAGTCTTTCAGTCGTTAACGAGGATTTAATTGGTGGATCTGGAGCCTTTAGATGGAGACTGAACTCTGAATAAAGATGTTTGTCTTCTCATAAAGAGCAGTCATTCCTTTGAATTTTTCTTTCTAATTTTCTTCCTTTCACTCTGTTCCTTTCACTGTCTATTTCTTTCTTTTCTTTTCCTCATTTCTGAATGTTTCTGGCTTTTTTTTCTTTTCCCAGTCGCCCATTTATTTCCTGGACTTGCTGTCTTGCTTTCCTCCCTTTCTTATTTATATCCTTCCTTTGTCCCCCTTTATTTTTCCTTTTTATTTCTTTCTTTCCTTCCTCTATTCTTTCCTTTTTCATTTTCTTCCACCCTTCCTTCCTTGCTTCCTTTCTTCCTCATGTCCTCACTTCCTTTCATATGTCATTTGTTCATCATTATTCCTTAAATTCATCTTCCTATCTTTTCTTTCCTTATTTATTTCCTTAATTTCTCCCTTTCTTATTTCTTTCCAGTTCTTTCTGTCGTCCTTCTTTCCTTCCTTCAGTTCTTCATGCCTATTTATTTCCATCTGTCCTTTCTTCCTGTTTTCCCTCGTTTTTTATTTCCTTCCTTCCTCTTGTTGGTTGTATATTTCCCTAAAACATCCATCCATAGCGTTTCAAGGTAGAAACAGCTCAGTAGTTTTTTTTTCTCCTCTCTCATCGTTCAGATAAGTTTCTCTCTCCATCTCTGTTCATCTGTTGGCCGGTGACTCCTGCATGTTTTTGCTACGAGGCAGAGCTTCGCCATGAGATTTGCTCAGGTTAATGTGCCTTGAGGTTTGCCCACATGAACGCTCGCTCGGTGTGTTTGTGGGTTAATGGATCCTGATGGAAGAAATGGAGTGAACCATTTCAAATCAAACGTCCCTTTTACTTTATAGCTTAATAAACAGCAACAGACGACACTTAGATTTACGCTGAAAGCTCGTAAAAAACACGGCATCACTTTTACGACGTTATTACAAAATGCAATAAATTAAATGTTCCAATGGGGGTCAAACTCTGCCTTTTTGTTTGCAGCTGACGTTTAACTTTTCACTGACCTTTCAGCAGACTTTTCTGTTCGAAAATAAAAATGGCGCTTCAAGTGGAGTCTTCCCCCAGAGCACAAATCATTTCACACAGCAGGGGAAGAATAGCTATATTTTGTTGGGGAAATGATTATGTTGTAAACATTTTAACTCCTCTCACTGGAAAGTTCCTATTATTTCCTCGCGGTTACGGCCATTGTTCTGTCTTCATTCTGAATTATTGTGTTTTTCTCTGATGTGAAAACGAAGAAATCGACATGCCGGGAAACGCAAACTTCAAGTCAGTTTCCTTTTGAATGACTCATAACCTTGAAATAAAAGACCCGGCTGGAAGTAATTATTACGTTGATTTGTTCCTTCCTTTAGCGGCAGTTATGTTATGATTCACTCTTTTCACTTAAATTGGTTAATTATTGCTTTCAATGCAGTTAAGTAGCTACTTGAACTGAATTAGAATCGGTTTCCACCTTTTCCTGAGTCGCGTAAATGAGGCTGCACTGCAAGCAGGAAGGGCAGCTTCACTTTATTATCATCCTGTGGAGTTTGCAGGAGCGTTTTCCTGATGTTCTCACTCTCTGTGTAAAACACAGTTATGAGCAAAACATTCATAGCCTGCCTAATAGACTCCTGCTGCTGCTCTGAATAAACAGACAAACATGGCCTGGGAATTAGGCTGCAGTGTTTAAAGCGGAGGACATATGTCTTCTAAATATTTCAGGTTTTTTTATCCAGTTTTATTTAAAAGTTATGCATATCAGTGATGATTAGCAACAGACGGTGTGATAAAGTTTTCACCCCTTCCTGTTTTCCCACCTTTTTTGATGTTTGTCACATTTCAGTGTTTCAGAACCTCAAAGCAATTTGGATATTAGTGAAACACAACAATGCAGTTATTAGATGAATGTGTTATTATTATTATTATTATTATTATTATTACTATTATTATTATTATTTATCAAGAGATTCTGTTCGAACCTTTCTTCAGATACTGGTGCTGGAAATCCTTGAAAATGCTCTAAAAAAAACACTAAATAATTAAGAAATCTATCTATCTATCTATCCATCTATCCATCCATCCATCCATCTATCTAATTCAACAGAACTTTCTTGCAGAATCCCAAGCTATTTCTAATATGTGTGCAGAGTTCATATTCTCCATAAATTTCTTCAGCAGCACTAAGTATAAAACTGATGGGAAGACTCCATTAAATGCTTTATTCTGTCTGGAAACGAAACAAGTAAATCTTTGTGTTTTTGTGGTTCTGTTTGCGCCCGTGTTGAGCTCAGCTTTTTCCAGGAGCAACATCGATTCACTGAGTTTTAGTGGACTCAGGAGCACTTTAATCACAGATTAATCTTAAATCTTTTGGAGTTGGATGCTTTGGAAGCTAACCACCTATTGACACAAAGTAAAACTGATGGAGATCTACTTATTTTGACATTTCTGCAGCTTGGTTTAGGAGGACTTTGATTCCACTAAGTGGATTCATTTGCACAAATGAGCAACATGTATATTTTTCAAGTAAAGTTTCAGTAATGACGCTAACCTCACTCTGCTTTATGTAAAACAAAGCCTGAGTCTCGATTCATCCCACATTACACGACTCAGACTTTAAGGAGGTAAAACATGTGGGAGGTGTTGGTATCAGCAAGCACCATCACAGAGTCATACAAACTGAAGTTGTTTACAGCTCATATATATTTATAACAAAGTGTGAATGAAACAAACAGAGGGTTTCCGCCCAGTCGTTATTAACTGCACATCTTTTTATGGCTGCTGTTAAAATGTCGGAAACAAGAAACGTGCGTCACAAACAAGATGCAGATCTACACAATTTTACCATTACAACCTTTCCATTAAAAAGAAAGGCATTTAAAATCGCACATGAGTAAGTTTGTTCATGCCATAAATGTTTAAAAAACTTCCATCCCTCTACCACTTCCTGTCTTCTTCATATTTTCCACCAGTAGTAACATCCCGTTGTTGACTATGTGACTTGTGTGATGCAAAAAAAAGTGTTTCATTGCAGTTTTGAAAAATAAATTACTTTCATTACAGCCGAAACACCATCTCATCCTAGTGGAAAAATTTTTTATGAAGAAATGTTTTTTTTTTTTTCTAAATTGCTGTGTTTACATTAAACAAATTTATTTTCGGAATTCCAATTTGCACAATTTTATGCTCAATGGAAACACAGCTGCTGGTGCTGGAGGAAGTCCAAATCCAGCTGCCTGTAGCAGCTGATGGGCCCAAACTGCACACGTTATTTAACGGTGCGTTCCATTTGTACTCGGAACTCGGAATTCCAACTTCCCAGTAGGAACAATCAACTGGAATTCAGACGTTCCAATGGGAAAGTGAGCTCAACTCCGACTACCCACAGTCACCACTTGAAAGGGAGATTTTCTGTAATATTGTAATATTGTACTGTAATATTTCTGTAATATTGTAATATTTCAACTCAAGCCATGAAGTTTTCCTTTCAGCATCTAGTTTCTCCTAATGTCTTCTTGTCGTCTGGTGTTCTTGCAGCCACACTGGGAACGTTGGAGTTCAGTTTGCAGTACGACCAGGAGAACAACGCGCTACACTGCACCATCAACAAAGCCAAGGTGAGCCTTCAGCATCTTCATGTTGGTCTTTTTAGTGTCCCACGTTTGAGAGAAATTAATTTTACTGCAATAAAACATCAGTCAGAAAATACAGATTTCTATAAACTGATGGTTTTAAAATATTTTCCAAATGTTCAGATAACTATTTTCCCTCTAACATGCTAACTAACATTTTTAAAGCTGTTTTAGATGTCCCACATTTACCAACCCTGCCAACAACAGTAGAATAATGTTCATAGTTTCTGTGTTGTTGTCATAAAACGAGGTAATGAAGACACTTACTGGAACACCAGCAGCTCCCAGGAATCCTAATAAGTCTGGAAACAACAGAAATTTCAGAAAATGTTTAAAAAGTTAATAAAATCATAATAAAAATGAAAACAGTGGCAAGCGGTGGTAGTAATTTTCTCCTTAATAAGCGGTTTGCTTCTGTTAAAATTATGGAAGTGTTATTTCCATATTTTGCTGCATCTTTTATTAAATCTCTTAAATTACCTTCTTGGTTCACGCTGACTTAATGTTACCTGACTATTTGTGACTCAAGTAGATTACATTTTCAGAAGCCACTTCATATTCTTCATATATGTTCTTGGCAACAAATGTCATAAGCAGCATAACATTGTAGCAGCAATAGTGTAGTGTTTTTTGTATTTTTTTTTTTTTGTTGTTTTAAATACATTTTATACATTTCAACATTATCTTTTAAATATTTGTGTTCATAATCTGAAAACCTCAAGCCAGAATGTTAGCAGACTATTAGAAAATGTCTGCCTCAGTTTCTGCTCCAGTCTTTGGCCTAAAGCATCCATCCATATTTTTGTCCATCCATTCTTCCATCCATTTCCATCTGCCTTTAATCCTCTACTGTGCTCTCTAGGTGGCCTGTTTGCTTTAATTGAAGTTCGTTTGCCTAGAAAGTCTGGTTCTTTTGGGGAGGTGTGAATGTGTAATGAAATCTGTTACGGATCAAAATAGTGAACTCTGCTCCACCTACAGACCTCAGTCTGGGTTTGGTTGAAGGGAACTCTGGTGCAGTTTGAATGCATATGTGAATGCCAAGTGGGCCGGAAAAGCACGAAGTGGACTAAAGAGAAGGGCATTCTGGGTAAATACAACCAAAGCAAACGTGCAAGTTTAGCGCTGTCGGAAGATATGGCTGGTTGTCTTTTAACAAAGACAAAAGAGAAATCCTACCACCGCTAAAATCCGACACCACTCTATTTTTCTTTACATGTATTGTAGAAGGGAGTTGCGTTCTGTCTTCTTCAGAGGTTTTGTGTCGTTTCTTTCAGTGGTTCTTGGTGCAGCAGCACCACAGGGGGGCTCAGAGGGTTTGGTTTGTTTGAAACAGTTCAGAGTCTGCTGGACTGTCAGGCATGGAAACACCTTTAAACCTGGCACTGCTTTAGCCAAGCTCAACTTATTTCTTTTGATTTTATCACCACCTAGTGGCACAGCATAGATATAACACTGTTTTAATTAAAGTTTCAGAGACCATCTGTATGCTGATCTATTGTATAAAGATATATATATATATATATATATATATATATATATATATATATATATATATATATATCTATATATATATATATATATATATATATATATATATATATATATATATATATATTTGCTTTGCAATTCAAGGCACTTTGAATTGCCTTGATGCTGAGAAAGTGCTATATAAATAAAAATACATTACCTTACCTATCTTAACTAGTTGTATACCTTCAGAAGAACAACTCTTAATGCTCTTCTCTAGCATTTCATATTATCAGATAATTAAAACCATCTCTTCTACTCTTGTAGACTTTTCCTTCATTAACAGTGTCGAGTCTTGGTTCATCACTTTCTGACTATTATTTTTTGCTGGCACTGATTTTTTTTTTTCTCTTTCTCATCTTCATTAAACTGATGGTGTAATTATGAGAGCAAAATTGCAGCATCAGTTCCGTTACAGAAACATTTTCTCCAAAGCCAAACTTCCCTTTGCTAAATAATTCTCATGGTGGTGATTGTGATGAACCAGCTCACTGGACAGGTTCGGTGACATATAAAGATGCTTTAACAAAGAATAAAACTTCCTTTTTCTACAATATACCGGAGGAAAAAGGCTCTCTTTTTCCTTTTCACTATGATGAAGTGACGTTCCTGACGGCTGCCGCTGCCGTCAGCAACTCTAACTCTTTTTGTGTTAGTGAATAGCCGGTTTGGAGGAAACCGGGCTTCAGAGGAGCCGTTCTTGGCAGCGCTGTTGGACAGCAGAGTGGGCAGAAGGCCACATTGATTTATGGTTGTTATTTTCTATACTGCTCTGCAGATAGACTTCAGCTGCTGCCTAGCCAAGCACTGAAAATGAATTTACTCTTTCATATATTCTGTTATGTGGCCGTCCCCACTGTGTAATTAGTTTGCTAAACCCATTATTGGGCTTTTTAACCACTGATTCCTTTTGCTGCCAAACCGGCTGTTGCTCCAATAAAACCAGTAACTGAGTAAAACTCAGTTAACTATTTATTCAGTTTAGAGATTCTGATGAATTCTCAGAAACTGTTTGGATCAGGAAATATTCTTCTAAATTCATATTGAAGGGGCTTACATCTGAAAGCTTTTTTTATTACAATGTAAAGACATTGTAATAATAATGAAAAAAAACAATAAGGTCATATTTTCCAAGTAGTTTTTTTGTACTTTAGTGAACTAACTGGCCTTTTCAGTATTGAGTATTTAAAAATATTTTTTACTGCAAGCTAAAAAAATAAAGTTGCCATTACACAAAAAAGCAACGTTATTGAGTAAACTGCATCCACAATCAGACATGCTTCACTTTCCCTGGGCTGCCCATGCTTCAACACTCGGCTGTAATTTTCCAGTGAACTTCTCCCTGCAGGAAGCCTGACTGGAGGAGCAGCTCCTTCTCCTCTCACCTTCATACAAGCTGTTGCTGTTAAACCTTTTTCAAAGGAAATACACATTATAACAACTTCTAACCGGATGTTCCTGTTGGCATCGAGTCTCTCCTGACTGGAGGTCTTTGACTTTTCATCCGATACTCTTAGAGTTTCTTTCTGCCTGCCACTAAAACATAAGCGACACATTGATTTAGAAAAGCAGGTCTCTTCTTTTGCCCTCTTACTATCATGACTCAGGATGGTGACATTAGTCCGTCTGTTAGCCTGTCTGTCCATCTGTCCCACAGTTCGGTGTTCAGTCAGGAACAGCTGCCATATTTCCCTACAGTTTCCCCAGAGTAGTGTCTCCGGTCTTGCCAGCAAACTTGTACTGTGATAGTCGCTGACCATCCTGACGATCCGCTGCTGAGGCACAAACTTCTAAGACAAAACACATGTTTTCTTGAGCCATGAGTTGGTTCAGGTTTATAGAATTTCTGACCAAATTTTTGGGTTCTTGGAAAAACTGTTGATGTTAATTCAGCAAATTGAGAGATTAAATCATTTGTCAAATCTGGTCTTAAAAATAAAGCTATTGACGTCTGCCTCCAAATAAATTAAAATACCATCATAAAGTTAATGTAGCTCAGTTCAAAAAGGGAAACTGGTACAGATTTATTAAATGCAAAGAGTCATTTCTGCTAATTTTGATGATTGTGGCATTAGAATATACAAAGGCGGTCCTAGCCTGTTTGGTGCCCTGGGACAACATCCACCACTGTGACATCATTTAGATTATCATGTACAACCACAGACACGCTCAATTTCTGTTAATATTTTATTTTACAAATGTGGCAGAAACTAGAATACTAAGACACAAACATAGTATACACTGTGCAGTTAAACATATACAATACAAACACAAAAAGTAAATACTGTTGAAAATACAATTTAAAATAAATTGCTCCATCAGTGAAACATTTGTGAAATTATGTGTTCTTCAGTTGCATTTTGATCAAAACACAAATTTCTCCACATCACTGACAAGGACTGTCTAAAAAAATGTTTTAATAAGATACACTTCAAGAAACACACAAATTAATTTGCCAAACAGTTATAAAAAGTCCTACTCTTTGTTCACTAAATAATTTTCAATGAAGGAAATAGGCTAAAGATTCCACTGCGAAACTGTCTACTTAGTGTGACAGCTCATGTCACCCTAGAGCAGAAGCCGCCCTGGGTAACTGCCTACATTTGGCCATATCAGAAATCACTACTGAGAATTTTACATGAGATCAATAAAAACATATATTTTGCAGCCTAAATGATCATGAAAACCTGAAAGTTGGCAATAGGTACCAATGAACCTTGAAAAAATGGTCTGACCTTTAACCCCATAGAAAACCTATTAACTATCATAAAGAGGAAGATGAGAGACACCAGAACCAACACTGCAAATAACCTGAAGGCCATTATCACAGCAACCTGGACTTCCTGAACATTTCAGCATGAAGTACAACAGAAATTTGACATTAACAGAATTTAAATGTTTTAAATACATTAATTTCCATCTAATAAATTTGTGTTACATAGATTTCCTTGTAGAATGGAATTACTGAAATAAAGGACTTCTTGATCTGGTCCGAATCCCTGACATCTGAAGATCTGAAGGTGGCTTTACTTCCCCAGGTCTCCAGAAAAGCAGCTCCAGATCCTCACAGGTCTTCAGGTTTTAATAAAGCTAATAGTCTTAAAGACTCTGCAATGTGGGGAAAAATGAACACACAACTAGGACAGATTTGAAATGACTGAATTTACCCATTACCAGCTGCCCTAAAAAATCCATCCCAGGAGCAAACTAAGTAATGATGGAAATAAAAAAGAAACCAAATGTTTCAGTTCAGGCTCCAGGGAGAACTTTAAAGTCTGAATAGTTAGTGAAAATGAAGCTTTAAATGTATTGACCTCTATGCAAATGTGCAGTTGGAAAAACTATTTTTGAAGTAAAATAAGTTTTTTTTCCTCTTCTTCATATTTGGCACTTTTAGATTGAATTTCAGAAATGAATGTTTGGATGTCAATGACTTTCTGCTCTTCAGTGAAAAGAAGGTTGTTGTTTGTGACGTCTGGTTGCACCAGGTTAGCATTTAAAACCTGGTGCAACAAACATCCTCTAATGTTTGATAGAAATCCTCAGTTTTCATTCTCAGTGGTCAAGTCCAGTTTATATCAACTTACAAAAGCTAAACTGTTTCTTTCTTTTCATCACTTTCAGATGTTAATCCATCAGTTTTTTGTGACTCGTTTAGACGAACATCAGTGATTCATTTGTAGCTGAGCTGGTTATCGGCTAACTGATACCCCAGTTCACTGACCTTTGGTTTGTTTCAGATTTGATTTTAAAATTCCTCTGAATTCCCAGGAAGACCGAGCGTGACATAATATATTGTGATTTTTTTTTTAAATATCTCCCTCCTCTATCTGGAAGGGTGATGACAACAACAGCAAATCTTTAATATATTTCGGTGCTGATTGATGAGATGGTCAAAGATTCCCACCCTAAGAGTCTTAATTTCCTTGCTCCACTATTTTTGTCTGTTCACCAGATCAGCAATCATCCCTAAAACAAAAGAGGAAACTTAGATGATTTTCTTCCTGCCCATTAAATGTGGATTGATGTTGCTTTAAAGCACTATACTAATAAAGTTTTGGTGGGTTAGCTTAATGCTTTTCTTTTCCAAGCTGAGTAAATCTATAGTCTGTCTGTGAATCAAAGATCCACCGACAGTTTGATTAGAAGACGGCGACCTGTCTGCTCAGCACCACCCACTCTACAACCTTTACCAACAATAACCCTTTCATTGCTTTCCATCTGCCCTCTTATCGCCTGCTACGCCCACACCTAAAAAAAACATTCAGCTTCTTACAGAAGGTTTTACATCTTTTCCATTCAACATCTTTGTTTCTGTTTTTGTTCTTACCGCTTTACATCAAAAACAACTTTAAAAAGTAGTGTCATCATTTTTTACTTGTATGATACAGAAGGTTTTACATCTTTTACCATTCAATATCTTTGTTTCTGTTTTTTGTTCTTACCGCTTTACATCAAAAACAACTTTAAAAAGTAGTGTCATCATTTTTTACTTGTATGATGCAGAAGGTTTTAACTTCGTTTGAAGTTGTTACAGTTTAGCTCTGAATATTGATGAAATGTCTAACAGAGCAGAGAGGATGAAGCGAGGTGCTACAGCTGAGCCGCAGCAGAATCAATTGTGATTTCCTCCCTGAGCCGTTAACGCTGGTTCTGTTGAGCCTGACGTCCGATAGATGAGATCAGGTGGGATCCAGCATCAGCTGGTAGATCAGACACAGAGTTTAGATCAAAGCAAAGAGTTCCTGTTTGAGCTAAAATGACCACAAATGTAGTTTCATTTGTTCATCCATCCATCTGTCTGTTTATCCATCCATACATCCATACATCAATCCATCAATCCATCCATCTTAGTGTCCTTTATGCTTTCTCACTAAGCCTTGTTGTGGTCAATTTTCCAAAATTAGCAATACTCACTAAGAATGACACTGAACCCAGTTTTATAGAGTATATATAAAGTTTTTTGGACCAGGTGTGGTCCAAAGAACCACTCCCTGTAGCAGAAACCAGGTGGGTTGGTGAGTAAAGGACAAACTTGGGGTCGCTAACTAAAGCATTAGAAGCATTAGTTAGTGGTGTCCACTACTGTCTTCTGCTCTATCTTTGAAGAAAATCAAGGATCGGAAGGTTTAAAAACCAGATGGAGAAGAAAATATTTGACAAGAACCCTAGTTCTTGTTTCGCGTAATGCAGGTTGAACATAGAAAACCTTCTAGCCAATAGACTTCAGCATTATCAAGGTATGAGAGAAATACCATAAAAATAAACCAGCACTTTCATTGGAAATTATGATAATCAGATAATTTAAAAACATTTTGAAATATTAACGAGACCAAGCAGGTAGTCTGTTGTAAACAATGTGTCAATTTCTGGATGCAAATGTCTGTCCTTTTATTGTTTTGTTGGCAGAACTTGTAAAAACGTTTTGTCTTAATTCACTCACTGCAACTATAATCTGTTTACTTTGAACTGTTTCAGTTTTTATCTCACCTGTTGTCCTTCTTTTCTCCGTCTTTTTTCTTTTGCATGCTCTCATTGCATCTGTTTGTGTTGGTGGTTTATGTTTGATGGAATAAAGCTTCCTGTTCCCAGGTATAAAAAGGTAAGCTGCTGAGTTAAGCTCCCATCTCAACCCGTTTCCACTAAATCAATCCTTAGTTCTGATCCGCCCAGTCTCCCTGATCGACCCAGCGCCATCTCCCTCCTGAGCTCCTTCAGATTATCACCCTGAGGTTTTTTTCATCAGTTTGTTGGATGTTTGCTCTTTTTTGTTAATCTGCAGTCATTTTTGGGAGTGATGGATTATCTGGTAAAAGAAATTATTGCCTTGTGTTAAGTTCTTTGTGGACTTGCTGGTCCCAGAACCTGTCATCAAACGTCTTGGAAAATGTAATAATGATGATTATTTTTTGGTAAATCTAAAAGCCTGATACAAGAATGGAGAAATATTTAACTTGAGCTGATGGGAACAAGGGGCAAGTCCTATCTGGTCAGGACTTTTTATGCTTTTCTTTCCACTCTAGTGAAGACTTCAAAGTTTGTGCAGCGTTTGTGTACAGTAGTTTTCAGACACGATGCAAGAAAAACATTTTGCCTAGAAGATTTGACTAGAACAAACCATAAGGAATCCCAAACCAGGACTGCAAGATCCTGGTTTCTCATGTTTGACTGAGAAACAGGCCTCCGGTCAGTAGGTGGCAGCAATGCTCACACAGGAACACTAGAGCTGATGGAGGAGGACAGAAAAGGAGAATGAACAGAAAAATGGCAGCAGCAAATAAAGCAAGTATGACAGCAAAGTGGGGCTAGAATTCATTATTTTTAATCACGAGAATAACATCATAAAATTACAAGAGAAAAGTTGTTGTAATGTAGAAAAAATCTTAGAAAGTTATCAAGATCTGACGTGACAGGTTCAGCAAGTTCATGTGGCGTAACCTGACTGCATGCTAGTAGCTTGGTTTTAATCTTAGCATCATGTTAAATGTTATGCATCAAACTGTTGAGAGGGACTGCAGGCTGAACAGGTGGGATCAGAGTTGGAAATGGCAGCAGGTGGTGAGCAGACAGGCCCTATAGAGACTATCTGGACATCACATTAGATGGCAGACGGCTGGCAGTTGGACCGGCACGCTGGCAGGCCGACTGAGTAGGAAAAAACGAGGAGACATAATGTCAGTAGAAGACAACAAAGTAATTGAAACAAATTTGGCCTAGGTATGCAGATCTGACAAAGACTAGGAGGGAAGACGGGCTGCAAACTGCTGATATCGGTGAACGTCTGACATGAAGCAGCGGCAGCTCAGAGTGAAAAGGAAGCAGGAACTCAGACAGACACAGTCACAAAGTTGTAATTATGATGATGTGTTTTCTCATTGGTCTACCTCGTATCCCTGTGTTTTCTCACCTTCTCTCCTGTCTCCTCCAGGAGAGAAGGTGAAAGAGACGAGAGGAAGGATGCATCTTTGGTCCTTTGATTTGATTATTCTTCAGAAACCAATCAGTAGGATATTCCTAAAACGTCTTACCATTCTTAATGCCTCTTTTAGAAAAAAACACTCCCTTAAAAGCATGTCAGTGGAGCTTTTCTATGAAGCAGGTCCTTAAAAGGGGCCTTTTATGCAAGATTCACCTTTTAGATGTTTTTGTACCTCCATTTGGTTCTCAACTGCTTCTAAAAACAGTCCAAGCTCTTAAAAAACACTTTTTTGACAAAAATGTGAATGTTTTTTAAGTCACAACTGATAGGCACTGATAGGCACTGCGCTGTTACCTAGCAACTCAAGCTGAGCTCCAGCACATTTGGTCAATTATAGGCGCTGTACAATGGCTGCTGGAAAAGACAAGTGTTTTTTGTTTTTTTTGTTAACTTACCATTCAAACAGAACTTGCTGTATTCTTGTTGGTTGTGCAGGAGGCTCCACCTCTACTCTCCAAAGATGAACATTTGTATAATTACGCATCTGTTTGCAGCTATTTTAACGTGCGAGTGTAAACATTGAGTTGGGCCAGAGACCCATTCTAACATGTTCAGGGAAGCAGAAGAAACAGTTCCAGTGTTAAACCAAGTCTGGTGTTAAAGCTTGAAATGCTTGTATAAAAAACAGCTAAATTATTTTATCAAAAGTCAGAGAGAAACACACTGATATGATTTTTCAATGAAATGAATCTCCCTGCCAAACACAATTCAAACTGATCTAAGCAATATACAAGTAAAAGTTTCATTTTGAACCTTTTAATGTTTGGAGTTTCTTCACTCTAAAGGCTTTTAGGTCAATACTAACCTAATATTTTCCTTAGTTTTATCAATTTTAGCAAAACCTAGGCTGCTGTTTTCTTACATCTGCAGTATTTCTTCTTTTTTCTTTTAAGTCATTCATAAATGCCTCATGTCACCAATCCAAATTCATCATCAGATACAGCTAACCTGAGTAATACCTTTATGGACTTTTTAAATCATGGTTTAAAGTGTAACTAACCCAAAACATTTTTTTTTCTCCTGGTAAATGGTCTGAATGGGTTTTTAAGGCTTCCATCTTTATGTTTCTGTGAAAATTTTGATGTTTTCATGTAAATTTATGTAATTCTGCAATATTTTGCCTAATACCATTTCAGTACTGCCACCTTTATGTTGAACAGTCTCTACTGCAGTTGGATTTTCTTGGTTACAAGAGCACAAACACAAAGGAATGAACTAATAAAAGTTAAGTTTGCAATGCACTTTTAAACATTATGGCAGTTCAAAGTGCTTTACATCATAAAAACATAATACAACACCAACTATGAAGCAAACATTAAACATTTCATTTAGTCAAATATCTTCATCAAACAAACATACATTAAATATATTGATCAATGTTCCAGTTTTTATTAATCAATAGTACTTGGTGTACAATAGTAGTGTTTTACAATGCAGCTCCAGCTAGAAAGTTTATTTCAATATTTTCTTTACTGGTAGACATAGTTTGACAAATACATAAATTCAAATTAAATGTGTTAAATTGAACACTTTTAATTGTTCAAGTTTAATCCTACAGCACATTTCAGCAGCAAGGCATTTCTTAGTGCTTTACATCATGAAAACATAAGATGCATTTTGTCAAATGCTATCATTAAAATCATCAATACACATCATATATGTTGGTCAATGTTCAATTTATTATTGTCCAAAGCAAAAAAAATCATCATTGTTTCGCCAGTTTTGGGTAAGTTTTTGTTTTTTTTCAAATTTGTTTTCCATAAAAACTTGACCTAACCACATTAAAGAACAGTAGGCAATGAACTGATGAGGGAAAACCGAAGTGGAAGAAGTCAAGGCTTCAGAAACGATCAGAACACAATATAATCAGCTTAATCCTAAAATGTATTGATCACCGTCCTCCAAACGCTCTCCTCTAAAAACCTTTCAATTATCAGTTTGTTGACTATAGTGACAATATCAACAATGGTGACTATAGCATTTAATGAGACCTACCTGTACAGTTTCTATATCGGCTGCTATCGTTTCTTAATGATAGAAAGTAACCAGTGCCTGACCCTTGACCTCAGGCGCCCTGTGAAGGTTTAACCCCCGCCTCAGTGTAACTCTGGTTCAGTCTCTTCTGAATTAGATCAATAACCTCCTCTCCCATCCAAGTGGTAATCTGCTGCTCACAGTGATTGATGCTTCCTGCACATGTGTGTTAGCAGGCCATTCGGTTATGATAATGAAGACGTATCCCCTGTCAACGAAGAGGCTGATGGCACGATGGAGAAGATGACCTCATGCGGGGAATAAGGGCTGTTAAAAGAGATGAAAATGATTCCCTCAAAATAAACATGTCGGTTTCATGAGCCCAGAACCCGGATTAAGCATGGGACATTATGGGGATTCAATTAAAAAATAACGTTTACATTATACCTGTCATAACAAATTTTGCTGGTTGATAAAATGTCCCAAAAGTTGTTGTGATAAATGATGACATTGTTGTTTTGAAATCATTCTCAAGTAACATAATGGTAACAGTATAACGATCCAAGTTCACCACCTCAAAGGTGAATGCATTTTAATTTCTAATTAACATTTAACACTGGAAGTGGAAGACATTTTAAAAATCCAAAATAAATAAACAAAAAACAGAACAAATGCGATTAATTATGAAGTTTATGCAAACATAATTACAACTCAGAAAGTGGCTAGCACCACCAGACTGAAGCCTGTTGTCATCCAGTCTTTGGTAAAAAGAGACAGAAATGAGAAAAATAATCAACATGCAGATGGAAATGATCGAGCTTGTTTTAATTTATCATGCGATTGATTTATTGCTTATTGTGACAGGCTGACATTCAGTCATCATTAGCACTGATGTCATGTTCATTTTAGGCTTATTTGAATCTTTATTTCATAAAGTTTTCTGATTTATCAAACCTCTGTTTGCAGAATGTAGTTGGGGCTCCGTCCTTCTGGAATCTGCAATGCATGTTCTACAAAACAAAGTCTGGCTCAGTGGTTTCCAAAGTCAGGGATTTAAGTCGGGGTTACAGCAGCAGTCGGGTCTTAAGATGATATCTGGATTTTAAAATAAGAATTAGAAACTATTTCTAACTTCACATTTTGGCCCAGAACACAGAGTGGATCAGTAGTCCTAAATAAATGGTACAATACGTGTCAAGACTTTCTTGTATAATGAGCTTGTTAGCAAAGTTTACAAACTTCTTCAGGGTCAAATGTCAGCATCTTCTGTTCTTGTTATATTTTCTGTTTTCCAGTGTTAATGGTGTTTTTGCAGATGTGAATGACCACGTGTGCATTAATGTGTGCATAAATTCACTTTCTTGAACTGAGAAAAGTTGGAACTCAGTTTTAGCTTGAAATAGATGCATAGATATTTATTTACTGATTTCTGATCCAAGGATTTCATCAGAATTGGTCCTGATACCAACGCTGAACCAGATCAGCTTTTACTTAGCATTTCTTCAGTTTGTAGCAGCCATTCACTTCCACTTAACACAGTTTAATGTCAACCAATACGCTGCTCTCAGTTTAAGTTTGTGATAAAATAATAATTTTATTAAATTTAAAGGCTTCTAACAAATTAATGTCGTGACCTCAGTGAATGTGTTTGTGTTCAATAGTGATCAAAATATGCAGGGCTGAAACAATTAATTGCATTGTGATTAATAGAATTAATTGTAATTAACCGATTATTCAAATAATTGTCAACTAATTTAGTAATCAATTAATCGTTAACTGGAGAATACAGACTCAAAAAACAAGTCAATTTGGTGAATAACATAAATAAGATGAAAAAACCCTCTGTTGTCTGTAATTATGTTCTACTTCTAATTCAAATGGACTAGTAGAAACTTCACCTGGCTCAGGTTCTGTGGGGAAAAAAAGTACCCTATTAAGCACCTTTGGCTGTCCAATTATTACTGGGTTAATAAATAAAAAGTAAACAGTTCACCACTACACTGTTTTAATAGTAAGTCAAGTGGAAACAACTGAGCTTTTCACATGTTGATAAAGCAATTTTTTTAGCTTTAGTAAACATTTAATTGCTTAAAATATTTTTTTTTTCTCATTTAAAAAAACAATTGAATTATTTGCAACTATTAATGTATTTGTAATACTGTATAAAAAGGCTTAAGTAGTTCACTAAAAAGTTTGCAGAATCCACCAATTTCTTTTTATCCCATTAATCATTAAGCAATCGGTAGATTAATAGTAGGTTGCAGCCCTAAAAGTATACCATTTAAAATATTACTCAAATTCATTAACAGCTCAGAAGTTCTAGGTTTTTGTATGGTGAAAATATTAAATACTGTGTAAAATTGAATGCGCTTTTATATCTGAGATCTTATCAACTCAGACACCTGGACTGTCAGACTTCAGCTTCATTCATGCTGATTCTACATTACTGTTTGCCACGGACTTCCTGCTTTTATCAAATAGATTTGCATAAATCTAAAATTTGACAGCAGCTAGCTGCATGCTTGGAATAATCACAGAGTCTTCAGCAGCTAATTAACTGGAGGAGGCGGGTTCAATTTCACTTCTGTAAAAGCTAAAAATCCACCTCAGTGTCGGTCGCAAGAAAAGTTGGAGCTGCACCTACAGAGAAAACTCGTATCCTCCAATTAAAGTCAAAAAGATCGGCATTCTGTCTGTGTTGTTTCCTAACCATCATGCCACACTACGACTTCATCTGAATGATGATGATGATGATGTTGATGGCGGTGGTGGTAATTATTTCTTCCCAGAAAAAGAGCACAACTTCATTTTGCAGCGTTTATGTCGGGCTGCTATTCAGCAGAGCTGTTATGAAAGAACACGCCTGAGATAGAAGGTGTGGATTCACTCCCATCTGCCTTTTGCAGGGGTCATTTTCCCTCCAACCCTTAGTAATTATGATCAACAGAGTATTCACGGCGTTCTCGTGCAATCAGCGGTGTGACGCAGCTGCCTGTTCATCGCAGGCCAACCTCGTGTAATGTCTTCCATCTCGGTGGCAGTTCAGGTGTTTGCTGAAGGCAACAATAGCAGCAGATGAAAGCGCCACTCTAGCCTCCCCAATCATCTCTCATGGTGCTGCTGCTCATTTAAGGGGAAAAACAACAACAAAACAATGTACATTTTTACGCTACATAAATAAACTTGCCAGAAGACAACCTACAGTGTTCAATAACATGTTGAGCGAAAGGCAAAGTTCAAAAATGGAGATTTGGGATTCAACCTACAGATCAACAAGAAATCTAAGTCGAGACCTGAACTCACCAGAGGAGTTCTGTGGACAATATGTCTTTGTGAATGGTCTCTTGTGTATTTATTGCTATGTGAGGCTCTCAGTAAATACATAGGGGTCAAATATTTCACTTTGCAACATTGCTTTGAACACTGTTTACTGCACACATCATCCCAATAGAAAAAATGTTTGCCAAAAGTCTTCTAAACAACAATTACTAAACTATACCTGGTTATGTACAGTTTCAGTCTCAAAGTAACTTTTCAACAGAACATTATCCTTCAGAGAAACCTTGATTGATCTTAGCAGTTGTTCAGAGCATTTAAGCCACAAGTGTTACTGTAAAATTTATATAGAAACTAATAGAATCAGTCTAGAGAGTGACAGGTTGTTAAATATAGTTTACCCTATCTCAATGATGCATCCAAATCATATCAAAAGACACCCAGAGAAAGTTTACCTTCATCTGGTTATTCGTCTAACTTGGTTTTCATAATATATTCTCCTTTGTCTGAACAGTCAATATTTTCTTCAGAAGCAGAATATAAAAATAATCTGAAACCATCAGAGAAAATGCAGACATATTTGAGATCCAGCTAAAGAAATCATTGTCACTTTGTTTCTATTTGCACAGATGGAATGCAAAACAGGATTTCCTTATTGGAGAGGAAGTCGAGTGTGTCATTTCGCTGTCAGTAATTTCGTCTGAGTGCTGCGCTGAGAGGCGAACTGCTACATTTAGCCTGTGGACAAATACGCACACAACATTTGTTTGATTTTTTTTGTTTTTTTTTTCAATTTGGCTTCACTGAAGAAAAAAAAATAACTTCATAGAAACGTAGCGGCCATGTTGGCTGTTTACTCAGACGGAGAATTGGTTGCCATTGTACATTTCTAACCTTTAACTGAACCCTTATTCATTTCTTCATTTCATTTATTTGTGTCATATTCAGCTTCTACAGAGACTGGAAAGTGCACAGCGTTGAAATAATAATTTGTTTTGGAAATCAATTTCTTCAATTTAAGAAATGATGTGCTCATATTCACTAATAGACTGGCAGATAATAAACAGCTCACACCCACAGTGCATGACTTCTCAATCACAAACTTCACCTGCTCTCAGCAGAAAAGTAAAAACAAAACACTTCAAACAAACATCAAAAGTAATCAGAGCTGTTTATAAAGAAACCTGTAGAGGAAATTCAGAACATTCATGTTTCTAATTTATTGGTGGGAATGAAACAAATGAAAGAGATGATGTTTTTGACAATAAAATGTATTTTAAAAATGGTAGAAGTCCCTGATCTCTTGTATATTATCTGAAGTAGATACAATTGTTGCAAATCAACTCGATTTTCTGAAATGTCTTAAAATCCCTTCTTTTGACTCTCGTCAAGCTCCTGAGACTTTTTAATGTGACAATTGACAAATATTGTCATTTGCTCACAACAAATGTCATCCTGAGTTATTGAAAAATCATTTAAATTCAATCACAAATGCATTCCAGTCAATTCCAATTATAAAACAGTACAGTAAGCTCAATTATTAAAGTTTCTATCAAACTGTTGTCCTTATTGATAGTCAGATTTTTCTTGCTAACCCCACTGAAGTTCAGTAATCATACTTATTTTAATCTATTAGCAATACTCCCTATTTAATGAGTCATAAATAAAATAAATTACAAAATCTGTTTTCATGATCACTTTTAATCTGCTTTATTTTATTTTTCCTATTTAGTGTGGATTTACTTTTATAGATTACATTTGTAACCAATTTTTATTAAAACGCTGCTATTGTATTTCTTTAAAACAAAAAAAGAAGAAGAATGATTTAGGATAAAAGCTAAAGGTTTATTATATAACAGAGGTAAAAAGGTGAAAGCAATGATGTTCACATTGAAACACTTTATAGGAATAGAAACATGTAGCCAGGCAGTAGCGAGCAGAGGGTTTCTAGTGATTGTTGACATCTGTTACATATCCATGCTGTTCCTGAGGTCGGGCTGCAGATGACTTGCAGGGATGAATAGCAGAGCGCTGAGTGGATGACTCATCTGGTAGAGTGATAAGACATCCCTCTGATTTCTCATTAACCGCCACCAGCCCCATCGGCTGACTCTACACTAGTCTTATTTTGACTAAATCCCTGCAGCGTATGTTAAGGTCACTGCAGAGGCGAGAAATCCCGACACTCTCTTTTCTGAAACGCCGACGGTAATGTGTAATATTGAAATAAATTTGTTCTGAGCACAGATTAAATTTCTAGCACATGCCGTGGTTTGAACTGTAGCCCTTAAAGCCAAAATGCAGCTACTCTGTTGGGCCTTTTCTGTGAATTATGACTCAACATTTTGCACCAATATGCAGAAATAAACTAGATAAAGTACTTTGGAGAGGTAAAAACCTTTACCAGAGCCTGCAACTAACTTACAAAGCCACATAGATGCTTCTATTCAGAGCTCCTGGTGATAACTGAACACTGTGACCACATAACACCAATACTTACTGTACTTCCAGATGAGTTCAATAATTAAATCTATCATAAACAGCTGTGTGAAAGTTTTTCACCAAAACATCTCGGTTTGAATGTCAAACTGCATTGAGCTGCTGCTGTGTCACTGGTTAATTTCCTGTTTTTGTAAACAAGTACCTGTACAGGTGTACCTAATAAAAAGCTAGTATGTTGCCACTTCATCTTTTTAATGTTAGAACTAGATGTGTGAAAGAAATATTACAAAATAACAGAAAATTCTAGCATTAAAGGCCAAAATGATTTCACGCTGATTCTCTTTAAACCACCAATAAATCAAACTGATTGTTCATCTCAAGCTGCAACAAACGCTGTCATCAGACAAAAGAGAAACTAATTTTTCACTGTACCTTTATCGAAGAATGGCCCTCTGTGCACTCAGTGTTTATGAATAAATTATAGTTGGACTCAGGGTTTTTACTGGGTTTTTTTTGTTTGTTTTTAATAGTTGTACATAATAAAACTGGCAAATTTAGCAGTTGTAAAAACATGAAGCGGACTCTTCAGCTCTTTTTGAAATGCCAATCGTCACAGATTAAAATCCTCTTAACATGTTAAATCACCTCCAGAACTCACATTTAGAAAGAAGTTCAGCAATTTTGTATTTCAAAGGTCCTTTTAGTTACAGGAATAATCACTCTGAAAGCATTTTCTGGTCTCAGTGGTAAGACTGACAAAAAAATAATATTATGAATATACAGTTGGGATGTAATGGAAACATCACAACAAATGTTTAACAAGGAGAAGAATAACAACCTTATATTAAAAGATTTTTACACATGCAGGAAACATCGCTGACCTGACAATAGCTACATTTCCATTACAAACGTGTGCAAAACTTTGTGGATATTCCACTAATGTTGAAAAAACAATTTTGATTTCGCAATTGCAGTGCTTCTGTTAAATAAGTAACAGAAGAATAAAGTACAGTGGAAATCACACTTGAATGACTTTGTTCATGCAACAAGTCATTAGTTGTCTTTTTCATATTTTCCGCCAGTAGTAACATTCAGTTGTTGATCATATGACTGCTTGATTGTAAAGGGGGCACATAAGTTCCTGTAAAGCACATTGAAATTTATGTTTACTCCTTTGCAAGGAAATAACTGCAAAATTGTGATTAAACATTTCTGGTCCAATTGTTGCCACAAAAGCGACCAGCATGATGGTCCTCCACGTGAGACGGTCAAACATTGGGAGACTAAAACCTGGAAGCAGGTTGTCACTCTAAAGAACTCTCTCTGCAGCCCTGCAGGGTCTTTCACTTTACCCAGTTGGTTCCTGCTCTATTATGGTTGTTGTATGGTTGACCTTTATATCCTCATCTCAGCTGGAGTCTTATTGATTTGCTCCTAAAGGGAAAGTTAAACCTGTTTTGAGTTTGCTCCCTTATTCCCCTCTGAGTCTCTGGGAGCCATTCAGGGTCTTTATACGCAGGATTTCCTGCCCTAGCCTGTCAGGTTCATAAGTAGCACACAATGTGCTGGTGACTATAGTCTCCAAATGATAAAATTAGCTGCTACATACAACATTAACATGCATACTGCTGTTCTGAGAGGAAAAGACTTTCTTTGGTTTACCTTCCTTCGCTGCCTTTTTGACCACATAATTGCACAAATTGGAATTACGAAAATGAAATTGTTTAATGGAAACATGGCGACTCCAAAATTTTTGATGAAACGTTTTTTGCGCTAGGATGAGATGGTTTTTCAACTGTATCAAAATTTGTGTATTTTGCAAAACTGCAATAGAAACACTTTTTTTGCATTACACAAGTCGTGATCAACAACCAGATGTTACTACTGTTAGAAACAACAAACAAGACGACAGGAAGTGGTAGCAGCATGATGGTGTGGGATGTTTTTTAATGACATATCAACTCAACAAATGTATTCACATCATTTGAATTGCATTCTTTTATATAATGGAAACACCGCAATTGCAAAATTTTGTTATTTTTACATTAGTGGACTATCAACAAAGTTTTGCACACATTTGTAATCAAGACAGAGCTACTGTCTCCCTTTTTCCATTATGTGAGATATAAATATGCATAAATTCCTCAACAGCTTTCTGTTCTGCCTCTCTAGGGGCTCAAACCGATGGACCACAATGGACTCTCGGATCCTTACGTCAAACTGCACCTACTGCCTGGCGCCAGCAAGGTGAGTGTCATCACTGTTATTGACTGTATGCCCTCTATTATCCCAGTTCTGGGTGGGTTTCCTCAATCAATGTTTGTTTTGAGAAACTTTGTGTTAAAGATGGATGCTCAGCAATCAGTCAGATGTTCTTCTTTGTGTCCGGTCCGTTTTTGTTGTTCAGGGTGAAACACGTTCTGATTGGCTGAATAAGCTTGGTATATGTCTCCTTAGCTATTACTAGTATACACCTAACCCTAACCTACGACATCCTCAACCTGAACTTGTTTCACACAAAACCTCTAATCCCCTCGACCTAAAAACAAGGTTCACCGTCATGACCAGGCTCTCCTTCGTAAATGACCCGACGGTCCTCATAAGGTTGGTAAATATGCAGTCCCAGAAAAGGTCCTAAATAGGTCACATAAATGAGTATTCACACACTCTATAATACACAGACGGACAGATGAATGGATAAACAGGGAGAAAATGTGTTGGACATTCTAACGTCAAAAGTTGAAACTAAAGTAAAGATTTAACTTTTAGCAGAAACTGTTAAAGATTCTCTAATATAAACTTTGGTTCTTCTGCCAGAAAAAATTATGAAACTGACTAAATGTGCTCGTGTAGACATGAACAGTCGAGATGACTCAGTGGTTGTTTTATTAGGGACAGCGAATTGTCTTACTTTTATTGCACCAGGCAGCAGTCTTTGACGACTCTGTTAATCCTGACACAAGAGATCCTGAAAATGATTAAAATCCACAAAGCAGCTTATTGAAAGCCAAAGATGTCTGATTATCCGTCTACCTGACTCACATCTCCTCTTCCTCTCAAGCTTTTCTACGTCCCACCATTGATTTTCAGCTTTGCAGTTATTTGTATTATGTATCATGTGTACAAAGTCAAATATCTACATGTGTAAGATTATTTCCTTATCGATGGGTTTCTATCCCACAAATATTACTGAATATTTTTCAGCACATGGTGCAATAATCATAAAAAAAAAACTCTATTAATAATCATATATTTACAGGCATTCCTATAGATTACAAAATGTATATAAATATTTTTCTGAATAAAAATCTTTTCAGGACAAATGCTCTTCTGCTTTCAGCAAATGTTTCGTATGCATGTATCTGTAAGCAACTGTAACTTTATTTCTATTCAGCTTTTTAAGATATAAAAATCACAAAGTGCTTCACAACAAATCAATACAACCAGTTGAGACACAAACTGCATTGTTTTGTTTTCAAACTAAAATGTATTTATGAAGGGGAACCTTCATGTTCAGTTATTCAGTCTTTGTCTTTCATGCTGAAATTTTCAAGATGCAACCTTCAGTTCTGGTGCCGACACTGTCACCAGAACTGTGACGGACGTAGAAATTGTTGAATGCTCCTAAGGTCTTATTTTCTATCTTTGATCAGTTTCTCAGGCATGAACGTGGATGCTTCTCCGTTGATCATGCCGCCATCTTGTCTTATCTGCCCTCCTAATGAAGACGAATAAAATCCTCAAAATGAAGTAGCAAAATTTCACATTGAAAACATAAAATTTGTCAGTGGGTGCGATGTGGTGCCGTCACAAACATAAATCATGTGGGACGTTAAGTGGAACGTTGAAGTAATCCTTCCAGGTGGATCTGGTGTAAAGCAAAGCATTGTGGGACTTCTTGGTATGGCAGAAGATCTGTGATGCTGTGGGGCCTGTTTTTCTACCAAGATCCCTAGAAACTTAAGATCTTGACATCATTACATTTGTGCCGATTGTGCAGGAGGCTCTACTAATGCTTTTCAAGGATGTACGGCTATATGATTGTACATCTGTTTGCAGCCATTTTCACATCCGAGTGTAAACTTGGGCAGCAGCAGCTGATTTGGATTTAAAGTGACAGGAGGCTCTAAAACAGCCCATTCTGAAACTGAGCAGACTAAAATCTCATTATCTAGAAGTTATTTGGTGTAGATAATGTAATGAACATGTTTATGGTATGATTCATAGATCTAGCCTAACCTGTTCAAGGAAGCATAATAGGTCATGTGTAAAGTCAAACTTTCTGTCTGTGCACCATAGGGTTCAGCTGCAAACAAAGATAGAGGAACACTTCAAAGGCGGAGACTGTTAGTTGTCTGCAAGCAGAGGGAAACACTCATCATGTCTGTCACCCTTTATTGTTGCCTACAGGAGTTTGTGTCACTGTGAGTTTTCCAGGCAGCATTCTGCTCAAAAGCAGCAATCAGAACATAGTGTTTCTGTCGCCACATCTAATTTAAATAAACCCTGGGTTGCTCCATGTGTCCTGACACTGACAGGGGGGCTTTGAGGTGTCACAGCTCATTTTCCAGAAGTGCACAAATGTAATAATTAGCAAGGATGCAAAGATAGACGGGAATATCAGCAATAATCAGTTCAAAAAGAGCTTTTCAATGAAGCTATTATGCAATTATTCCCCTACAAACAAGTCTGTCTTCTGCTGCTTTAAATCAAACGGCTCCTCTGATTTAATCTCCTGAGGTTGAGGCGGAAATCTGCCAACTGTATACATCATCTGTGATTATCTCCCTTCTTACGGGAAGGATTTCTGAGATACAAGAGAGCAGATTGCTTTGTTTATTCACTTTGTTTATTAACAACTTCATCCTTCCAAAGAAAATGTTTTTTTTTTGTTTGTTTTAGTTTTTTTTTTTAGGAAATGCAACAATTTACCTGAGTAAAGCCCTCACCAGACTCATTTCTCCACTTTAGAGCGCTGCATTGGACTTTGTGATTAAAGGTTTGGATGCTACAGAGAGCAAAGAGTGCCAAATTACAATTAATAATTTGTGAAATAGTTATTAAAATGTCATTCGTTGTTTAAAACTGGAAATAAATGCAAAAATAATATATTAAATATAGAATTAATTATATTTGACTCAATATAATTAAATATATTGATTTAATTTTAAAAATTATATATTTCATATTTTATATTCTAGAGGTGAAACAGATCATGATTGTCAGCACACATTTGTAAATTTACCACAAATGCAGCGTTTTTCAAAGTGAAGGTCACCAGGGGGCGCTACTGAGGACTCAGCCGGTTGAAGGAAAAATAAGAAAAAGAATGCAAAAATTTAAAAAATTTGTCTAATACGCTTTTTAATCATAAATGTAACAATTTTTTTATCATAAAATCGAATAGATTTTTCAAAGATTATTTCCCATTTGCACTTTTATCAAGATGCTTTGCACTTCAACCTAGCGTAGCAAGCACAAAATGGAACAGTTTCTGACAACGTTTCTGTCATTCCACCCTAAAAAAAAACTAAAAAAAAACAGTCTACGTTAATAACTGGCCCTGAAAAATGAAATACATATTTGGCTTTCCTTACACCCAGCTGCTTTTTGATGACATATTGCCTCGTTAAAGGCAGTGATTGATCCTCAGTCCTCTTGTTAGATTCTTCTGAATGAGGCTGTTTCTGGAAACGTGCTGCCGTTTTATGTCAAGCATCTTTCTGACAGCAATTTCATGTCCTTTTAGACTCATAGCAGCTGTAATCACTCGAACCAGAAATGCACAGTTAGAATGAGTCAAAGGTTAGCTTGAAACAAACAGTAATTATCCTCTATGAGCCACCACCACTCAGCCAAACACTGACTTAAGATTGCATCTACTTTCTGGAAGCGCTGCTTCCTGCACGTATGAAGAGAAAAAACGAGAGGATCCTTTAAAAACGCCCTTGCTCTTACAAATGCACTAATAGTTTCTGCCATTTGCTGAAATGCTGAAGGTCAAGATGTACAGTTTTAGTCTGGCTTTCTGCTGCTGCTCTCCTTTCCTTTCCCCGCTGATAAAGTGGTGCATCTTCTGTGAGACGGTGTCATGGCAACAGTGTCAGCACCCATAGCTTGGAAATTAACTTCTCAAGCTCATATTAATGCTCCTTTTTACAGTTTCTGACATGAAAGCAATTATTTTTAGGGTCTTGATAGTTTGAAGGACAGGTGTTTTTATTTTCTGTCTCGTTGGTTTTAATTTATTCTGGGTTGTTTCTGGGTATTTCTCTGTATTCTGGTGGGTGTCACCACTAATGCCAACCAAGCTCCTTTCAGCTTAGCTCAAATAAATTTGAGTTGTCATGGATTCTTGGACCAGCAAGTCGAATAAACCTCTCCATGACGGCCTGTTGCCACTTGGATTTGTCTCCTGTCTCAGTATGAGGCCTCACGGGGGCCTTTGCACATCCTGCCGGCAAAACACGATGCCGTCTCCTTCCTGTCAACGTCCCCTCAAAATAGTCATTAGGCTCGGTCGAAGAGCCTCATTAATGGCCAGCTGAAGAGGTCAAAAGTTATGTTTGCGTCCTAATGAGAAGTGACGTTTCATGCTCTGCTGCGAAGCTGGATCACAGCTTCATCACTTCAGAAACCACAATCAAACACAATGAAATGCTTGTAATTATTCCAGATTAGGCTGCACTGACAGGTAACATTAAAGTTAGTGGTGGGACTCCATTGAAGATTTTAATTGAGTTAATTGCACGGTCTGTAATTAACTAATCATATTTTAATAGCTTGAAGGACAAAAAAAATCTACCAAAAAAAAAAAAAAGCAATATTTTCAATTTCAAAATTACTTTTGCTGCTAAACTAAATAACTGCACACATGAGCTCAACATCAAACATATCAATTGCTTGTTTTTCCATCTTTTATTTAAGCTATTAAGCCATCAGATTGGTGCAACATTTTATTATACCCATTCAGTTTTCAAGTGTTTATCATTCATGGAACTTCTTTGAACAAATCCCTCTTTAGAAATGTGGACTGCAGCATTGGGGATGTCTGCGCTGCTCCATGTTTAGCATTGAGATGCTATTTCAGGCTAGCTTCACTGATGGGTTAGAACAGTCTTTTCAGGCTTTGTTGTCCATCGCTGTTGTTTGTAAATGTTGCTTTAGAGTCCGATTTATGAGTCTACCAGAAACATGAACTACCAAGGTCTCAGCTGGAACCTTTGAATGCAACAAAATTACAAGTAGTTCTTTGTAATTAATTAATCAAAATGAAAGCCTTAAAGTTCTGGCCCTAGTTAAAATACAAATTTAGCTAGGGCTTAAAAACCTTGATATTAGTGAAATCTCAGCTTTCAGCAACTATTTAAATAATCTCCTGTGGAAACACTTTTTATAAGTGCAAATGTGCATTTCTTCATCTTGATGGGATCTGCATTTAGTAATAGTTACTGAATCAGTTCATCACTGTGGTGAACTGTCAGCTCATGTATGTCGAGCGCAGGTCAGAGGTCAAAGGCAGATGGGGTTTTTTTTGTTTTTTTTCTTTGATCAATTTAATTGGTTTTGCAGTTAAACTTCCATCATGTACTTTGAGCACAAAGTTGAAAATGTCTGCAGCTCTGCAACAGATAGTCAAGTGTGTGAATTATGATTTGTCAAAATGACAGTTGGCCTTCAGATATTTCCATTATCGTTGAAAAAAATAAATAAAGATGGAAAATAATTGCAACCACTTGACATTCTACCAAAAAAGTCAAGGTTTTATTTATTTTTATATACAAAAACATTCTCCCACTACACAATTATGCTCAACTTTGTATTAGTCTCTCATAATAAATCCCATTAAAATGTAGATTTGAACGGCCTTGAATACTTTTACTAGGCCATCTATAGTGCAGTTTCCTGGCTTGTGGAGCTCACTTTTTAAAACATTAACTCCCAATAAAAGCCAGTAGTGTCATAAAAACCTTAAAGCCATGCAGCAGACTGGCACTGTGCTTTTTCTACTTGTAGGTTGTGATTCCAACAAATGAGAACATATTAACAGCACCCATGAAAACATAATTATATCAAGCCCAGGGTTTATTGGATTTAAATGAAAGTTGCTTTCAGGAGCCATTATGGTGTTTAAAAGTGTGTATTTGTGTTGCTCCTCAGTCATTCAGGAGGATCTCTCTTTAGAGTGCACCTGCACATCAGACCTCCCACACGTCTCTTTTTAGCTTCACCACTGCAGCGCCCGTCTCAGATGTAAGGGGCTTTTAAAATTACAGCTAGTTAGAGCAGACATCTCGAAGTCAAAGGGAAAGTACTGTAGTAATTGTCTAGAGAGCAGCACCTTTTTAGCCTCCACTGCTGAAGCGATTATGACACCAGTTGTTCGTTTGCAGCACCAACCCTTCGCCTTGGAACTGCTGCTGGTGGAGGTCCAAATCTGGGTTCTTGCTCCAGATATGAATTCATTTTTTATTTAACACCTTGCCAGTTTTCCATGTTAAAATTGTGTTAAAGCTCTGAACCATCAATAACTTCTTTATTTCTTGTGCAAATTTAAGGAACAAGGCTTAGATATTTCCCTGCTGTAAAACACCTGATTTGGCTGGTTGCAGTTCAGCAAACATCTGGGCTGAAGCAAGAAAACACCTAAAACACGCAGAGCAAAGCACCCTGAGGGCTTTACATTATGAGAACACACAGACAATAAGCAAGAAACGTTACTTTTTCTCAAATGTCTTTGTCAAAATCATCAACAGTCATACTTGAATGCAGACTAAGATTAATCATTATTCCAGTTTCATATAATTGATTTCGGTGTAAATTAATTGGAGTGAATCACAAGCAACATCATAGGCTTTTCAATTAATCACAACCCAAAATGGATAAAAAAAAATAATATAAAAACTTCACAACAGCCTTTTAGAGAATCCATTTATTATAAAAGAAAAATGTTATCTACATATGATAGCATTAATTTCATTCAGTTCAATTCCACTGGCTTTTTATTTTGGACTTTGCCTGTATTTTCAGAAGATAATCCATCCCCCCCATTAGTTTTGATTTAATACTTTTGCAAGGCAGCAGTGAGATTATATTTGCATGCACGTTGCAAGACGCCTCGCAAGGACCCTGTGGAACATTTTCCTGGAAGTTAAAAAAAAAAGATATATTGGCAGCATTTCAATGACTCTGGGGATGAGCTCTCCTTAGCTGTCAGGCGAACCAGTATTCAATCATGAGCATTAAGTGGAGGATGTGATTTGTGTTTCAGGCGAATAAACTCAGAACCAAGACCCTGCACAACACACTCAACCCCGTCTGGAACGAGACCCTGACCTACTACGGCATCACCGACGAGGATATGGTCCGCAAGACTCTCAGGTACGCTCAGCGTCAAAATGACCGTAGAGATATGTGTCAGAGAAAAGGCAAAAGTACAGAATATTTGGGGGGAAAAAGAAAACAAATGGAGTTAGTGGGGGGGGGGGGGGGGGGTGGAAGTTGAGAAGAGAAGTAATAATCAGAAATTACAGTAAGGAAAGAGGGAAATTCAAGTAAATCACAAGAATTAAATTAGGAAGGAAGAGACGAGAATGAAGAAAAGAGACTGAAAGGAAAGAATCAGATTAAACCAAGTCAGAAGGAAGAGAGGTAAAGTGGCATAATTAAAGAAAATCACAGGAACTGGGGAGATAATAAAGAAGCATAAATGCAGGAAGTCTAAGAAGAACAAAGGTTTTAAAAAGTCAAAAGAAAAACTTAAAGATAACAGATGGAGGCAGGAAAACCTGGAATAAAATAAATTATAAATAAATGTAATAATTTGTTTGCTCATGATTGATTTGAGAACAAGCAGTAAAAGCGACTAAATATCCAACAGTGTAGAAATGCAAACACATATATATATTTATTAGGGCTGCAACTAACAATTAAATTTGTGATTAATTACTCTATTTCATGATTTTGACGATAAATAGGATAATCAGAAAAAATAAATATTTTAATTCTGTAAATGTTTCATTTAACCACTTATGTTTATTTTTTTTATAATATCAGAAATACATTACAAAAACTTCAAATAAACTTTAAATGATAAAAAAAATAAAAAATTTGCCTAAAGTGCAACAGCATAGCATAGAATCAAATTATTTCCTTAAAAAAATGCACATAAATTCAGGATAAGCCACTGCTTCTTCCTGTTCCCTTTCAAAATCTTTTACCTTTTATTTTGCAAATCTTTTTTTTTTTTTGACATTTTTTAAAGTTCTATTTCCTGGGTTTGTTTTGTTGAGATTCTAATTGTTTGAAAGGAAATAAACACAGAAAAGAACACTGCAAGTTATGCCTCTCATTCAGAAGCCACCGTTGTGCTCAGTTTTAGAGCCGTTAAACTTTTCAGTTCATTAGTAATTAATTCATATTTATTTATTTATGCCTTTCTTGTTCCAGCTGAAGAAGTTAGTGTTTGGTCAGAGACAATCTGCTGTATTTGGGCAGCCGATAGTTTCTGACCCACAGTGAATGACTGTCGCTCTTCTCAGCGCCCTGCAAACACATTAGTGTGCTGCCGATGATTTTGTGGCGCACGGCATCAGAGGCAACTGAAATGTTGCCGCTCCGAATCGCAACAGAGACCTGAAGCATCAGCATGCGTGAGGCGAGATCTGGTCAGCCATTCCAGTGGACTGCACTCCACGTTCCCAAACAACACAACTCATTTATTCCTGCAAATTGAAACATGATTTCAACACCACCTCTTTTTATCAGGACTATTATTGATATTGAATGTCTGATTGCACAACAGCCAACGCAACCTGTGGTCCTACTACATTATGCCATCAGGCGTACAAAGGCGTACATGTTTTTGTCTTTATACGGCTGCTCATTATGCAGAGAAAAGCACTTGAAACAAACAGTATTCATCTACACGAGCCTGAGTGTGAATCATGTCAATGCAGGGCAGAGAGCCCTCACACAGGGACCGCACTCTGCATTTATTGGAGACACACTGTAGGTCTGCTGAGAGCTCCGATTATTGGTTTCCATTATAACTTTAATGAAATGCTGAAAAGTGAAACCAGAAGCTCACTGTTTATCTTTTACCGCTGAGTGATTTCTACCTGAATTTATAGTTTTAGCAACCAGAGTCTCTTCTGCTCTGGTAAAGTTGAGTTGATCAGTAGTTCTTTAGGATATACTTCTTGCCACTCCTTTTCTGTTCAGTTCTTAGAACAAACTCACCAATAGTTTCAATAGCTTGTCGAGACAAATGGAAAATCAGGAAGTTGGTGCATCTGGACGTGGTGAAGAAGTTCAAACTCAGAATCAGACATTTCAGAATCACTTTGAATGTGGCATTGTAGGTGCCAGATGTGCTGGTCAGAGAAGATCACACCGAGTTTTGCTACATTCAGCTAAGAGCAGGAAACAGAAGTTACAATTTAAGTCTCCAAGATATGAATATTAAAAAATTATTTGTTCATCACTTTAGCCCTTTTATGCTAACTCTGAAAGCTCACTTAGCTTCCCCCCCAATTAACTTTTCCAGTTAAGTTGTAAAAGAGTTAATTCACTTGGCTGTTTTGTGAACAAAGTTCTACATCTGTGTTAAGGTTTTTGGTTATTGACTGTTGAGAATCCTCCCAGTAGTTGTTAGACGTTTACATTCATGCTCTTACTTTGAAGTTTGTTTATGCAGCAGTTCCATTTCCTCTCCTCACATTCCCTTTTTTTAAAGAAACTTTGAGGATGTGGCAACAAACAAACCAATGAGACACACAGAAAAATACAACATGAACATTCAATTATGGCTTTTCATTTAGAAAATGCATACAAAAATTCACATATATGATTTAGAGTCTATTTGTTGACACTCCTCACATTCTCCACCCATGATTTGATGCAGAAACTGACATTTATGATCTGCATGTTTTCTGACTGAAATCCTACCTTCGTAATTTAGACAAAATCAGCAACTGAGTCAGCAAAACTCAACAATTTTTCAATGTTATGCCTCCTAAACCAACATCTCAAACCAATGTCTATCAGTTTCCTATTTTCATAGAATATCGAGCTAAATATTCATAAAATGAGAAAATCTTGCGTATATTCATATTTAAGTGCATAGTATCTTTTCTGACAGTAATGTTTAGAACTATTATTCTATTTCTTTTGATGCAGTTTGAGCTTTATGAGAGATTAAGCTCCCTTATCAAGCTAGTCGACCTCCTGCTGGTAGATTAGTGTTGGAGCCTTTCCAGGATCTCGATTTCTATCTAACGAATAAATGGGGATTTTTTAAAAGTCTACAGTCATGTTTTAAAAATTAGTATTGTGTTTATTTCTAAAGTGTCTCAAAACACAAACAAGTTGAACATCTCACAGAGTGATTTAATTCAAGCACTGTGTGAAAGAGAAGAGCACAGAAAGAGATGAATAATTGATTTGATCTGAAATGTTTACTTTACATAATCAAGACGATTTTTCCATCCAAATGAAATGACTTCTCATCAAAAAAAAATCTATCAGTGAGTCTTATTGCACAACTTATACATATAATTATCCCATCATTTCCTGTCAGCCTGATTGGGTCTGACAAAGCGCTTCTTGGCATTTTCACTGCAACACAACTGTATTTCAGCTGGAATCCCAAATAATCTTTTTAATTTAAGCTGCAAAGCTTTAATATGATCTTCACTGTATTCACCTTTCCCTCAATGTTTTCTGGTCTCTCAGGATCTCAGTGTGTGATGAGGACAAATTTCGCCACAATGAGTTTATCGGTGAAACACGGATTCCCCTCAAGAAGCTGAAGCCCAACCAAGTTAAAAACTTCAACAACTGCCTGGAGAAACAGTTGCCAGTAAGTGTACAACCCAACGCTTGCATATGTTACTGGGGGGTTTTGTGCTGTTATATTCGACATGGGAAATGAACAATGTCTCACATATTGTTTTATGTCTTGATTTTTAAAGGGGACCAGTTATGCAAAATTCATATTCTTCAGGTTTTTGTGCCTCCATTTGGGTCTGAACTTATTCTATAAACAACGCAAGTGCTAAAAGAAACTCACCCAGCAGTTTTTTGATAATAAGTTAATGTTTTTTGGTGTCTGCAAAACTAACAGTTTCGAAATCCTCTGGAATGTTAAGTTACCAAGCAACCTCAACCAAGCCCAGCCTGTCACCTAGCAACCAAAGTGGAACTCCTGCTCATTCAGGCAGCTGGTTTTACCGCTGTATTCACTGTACAATGGCTGCTGGAAAAGACGTGTTTTGTTGTTGATTTGCCTCCAAAAATTACTTGCTGCATTCCTGTTGGTTGTGCAGGAAAAGTTTCAATAAACTTATTGAAACAACAACACAGTGAATGTGTGCTGTAACCAAATCTAAATGCAGTCCAATGACAAAAGTGTGTGGCTTTACTGGCAACTTTGGGGTTTGTTTTTTTTTGGCCTGGTAGAGTATTAACATAATTAAGCTTAACAAAATATCTTATCAGAACAACATAAATTAGCACATTGCAACATCACAAAACCTTAGCAGATGTTTTTGATCTAGTTTTTAGTGCAAATATATAACTTATATGCAACTTTTTAGCTAAATTTAAAATCTTGATTTGGTTCAATAATTCCTTAATGATAATTTTTTTTTAAGTACTAGTTCCACTGGCACATTATTTCATTTGTAACGAGACATTTTTCCATGTTATAGGAGGGGAAAAAAATCTAATAATCCATTATTAATTAAAAAATAGTATCTCTTATCAATATTAAGAAAATTACCAAAATTTGGATAAAAAGCTATTAATGTCAATTTTGTTTTACTTCAAGTATATTAAGATATTTGCAACAGAAAGTAACCTTTTTGTTGTTGCAGTGCAGCATTCAAACGATATACTAATCTGAAAGATTTATCTGTAAAATAAACCTTTCAGAAGTCATGTTTCAGCAAGACTATTGTTAATTTTAACACATCACTTCCCAGTTCAGTTGAACATGCCTTGGATCTGTTATGGTTGTTTTGTTACTGGGCTCAGTGGGCCGTTCTTTAGACACAGATGATCCAGAATTACACCGCATTAATTACAAACCGTGTGGGCAGTTTCATAAGGGTATTCAATCACAGTTCAATGACACTCCACTCCACTCTGATGCTCTCACAACACATAATCCACTCCTGCACCCCACTTACCGGCTCACTACCTGGTGCTTTAATCTGCTGTGGTTTAAATTAGGTCCTGGTGGGATATAGAGCGCCTCTGTTTCTCTTTCCACTAACCAGCCTTCTTCAAACGAACACTGGCTTCTGAAAATGAGTCCAATTGGTTAGGAGTGTTCAGAACAGCGTTAATTTATCTTCTTTCTAAAATATGTTTTGTTTTCCAGCTGAAGGGACTAAATGTCCCACATGTGGACCAGTTTTGAAATGGTCTGACTTTAACAACATAAAAACCTGGCATTTTTACAATGATCAGTGGTACAACGGCGTTTTAGGGCCAGTGTAGATGAGAAAAACAGAAGAGTACAATTCCACCCAGGAATTCTGAAAATAATCTCAGGATTTTTTGAGAAAACACTTAGAAATGTCTGAGTTTCAAAAGTCAAAGATTTTCAACCTGTGAAAATCAGGAACTTTTGAGTTTTTTCTAGCAAATTTGAGACTTTGGAAACTCAGAAATTTCCAAGTTTCTTTCAACAAAATTTCTGAGATTAATGTAAAACTTTCTGAGTGTTTTCTAGGAGTTTTTGACTCTTCATAAAAAAAGAGTACATTTTCACCAAAAAACCCAGAAATGTTTGAGAAAAAAAAAACATTTAAAAAAAAATTTGACTCTTGAAACTCAGTATTTTCTTCTTTTTTTCAAAAAATTTCTGAAATTATTTTGGTGTAAATTTACTCCTGTCTTTCTGTGTCCGTCGTAGTGGTAAACAGTGCATAAAACAATGAAAAAAGCCTGACTTTACACTGTCCTCTAACAAGCTGCTTAACAGTGACGTTTTCAAAATTGATGAAGAAAACTGCAGCGATCGAAGCGTCTTGTCAGTAAAAGTAACAAATAAGACAAGCCGTAATCATTGTTTTCTCGCTGTTCCCTGACAGAACGGTGGAAAATGGTTCATTATTCTGCAACCAGTTATTGGACGCTTCAGTCAAACGCTGCCATGGTTCACAAAGAAGACAGCTAAATCAGAGCTCTGCAGTGGACAAAATGACTTCAAGAAAAAAAATAAAACTGTTTAGTTTTTGTTTCTGATGCCAGCTGTAATAACCTGACAAAACTGTTTAACCTTACATCATAGATAGAGGCGTAGCGGGACACAAAAGTCACAGTTCAGTTCCCTTCAATCAATAAAGGTAATGTTTTTTTTTGTTTTTTTTTCTTCAGTCAGCAGTAAACGGAAAATATTTTTCAATTTGTTAAATTAACTGCATTCTATTGCGTTTGAAAGTCTAAACAAACATAAATGTGTAGAAATGATGGGAGGTTTTGTTGGATTTTTTTTAAACAAATAAAGTTTGTCTATCAGCCTGGACTGATAGATCAGAGAGTTTCCACAGTCAGTGACGACCTGCTGGTCCTGGTCCACTGGGTTTTCTGAAGCCACAGTCAGCAACAAGTCCTTTCAAAGTGCTTCACGTCATAAAAACATAACTAAATAACCAATTATGAAACAAGCATTACATTTTGTCAAAAGTAATCATAAAAATGAACAAGAATAGTCATCATCAAAAAAATGTATAATTTCCAGTTATTTTGGAACAAAGGCAGCTCTAAACAGGTGGCCTTTATGCCTTGGTTTAAAGGAACTCAGCGTCTCAGCCGTTTTCTGGAAGTCTGTTCCAGATTAGAGGAACGCTGCTTCTCCAGGTTTGGTTCTGGTTCTGGTTCGGGTAATGCAGAGGAAACCAGAACCAGAACACCTGAGAAGTCTGGAAGGTTGGTACAACAACAGGTCTTTAATGTATTTTGGTACAAAGCTCTTCAGAGTTTTCACATCTGATAGTTGGGTAGATTGAGGACCAAAGTTGCAACATTTGTTACATTTTCAGCTGGTGTGTTTTTTCTTTCACGCTGCACTGCGTCAAACCAACCAAAAGCTCTGAAAAGCCCATTTATCTCCTCACCTGTGGTGGCGCTGCACCATGAGTTATCACTTCCGTAAACAGAGCGCTGCTGTGTGACATCAACGTTCTTCTTCTGCGCATGCCGATTGCTTTGGGGGTCCTAAACCGCTCACACAGAAGTCTGACTGCAGTCAGGTTTAATTCAGTATAAACAAAAAGCAATAAAAACAAAACTGAGGGTCAAGTTCTGCTGTGTGAATGTGCAACACATTCTCACACCCGACTCGTCATATATTGACGAGTTGGGACGCCGTCTGACCATGCGTCACATATTGACGCGAAGGGTACCCCCTTCGCGTCAATATGTGACGACTTGGGCAGGTTCCTTCACCGTAAAATTTTGACGATTTTGACGATTTTGGAAGGTCGCATGTTTTACATGGATTATTTACGCGAATGGTCCTCGCAAACACTGCCGACACTTCAAAACCCAAAAATTGGTTAGGTTTAGGGAAAAAATTACGGTAAGGCATCAGGTAAAATTTGATCAAAACCTTAATATTTATTCATGCAGAAATGAGCAATGTGGAAAATACAGCTTTGTGTTCAGCAGAGAATCAGGATCTCTAGTAAATTACAAGTTTACACACATTGAAGAGCAGATTAAATGCTAGAAAGATTCAGAGAATTAGCTCCCAAGTATCAATGCTGGGGAAAAGAATGAGCTTGGTTGTGATCTGTGGGCTGTCAGACGTCTCTTGAAGCATTTCTTGAAATTTTGCAAAAAATAAGGCCAAAAAATAAATTAATAAAACATTTTCTGAGCATGAATCAGTTTCAGACTCACTGAGGTGAAAATTAAATCTGTCCGTTGATCCAGTGAATAAAAATATTTTCTGCAAACAAACCTTTAAACGCTCGGGTGTGTTTCAGAGTGTTTAAAGGTTAGCATAGCGTGGTTTGGTATGGGAATGAATGAAGGCACAGTCAGGTTGCACAGCTGTGAAGGTGCCATTAATACTGAATAACAGCAGCAGCTCTCACAGCCACATGCTGCCACTATGATGATGTATGTTGAGAGAGAGAGCTTTATATCAATCAGACGTCTTCCTCCATGAATAACACCCATTTGCTTCTGCAGTGAAAGATGCACCTGCAGGCCAAACCCAAGAAAACATTGCTTTCTGCTGTGTTTGGCTTTTACTAATTCGTTGAGATTACCGGTCACATAGAAGTCCTTAGTGCTGATCTGATTCACAGTCTAGCAATAAATGAGCTGATATTAGTATCGGCTCATTTAACACAGAAAATGAACGACAAGCTAAAACTGCTTCACTTGATCAGCAATTACAGAAACCAAATGTTTGGCATTTACAGCTGGGCTGCAAAAAGTTGACATCCTACAAGGATCCAACGGTCATTGAGCTGCATCACCAGGTTCAGGTCGTCTGTGATTTTCAAGCCCACCACGTTTTTCATCTTCATCAGTACTTCGAAAGTAATGGTGAAGTGTTTCCCAAACCATGATCCCCAGACAAAATGCTGTTACTAAATTTAAGCCATTTTGAATTCTTGGGTTTATGTTTTCGACGTTAATTCAATGGGTTTAGCTCATTCTTATTTCTAGCCCCCATGAGGCTTTATGTGATTTATGGACGCGACTTCAGCCGTAAACCGGAACCTCCATTTGTTTACATGTTAGCAACTCGCTATCGAGCTTTCGTCAGAGGTCTTAGGCTATAAAATATGCGGGAATAGCAGCTATCACATCTAAAATGTGCCAATATTGTTTTACTGTTACATACGGTTATAGCGGGGAGGGATGGTGACTTGAAGAAGCGGCTGCAAACAACCCTCACTAGCATATCTAGCTACTTCATTAACTCTGTTGCTTCAGAGATGCAGGTTTTCTTCTGTTGGCTTTTTGTCCACACAATGAAACACAAACACATAAAGCATTTTGGGTTCTCTCTTCAAGTTTATCATTTTTAAGCCAAATTCTTTTTTGTTTTCTTATCTGTCGATAGGCGATGAAAACTAAAGCTTATCACACAAACACTGCCACAGATTAAATTTGCTCTGATCATTAGAGTATAGCACTTACAATCAATTTTTACTTAATATTGTAAAATAACCGAAAACAGAGAATGTAACGTCTGTCATGATTATAGATTAACAAAAAAACCTACAAATTACAGTGAAGTACTGGTACTTCCAGAAGTAAGAACCATAACCAAAAGTAGAGACATTGGTTTGGATGTGATGCACTTCACTGACAGAAACGTTTCAGAAATTTCATAGTTATGATTTTCAGCCATTATTTATTATCCGCGTCTGGCTTCTTCTGGAGCAGAATTATGACGATGAATTTCTCCATCGGTGATGTAAAAGTTGAATAAAATGTGACTTGCTTGCTCAAACTCCAGATGCTTTGAAAATGATCGGATGCAATTTAGTTCCACTTATGGAAGTGACAAATAAAATTTGGGGGTTGAAGAGTGTGTAAGGGGTTGCTCAGACTGCCATGAAAAAGTCACATTTGGGCAAAATACGTTAATTTGGGTCACCTTTAAAAGACATTTAAAGTATTGTTAACCTGACGAAAAATTCATCTAAACATCAACTAGTTATGTGGTCGACCTTCCCAGTGAGTCTATTAATTCATTTTAAATCCAGTTTTCTGCTTCTTCTGAAGTTCTCTTGATCCAGTTTGCTGCTGTAACACTCACAGGTAAAACCAAGCTGTGACTTTTCCTGGTTACAGGAATAGTAAAAGCTCAGGGCAGTGGGATAAGGAGGGCTGTCACAGCGCCGGATGTCGGTTGGGACCGGCCATTTAATCGTCTCATACAGCAGCTGGCAGTGTCTGTCTTATTGATGGATTCGGCCCAACAGTGGAGCACTTTGACTGGAGCGTTCAGAAAGAAGCACTGCACAACAAAATGGCAAATTTAATTCCAATTAATTAATTCTTCAGTCAAACGTTTTGGGTTTCTTTCCACAAGCTTCTCACATTAGTCTCCTGGGGTTTTGGCCAATTGATCTCAACAGAACCAGTGGAATTGGGCCAGGTTTGTGGGGTACCTCGCTCACACACACCTTTTTGGTTTTGTCCATTACTTTTTCTAGGATTGAGACCAAGGATTTTGTGGTAGCTGCTGCAAAACATTGACTTTGTTGTCCTTAAGCCACTGTGTAAAAATTGTTCGTTTGAAAGACCAATCTCCAAACAAACTACGTGGGAATATTGCTGCAATATTTCCACATAATGTCCTAAACACATCATATGGCCAACAGTTGTGAAAACTAGTAACAAACATTACATTTTGCCAAGTGCAACCATTAAAAACATCAATACACATTGAATGTGCTGGTCAAGAATCAAAGGCAACTCTAAACAGGTGGTCTGTTAGTTGTTTTTAGCATACTGGACCAGCTGAAACTACCTGATTTTTCTTCTATTCAACTGTAAAGAGACTTTTACAGGAATCAATGTAACTAAAGAAAAGTGCCTTGATGAGTTTCTCTAGATCTTGTTGGGACATTAGTCCTTTAATCCTGAAAATGTTCTTCAGGAGATAGAAGGCCAACTTTGTAACTATCTTTATGTGGCTCTGAAAGTTCAGGTCAGAGTTCATCACTACTCCCAGATTTGGGGCCTGATCTCTAGTTTCTAGCTGTAATAACTGAAGCAGTTTGCTGAGTCCAGATGGTTCCTCTTTATGTGTAAATATAGTGACTTTGGTTTTGTTTCTAGAGGCAGTTTGATAATATTTTTGATGCACTTTGTTGATTTTTGTCCTTAATGTAACTTTCTGACCGGTGATGTCTCTCTTAAAGCTCTGACATTCATCGTCCTGACAATGTAACCTAATTATGTTGGAGGAGATTTTTGTGCATTGCCACCTTCTTCTCTGCGTTCTTTACCCTTGAGAGCATCAAACCTGGTCAGTCAAAGTCTGACGTAAAGCCAGATTTGTTGTTTTACGGATTCTACATGTAATTGTAGGTGGTTAAGGAGTGAGAATTGAATATGCAGAACAAACGTTTTGACATCATGCTTCATGCTATGTTTTTTTGTTTATTCAAAAAATAAACAAAACAGAATTTGACTAATTTTACAGAAACGTCTGCAGCTGTAATAGACAACATCTTGTCTAATAGTTGGACCATCAAAAAGAAAAATTTAAATGCATTTTAATTGACCATTTGGAGCTGGAAATGGCTTTCTGTGTTAAAGGCCTCTCTCTCAACTGAGCATCCCATAAAGAGAGCAAACACAGTGAACACAGATTAGTGAGAGAGTGAATTAGAGTTTATGTATGTTTCACTGTATTAGAAAGCAATTTAACTGCTTTCAATCAGGCTGATGTTAAGGGTTGCATTAAAGGTGTCCAGTTATACTCTGCGCTTAATTCAATTAATAAACATCCTCCATCCGATCTTAATTGAGTTTCCCTCCAGACCACAGAACAAGTGGCTGGGAAATGTAAAGCAAACAGAGCAGCATGGCGGTGCGGTTATGCTGGAGTGGATTAGTGGAAACGGGAAGAGAAGAGTCATTATGGGGTTGGACGTGTCCTCTGAAGTCTCACCCACATAGGACAAGTTTAGGTGGATCCACAAACGGTTTTTTGTAGCTGTGCGTTCACACGGATTCAGCGTCTTGGAAGAACAAAAATTATGATTTTTTTTTTAAGTTTATCCAGAGTGGATACGTTTCAGAACACTGGTTTCATGTATCTGTGGCTCCAACTCACTCTCCGTTGTGCATGTGCCTCGCTATTACAAATAACAAAAATGGTATGTTCAGTAGGGTTGCCAGATCTGATGATGTAAAACCTTCCCAACTCTAAAAAACAGAGTCCACAGTGTTACGGCCTTTGTAGATAAAAAAAAAAAAAAAAAGAGTAAATATCTGCCAAGAAATTCTAAGATTTTCTAGACGAAACAAGGGAGTTTGAAAAGTTTAATATTTGGGCAAAGAAACTCAGAAATTTTCAGATTAATTGCAACTTTTCTACAAAAATTTTGAAATTTTTCAGTTTCAAAAGTAAAACGATTCCTAGAAAACAAATAACTCAAGTTTAGAGATTAATCTCAAAAATCTCCTAGAAAATATGTTAAAATATCCAAGTTTCAAAAGTCGAAAATGTTCTTTTTTTTGTTGTTGCTAGGTAACGCCGGTGTTACCTCGAGTTGCTAGGTGATGCTGCCATACCCATAGATGTGACGTAAGAGTGGGGAGGCTTTTCAAACAGCTCATTTTCCAGTAACTAAAAAACATCAAATTATTGCCAAAAAATATTTGGGTGTTTTTGTTTTTTTTTACTTTTGACTCGTTTTTAGAAGCAGCAGAGACACAAATGGAAAAAGAAAAATGTGAAGTTTGTATAAAAGGCCCCCTTTAAGTTGAAGAACAAGTAACTTCAAAGTTGCCCTTGAAGTTGATCGTTAAAGGTAACTTGTGATTTTCAGGAATACCCGTCAAATTCCAGGAAAGTACAGACCATCCAACGTGTTGCAGAGCGATGCGGTTTTATTTCTCCGCTTGTACATTCATAGTTTGTTCTCATCTCAGTATCTCCTGTTAAAAAAAGCTAAGCAGTTCGAAGCGCCAGAGGGAAATCTTTAATGTGGAAACTCCTTAGGAGAAAAGTGAGGCTAAGCGGCTCTGACAGTAAACCGAGGCTGCGGCTGAAACATGTTGGCATGCCAGATGAGATAGATGGCGAGCCCACAGGTCCAGGGAGACGTCTTGTAAAAGTCATCTGTGATTCATGTGGAGAGAGTCGGTTCCCTGGAGGTCTCTGATTAGTACCCTGCTGTGAGCGCCACAGGACGCGCTGCTGAGCAACGTCTCCTAAAACGGCTGTGGACAGAAACGTCTGTGTGCTTCTCACCAAGCTAACTACGTATTCATTTCAGCGTTTTTCTTTCTCCAAACTTTTTGTTCTTTTTGTTGTGATTTTTGGTTTAGAAGGACATTTTATAAATAAAATCTACGTAACTGAAAAAAAAAAAATTTTCCCCAGAATTTTGGTTTTAATCTTAGGATTCTTTTTTTCAAAATTTCCACCGTTTCCTCTCAGAAATTTGACTTTTTAGTTTTACTTTTTTTCTCTTAAAATTCTGACTTCATTCTCAGAATTCTGATTCCAATCTTAAAATTCTGTTACTCAAAATGAAATAAAAAAAAAAAATAAAAAATGCTCCTTCAGACTAATATTGTTTTAAAACTCAAATTCATCAAATAAATTTGGGACGGGCTTTCAGTGTGGCTGCTGGAAATATTTCATTCTCTTATTTATTTATTTATTCTTTTATCTGCTATTGATTTTTGTTTTAAGGTTTGACACTTCTTTTTTGTTGTTGTTGCGCTATATATCTACATACAACAAGTACAAAAATTAGTCAAATAAATCTATAAAAGTTCCAAATAAAGAAGTATAAAGACCCCTGCAGACGTCATGAAGACGTATGGATCAATACCAGTTTTGAAGAATATAAAATAATCTGGTTGCAGAAAAAATGCTGATAAGTTTCCACATCAATTTAAATTTGTTTGGAAAAGCTAAGTTAAGATTACCGTTTTTCCAGTGTCACAGTAAATACATTTCATCATAAATAATATTGCACATATGAAGTAGGAAGGATCGTTTTAATGCATAACAATTTGAAATGCTCAGTGAAAGAAATCAAACCCTGAATGGCCACATTTCAGACCAGCCCCATTCACTTCCAAGACGCTCTTGATAAGCCTGAAGTTGTTAAGCTGCTGCGCATTTTCCCCGCTGATATAAACTTCCTTACTCTGTATAATATGTTGGTCTTCTCAAAAGAGCTGAGGTAAAGGAAAACCCTGCGCATATTCACACAATCAGCAGCTGCCATAGTGGTGCTCGCAAATTACATTTCTAAGTCAGTGGTCATTGCAGAGAGAGAGAGAAAAATAAATCGGATCCCTCTTCAGGGACTGTACATGACTGTAATTTTTATACTCTGAAGTATGTATTTTTCTCCATAGAGTGTTTAGAGCACCTGGTCAAGGACTGTAAAAGATTACATTAAATCTATACAGCATTGTTTTTGTTTTAAAAATGTCAAACACACATTATTTTGTACTTAATGTACGATGCTAAAAGCATAATAATTCCACTTGTTTCCTTTCTGTGTTTTAAAAAACAAACACAGTCCAGTTGGTTGTGTGGACATCGGTGTCAGTCGCGTCACGGCCGTCATTGTGCTGAAAAAATAAAACTTTGCAACTAATTTTAAATCTCGTTCTCTTCCGTGCCTCATGTGAACTTCTTACGTTGCACGCCATCTGTGGACTGAGACGCATGTCAGCGTTGTCAGTGGGATTGTGGGTATGCGGCGTGACTAATACAGACGTGTATCAGAGAAGCAGCCAGTTTGATATTACAGTCCTCTTCAGGGACAAAACTGATCCCTAGTTAAAAAACATTCATTAAAAAAAAAGCCACGTTCGTGTCAATCTGTTAACTTCGATACTGATTAAAGGTGGGGATAGATGAAAAATAATGCACATATTAAACAGGTCAATTTTCCACAACATGCTTTTTTATTTTAAAATGGGGGAGATTTATTTTGATTCGACTCATCTTCAGCACTTGAAACGGCATCAATCAGTCTATCACTGATTGGGTGATATTCAAGACCCACAAATGTCAAGACAGCAATTAGTTAGCAATTAGTAATTAGACATTTTACCCAGGATATATAAAATATTCTGACCTTTTTAACACCTGTTGAACTGAGGCTCCAGCTACACGTCTGTGGATATTTCTTTAAATAGATATTTTTCTGTTTTTTAATGAATATCTTTGTCTGAACAGTCTGTTTTCTCCATAATTTTATAGTCACTCCCTGTCATTTCACACCTTTCTATGAACATTTCCTACCCTCAGTATCAACCATTTTCTTCTCAACTATGTTTCATGTTTAATTGCATTTAAACAACTAAGTTTTACTTAAGCGTCTGCAGTCCAAACAGTCGGGTTGCATTTCATTCCAGTTTCACGTCAGTAGCGTGAGACACGCGTCATAATTCTCCAGCAGAAGAAGCCAAACGTAGTAAATTTGGACATAAACATTTGCTGAAGCGAGCAGTGCCGACACGTTGGATGCAGTCTTTGTCTTGGACTCCCGTAAACAGAGAGCTGTTGTGTGACGTCTAACTTGTAGGACACAGACGTCTCACTGCGGTTGCATTTAATTTGGGTGAACAGCCATCCAAGAAAAATTCGGATTTCAAAATAAAAATCGGTGTTGAGCATCAAAACCTGCAGCGTGAAGATGACCTTGAAGTCAGCGGTTCAGGCAGGAGGATGATCATTTGCACCTGATCTGTTAGATAGATGTCCCTGAAACTAATTATAAATTAATTACAAAATCTGTTTTTTTTTTTTTTTTTACTTATTAGGTCAACAAGACAGAGGACAAGTCTCTGGAGGAACGGGGACGGATCATGATTTCCCTCAAGTACAACACCCAGAAGTCCTGCCTGGTCGTGGGCATCATACGCTGCGCTCACCTTGCTGCTATGGACGCCAACGGCTTCTCCGACCCCTACGTCAAAACGTCAGTGTTCAGACACCTGCACATCCCCTCAGACAGAAAACCCTTTTATGGAGCAAATTGCACAATATTTCAAAATCTTCCGCAACTTCTCTAAATTAGATCTTAAAATGAGCCTTTCAAATGCATCTGTTCTGATGTTTCTGGGGCAAACTCATTCGCACTACAGTTATAATTAGATTTACTTTATTACTTCTGCTGAATAAGCAGCACAGAATATCTTCAAGTTTCACATATTTATGAGTTGCCAAGTTGTTTGTTTCCTGTTCCAGTACATTTTCACTTGCTAACATCGCCTGCCCTTTAATTTATACTAATATAGATAAATGTTTCCATTGTGCTCTATCAGTAATACAAAAGTTTGGAAAATGTCTGTTTTTCTTTTAATAAAGCAACAGTCCAAAGCCCTTTTAATGTTTTAGATTTTAAATGATATACAATTACATAAAAACTGTTTATTGTTGAGCAGGTAAACCTAAATCCTAAAAAAAATGGAAAAATATCACAATAAATTAACTTTTACATTTTTAACTTAGTAAATTTTGTGGCCCGCCAGCAGCTTAAATTTGTAAGTTTGGACACCACTGCTTTAGGGCAGACATTTGGTGAAATTTGAATTTGTTAAACACAAAATTTGACTTCTGAAAATGACTTGAGAACAAGATTTCTTGGCTTTTTAGAGGTTTCGTTTTTCATCAACAGCCAAAAATATAAATATCCAAACAGAGTTGTTAGACTAAAATAACTTTGGCACATGAGGATTGACTTCCTTTCCTATCCAAACACTGGAAAGCTACTTTTAGCTCGTGCAAGACAATGCAGACGTGTCAGAATGGATTATCTGGCAGAGCTGATGTTGTAGCAAAAAAGATGTCGACAACCTGTGATTATCAGCAGCATGAAAGACAAGCGTGCGAAGAGGCCAGGCGAGGGGCTGCAATTTGAAGGAGAGTCCTATTTATCGCACCTGAACATTTTTCCCCGAGTCTTTCATCTGGCTGAGCAATGGAAGTGCAATTAATTTCTGACTCTTCTGTGCACACCCCGAGAACAAAAGCAGGACTTGTTTCAGAAGAGAAAGGCTGGCAAAACATTTTTCAGCAGTCTGAGGTGGAGGGAATCTGCATAAAGCTGGAAGGACGCAGTGCAGAAAAACGAGGGATTCAAACGTTTTCGCACCTTTTAAGTTTCTCAACGTTCAGTCATGTTACAACCTCCATCTACAAATTGTTTTATTGTATTTTTACATTAAGAAAAGCACAAAAACTGATCTTGAAGATACTTATACATGCACAGGTGTAAGCATGTCACTGTTCTGCATACTACACTGAGTGCTACTCTGTCAGGTAGTTCTTTTATCTTTACAACATGTTGTGATCTTATTCCCTCATGCTTTTAGGGCTAAAATGAGTAATCTAGTTAATCATGAAGAATCAATTTGAAATAATGGTCAATTAATTTAGTAATCGCTAAAACCGTAACAAATCTAATGAATTATATATGGACCTATGATATATAGATATAAGCAATATGTTTATATCCAGCAATTTTAAATAACTTCATAATCAAAAATTATGAGGTTACATACATTTTTGGGAACATTATAGAGCTATGGTTCAGGGAATGTATTCAATCTACCATGCATCAATTCATGTTTAGGATTATCTTTTTATATACTGCAGTTTACATTAGTAGAATAGGGCACCAAAACTGGCTCCAGCCCAGGGGCCCAGATTCTTGTAAATCCGGCCGTGGTTAAGATACACACAGGATAGTGACATTTCTTAGCATCATAACTTCTGCTTGAAGATTGTTTCGCCTGGGGAGGTCACTGGTCCCATTACATGACAACAATTAAACCCACTGCAGTGTCCTCATCAACAGCGGCGTCAGCTCCCGCTTCCCTCTGGGCCGAGTGGGTGAGCAATAACCCACTTAGCCTCCCTTAAAGACTCCCTGGTATCTGGGGAAATAACTGGGAGTCTGGGTCCAGTGAGCAGAGATTGTATTGCTGCTGAAACTCTGTAAACCTGAGACAATATTACCAGATATTCTTTATTAAAATGAACGGTTACTGAGCAGCGTCCACTGGACAGATGCGTCCACATCTTGCACCCGGGGCAACGGTGGTCACAAAGAATCTGTTTTCAGCTTTGACTCACCGACTGGCGTCAATTCAAATGGAGAGTAAGGAACAAACACCCTGCTGCAGGTTTTCAGGAGACCAGCAACACCTCGATAATTACCAGGAATGTGAGGCGGAACGGTTTCGCTTCTTGGTCGTTACACACAACTGCTGCAGCTGCACCGAGACAAGAAAGGAAGAAGGATTAGAAAATCGGTCTCTGTTTCTGCAGATGGTTCTGTAATTAGTTATAATGTTTATCTGTGCTGAGATTCCTCAGAATACTTTTCACAATTTCAGCGTGTGAGGTTCATGATTGGTGAGCAAAGTCGGGTAGCAACTAGTTACATTTACCTAAAATTACTTTTAGGACTTTATTGATTGCCCTCTATGTTTTAGTTTTACTAGAGTAACTTTATCATGACATATTGCCACTCTTAGTTGTGTAAAGTTTCTGGATCCTCTACCCACTGTGAGTAGAGTGGGTAGAGTTTGGTTAAAAAACTCTACCCAGTTTGGTTTAATCAACAGTTTTTCACCAAACGCAGACACACACACCTGTAGGTTTTGTTACGGTTTTATAAGTTTTACAGTATATTGAAAGAAATTGATTTGGAGAACTGTTATTTTGTAATCATGTTATTTATCTGAATTATTTTCATTTTGGTCTTTAAAATACCAACATTTCCAAATATCTTCTTATTTTCCATGAATATCTTTGTCATTCCATTAAAACTCACCCTTGTTTTAAAAGTCTGGCTGCTTCAGTGAAGATGACCTGGAGTGGTTCTATTTCAACTGTATTTAGTTATTTCTTCTTTTATCGTTTTCAGTCTTTTTAATGCGTAGAAGAAAAACACCTGCTGCCCTTTGTGTCTATTGGGCTCAGCACTGCCCCCTATCAGCGTGGCACGGTACTTTCCGCCTCAACCTGCCTATTTATGACCGGTCAGAAAGATGAAATACGTCAAACACTTTATTAGATATATATTAGACTGTGGAATATCAGCTCTCAGCACGTGTGTAATCAAACGTGCTTAGGTGGACACTGATAGTTAAAAATTAGTTGAGCTAACCCCAACGCATTAGCTGCTAATTCTAAAACACTACACCAACACAGTGTTTATCGGAAGCTTTTGGTAATACTAACTCCATCTTAGATTATTTATGTTCCCTTGAAAGACTCCAACCCTGAGCACTAATTTAATTTTGACATAACTTACATGTTCTTTCATGCTCTTCGATATTGTATTAATCTTATGTTGTTCTCTATTGTATTTGTGTTTCATTCTGGTTCTGTTATTTTTTGTTTGAAATAAAATTATTGGGGGGAAAAAAGAGAGAATGGGACTTCAGAGCCTAAACAGTCTTCAGCCACTTCAAAATAAAAGCATAAAAATAAAATTACGTGTAACTAATGGAAGAATTCTTAACATTTTGCAACCAAAGGTTCAACACAGATGTTGAACTTTATCCAACTGAAAGTTCACACAAAACATCCAATCTAATTCAACATCTAGTTTAGCACTTTAGGATTTATCTGGAAGAAGTCATTTAGTCAGAAGTCATTTAGGAGAAGCTGCGGGACATTAAACCATATATAATATCAGTGTAGAAATATGCTTATATTTGATCCTGTTTGTATAATCCTACAATAAATTGAAGCTTGTAAACCAAGTTCTAGCTTTTAAAAGCCAGTGTGGTTGAATGTAAAGGACTTACAGGAATAAAACATCCAACTGCAGTAAAGAAAACATAAACAAGTTTGACTTTGAACTTAAAAATAATTGTATATCATATTGTATAATCATATTGTATTAGATATATACAATATATATACAATATTTAAAGGATTATTTTATATCCTTTACAGTATTATTGTTGCATCCGGGTCTATTGATCAGGTGTGAAATCATTTATTGCTGTGAGATGATGCACAATATTCTCAGTAAACCCATCAGAAACACATAATAATAAACATTTACAGCTTAAACAGCTGTGTGTAAAATAAAATGTCTGTCCTGACTGAGATAAATAGTCTCTAATACCAGCCAGAGGCTCTTATAGTCAGGTAATTAGATGGTTTAGTGTGAATAATGTACTGTAATGTGGCTGGGTCATTAAATGCAAGGTGTTACCGCAGCACCCCCTTGAGGGCAGAAGAATATAACAGCAACTTTGTGAAGCCAGGCTGGAGAAACAGACGCAGATTAAACTTCTCTCTCCTCTGCAGGTACCTGAAGCCTGACGAGAACAAAAAGTCGAAGCACAAGACGGCCGTGAAGAAGAAGACCCTCAATCCTGAGTTCAACGAGGTAAAAACCACAACTTCCCCTAAAAATGCTGCAGTTGGGTTTCATTTATCTCTGTTTTTAGGTTTTCAATTTAAAATAAAGGGGATTTTGTAACCCATAAGCCAAATCAGAAAAGAGGCACATTCTGATGATGTTGTTCATGTTTTCCTATTTCTTTTCTTCATCATCGTTTCGGTAAGAAAAACAGAACAATTTATAATTCTGAAACCTCGTCTTCCTAAATATTTTTATTAAAGCCAGTGAAACAGATTACAACAAGTGTTCAATTCTTTTTGAACATATGCACACTTAATATCCACAATCATAAATATTTTGAGCCTTAGAAGTTCTGGTTTAGCAGGATATGAAAGGGAACATATTCAGCAAAATTTAGACTTTGCATATTTGCATATTTCCATTTGGGTCTCAACTGTTTCTGAAAACAGTCTAAGTGCTTAAGAAACACCCAGCCAAAAATGTATGTTTTTGGTGTCTGAAAAATGAGGCGTTTTGAAAACCTCTGGAATCTAATGTCACAGATCAGTAGGCCCTGGTCATTGCCTAGCTCAATTCCCAGCAACCCCAATGGAGTTCTGCCCGTTACCTAGCAACCCAAGTGGAGTTCCACCATATTTGGTCAGCTGGTTTTACTGCAGTATGCGCTGTACAATGGCAGCTGGAAAAGATCAATGTTTTGTTCACTTACCGTCCAGAAATCACTTGCTGCATTCTTGTTAGTTGTGCAGGAGGCTCTAGTAATGCTTTTCAAAGGTGTATGGTTGTATAATTGCATGTCTCTTTGCAGCCATTTTCACATTTGAGTGTAAATGTTGAGTTGGGGGATGTGGCCAGCAGCACATTATTTGGATTTAAAGTGACAGAGGCAGTAAGACTGAAATCTCAATATCTAAGAATTATTTTATGAAACAAATGTAAAGAACATGTTGTTTTATAGGCCATGGACCTATCCTAACATGTTCACGGAAGCACAATAGGTCATTTTTGAAGATGTTTTCATGTTTTTCTATTTCCTCTGGATGTCAGGGTGTTTCAGTTTGGATGTATCCAGCCGTATAGAAATGGTCAAGCCTTCCTGGAACCCAGCAGCTTGACATTTTCTCTGACATTTTTGTTGCCTGTATTCCTGCTTCATCTCTCGGCCTTTCCGTCAGAGTCCAGCATCCTCCCCTACGTCAGGGCAATGATTAAGGTTGAGCAGAAACCTTAATGTGAACTCCAGCATGTTATTTTGTTGTTATGTAATGTTTGGGCCAATTGACCATACCAAAATAATTACAGGCGACCTGCTACTGGTCATTTGAAGACTGATTTGCAAAGATTTACCTAAATAAATTGGATGAAACTGTCTTTGTGATATTCTAGAGCCTTTTCAAGAACAAATTATTTTTAGTTCAGTGTTATTCCCTGAACACAGTCAGATACAGGGCTGGAGATAAGTAAAAACTTAAAGAAACTGTCTGTACACATTAGGTAAGTCTAAGCTAACGTCTGTTGTTTTTCTTGCTTGGTTCCCTGCAGGAGTTCTGTTATGACATAAAATATGCAGACCTCACTAAGAAGACTCTGGAGGTCACAGTGTGGGACTATGACATAGGAAAATCAAACGATTTCATCGGTGAGTCTGAATCCATCAGCTCCAATTCCTGCTGTAGAAGACCAGGTTTAATAGGTGTGTTGGTGTCCAGCAGCACATCGTAGCTGCTGTCCAGCCAAGAGTCCATCTGTTCAGTTTCATTTCAACGTCTCCACAGATAAACAAACTTTATCACCTTTAAATATAAACCTTTATAGACTTCCAGTGGTGGGATCCACTGACTAAGAAGTTAGCTGAATTAAGCCTAAAGCACTAATCATAAACACTAGCTCTGCTATCGCTAAATGCTACACAAACATGGCAGTTAGCATAATAAAATAATGCTAAAACACTAACTTCAATTTAAATTATATTTGCCATGGAAACATTACAACACTTTATCTCCAATTTAATTTTGACATAATGTATTTGTTCTGTAATAATATATGTTTGAAATTATGTTATTGAGAATAAAAGAGACAGAAAGAAGATGAAGAGAGGAAACAGAACTGTAGGCAGATTTCACACACTTCAAAATAAGATCATGAATATAAACGTTTAACAGTAACTACTTGATGAATTCTTAAGTCGATAACTAAAGCTTCAACACAAATGTCAAATTTTATTCAACAAAGACCCCACTAGTCCTTTACAATTTATCCAGGAAACCTAATTAATTGAAAGCTAAATGCGCTAAATATTTTTCAAAGTTAGCAAAAATGCCCACACCTATTGAAAAGTTACTTGTAAGTTAGTTTTGTCTTATTTCAAGTGTACAAGATATTTGCATTAGGAATACTGAGTAACAGTTTGTATTTTTGCAGCACGTGCTGCATTATTATATTTAATATATATTTATTTATAAAGGCAAGAATAATAAGTCCACAGAGATAGTTTGAAAGTTTCTTCTTCATCCATCCTGTGTGTGCGTCATCTTCTAGGTGGCGTGTCTCTGGGCATCAACGCGAACGGAGAGAGGCTCAAGCATTGGTTCGACTGCCTCAAAAACAAGGACAAAAAAATCGAACGCTGGCACACACTGACCAATGAGTTACCCGGCTCAATGAATGACTGAAGGCCTGCACCCGATCCCACCCCTCCGCCTGCATTTCCTCAGCTCTTCTCCGTTTTTCTCACGTCAGACATCCGACTCTACTCTTTGGGAAAACATTTTCCTGTCAGCAGGGCTCAAATTATACTTTCCACATCTCCTGCATTTAAAAACACAACTTGCACGGCTGCTGATATATTCTCGTTTCCCGAGATATTGAGTCAACACGGAGAATGATGGCGGGGTTTGTGCTGTTGACTCGTAAGCTCTTCAGCTTTCTTGCATGATCAGTGAAGATACAAGAAGCAAATGCTCTCTGTTTGATGAGGCATTTTACAGCAGCTGAATAAATTTCCCCAAACAAAAAGCAGGAGAGAAACAAAACATGTGAAATAAAGCAGAAATGTAGACGGGAGCGTGACTGAAAAACTAAGAGTAGCAAGTATTTCCTAATGTGCATCGTATCAAACTAACATTTGCTTCTTTCTCACGTTTGGTGTTGTAAAGACGAACCTGTGTGGGAAGATGTTGCTGTTTAATATTATTGATTTAAGGTTTTACAAAACAGACTGAGCAGTGGTAGTAGTGTCATTTGAACATTAACGATCCAATCTGACAGAATATTTAGGGTCAAAATATGGAAATGAGATGGAAATAATTGATAAATACTTTGGTTGACTAAAACCTCTGGCAGAAAATTAACATCCTCTCCTTGACATGACATGAAAAATTCCTAATCTGTAGCTGCGTTTCCATTACGCATATGCACAACACTTTACAGATATTTTCAGAAATTTATTTATTTTTTACAATTATTTAGCAAATGTATCTTTGGAATTACAATTTGTGACAACCTGCTAGGATTTTGCAATGAATCTTCAACCCAATTATTTGTCTACAGAGCTGATAAATTTTGAAATAATCCAATTGTCCAAGTGAGAAAAGAATTCATCACTCTATTTTGAATCACTTCATATATGGTGGTCTTGATTGATTTACCTACAAACCTGCCTCCAAATGGCTTCATTGTGTCAGAAAAGTGGTGAAATCTGCCCTTTAAGATTAAGGATAAAAAACACAGAGACGTCTAAGATCTATTGAGACACACAGGAGTTTAAACATTTCCTATCACCGGGCTCAGAAAACAACAAAAAGCATCCTGAAGCTGTGGTTTGCTGTGCTGAGAGGCTCTAATCAGCAGCAAAGTGACATTCAGTGGTGACCTGGCTGGTGAAAATCACTTGTCGAACTCTCGATGCCGCCTGATTGGACAGCTCCAAATGTAGTTACAGTGTAGTGTTTACACTGTTGAAAATGGTTTTCTGCAACAGTTTGGAAAGGTGACAGAGTTTCTGTACATTTTTAAATTAGTCCTTAGAAACTCAAAAAAATACACCCAGATTTTTAGGTTTAAACTATTTCACGTTTCATTTCTTCCTTCCACCATTTATTTCCAGTTTTTTTTTTCTGGTGCCATTGATGTAGTTCTGATTAAACTACAAGTCCTATGATGCAGGGAAGCATAAGACATTCATTGACAACTGGTCTATAATGTATTTAGACGTTTTAAATATCAAAATATTCTTGATAAATATTCACTATCAGCTCCTCTGCTATGGGAGTGCATCCATTTATTGTATCTTTGCAATGTAAGTAATTCCCTGTGAGGTTTATTTATTTTATTGCTAGAAGCAATACAATAAAAGTGTGAAAAAGAAATCACGAAACACTAATTTTTATCTAAAAATACCATGTGCTGAACACTAAGCCTGACAAAATAAGCAATCAATTAATGACATGATAAATTCAAATTAGCTCAATTATGATAATTAATAGTTTTGAAGGACAATTTTGTTTACAGAGACACCACAATCCATTTTATTTGTTTTTTGTTGTGTTTTATTTTGGATATTTGAAATATCTTCCAGTTCCAGTGTTAAGTGTTTACAAAATTTAAGTTGATTAATATTTGAGAGGCCAAACTTGTGTTTTAATGCCATTATTAAAGATCATTATTAAGGAGATAAATGATACAGAAGTTATAGAATAATTACTGGGACAATTTATTATCTAGCAAAACCTATTTTCATGACAGCCCTACAGGACACATTGTCTGCTGTTTGTAGCAACAAAGCTGCAAAGAGCAGACAAGGCCGAGTCCGGGGAACTTGGAATGTTACATAGGGATGTGAAAACTCACTCACATATTTTTCAGAATTTATTTAGGTAAGAAATGGAAATTATTTAAGCCTGCAGAAACCCTGAGTGAACCCTGACATAAAAAAAAAATACAAAAAAGTATTATCAACACTCAAAGCATGCATTGTTTACAGTGATCTGTTTATGCAAAGACAAAAACAGTTTATGCAGAATTTGCAAAACGATTGATGGGAAGAGTTTTTAACACACCTACAGCCTGTGTTTGATCTCACATGTATCAGACAGAATGTACGTCTATGCTGTAACAACACTAAATCCTACCAAGTATTTTTGCTTAGTTTCTAATACAATTTTGCTAGTACACTTGAATTAACAAAAAATGAACTTCCAAGTAACTTTGCAGTAAGTTACAGAGCTTGTTTTAAAGTTACAGTATGTAACTTTAAAAAAGTTGGGTTTTTTTACATATTTGTTAAAATTATTATATTGCAACACTATGACAGAAGAGATCATCTGAAAAAAAATCGACCTTCTCTCAGTGATTCAGTTCTAAGTGCAGAAATACACCACTCAGTCAGAAACAACCAGTTAGAGCCAGGAGGAGGGTTTTAGCGCTGTCAATCACTCTCGTCTTTACCCTTCTACTTTGCTGCCTGGTACGCTATAGCTAGTTCACCACAACATAACCTGCCACAAATTCAAAAACTACTTGGCCTAGCCGCCTGTTTATCCACCATTTGCACTTCGAGCAGCATACACTAGGTTGATTGACAGTTCTAACACCCTCCTCACAGCTCTGTTTGGATGTTTTTCACCAGGAGCGGTGCATTTTCAAAGGTGCACAGGCTCCACTGGCAGATTGTTTATATCAAGACATTTTATATGTGAAATTATTTGCCAGAGGCGCTAGTACCTTTTCATCAATATTAAGGTATTATGTACTTAAAGCAAGCTCCTTTATCTTGCTGAAAAGTTACTTGTAAGTTAATTTCATCTTATTTTCAGTATGTTACGATGTTTGTACAAGAAACTAGAGCAAAATAGTTGGCAAGATTTGTGTTTTTTCAGTGCATAGCCCTTGTGCTTAGAGATGTTCATTTTGTGTTTACCGACCTGCTCCTATGTTTGAACAGAACTTAAATAATTCAGTTTTTAATTATCTTATGTGGAGGACTCAGTAGTTTGGGATGCATGTCATGTGTTTGTGATTTTTACCACTCTGAATGCGACCTTTTCTGCATGGCCACACACTCACCACACCACACGTCTTGTAAATTTCCACTGCACGCTCGCTGTAAAACAGACTGGGAAAACCAAACCAAACAAAAAAAAAAGAAACAGTTCAACGGTCAGAATTCCTGTCAGACTCGTCATTTAGCTAACAGCTTCTTGTCCCTAAAAGTGATCGACTCTGTTTGTTTTTCAGGAGCGTGTCGATGCCGTCGGCGCGGCTGACGGTTTTAGCAATCGCATCATTTTATCTCACTGATTACAGCCGGTCGATAGCTATGAGCAGCACTGCTGTCCCTTTGTTTAATGATCCAACCACGGCTCTGTTGTTACTGTTTGAATTATTAGATCCCATCCATTTACTTTGATTTTTTTCCCCTTATATCACCTTCATAGCAGCTGGGGACTAACATCTTTAATTCATCCCATCAGGCGTCACGCCTCTGTTTTCCCTAAGTGTTAACAGCTTTTCCAGCTGCATTGATTTATGGCCATGAAACCTTGTTGGCATCTCAATATTCTCCTTGACACGGTGATCCCTCTTGCTCTCTGGTGAATACGTAATGAATACAACCAACACGTGGTTTTGGTTTTGTAACCTGTCTGCCTTTGTGTGCAAGCTCAATATTATGAAACAAACGGAAAAAAAAAAAAGATCTTAAATGCATGCGTATGTTCATGGTTTTGTCATGAGATGACTTTGCCTAATGTTTGATACTGTTTTCTGTATAAACAAAGAAAATATTTGACTGTGGATGCTCTAAAATTACGCTAAGAGTCGGTTTTCTTCTGGACAACATTTTGTACCTTGGAACACTATCGCATTGCCTGTTTGGCTGCTGTATTGACTATTTGAACGCGTGACTTGATGTGAATTAAAATCCCTCCTTTTGTTTGTTGTTCTATTTCCTTTTTAATACTCAGGCACTTGTTTGAATTTTTTCTGGTTTGTTGAATGTATGAATATAAATGCATTGTATCAAATTATATTTTAGTCCTTTGCCAGACGGAAAGCATTTTGTCTTTTCTTGTTTCTGTTGACAGTGTGGTTCTGGAGTTCGTCCATTTCCGTTTGTTCTGCTATCATTTTAATTAGAGGTCAGCAAAGGTCAGCCAAGTTGATTTCTTGTAAAACAAATTTTGTCAGCACAAATGTAGCACAATTGATTGACTCCATATTTTAGTTGATTTTCTAAATGTGGACAGGGTGGTTGGTCATTTAAAACAAACAAATGTTTGTTGCACAAACCAGCACAATAGGGCAATTAGTTTGTCATTAAAAAAAAGTAAATTACCTGATTTAAAAAAAAATCTTGATTATAATAGTACACACAAAAAACTGCAATTTGTTGCACAAACATAGATTTCCATCGTATGTTGATTTTGATAGTTTGATTTTCTTAATATGGCTGGTTGATGACCTTTGGAAACATTTATTATAATCTTTACAATGAAAGCGGTACAGACAAAGATTTCTACTGCACAAATGTTTGACACAAATTAAATTTCTGGTTAACTTCAGTGAAGTTACTTCACTTGGGTAAACAGCGGTAAAGATTTATAAATGGTGAAGGAAAAAAGGCAGTAGTGAGCAGGCCAGGCCAGTCGGTGGCTATTTGGAGAGAGAGCAAGAGCATCGTTTCAAGAAAGCCACGGCAAATATGAAACCGGCGTTTTGAAAGTTGTTTGCTGTTGCCAGCTTAGCGAGTTTATCACTACACATGGCGGCCTTGTTATTTATTTATTTATTTATTTATTTATTTATTTATTTATTTATTTATTTATTTGCAAAGGTACTAGGAAAACCAAGCGACTTCTTTTTGTGTTAATGGAGACTTTGGCAACAGCACGAAACGTTCTGCTGTAATTGTCCTTCCCGACTGAGAAGCAAGTTCTGACTGGTCCACAGTAAGTACAAACATAAATACTTAAATACACTTTTAGTTTTCCCTTAAAAGTTTGTTTATTTATGTTTTGCAAAGTCCCTGAGTGTGAGTGCTAATCTTTTTGATGTTTTCATGGTTCTCTATGTTAGCATTACGCTCCAAAATCGCTGAAGTTAGTATATGGTTAGCTTCTGTTTTGCCCTGTTTAAACGGAATTTTATGTGTTCATCTGATGAATGTGAAACCTCAAATAATTGGGAACCTTGGTGTTGAACTAACCATGGCTGCAAACTTCTCCAATGTACACCTAAATGGAGGAACAATATATTCTTTCACATTTTGAGAATAGCAAACACATTTTTTCCACTCTTACAAAAGTAAAAATAAATTGCAAGGGACAACTCAAATGCTGAGAAATATCCCAGAAATCTTCTAGAAAAGAATGTAATTTGAATTTGAAAAGTCAAAAGACTTGTCAAAAAATCTGAAATTTTGAGAATTACATTTTCTAGAAAAACAAAGAAATGTCTGTGCTCCCTTGGAAATTTGAGTTTAAAAAGTCAAAAAAATGTTTGGAAACTTTTGATATTTCTGCTTTGTTTCCTAGAAAATTACTGAGTTTTTTGTTTTAGCATATTTTTGGATATTCAAACTCAGAAATGTTAGTTTTTTGTTTTTTTTTTTTTGTTTTTTTTTGTGTTTTTTTTTTTTATGAATTATGTTTATTAGGTATTTTTGAACGTTTATACAAAAACAAAAAAGAAAATAACATTAACAGGGCAATACTTATACAGCACAGATACAGAAAACAAGACAAAATCAAGAACGGAGGCATGTACATAAATTACAGCTTCATATGAGAAGCAACCAATTTATACATACACGTCATTCAGATTCACATTACTGGTTTTTAATTTTTGAAATTTTGAAGTATTCAAGAATACGTTCCCATCTTTTTTTGAAAGCATAAAATTTCCCCTTCATACAATATCTCAATCTTTCTAATACAATAACTTCAGAAAGCAAATTTTTCCATATCTGGATCGAAGGGGCATCAGAACCAACCCATTTAAGCATTATTGATTTTCTGGCCAACATCAATAGAAATTGCACAGTTTCTTTGTGAGTGTCCAGATGACTGGGTATGAACCCAAGGAGACACATGACTGGACTAGGGAGAAGTGTTTGTCCTATAGCAGAGCTAATTTCTCCACATACTGCTCGCCAGAATGCCTCTATAATTTTACACTCCCATAAACAGTGAATTCTAGTCCCTGTAATTGTTTTACATTTGGGACAATTTGGAGAACTTCCTGGTGTGTAGAAATGTTAGTTTTTTTATAGAAATATTCTGAAATTAATCTCAAATTTTAATATTTTCCAGCAAATGTTTAACATTTCAAGCTCAGAAAATTGTCCAATATTAATTTCTGAATTTTCTCATGGAAATGTACTCTTTTTTTGTTTGTTTTTTTCTATTTGCAATGGCCTTAATATATTGTCTTGAAACCGCCTTTAAGCAAAAAATCTTTTTCCAAGAAGTGCAGTACATATGGAAAAAGAGCAGCTCACAAAATATTTTTGATTTTATGAGATAAAACCTCCAAAAGGAATTAAATAAATCACTGAAGGAAAATAAAGAGAATTCAGGTGATTCGTAGTTGTTTGGAGTTTCGTTTGCAATCAGTTTGAATGTTTTGTAGAAATGTGTTTGTAAGTTATTCCTTTAGACCAGGGGTCTCAAACTCCAGGCCTCGAGGGCCGCAGTCCTGCAACTTTTAGATGTGCCTCTGCTGCACCACACCTGAATAGAATAATTAAGGCTCTGGAAAACCTTAATTAATTTCACTGGAATGAAATTAAGCCATTTAATTCCAGTGTTTTGTACCTGTGGCACATCTAAAAACTGCAGGACTGCGGCCCTCGAGGACTGGAGTTTGAGACCCCTGGTTTAGACGAAGGTGTTTGATGTGCTTTAATTTCTGTGGTTCATCAGACTTCATGCAAATGGACCTTACCAAGCTCCACCCACAACTAACCTAGAAAATCTCACTTGGCTGCAAGTCTCACAAACAAATGGGTGTGCTGTAGTGGCAAAGGGATTAGCGCAACCCACATTTGGAGACCTTTAGTCCTCAATGCGGCCGTCGTGGGTTCGATTCCCGGACCCGGCCGACATTTGCAGCATGTCTCCCCTCCACACCTTCCCCCTTCCTGTCAGCCTACTGTCATATAAGGGACACTAGAGCCCCCAAATAGACCCCCTGGTGGGGAGGGGGGGGAAAAAGTCACAAACAAAGCCTCTCTGCGTTGATTCTATGTAAACATGGCGTCTTCCACTTTGACTGATTCTCTGCAGTGTATTTCTGACTTAATTAGTGCATCATTTCTACCAGATTTTCACAATATATCAGCTACTACAATGAAGTTCATGTCATCTTTTTGGATGAGATCAAGGTATTTGAGCCACGCGATGCCTCCAACATTGTGCATGTCACAGCAAAATGCTTTCGCTCGATGAGGAAAACGGCAGATCCACACACCCTCTACATCAATATAGCTGTGGACAAGATCACAGATGTCTATTCTTATTGCGAGGCTGGGTAAGTCGGGCATTCATCATTTTGTAGGTTACTTTTGAAATCAGTGGGTGGTTCCTGTGGTTTGTTGGCAAATGTTGGAGTGTGCCTAGGCCTGATGCACTGTACTTGGTGCTAGAGTGGCTAACACGAGTAACAGTTTAGTCCAAAACCTTTTCTGCTAAAATAAAAATCTTCAGTGTATGTCAGATACAGTACACGTTGCATATTGATCTGTTTAGCTAACGTTAGACTGTGTAGCAGACAGGCTTCAAGGTGTAGAAGTTGTATCAGTGCTGCCATTGTGCTGTAATTAGCTAACGGGAAGTGTTTGTTTGTGAGACGGCCACGCACGTTGTAGCCATGCTACTACGTAAAAGGGGCATCAGCCAATGAAAAGCGGCCCGTGTGGTAAGGTCCAAAGAGCACGCTAACAGCAGGCGGTTCCTGCAGCCTCGTGGATGTTGGTGTTGTGTGTTTGGACTGGAGACCAACAGGAGCTGCTTCACTGCTGCGCTCCGTGTTAATAACAGATCAGCTCATCACGCAAGGCTTTACCTGAAAATTAACAGCGCGAAGAAGCACAACAGAATCCCATTTTTCTAGAGGTTTTATCTCGTGTTGAGTTCCTTGTATAAAAGCAGAAACAAATAGAGTGCTGCTAATACTGCTGTGCACATTGTTGTGTTGAGGAGTCTGTCTTGTGTCCAACAAAAGTGATGAAGTTGCAAATTTCAGAAACATCTGCCATGTATTTGTTTTTTTTTTACATCAGCATTGCAGAAAAGACATCTTAATCTCATGTAAACTAACACAAAGAACACAGAACCTTCTTACAACCAAGAAGTGCTCAGTTCTACAACATTTTAATTTGTCTTGGCCAAAGAAAAACTCCACAAACCTTCAAATTGATATTATTCAGGTTTTAGTTTTGCAGACTAAAAAGTTTCAATTGTAGCTACAATATTATAAATCCTGGTTTCTGTTGGTATTATAATTTTAAACAAAACACAACAGTAAAAATAATACCATATAAAAATTTAACTTTGAGAAATATACAAACATTATTGCAGTTGAAAAGCCATCTCAGCCAAGCACAAAAACCTTTTGAAAAACATGTTTTTTCAAAATTGGCATGTTTCCATTACGCAAATTTATTTCTGTAATTCTATTTTGCGCAATTATATGGTGAATAGAAATGGAGTCATTGTTGTTCTAAATGAATATCTTGAGTGTTTCTGTGGTTTCTTGGTTTTTTCTCTCTTTCTACAGGTGTAAGAGTGGATTTTCTTTCCCTGTCTTTTACACCTCCGTGTCCATTTTATTTGAAATAATCCCAAAGCTATTTCTAATAATGGTATTACCACGAAATATTTTATACTCCCCTCATGAAAACAAATCTGTTGAGCTTGGCATTTCTATTGCTACTCTGACAGAAGATGTTATAAAATAAGCAAAAAACAAAACTAATGTTGAGACCGAAGTTTCTGACTGTCCACATTAGATAATTTTTTATTTTTTTTGCTGGAACATGAACTGAACTATAGAGAATGGCCATTTTTGTCACTGTCAGGAGACAGACTTTCAACATATTTCCACAGCATATAAAAGTTTGTGATTTATGTGTTTGAAAGCAACCAAAATTGAAGAAATTTGTGCTTTCATCTATCATCTAACAGATGGAAAATTTATAGGATGATGGAGCGAGTGCCTCTGGAGGTTCATCGGGTCCTGCAGCCAAACTCTCTGCAGGTAATGAAGGAGAAGAAAACATTACTGCCTGTCAGAAGAGTTATGCAGTAATAGAAACAAGGCAATAAAAACAAAACACAAATATAAGATTAATAGGTTCCCTTTTTGTCAGGTTTCATTGGTAATATGTCAGAAACGGTTCCCACATGTTAGTAACTGCTTTTACTCTGTCTTGTGATTTTTGCTTTATTAAAAAATATACCACTGGCAGTGAATATCATGTCACAATATGGAAGCCCTGAAACACGTGGCAGTTTGCTTTCCAATTGAGTTTAAGTGGTTCTCATTTCAGTTCAGGATATAATATCTTAATATCTTTGTTGATCTCATATGTCTATTTATTCAATAATCTAAAACCAAAAAACGTTTTTGAATTCAAAGTGTTGCCTATTTTTAATTACAGACCCTCCAATTAGCTCAATTAAGGATTTTAATCGAGTCCCACCACTAATGATTAACTAACTGCAAAGGAAAAGATTTAATTATTGAGTCTAATTTACCTATTAAATAATAAAGATGTGTAGTTTAAAAATGCGCTACTCTTGTTGGTTGTGCAGAAGGCTCCACGTCTGCTTTTCAAAGACGTAAGGCCCTAAAATCTTATTATGTACAAATGTTTTCAGGCAGATTTTGTATAGACCATAGAACTAACCTAACCTGGTCAGGGAAGCATAATAGGTCACATTGAATGTGACTGATATTACATTTTATTCATCTTTGGTGCATTTCAGATTATATTTGTAAATATCAGCTGTTAATGGAAACTCTTATAGCCTGGTTAGCAAGCGGGTCTCTGCCCACTCAAACATCAGAATCTTGTTTGCATAGATCTGTGTTTTGTTCTGTCGTGGTGGGCGGTTCCTCTAAGGCGAGGTCCGAGTTCTGCCAGAAGCTTGATTTTTCTCAGGATTTGATCTGAGTCACAAGGAAAAGATTACAGCTCAACTCGGTTCCCCTTTTACACAAACAGGAATGCTGGCTGAAATCAAGGCAAGCTGCAGAAAACCTGCAATCTGTCTGCACAACTTTCCCTCCTTTATTTTAATTACAATCCAAATGTCAAAGCCAGAGATTAATTTCATGTAATTCATGCCTGAAGCCTGCAGCTTGTGAAATCCTTCAGCAAAGGTTGAATATGTGAAGCACCTGATGTTTTTGTTTTTTTTAGAAAATATCTGATTCATTCCTCCAGGTGGACTCAGGGATTCATTACTCGCTTATGAGAGCAGCCTCAAAACAAACAAACATGTTAATTAGGAGCTACAGTCATGAGTCTTTGCACCATTAAAAACAGTTTTTTATTTCCTGCTAAAAGAGGAAATAAGACAAAACATCAACCTCTTACTAAAGAGGAGTATGTGTTTATTGCATTTATTAACATGTTTTGTTGTTTAATAATTATTTGAGAGGAACATGTAAGAAAACAAAAACAGAAATTCACTTTCAATTCAAGTCAAGTTGAAAACCTTTTTTGGGAAATAATTATCTAGCTGCCTGCTATCAGGTTGTGGTATAAAAAAATGCAATAAGGCAGGGGTGTCAAACTCCAGTCCTCAAGAGTCGGTGTCCTGCAACTTTTAGATGTGCTTCTGCTGCTCCACACCTGAATAGAATAATTAGGTCATTAAGGTTCTGGAGAACTGATCTACACAAGGAGGAGGTAATTAAACCATTTCATTCCAGGGTTTTGTACCTGTGGCACATCTAAAAACTGCAGGACAGCGGCCCCTGAGGACTGGAGAGTGACACCTGTGCAATATTGAATCAATAAACTTAGTTATGTGTGATTTTCTAATTTAGTGGGAACTCTGTAATTACGAAGTTGTGGTGGTTTTTTGACATTGGTGGATTATTGCCAAAGTTTTGGAACATTTGTAATGAAATTGCTGTGACGTCCTAACAGCGTCTTTGGCTGCAGGTTAATGTTTTTTATTTTGCCGACTGTCTGACTGTGTAACCATTCAGGCCATATTTGTGTCTTGGAGCCCAAATGATTTCCAATGATCTTGTGGAGTCTTTCCTCTGTAATCTGTCTCTTCCCTCTCTTCTAACCCGTCTGTGCCGTTGGCATCGTTTGTCTGTCCGCTGGGGCCCACAGAGCTGCTCAGAAGTGATGCATGAAACACTTGGGGCTTTTTTAGACTTGACCGTCACATCTCATCTGATGCAACCTTGGCTGGCGAGCAAACAATCTGGATTTTTATTTGTCCTCCATTCTGTGGCAGCCTTCTGGTAGATTTGTCTTTTGGCATTGATGTTTCAAAGTTAAGGAGGTGTTTATGCTCATTGCCACTTCTTTAAAACTGTGAGCTTTGAATTCTCATTTATTCCACTGTTTAATGCAGTCTGAGTGAACAAAGACAACATTAAAACTGCAGTATAACTTTTATTTTTTTTTTAACACATTTGTTAAATTATCCTTATGTTATGACAGTATGTTATGAGATAGTCTGAAGAAATGCAACGCTCCTGGTCAGAAACAACCAATCAGAGCCAGAAGGAGGATCTTAGTGCTGTCAATCATGCTCGTGTGTGTGTGTGCTGCTAAATGTGTTAATGGTGGAGAAACAACTAACAGTTGCAAGAAAACTTTTTGCACCATCAGTGGTTAACATGCTAACTATCCCATCAATCATGACGGACTCTGATGTGGTGAACTGGGGGGAGTGTGAGCAGTGTGTATGCAAGCTTGATTGGCAGCGCTAAGATCCTCCTCTTGGCTCAGATTGTTTTTCTGACCAATAAGTGTATTTCTGTAGTTGGCACTGGGAGCACCAGGAGTTGTCTGATTTAAACATTAAGAAAATAGTACTAAAACCTGGAGAGACATTTTTGAAAATATTGAACACTTGATAAAGAGATAGATGGCTTTATCTACAACATAAAAGATATGAACAAAAACAGTTTATTTTAATAGACAAAAATAACTGAATGAATCCAGCTAAATAAATTACAAAAGCTAGAAATAGCAAATCATCATAAAACAAACATTATTTATATTACAGAAGAGGACAAGGGCCACTAAAAAACAAACAAAAAGTAGAGTTCTGACTTTTCTCTCAGAATTCAGAGAAAAATACCCATTTTTAAAAAAAAAATTTTCTTTGTCTCTAATCAGTTTCCATAATATATGTGTCTATCCAGTGCATACAGATACATTTACATGCACTGTATGATTTAATCTTTTTTCTAAGGGAGCATGAAGAGGGAAACAGCTTTGTGCTCCTGAGATCGGCCCATATGAAAACCAGAGACGCTCATTCATCAACTGGTACTGTGAATATTCTCACCCCTGCAGTGTTTAATTATTAATGTTATGGTTTATGTTGCAAGGACAGCTGTGGCTTCGAACGTGAAACAGAATCAAAGGAAACTTTTCACAGCCTTCATTCAGGTAGACAAGAGTTATTTATTTTGAAATATATGAACCTGCGCCTTCATCATGTATTTTTAGAAGCTATGCAGACTGTCATCTCCTCAGACTGTGGAAAGTAATATGAATTATTATCTCCTGAAAAGTCTGCAGGCTTAGTGCAGGTTTAAAACAGAGTCTTGGGGTATGGAGAGTGTGTGCTGTGATCCCTGGAACCGGTGCGATTCATCAAACTGTAACAGACTACAAAAGACAATGAGTTCTTGCCGAACCGGGGGCAGCCAGAATGTCAAGGAACGAGCTTTGTGATCAATTTGCAGAGAGTTAATAAAAGGAAATGGAAAGGACGACAAGTGGAGGGTAACATTTGGTCTGCTGAACTCCATCTGTCTGCACCCAGGGAATGGATGTGTGTTAAAACTAAACCCAACTGAGAAAACTGAAGACAACTTTCAGATCAATGCGGTTTTTCCATTAAATAGGAAATGCAATCAAAATCCCATGTAAATAAGTTTGTTGATGTGATATGTCATTAAAAAATATGCCCCGCCATCATCCTCCAACTGCCTCCTGTTGTCTTCGTCGTGGTCTGCGCCAGTGAAAACATCCAGTTGTTGATCATGTAACTCGTGATGGGAAAAAGTGTTGAGTGAAACAATTTTGATACGGCCAAAAAAGATTATCTTCCCCTAATGCCAAAACATTTTATCAAGAATCAAGAGTTTTTCAAAATTGGTGTATTTATTTTCGAAGTGGTAAGTTAAATGGTCAACAGAAACACAGCTAAGGTTGACATTATCAATTCATCCATTTGTTATTTTTCTGGGCCATCCATCCAGTTTCTCTCCGGTGAGAATGAGGCACTCTGCAGGTCCTTCCATTTATACTCGAAATGCTTTAAAAAAGAACATTCTAGCAAAAATGACAATGAAAATTGTGAGAAATAAATCCAGGGAAGAAAATGTGGAAGATTTTCAGCGACAGATTTGCAGTGGATTAAAATCTAGAACAAGTAAAACTAAAAACCAGGAAAAAGGATCACGTCACCCTGGTCCTAAAATCCTTCCACTGGCCCCCTGTAGGTCAGAGAATAGACTTTAAAATTCAGTTAGTTTATAAATTATGTATAAATCTTTAATGCACCACAATACATTAAAACTCTGCTGATGTATCATCTTTCAGTGTTCTGGTTCTGGTCTGATCTGCACCCCAGAACCAAAAATTGAGAAGCAGCATTTAGTTTTTATCTGGTACAAACTTCCATAAGATTGCAAAACAGCTGAAACACTGAGTTCCTTGCAATCAAGTCTAGAACAATAAACTCATGAAGAAAAATGGATTCTACTCTGGAATAAAACTTTTTATTACTTCTCCTTATTTTGCCACTGCAGTCTTATATTCCTTTGATTTTTGTATGTTTATATCATGTAAAGCACTCTGAACTGCCTTATCGCTGCAAATAAACTTAATTAAATGTTGGCAGGTTTGTAGATGTGAGCTTTAATAACTGATTTTGGCTGTTTAATTTTGTAGTTAATATTCAGTTTTAATAACCAGATATTTTTTATTTGTACCAGGTATTTATTACAAGCTTATTTAAGGGATTTTAAACATGCATCTTGATTCAATAGATTATTTATTGAATTGACAGTTTTCTAATTCAAATATTCTCTCCAGACGTAAAGTTCTGAATATTCTTTCAATCAAATTAAGCTGTACTGTTGTAACCAATCATACAATTTGACTGCAGTATCCACTGAGATGGTTTCAGACAAACTATTGCAGAATTGAACACAGATGTACGTGAAAATATCAAAATTTGCACAGAAGCAAAAAGATAGAACATTTTAAGGATTCATTTATACAGTTTGTCAGCAAAAAAAAGGTTGAATTGGGGTTTGGTTACTCTTTAAAGTTTGTTACAATAAACAGTGGACTAGCCAACTGTGATTTACCTACGTTGATATTTGCCTTTTAATATCTTTATTTCTACACACAATCACTGAATATTTCTGAATATTGAGCACATATAAAACTCATAAATGAATGCTTGCTGATTACTTCAGCCTATTAATATTTGAAATGTTTCTCTAGAAGTTGTAAATATTTACTTTTTATCCTCTCATCTGCTTTCAAGCATCTGAAAGTCGGCAGCAAAAGAGCTGCTTGTCACCAACAGTTTATTTTTCCTCCTCATGTTAACAAACGAACACTGTGGACCGAATTATCTCCCTGTCGTGATGGCGCTGCTCCCGCTCTTGTTTGTCTAATGATTAGCTTGTTGTTTGCTGTTACGACTAATTGTTCTTTCCAATTAGAGCCCTGGCGGGGAAGGCTGTGAGCTAAAAGAAAATAAACATAATTCTTCCTGAAAGAAAGACAGGAGAATTTACTTGTTGGGAGGTTGCTTCAACAAAAGTTGAGAGGATTAAATGATTAAGAGAAACACTTGTTTTAAAACTGACACTTAAAGCAGAAACCAGAGATGCTTCAATTGGTCTCAAGGAATTTGAGAAAAAGGATTTAGAAATGACTGCAGCATCCATCACTACGCCTCTCCATCCACCGTGATTAAAATTTGCATAGATGCATTTTTTAGTCTGACATAGCATGTCCTCCCAGCTGCAGATCCAACAGTTCACTTCAGTTTATTTCAAAGTGCTAATTCACAGCAAAACTCAAAGTACTTTACATGACAAATTAGTTTATATATATTTCAATATATTGCCTCTGTGTGATTTTGGCCATTTTAGGTGGGGAAATGTAAAATGGATTCACTTTCTATTATTTATTGACATTAATTGAAGTGCTCAAGTCCAAGGATGTCAGAAAAGCATACACAGGTAGTGTGCACTTTTTTGTTTCTACATTCATTTGAATAATTAAGTGTGTACAGCGCAATCATAAAGACAAATTTAAATTAAATCAGATCATCCCAATTTGATCCAGGTTATAATGTAGTGCAGACAAATTTTATTGATCAATTATTGGATCAGTTATTAGTAGAAAGGAAGAACTCTCTTTTAAGACCCAACTTTGAATGAGCACAGAAAACCCTAAAAACTCCAGGAGTTCAGGAGTTTTGGGTGCCTAGGGTGTAGAAATGTCAAATAGCTATAGAAAGACATTTTACATGGAAAAAATGACAGATCTGATGTTAGACAATGTGTTTTATTTACAGCTAAACATTTTGAGCTGAAGTGTTTTGGTAATTTAAGTGCAAAAGCCTGGCTTAAATAAGACTTGGGGTTTGCAGCGACCAAATGGTGTAAATTGCAAACTTTGAGGCTTCAGTTATTGTTGATGAATTGTGTTATCTGCACTCTAATTCATTTCAGCTGATGGTTTGCTTCAGAGAAAAACATGCTGTCCACATCGCTTTGCATCAACATTTTCTCAAGTGTGATAAAACTGCTGCTTCCTAGTATTTTGACTTCAAAATCTTCAGAGGTATGAAGAAGTCTACTTTTATCCAACAAAAACACAAGCAGGAGAAGAGCTCTGCAAAATAATTTTCTCAAATCGATCCTGATTGTTAAGGACTCATCTGGCAACACTGAATCATCCTGATGCAATCCATGTGTGGAGGTGAGATGAGCTGAAAGTCAGAAAACAAGAGCTGCAACTTTCTCTCTCAACGTCTGACAGATGTTTTCCGTCCTTGTAGGGAGTTGCGGAATGAGGCCAGGTGTGTGAGCAGCAGGTAATCCTTTGAATCGTTTGCAGTCAGCAGGTATACATCCTGATAACAGATGCTGCTTCAATTTCTTTTTATGCTGACCAGTAAGTTATTTCCCGCTGCTTGGTTTTGTTCTGGATACACCCAGAAGGAAGTTATACTGATCTTAGTAAAGCTGCAAAAACAAAAGATTGATTGCAGAGGGTTTGGAGAGACCCGTTTTATGGTGTCATCGCTTTGAGAGACTGGATTATGATGTTTCATCTGCTTGGAGAGACCCTAACACACATGACCTTACAGGGGAAGTATTATGTAAACTCAACTTTTTTGAGCTTTACATAATAATGTTCCAAGCTTCCGCCGCACAGAGCTTCCCTTCCCCAAGACTCCCCACTCAACTCCTTCAGACTAGCCAGTAGCAATTGGCAAACACCTGGTGGAGTTTGCTGATTGTGCATCTGCACTCATAGGAGTTACTTCTCAGTGCAACGCTGGTTAAAAACGTTAAAGGCGCAATGGAGGAGCCACGTTGTGATGACTTCCTGAAGGCAGAGTTTCAGAAAGCAGGAGTTTTTAAAAAGCCAGAAGACCAATTTCAAGACGTTAAATTATGGAGTAAAATAAGGGAGCAGGTTTTTCAATTAGTTTGAATCGATTAACACGGAAGAAATGTTGCAATTGTGGTCACCAATTGAACTGAGTCTAACCAGAATATGAGGTGAGAAAACAATCTTAGAGTATTCAGTAAACCTAACTGTTATGTTTTTAGACGGTGGGAGGAAACTGTGGTTTAGATTGGTCAGTGCCATGAAGAGAGCCCACATATACACTGGGAGAACATGCAAACTTCATACAGATAGACCCCAGGACCTTGTGCTGCAAGGCAACAATACTGCCAAAAGAGCCATTGTGAAACCCCTCCCTGATCTTGGTTGATAAGGCAAAAATGACTCAAAAAATATTTCTGATAATGCATTGAGAGGTTTTACTGCCTCTCTGATTATAACACTGTTTTTCGGGGTTTACTCTACTTCTGCATAGGGATGGAGCCGGTGACATGTCAACTCCTAAATATGGCCAGCCAACTACAGGAGTGAGCACCTTAAAATCTAGAGAGGCCCCAAATTAAATTGTGCTTAGGGCCTCATACATCCTTGGACTCTTAATATAAATGCTTGTGTAATTATTAGTCTCTAACATTATCTTATCCCTTAGATTTAGCAGCCATTTTATGTCTGGATCATTTATTGGTTGAAGCTAACAGGCATAACGTTATGAAAATGGTGTTAAAACTTATACAAAAGTTCAAATTGTGAGGGATAATATCTGCTTCTTTCAGTATTAAGCATGAGATTGGCCAGTACCCAAGAAAACTACATTTCCCAGGGTGCTCCGGTCCAGCGCAGACCTGCCCCCCTTCGTTTGAATGGCAAGTTGTTTGTTTCACTCCGACCAGCTGCTAACTATTCCAGTCGGTGAGCAAACATGGGGAGCAGCGTACCTTAGCGCATAAAGCTACTGCAGAAATGCTAGAGTCCCTTCCGCTTTCAGAGGTTTTCTTCAAAATAAAAGTACACTAATAAAGAGAGTGGAATTACGCAGTTATCCACTCTCCATGTTACTAATGATTGTAATGAAGACACACTACAACAATAAGGACACCAGTTTATCTAATTGTCGTTTCCATTTTTGTTTTTTTATATACAATTTGTATACATCATTTGGTCTCGCACTTTGTACTTTATTTTGGTTCAGTTGCTATTGTTTACGTAGTTTAGATGTTCTTTCAAAAATAGGAATTTCTGTCATACAGTAAGAGAATGATGTCATCAGAGGCTTCTTCAGACTTACTTTAATACGGACCACTATAGGAGATCTTTCCTGCACACAACTATCACTATCTACAACAACTCCTTGATTAAATTTATATGTATACGTTACATTTAATATCCATAAAGAAGTTTTTTCTAATTAAATATTTTTGAGTTAGAATACAACATGGCTGCTGTGGATAGCATAAAGCTAAAAGTTACATAAACTAACTTGAAATTTTTACTTTTGATTGTTTCTAATTAAACCAAACATCAAGCTGTTTGACTTTTCCCCAACTTTCCGAGTTCAGATGGAAAGCACCATAAGAACTTTGACAATTGGGAAACAGTTGAACGTTGCATTTTCTAGCAGCAGTTGTTACTGGCTAGTTGGCTTACTGCCAACTTACTTTAAAAAAAATCATAGTCATTACGTTATTGTGTGATTACAGTAATACTGATATAGCTCCATTTGAATTTAAAAAGCTTTCTTGATTAAAAATTGTATTCTGTTCACTTTTGTATTTAAGTCCACGTCAACCAAGATGCTAACATTTGCATATATTTTGTTTGAGGCACTGACGAGAGGAATATATTTATTGTAAACTGAATAGTATATTTATTTACTACATAGTTAATCGGCTGACATAAGCCGATTAATGAGTAATGATTAATTTGACGTTTTATGACTGAAACTTGTTTCACTGTTGGGTAATTTGAACCGCTTTTATTTTGAAAAGCATCGAGCGGAAGAAGTGTGGTGTTCCGCTGTTGGTTTGACATTAGGTCCGGGTTTTACCTCAGCTTTCTTTATTCCACCCTACCTTCCCGTTTCTTTCCCTGTTTAATGCGCCCCAGCCTGCCGTATGTGTCTATTTATTTATTTATGCTTTCTGTCTCACAGTATTTAGTTGTTTTGTTTTAAGTTTTAGACGTTCCTCCAATGAGAAGGCGTAAAAGATGGAGCTTCATATTTTAGAGCACAGCTTGAAAGTGGCGAGTATAGAGAAAGAGGGGATCGAGATTTGCACCCATGGATTAATAAAACTCGCCTTCCTGGCCTCCAAAACAAGGTAGGCAACTTAAGAGTGGTGTTATCCGTGTAAAGCTGTTTTTATGTGTTTTATGTGCTTTTCCTGCTGCTGTTGTTAACCTAGCCAGCAAACACCGGGGGTTGCATGTTAAAGGGTGTTTATTGGAGCTGCAGCTCGCTCCTGGAGTTGTGTTAATGCTCCAAACATGCTGCTTTTAGGTGTTGTTGTCAGAGCAGCTCACAGTTTCAGGGCCTGTCCGGCTTGTGGAGGGTTAGTCCGAAGCTTTGTGGCTCGACGCCGGTGTTGGTGTTTATGTTGCTTTCTGGCTTCTGTCAGGGTAATTTTAGCCCGATCTGGCAAAGTTCTGCATGCAGATGAGGGCATTTTAAATGCGGAAACTTTTAATGTAGAAGACCCGGTCGTCATGGCCGTAAATGGCAGGAAGCGGGCCCTGGGTAAAAGCTTGTTTTGGTGCCCTACCATAGTTGCTACTAGTATACAAATAATGTTATGTTGGCTTTTTATATGTCCAAATAAAGCTCTAAATTCCTAATGCAACCCACCAATACCAAGTTATTAGAATCAAATTATGTAAGGTATGTATAGAAATAAAGGTGCAAGCATGAATGTCTTTCAGAATAATGTAACATGAGTTCATAAAAATCATAAGGAATAAAATATAGCTTAATGATTGGAAAATTTAATAATAATCAAAGAAATTGAATCACAAAATAAAAAATTAGTGCTTTAATTATATTTACCAGTGCAAAAGTGATGATTGTTCAAAAATAATTAATAAAAGAATAATAAGTTTGTCAATTGTAATTCCACAAACTGACTTTCTTCTTTCTTTAAAATGTTCTGTTTCATTCATTACTAAGCAAGTAAAATAAAAATAAAAAATCACTATAAATCTGACTATTTTGGTGAGCATGTCAAGATGCCTGGACGTCCCTGATTTATTGCATCAGTTTATACATCATATCTTTCTAACATTAACAAGCATTCTTGAGTAATGTTTTTAAAACTAAAATAAAATGCAATATTTTGGACATATTTTTCCTCATTTTTGAAAAAGAAGGCCAACTTGTATTTAATTATGAAAATTTCACTTTTGTGGTAATATGTCTTTCTAGCAGAATTAAGACTGTTTAAAGTCAGCTACTGATATTTATTATAATTCATTAATTATCATTTGTTGAACCTGACATGACATTATATAAGAACATTTTTAAAAATGGCCACCTTGTTATTTATTTATTCTGTTTGGATTTTCCCAGGTTTCAATGTAAACAAACCTCAGAAACATTGTGGCTAACTTGGATTTTAATCTGCGCTCTCACAGAATGTTGCAGAAAACTTTTCTAACACCCATTCATGAGCGTGATAGTAACGGTTTTTACTTCTGGTTCTGTTGTGGCTGGTGTCTTGTAATTACCTCTCTGCCCTTCTGTGTGGTGTCCCAGATAAAACTCGGTGCTGCTGTGATTAATCGCTGATCAAACACAATCCCTTAAGGTTAATCTTTACCTGACGGGAGCAAAACTGCCTGAAGTTGCATTGTAGCCACATGCTGTTGGTATTGATTACAGTTTGGGGACCAATAATATCTGAAGATTTATCTTTCTCAGCTGATCTAATCAATCGTTATCTCAAACTACTTATGCTAGGAACACTTTCCTAAGAGCAGTCTGTAAGATCAATCAACCAACCGATAAGACTTTATTCATAGAGCACTTTTTGTGCAATCAAATCGAAGGCAAAGAACCTTTGTAGAAGTTCAAGAAAAGAAAAACCAAGAGAAATAGTAAGTTAAAGGTGCAGTATGTAACTCCTATAAAAATGTTTTCTTTACATATTGTCAAAAAATTGTAAAAATATGGATCCTCTCCACCCTGAGCTATTATTTCTGTCTGAAGAAATGCACCACTCTCGACCAAAAACAACCAATCAGAGCCAGGAGGAGGGTCTTACCACTGTCAACCAGCCACATGTACCTGCTGCTAACTGTGCTAATGATAGATAAAAAACTTACTGTTACAGAAAAACCATTTATCTTCCATCATTGGCGGCTATGCTAACTAGCCTTAGCGTTCATGACTTGCTGTGCTAGTAGCAGCGTACCAGAGTGATGGAAGAGCAGCGGCACAAAGAAGTGATTGACAGCGCTAAGACCTGCCTCTTGGCTCTGATTGGTTGGTTCTAGATACCTCTGGAAGAAGGGAGGGGAGCTCAGGTTTTACAGATTGTCTCTCACATCAAACTGTTACAACATGGTGACAGTTTCAAAAACATGAAAAATAATATGTTTTTAATAAAAGTTATATACTGCAGCTTTAATAAGAGTTTGGAAATATTCATATTTGCTGACTTTCTTCTTTCTCCCATTGTTTAAATGTTGTCGTTCTTTTTTTTCCCCCCTTGTTTTACCTCCCTCGTATACTTTCTGTCGTCCTTCATGTCTCTTTTCTTGGCTCTTATCTTCCCTCATTGTGTCCAACTTTCTTTACTCCCGTCTTCATTGTGTTTCTTTTCATATCTACGTCCTTCATCCCTTCCTTGTGTCCAGTCTTCCTTTATTCTGTCCTTCTTTCCACTTTCATAGCAATATTCCCAATTAATCCACATAATTTAATCCCTCCTTTGTGTCCTATGCTTAATATACAAATACCTATTAAAGCAATGGGTTTATTGCTTGCTATCATCATGCAGTCAGGGTCAGATTTCTTGGTTTCTGATGTTTCAGACAGAAAGTAAGACTTGTTTTTGTGTTTTTTAAATTGACATTGATTCTCGTATCAAGTTACTCCAGTTAAACAGGGGAGGCTGCCTAAAATAAACTAGAAAAACAAACGTGATAAACTGTAAACAATGACCACTTGTTTTGCAGCTATGAGCACTCGATGCTCTCTGTAGGTCATCTTCCAATTTTAATTTCCACTACATTTGAAATGATAACCACGACTTTTTGGTGAGTTTTTTGAAAAGCGCAGTCTTTCCCCTTCATTTTTAGGGTTTTTCACATGATAAAGATACAAACGTCAGTGTATTTTATGTAATTGACCACAGGTGTCCAACTCCAGTCCTCTTGAGCTTCTTGCATGCAACTGAATGCATCCCTGCTCCAACACACCTGAACCAAATGAATGGCTCGTTACCTGATGAGGGAATTTGGCTAATATTACCTGCTAGCTTAACAATTAGCTTCACTTTTGAATGACCTTTTTCTGTGAGCTCACATCAAAAGTCCTCTTCCTGCAGAAGAACTACTTTAAAAACTTATTTTCTTTACATATGAGCATAAGTTAAATTTGCTTATTACAAGTGCTAATGTCTTAGCACTTGTAATAAGACAAAACTAGCAAGCTATAGGAGTGTGTTTTAAATTAAACCTATTATGCTTCCTTGAACAGGTTAGGATAGATCCATGGCCTATACAAAACATGTTGATTACATTTGTTGCACAAAATAATTCTGTTCATGAGATTTCACCTGCTAAGTTCTGCCTATTTTGAGCTCCTTGCGTTTGCTGGATGTAACTCAACAACAAAACAGTTTTCCAGCAGCCATTGTACAGCACATTCAGTAGTAAAACCAGATGACCAAGTGTACTGAAGCTCCGCCCAGGTTTCTATGTGACAGGCAGCGCCTGCTGATTTGTGATGTTACATCTGGAAGGTTTTTGAAACGGCACATTTTCCAGACATCAAAAAAACAGCTAGGTGTTTTTTATTTGTTTGTTTTTAAGCATTTGGGTTGGTTTTAGAAGCGGTGGAGACCCAAATGGAAGTATAAAAACATGCAAAATCAGAATTTTACATAATAGGTCTGCTTTAAGTAAATCATTTTTTAAATCTTGATTTTAAAGGAAATACTCTCCATGTGGATCTAGTACTTTTTTTTAATCAATATTAAGGAATTATTTACTTAAAACAAGCTCCTTTAAATTGCTGAAAAGTTACTTGTTATTGGTATTTGCACTAGAAACTAGACCAAAAATACTTGGTAAGATTTTGTTTTTGCTGTATGTAAGTTGAAAGATGAGACAAGAACATTTCTTGAAGAAAGTCAAGTTCCTCCCATATGAGACTTGATGTTCGGGGCCATTTTTTAAGTGATCGCATGCAGCTGGCAGCCATCCAGAAAGGATTACATAAGTTCATATAATTTGACTGCAGGGCCCAAGTTTTCATTGGTTCACACTGGATTTTTTTTGTTGTTTTTCCCCGTTGTTCCACTGAGGCACCAGTGTTGAAGTGGCTCCTCTTTGATGAGCCTCTTCAAGTGTTTTCTTTCATCTTTAGAGAACATACAGTCTGTTTTGGCAGATATTGATTTGAGTTCTTTTCAAATCTGTAGTTCAGAATTGAAAACCCAGTTCGTCTCTTTTTTTTTTTTTTTTTCTTTCCTTTTTTGAACCGATTCACAAAATGAAATCTAACAACATCACAGAAAAGTCTCTAAGTGCTGCTTTGTCAAAGGAACACAATGGGAGCTCGGCAGCAGGTGATTACAGAAAGAAAAAGAAAAGTGCTCTGTTTTTCTGCTGCTGTTTATAGCGTCTTATTTTATTCTTAAATAAGCTTCCACTCTATTCTGTGTTACCTGCTGCTCCTCCTGATGTAGGACTCCTCTTGGCCAAAACCTGAATAAATCTGAGCAGTTCTTCTTCCTCCCAAATAGATAAATGTAGTCATTTTTTGTTTCAAAAGTTTTGCAGTGTTGTCATGAAATATTTGCACAAACTTTGTGCAGCAAAATGACATCAAGAGAACAAGGACTTTATATTTTATTTTGGGGGATTGGGGGGTGCTATAAACTAGATTTTGACCTTTTTTTGGCTGAAATTATTGTGATGAATCAATTATTGAAATAACTAATTTACTAATTAATTATCAGAACTCAAAAAATGGCAATTTGTTGAAATAACAACATATTCAGAGCAGTAATTAAGCCTTAAAGACTTCTTTAGGACACTTGTTGCATTAAAAGTGTGATTTATTAAAATTTTTTAAATTGCTGCGGGGCAACAGATTGGCTACATATCTTATTGAGTTTAATGAAATTTATTGATGTTTTCACTGGATCTGCAGAGGAGAAAATACATTTAAATATCAATTTAAACAACATTTTAAATTTTGGAGATTTTCAGATATTAACAGTAATTTTGCTACTATAAATCAGAATTCCCATGAAAAATTTTATAATACAATAAATCATGCATTTTTTTATTTTCCCTCAATTTATTGCTTAAATTTAGTAAAATATATATATATATATATATATATATATATATATATATATATATATATATATATAGTCATTCTAAAACCTGCTGTAAAAATATAAATATTTAATTTATCCATCCAGTCAGTCTAGTTTGTTTAGTGAGTTAAGACTAGCCCTACGTAGTGGGACTGAGGCAAAATATGATTATTTGTTTGTTAAAAACTGGTGAAAGCTCCCTGAACCTGAAAAACTCCAGGAGATAAATGGTTGAGCTGGACTCTGGCTCGGTACCGTCCCGGCCGCTGACGGGTTCAGAGCGGCTCCTGGAAGATAAAGATCCTGATTACTGTCAGGCGCTTGGAGCGTGACTCCAAATGAATGTCAGCACCTCTGCAGAATCGGAAAATCACTCGATACGACTTAACGGCCTCAACTGAGGGATGTGTCCTTAATTTGTTTCTCCCAAAAAGACCTGAGATAATACAAAATTTTATTTTTTTTTTTAATGAAATTTATTTTTGAATATTTTTTAAAAAATGGCATTATTTTATTTATAGTAAATAAGATTAGATATTTTATTATAATTAAACTAAAAATGTATATCTCACAGAAGTGATGACTGAAGTAAAAGCCATTTTTGGAAATACTTTTTCATTTGTAATTAATTTTTTAGAAAAAGTGAGAAAAAGCAAAACAAAAAAAACTTAAAATCTGCTCAAAAAGCAATTCTGAAAGTACTGCATCTAGAAGTATTTCTCTTTCTGTTGTAAATGGAAACCATCTGAACATTTTCTTTTTACTTTATTTTGAAATGCCCATTATATGCTCCTGATGATTAAACTCTGTTTTAATCCCAGTTCTCCACGGTGCGGTAATTTAACCCGGAGCTGTGAATCCTGTGTGTTTGGGGATCATTTAAAGCCTGCATGTGAAGTTCCCAACATGCTCACAGAGGGAGGCTTATGCAAGCCAGACTCGTGTCCAGCGTCTCTGCAGCGGTTCTCCTGTCTGGTGTTAATCTGAACTCAGTCATGTCAAAGAGTAAACAAAGTCATTAAGCAGAGCTCGCATTAATATGATAAAAGGAGAACGAATCTGCCCAGACCGGAATGACGGCGCTCGGTCCTCGTCGTCTTTACAAAACCAGCCGTAAATCAGGGCGACGTGTGACAGCTCATCTAATTCAAGAAGGAAATACGGCTTTTCTTCACAGGCAGAGCTGTTGGAGCCTCAGTGTTGAAGTCTTTCTGTTCCTTCACACCGTTCAGACAAATATAAAGTGTAAATATTGAGCGGCAGGCCGGTGAGCAGAGAGGTTATCACCAGACTCATGTTGATGCTGTTTCCCTGTCTGTTCAAGGACATGATGGAAAAGCTCTGCTTCTGCTGCAACATGGGTTAACGTGAACAAACTTCACTGGAAACAGCTTTTTTGTCACTTAGTCTTTATTGATTTTACATTGTTTTAACACAGAAAACATAGGACACTTTCAACTACATTTACCTCAATTATTTTTGATATAAATTCTCAATTTTACCCGTTTTCTGTCCATTTGTGTAGTTTGTAGTTTCAATTATAAACATTTCCTCCTCTATTGGTGTTTTCATTTTCTCCAGTTCCTCATTATTGCTTCCTTTACCCCTCTCAGTAATGTCTAATATTACACTAATTAGATTAACTCACCAAGATTTAAACAAGATCTGTAAGCCCCGCTGGTGGTGAAGTCTAAAAAACTTAAATCAAGATTGTTTTACCTTAATTTTGATTTGTTCGCAGTTCTTCAGAACGATGCCTCAGATGTTACATCTATTGTTATTTCTAACCAGGATGTTAACATTAGCCACTGGTTCGACCTCATTTATTAAACTCCTCATGGACTCTTATTGAATTAGAAGTATGCATCTTAAGTTAGTTGGTTCTGGTGGTTTTCCATTACTCTCCTGCATCTACCAGTAAACTGTTTATCATCAGAGTTTAACAGCTTTAAGACGTCTGAGTTGTAATTGTTTCATTAGATCAAGTTTCCAGACTTCAGTTTTTATCCTTCTTGTCACATGAGCCACAATCTTTAAATCTAAACAATAACTCTTTTAGACTTTTTTTTAAAAAGAGTCTAAAACTTTTTAAACTGCTCCAAGATCAACTAAGTATTTTCTATTTTTTAATCATTTAATCAATCCCCTTGTCTCGTACTCTGTAGCGTTTTGGAACAGTTGACTGCAACATGTAGCTGAATTTGGATTATTCTTTTTTTCCTCCAGTGTTTGTAACGTTTAGCTTGATGTTATTTTATCTTATTACTGCTGAAAGATGCTGGAACCAAGTTCTGATTTGTCTCTGTTTTCTTTGAGAAACCTTCATGCTACCAAAGAGCAGAGCTCAGTGACGACTGGAAGCTCCGTTTCCTTTTGGTGTCGTGTTTTAAAGTTGTCTTGTAGAGCACATTGTGCACTTAGATCCTTAACAAGATGGTAGGTGGGGGGAAAAAATCCCTTTTTTTGTTTGTTTTTATCCTCCCACAAAAAAAAGACAACTAAAATGTGATTAGTTGATAAAATTAATCTGTTAAAAGTGTTGCCTCTTTTGTTGGGGATGCCTTGCATCTTTTTAGGTTAACTTCCCAGCTTATCTAATTCCTTTCTGAACACTTAAAACAGCTGAATCATCTCTAAGTGTTGTAATAATACTTACTGGGTTTCTTTTTGGGGTTTTTTTCCCTTTCAGATGCAAGTTCTTCAGTTTGACGGAGACTCCAGAGGACTACACTATCATCGTGGACGAGGAAGGATTTAAAGGTGGGCCTCTCTCTCTAAGGAAGTCGCCGTGGCAACCGTGGATGGGGATCACGTTGTGTTTTCTCTAATCGTGTCCAGCGGCGGCGACTTTCGGCTGCCACTGTTTGAGCACACTCTGTCGTTATAGATGCGAGGCCAATTGGCCGGCCGCCGTTCTTTGTGGCGGCCTGAGTGAACGAACCCGTGTCATTACCCGGCCGTTTCCACAGTGACCCTCCTCGGTTACTCTGGAGACCACATGCTGTGTGTTGCATAACCGCTGCAGGTATTTTACACTGATAAGTGCCTCAGTGTGTGTGTGTGTGTGTGTGTGTGTGTTTTGTTGGACTAAGAAACAAGGTGAAACTCAAGCAAGCTGTGTCAGATGACATCAAGTAAACAGGACACACAGTTCTGACCGAACGCTGACCGAACGTTGTCAGGGGTTACCACCAAGAGCTTTTTGTGATTTTTCCTTTTTTATTATTATTTTTTTTATTGTTGTGTTTAAAGCTGCAATTAAGGATTATATAAGTAGTCAATGATTCTGTCGATTATTCTGATGATTAATTGAATAATCAATTTTTTAAAAAGTGGGGCATTTTGCAGATTTTCCATTTAACTGTTGGAGGGATTTTTTATGCTAAATTAGAAATACACTAAAATATGAAGATAAAATTATTGAATTTCTTTTTTGAATAATAAAAATGTTGTTACCTATAATGCAATTACAGCATTTTGTTAGTGAACACTTAATTGTTTTATTTTATCAAATTTTGTAAAAACATATGTAGGAATGTTTTTACCAAGTTGTTGCAAAAGTTTTTTTATATATATATATATATATCTAACTGCAAAATGTGTATATTTTTGTACAGCTTTGTCTTAATTACTGCTTTCAGTGGGTTTTCTTTCAGCAGATTGCCTTTTTTGAGTCTGAATACTCCAGTTAATCATTAATCAATTACTAAATTAGTTTGCAATTATTTCATTAAACGATTAATCATAATTGATACGATTAATCATTTCAGCCCTACTTGTGTTTCTTGAAACGATCAAGCTCCACCCAAACTTTTCTGACTTTTAATAAAATTAGAGATTTATAAATCCCTTATAAAGTAAAACTTATTTTAAAAATCTGCACCAGTTCCCTCTGTGTCTGGATGTTGTGCAACTGGAAGGATTTTTGCTCTTTCTTTTTTCTCTTTTGCTTTCGGACACTTGTTATATGATGTAACCGTGGCAACAAGATGGGTTTTTTTTTACAACCAGGAGCAGCTGGTGAACTTCTTGAAGCTCAAATAACATCTGAACTTTGACCCCAAATCCCAGAGGAGTTAAAAAAAGGAGACTTTATGGATGCAGAGCAGGACCAAAGAGTTGAGAGAGGAGGAGGAAGTTCTCACCATGTCTCTGACTCCAACGTCTTTCTGAACAAACAGGCAGACAGAGATTTTAGAGAGGAGTGGCAAAGGCAAATGAGGTGGATTAGCAGCTCTTGGTGTCATCCAGAGGACGTTGCTGTGGAAATATCGTCTTCTCTGGCTTGAAATTGAGCTGTTGGCATGTCATCCAGCAACAGTCTTTAGTCAGAGGCTTCTTCAGATTTGTTGCAAGACTGACTGCTACTGGAGAACCTTCGTGGCCGCAGCATCACCAAGCGCAACAACTCTGAAGATATTTGGATCATTAAATATTTCCTTTTGGCATTATCTTTGAATTTAATTGAATTTTCTGTTAATCAGCTCTCACTCATAACTATCCTGTTCAAGTAGAGAAAATATGTGAATTTTTTGTATCTTTTTGATTTAGTCTTTTTGTGTTGTTGGTAAGCAGCCACATATCCATTCACTGCTGATCCAAACAGCACATTGTTATCCAAATATGGCAATGCTTTTTACTTCAAAGGCTCATTTTGTGTTGGTAAAATGTGTTTTTAAAGTTCTCGTCTGCTTTGAGAAACAATAGAAGGATTTAGTAACATTTAAGGATTAATGAGTTTTTATTGTGTGCAGGTCGTTTCTCTCCTGTTGGTCCAGTAAACTCAATTGGAGAATTGCAACTTTTGCTACATTTTCAACTGGTGCAGTTCAGTTTCACAGTGCACTGCGACGGGATATCAGAGCCGTTCTATGTAGGAAAAAAAGCAAATTTCTAACAAAACTATAGACAAGAAAATTTCTGAGCTTCTGAGTTTTAAGTCAACTTTTGAAAGTGAGAAATTTCTTGAGTTTTTTTCTAGCAAATCTTTGACGTTTCAAACACAGAACTTTACAAGCTTTTTTCTAGAATTTTTTTTTATTTATTTTTTTTGCGGAAATGTACTCTTCCCTTTATTGATTATCTACATTGACCCTAAAACGCGTCGTACTGCACTGTCAAACCCAAACCCTTTAAAAACATGTTCCCCTCCTCGCCTGTGGGCCGTTGCAACAAACATCAAAAACCTCTAAAGATACTGAGCGCAACTTCCTTCATACAAACAAACAAAAAGGAGTGGCATCAGATTTTAGCGGCTATTGGATTTCTCTTTTGTTTCAGGCTAAAAGAACTCAATCCGTTTCTCCCGCTAGCGCTAGACTGTTTTGATTGGATTTACCCAGAATGCCCTGCGCTGTAGCCTGCTTCCTGCTTTTGGAGAGGCGTCCATTCACAGGGTAGTTGTTTGAAAACGTCAGACTCCCGCTGTTTCCACAGAAAGGATGAATAAAAACTCTTTCCTCCTCGTCCTCAGAGCTGCCTCAGTCAAATCTCATCAGTGTTGCCGATTCAACATGGCTGGCGCTCAACGTGGTTTCCGGCGGCGGCAACGCTTCCAGCTCGCAGCCTATCGGCGTCACCAAAATCGCCAAATCAGTCATCGCGCCACTGGCCGACCACAACATCTCTGTTTTCATGCTGTCAACGTATCAGACCGACTTCATCCTGGTGAGTGTCCTTTCAGACCGTCACTTTTCTTTAAGGAGAGTCCGACTCCAAATTAATGTTTTAAATCGATACTGATCTGTTGTTCCTCCGGCTCTACGGAGGAAAGTTCAAGCTTTTATTCGTAGTTTTGCTTCTTTCTCACTCATGTTGGTCATGCTGGCATGTTGGTCATGTAGAAAATGAGAATATAGAGGCCCAACATCTTAGAGCTGCAGGGAAGGAATTAACTTTGAACACAGCGTATGGAATATTTATGAATTTTGAAGAAACTGTCTCTGAGACTTTGTCTCTGATATTAATAGATTTTTTTTTGTAGAGAAGTCTGTTTTGATGTGTAGTCAGAACTAAATTTGTTGTTTGTTGTTTATGTCCAGATTTACAGCGTCTGGCTTCTTCTGGTGCAGAATTATGACACGTCTCACATTTATGATGTAAAAGTCGAATAAGATGAGCGACATGAGCTCCAGATTCTTTGAAAACTATCCAATGTTCTTCCGCACATGGAAGTCGAAAAAATCGGCATTTTTTGTCTGTTTTTAAAGATCAGAATTGCATCCATGCATACTCGCAAAGATTAGTGGAAGGAAAAAGTGCCCGAGCAGTAGCCTTGAAAGGACCTGAATTACTGTTTCTAGATTAACTTTTGCTGCTGTTCTACTTCAAGATGCGTCTTTATTGCAGGTAAATAACATCTTTTTAACCATGTGTGATGCTGTGATGCAGTTTGGAGACGTTAAAGGAAACATTTGGATGTGATTGAGCTGATGATGATGATTTTGATTTAAACTGAGCAGGTTGCCGTCACGTCATGCATGCTGGCATAAAGCTGGTCAGCTTTACGGCCTGCTGTAACTGTTGCATTATTTGTCTGTTATGCAACCGCTGGCAGGCTGTTGTTTACGTCCACAGAGCCCACATGAAAAAGGCAATAACAGCGGATGAGATGAACCGATGACTGACTGTCTGATTTTTAAATGGGAAGAAAATCCTCTAGAGTATCCAGAGGGACTCTTTGTTTTTACTGCCTCAGTCCTGAGGAAAAACAAGGTCTGCTGACCCACTCCAGCTTCTGTTTTTTTTTTTCTGTTTAGTTTTTTTTTTTTTAAATGGGGGGGAAAATAACGGCTGTGTGCGTTGATAATCTGTTACATAAAGAGGATCAGCAGCTCAGCTTCTTGGAAACCAAGGTACCAAACTCAGACCTGCTTCCTGTCGCCACACTGTCTGCTTCACATAAGACAAACGTTTAGCGCAGCGTTCCCCACATCAACAACTTAACGTCTGACATGGATTTACTGCAGATTTCCAACCAAATCTATATGGAAACAACAACAAAAAACCAGATTAAAATCTGTTTTCACGGTTATGTTGCTTTGGATGTGATTGCATCATCTCATCTCTCATCTAGGAATAAATGAATATTAAGCGTTTAGACTGAGAAGTCTTTAAATATGTTCCTTATTCTATAATCTGAAACAAAAGTAGATTTTTATCTTGATTTATATAGACAATAGACGTTAGCCTGATCTGTGAATATTGAACAAATTGATACTCTGAATTCCATTCAATCCCCTTTTTATTTGGGTTTCTAATCCTAGTTTGGGCCCTCAGACAGGTTATAACTCCTAATCAAACTAAAGTATTACTACAGAAAAATCTAAATTAGCCTCATTATTTTAAATATTACTTTTCTGCTCTATTGTCTGTGAAAATATAAGAAAACATGCCAGCCCTTCATACACACAGAATAACTAGAGACTCTGTTTTTTGTGACTAAATCCTGTTTAAATACATTTTCAGCACTTTTTGAGGATAACTGATTGAGCTGAAACATTATTTATTACAACACAATCAACTAGGTTATTCTGTTTTTCCTTGTTTTTAATGAGACACATTTTTATGGAGGAAATATTTAAGTTGCGAGTGCATGTGGATGTGCAAGTGGTGAACTAAAAAAACAAACTTCTGTTTGCCTGTAAAGCTGGAAACCAGTGAGAAGCCTTTAATTACTTTAAGACTTGGTTAAAATTTGTAATCAAGTTAATTGCAGAATCTGTAATTAAACTGCAATTTAATCAAGAATTGTATACTGTCAAAATAAGCAACATGTAAATTTAAAAACTAATTTTTGCTGCTAAAATATATAATAAATAGACATATTAGCTCAACAACAAACACATTTGTTTTTAATCTGTTATTTAGTTTATCCAACCATCAGATTGGTGTAAAGAGTTTCAGGAACTCCTGGTCATTCATGGAACTTTGGGAATGTTGTCGCTAACATTAGCGTTAGTCTGTGCTGCTCTGAGATGCTATTTTAGGCTGGAATAGCTTCACTGTTTGGCTAACTCATTTTAGCACAACTAGAACAACAGCATTGTGTATTTTCATGCATCAAAAAGCAGTTAATTCTTTGTGAGGCAAAAATGAACTCCCAGCCTGAAGCGGCTTTGTGGCGGTTTGCAGACGTAGCTTGTTCTGATTTACTGGCCGACCAGAAACATCTGAATACAAAAGTTAAACTTAGAACTTTTGTATTTGTGGGGTTTTTTTATTTGCTTTAAAAAAAAAAATAAAATAGGGATTAAATACAGTAACATTTAGTAGGCATTAAAATCAAATTAATTTATCAAACTTAAAGCTTTAATGATTTAGTTTAAATTAATTTCTTTAGGTTTTTTAGAGTTGATTCCCAGTGATCCCAAGCATTAGACATTGGAACATTTTAATAGAGAATAGTGCTATTTTGTTTATTTTGTTTCTTTTTTATGAAAATACTTTTCTGTAAAGAATATTTAGCTTTTGTGTTTTTGTAAGCACAGTTTCCAAGTGCAGGGTGAGTTAAAGAAAATCTGTTTTCAGGACCTTTAAGCTCCGCCCCTTCAGCTTAAGTCAGACTAAAGTTTTTGCTACTATTTCTCTGAACTTCTTTGTTGTCTTTTTTTTTGTTGCTGTTTTTTTTCCCCCATCAGGTCCGAGAGCGTGACCTGCCCATGGTCATGCACACTCTGTCTTCCGAGTTCACACTGTTCCGGGTTGTCAATGGAGAAACAGTCGCCGCACACAATCTGGGAATCTCCAACGGATTTGTGAAGCCGAAACTTGGTAGGTATTTGTTTATTAGTATTTCTTTTTTTAAGCTGATCCTTCCTAACCACTGATGTTTTGTCGTGTTTTAGTGCCGCGCCCCATCATTCACCCTCTGTCCAGCCCCAGCAACATGTTCTGTGTGACCAGCTTGGACCCAGACACGCTGCCCTCCGTGGCCACGCTGCTCATGGATGTCATGTTCTATTCTGGAGGGTAAGACGCTCACTACACCGTGGACTCAACGCATCCTGAAAGGATTCAGTCTAAACAGGAGGCTAACATGTTGCTGCTTTTAGAACCAAAATTACAAATCTTTTAGTCATTTGACCAATCTGATAATAGATTGTCTGAATAAGACAATAAAAATAGATTGTTAATAAGTGATTAAATCCACGTTCTTCTTTTCCAAGCAAACAAAGAGAAAAAATAACCACATATTTAAATTTCCTGCTTTGACTCTCAAATTTTCTGTGTTGCAGTGAAACACCAGGTGCTTGAAATAGTTTCTATATTGACGTATTTGATCAAATGTCTGTGAGGTATTATAGTCAATAAAAAAGTACACCTTCCTTCATTGAATCCATCTAGTTATAACGTGCCTCAAAATGAATACTATATATACAGTATATATCAATGTTAGATTTGAAAATCTAACTTTGATAGCAACAAGTATGGATTTTATGGATCTGCTGTATCTTATTCATCTATCAAAGCTGCAGCACATCTGTTCAGCTGGTTCTGCCTCTTTATGAACTGTACAATGGCTGCTGGAAAAGACAAGTGTTTAGTTGTTGAATTATCAACCAGAAACTACTTTCTGCATTCTTGCTGTTTTGTGCAGGAGGCTCTCCTTCTGCTTTTCAAAGATGTACGGTTGCACTATTTGCGAGTTTAAACGTTGAGTTTAGACGCAACGTCGTCACTTTCTTTTAATTTAAAGTGAAAAGGCACCCTAAAGTTCCTGAAGGTTTCAGTTTCTTCTCCAGGTCAAAAGAGGTCGGGGCGTCCGGCGAGGACTCCAGTCACATCCGCTTCTTCTCCTTCTCGCTGATCGAGGGCTACATCTCGCTGGTCATGGACGAGCAGACGGCTCAGAGGTGAGCACAAATAAAACTTCATTATCTTTCTTTTTCCTTGAAGATCCCACGCTTGTTTCCTCAAGATGTTGTTTTTCTCTGCTAAAGGGGTCGTTACTTCTGTGTCGGGGGAATAAATTCATGATTGCTGTTTGAAGGGGTGATTAGCTTGTTGCTAAGCAATAACGAACCTCTTGGGTGGACGCCGTGTACTTAAATCACAGTGGGTGTCGTTCTGACTCATTCCTTCTCCACCAAATCCCCCATTTTCTCTCCATGATCTCCCTCATTAAGCTCGGAGCCCATGCAGAAAGGCATCCGGCTTCATGTCCCACCTCGTCCCTAACGGCATAATCAAAGCCTGGCCATTCAAAACTAGAAGTGGGTACGTCATTGATGCCTTAACTGAAATCATAACAACAAAAATAATAATTAAAAAAAATCTATATATATGGACAAACTGGTTTGATTCAGGTTTCTGCAGCATGTAGGTCAGAATTGTCTCCAGGTTTCCTGTAATGTTCTGCCTTAAAGGGACAGGTCATCTATTTATCTTCACTTTACAGTTTCTTCTCTTTAACGAGCCGAAGAATCTACCTGTTGTTATTCTATCATTTCTATTTTAACTACTGAGGATCTTTAGTTTACTTGTGAAACAAGTCAGAAGTACAAAAAAAATTACGGTAAATGTTTGGATAATTAATGAATAGTTGAATATGTTTTATTTACTGGAACAATGAATATTAATGATGGTACAATATTAATGTAAATACACCAGATTTAACAAGATGCTCATTTCCAAACAATAAAATACAAAATAACATTAATGCAAATAAAATTACAGAAATGTTTTTGTTTATTCCCTGTCTCATAGTGAATGAAGTTTCTGGACAATCAGTTGTTCAATTGTTTTAATAATCCATCACCCTTCTTGTATTTTTCACTACTTGCAGATTTCTAAATATCTACATGGGTACTATAAATTATATTTACAGTAAATGTTACATAAGCTAAGTAACTCAACCTTGTATTTTAAAGAAATATTTCCAGTAAACCAACAGATTTTGTCCTGAATGTTGTGGATTATGTAGATTTTTATTATTTTTTTTCCTTCAGATTTAGGAGATCAAACAGCGTCACTTCCCCAGCCAGCGTTTAGTCTCCATGGCAACCAACAACCATACTTTCATATGAGTGGTGATTTGTAGAGACGACATACAAACATCGACTCTGCAGCTTCACTTCATGTAGAAAGTTCCTGTATGAGGAAGAAATAAATGAAGTCACAGAGAATATTCAAAAGAAATCAAATTTACCAGCTGACAGGTTTCATCTTCATGATTTCATCACACTAACATATCTCAGATTTGATGCCACAAAGAGTAAATACAAAATGTAGTTTAATTTATTAATGGAAAAAAGGGGATTCAAGTATTATGTCTCCTAAACATAATAACTCTTTGTGCTGTGTCTCCATAGCAACAACATCCATCCATCAGGGCTTCATGTTGTCAGTCTGGTTGTATTTAAAAAATGTCTTAAATTATTATCATAGTTAGCTCTGGATAATAATAAAAAGCAAAGTTATGCTGTGAATGAACACATTATTCCAAATGGTTTTGTGTATTTAGTTGTTATTTATTCAAATGTCTACGGGGTGAGATTTTAATCTGTTAAGTTTTTAACTGATTTTAATGATAAACGTTCAAATCTGTTTTTTTTTTTCAGTTATAATCCGTCATTTCTTCTCTTCCAGGTTTCCAAACAACGTTCTGTTCACCAGCGCCTCTGGTGAGCTCTGGAAAATGGTTCGAATTGGAGGACAACCTTTAGGCTTTGGTGAGTTCCTGCTGTTTTATTTTGAAGGATTAAACGACTTCCTGTAGCTCTTCTCAGTCTGAGAGCTACAGAAAGCTTCAATGACTCCTAAAATTAACTGTTTTAGTATCCGATTAATTGGTTATTCTGGACAATTAATTGGATAAACAAATTTAATTACATTAATAAATTTTTTGATTTGTTCCTTAAATGAAAGTTGGGAATCTGTTATGGATTATGGATTATCCACTGTAATATTTGCTTCTGGTTTTGTATTTTTGCTCTTGGAAAACAGTGCAAACCGTTTTCATCAACATTGAGATGAAGAGTTGTTGTTTTAATATTTTTTTTCTGACATGTTTTACAGATGAATGTGGCATCGTGGCTCAGATATCAGAACCTCTGGCAACAGCTGACATTCCTGCTTACTACATTAGTACCTTCAAGTTTGACCACGCTCTGGTAAGAAAACCTCGGTAGTCAAATCCAAACAGTCTAATCAAATTTTATTTGTGTAGCACATTTCAACAGCAAGGTGCTTTACATCACATCAAACACAGAAACACAAAGTCATCAAGTGGGTCAGTCGGTATCTTACATGCAGCAGACGGTGGACTTGATGCTTAGCTCGTTTATGTTTCTATGTTTATTTTTAAGTAAGTAAGATTTGCAGTCGTCTGCCTCTCCTCATTGTGTTTATCTTCTCTGCATTTTCACTACCAGACAGTGTGAACTAAGTAACCTCATCTACTAGAACTAAATTTCTTGTCGCTGCGTCTCTTCCAGGTCCCGGAGGAGAACATCCAAAGCGTGATCAGGGCTCTGCGGACCGAGAGCACAGCGCAGTGAACCACCTTGTTTTGGTTTTTTTTGTTTGTTTTTCTTTTTTCTAGTCATCTTGTTCAAACGTTTATCATTGCCCAAAAAGTGCCAAGAGTGTGTTGGTGGGTTGCTGTGGATCAGCTCAGAGAAGAAGGAGGCTTCTGCTGCCATCACTGTCGTTTTTCTCCCTGGAGCCCTCTGCTGGCCGCCGGCTGCCACTGCTTTAGTTTGCTACACTTGATGTTTCTTTACCTCTACAAGCTGCTTCCTCCCACCAGCACCATACTGTAAAACCTACTTCAATCCTCTCAAGGAAGAATGACGAATGTACTCCAAATCAAAGAAATATTCAGTAAGCTCTCCATCGTTTTCTCAGTGCCAATGTGCTTAAACGTTGAACCCGATGCCTTGTCTGACTGCTGCACGTTTGCAGTGAAGGAGGCGGTTTCATGGTTACACTTTTGATTTTATCTTTTAGTCCATGTTAAACTGAACCAACAATGACCTGACCCAGTCCTTCACACCTTGTGGTTATTATGGGAAGTCTGGTCTGGAGACGCATGAAGGAAATCATAAGATGTGCTTTGGGATGTTTGGTGAATTCACACTGTGAGCAGCCTGGCTGATTTTAGAACTGTGACTCAAATGAACTTTTTTTTTTTTTTTTTTTCTATTTAGCATTAATTACTCTTCATAATCTAATAAATCAATATTTAAATCATTGAGGTTGCTTTTGAAATTGGAACCTAAAAGATCTGATTTCAGGTTTATATGCAACACTTTAAAGACACTCCATCATCATTGCACTGTTATTGTTTAGTGTTCACAGGTCAGCTTTAAACTTCCCAAATAAAATATTTTACAAAGTTTGTCTCTAAAACCTAAACTGGTTTCTGGAAGAACTTTAAATAACTTACAGGTTAGTTTTCTGATTTTAACAGAAACATTGTAACAAACCAGACAATTGTCACCAATTTGAAGTTATCAAAATTGTAGAAATGTACGGATATAATGTTTTATATCTTATTTCACTACTATTTCTAAGACATAAACAGCAGCAGCACTAACTTCAGTCCTGCCCTTCATCACAATCACGGTCACATGACCCAACGGCTTCCTTTCCAGAAACATCAGATGGAAATAAATATCAGGTTTGAACATCAGCCCAGTTTTATCGGATTGATGTCAATATGTTAAAAAATGACAAATTACTTCACCAGAATAAATTCACAGCAGTAAAACATTCAGTTGGGGCAGAGCCACAGAAAAACATCACTGTTTGAACAAACTAGGTGATATTTGTGGCAGCATGATGCTGCGTTTGGGTTCAACTACCTGCTCAGTCCAACGCTCTGGAAAATATTCAACCGCACCGTGGAACGGAGGCAATAGCAAATATTAGTTAGCTGGCTTGCTAGCTTAGCTTTGCATTCCCTTATATTAGCCAATCTGGAAAAAAATTAATTGCCATAATGTTTCTGCTGGTTCCCAGATGACGACAAAATTATTATTCTGGGTCATATATTAATTAATTTGTAACTATTTTTGCTCAGCAGAAACATCTAATTGGAAAGAAAAACAAGATGGAAGAAAAAACTGCTAAGTAGCACAAGCACTGATGCTCTATTATAATAAAAAAAAGGTTTAGAAAATACCAAAATAATTTTTTGAATATTTAAAATCTGGATCTTGGTCCCTGCATGTAAACAGGAAGTTCCAACTGCAACTTGTAATTCAACTTCTTGGGAACATTCACTTTTTCCAACTCCATATTTGAACTTGCCTTCGTTTTAATCTAGTAGCCATCAGCTACAACAGTAAGAACCTTTTCTGATTTACCTGTTAAATCAGCTTCAGTTCTGTCTGAATCCCCTGTGAAAACAGGAGCCTGATTTAAATCCATTTAAAAGGATTTTTATTCATAAAACTGATGTCCAAATTACACAAGTTCTCCAGCCAAGAACAAGCAACTGTTTATCTATTTCTAGCCAAAAGTTGGGCTGGGGTTCTGATTTTTTATTTTTTGTCCCTTAACAGACCGACTAAAATTTGAAACATCTTGATGAAATGGTGAAGTTGTTTTTGACATGTTGAGGAGAGAATACACTGAGGACAGAAACATGAGTCAGTTGAACCTCCATAGCAATAGATACTCTCAATGCAGAAACGATCATTCATATGAGCCATAAAGTGAAATGTTTTCTTCATTTCTTTTAACCAAAATCGAAACTTTCAATGATTCTCTCCAAATGCTTAAAACAACATTTTCATCAGAAACCGCAGGGAACTCGACTATCTGTGCTTTTCCCTTCCTGTCGGCTTTTTATTGTTGCAGAAAGCTGCAAAATAAATCCTCCACAGATTAATGCGTCTTTAAGGCATTGCACGATAATCTTTAAAAACTCTGTTTGATTTAAAAATTACTTAAAACAATTTTAGAAGTAAATTATGTGCTGTTGATCCTGTAAGACCAGGTTTAAAACTCCAGTTTTTGAGTCGTTCACTGCATTAAAAAAATCCTTCAGCTTTTATTGAGGGTTTACAGAAGATGATCAGGGCCACTGAATAAAAACAGAACTTTGAATTTAACCTCAGAATTTAGACTTTTTCTGAATTCATTCTTTGAATTCTAATTCTGCCTCAAAATATGACGGTCATCACTCGGCTGTTTCTACCTTGTTTTAGGATTGTAAGCGTCATCCACACTAGATTTGACTTTTAAGATTAGATGTGGATGAAATTGTGCACAAACAATTCTGAGAAGAAAAAAAAGTTGCAATTCTGATTAAAGTCAAATTCTGTTTTGTTTTGTTTTTTAGTGTCTCTAATCCTCCAAAGTGTTTACACTTTAAAACCAAATGTTTCACCTCAGAGCAGGCCAATAGAAAGCTGCACTCTGCCAGGTCGTTCTGATGCTGCCGTTGCTCACAGTGTGACGATGAACTGATGAATGATGATCTGCAGTTGTGATAAATTACTGAGCCACTTTGAAAATGTGCTGAACATAAGCTACGGTTCACAGGGGGAAGGAAGGTTCCTCTCCCAACCCTGCTGTCCATTTAGGTCTTGAAGCCGCCTCCCCCTCCCCTCCGGCTCCAGTCTGCACTTTAACACAGGTCCCCCCTCCACCCTGCACTGACCTGCTGTACTGATGTGAAACCAGAGAGGACTTCTCACTTCACACTGATTTTCTCCACGTGGAAGAGGTTGTGACGATGTTCTCCCTGACCTTCAACCTCTGATCAGATTAGTAGAAATCATGTCTATCAGTGTTAAAACTCCAGGAAGGTAACTTTTGTTTTTCTGATTGCATTTCAAAGAAACGTGTTAAAAGCTTTTCATTTGGAGCTTCTGGTGTGAAAATAAAATAAACGAGCTGTTTTTTGTTTTTTTTTCTCTTGAGCCTCTGTGTTTGTACTTACCAGGTGTAATCTGGTGTTCAAAGCCTCCAGGATTACATATGGAGAGAAATAAAGGAAAGAGAGATTAGCTTTAACTCTTGGTGTTCAGGAATCTCAAAGGATTTTACTGGAACTTCATGTAATAAATCATGAAGCAAAACATTTACATCAATAAATAAGTATTGATGTAAATGTACCCAAGGCGGCCATCTTGTTTCACAAGCGTGTCAACTTCTTGGTAACATTTGGACTTTAAAATTCAGTTGAACTTTACAACAAAATAAAACAAAGTTGCCAGAAAACTGTTGTAATAAGAGAATAAAGTGTTAAAATGACCAGAATAGAGACAATTTTGGAGAAAAAATGTACAAAATTAATTACTCAAGCATTTTTGTCAAAACAACTTTTTTGTTTCTCATAATTTTAAGATGTTCTTCTGGTAAAATCGCATCTTTATTCTGCAAATATTAAGACACCATTCTGATAAATAATAAATTCCCATAGATTTGCCCTGATACTCTGTCATGCAACTCACAGAAGGGATGATTGAAATAAAAATCACTTCAAATCTCGAACTGAATCCAGATGAAGGTCAAAAGTCCCTACAAAATAATTTAAAAATATTGTGTTATCCCACATGGTGACCTCTTACATAAATCCTGCAGATCATCAGCGAAATCCCCCAAGTTCCTGCTAACAGCAGCTGGACCTTTCAGGAAAGCACTGCTGAGGTCAAAGGTCACAGCTTCAAATCACATAGGAAATGTTTCTAACTTCCTCCATCCCAGCACCAGACTTTCTTAATCTTTATCAAAACTTTTTTTAAGTTTTGGCTGTTTAGTTCATTTTCTGTCCAGTTCTTAATAAAAATAAAAAGAGCCACATTACAATCCCTGACAGACGTATTCACATCCCTTTAAGAATCGGTTTAATTGTTCACTTTGCTCTCAGTAGCTGTTTTCTCTGACTATTTATTTGTCAACACACATGTTAACTCAAAGCTTTTTGTCATAATTTTACATTCTTATGAGGTTGCATTTTTAGTACTGTTAGTGTTATGACTATATTCTTGTAATTAAACAAAAATTCTTGTAGCCCTACAACTCAGAACAGATGAGAAAATACAAGGTATTTTTGGAAAATATTTTCTGTCACTTTTATTTTTTGTAAGGGAAAGAAAAAAAGATTAAAATCAGATCTGGTATGAAAATAAAAGATTTTATTGTCCTTTATTTTTTTAAGCCAAATGGCCCAGCGCTGGGACAAACCGATTCGGTGAATTAACAGGTTTTATTCATCCAGTTTGTCTCAGAAACTGACGAGCTCAGTGGAGGGAGATCTTTCAAAAACAATTATATGGAAGCATAAAATAGAACAAACTGACTTATCAGAATGTGCTTATTATATAAGCACATTTTTATTTGCAAATGAAAATATTTATTTGCAAATATTTTTTTGAGCAAAAATGGTCAGTGTTGGATTACATTATTACAACCTGAGTCCATCTTCTCAGGTGGACTCAGAAGTACCAAAAACAACTAGAACCCAATTCCTCAGCACCGCTTCGTTTTCCAAACTCCTTGCCGTTTCTCTTCCTTCCTGCAGTAAATAATCTCCATGTGACGCAAAACGACCAACTGGAGATTTAAACTCAGGAAAAAAGTCTATTTAATGAGTCCAGATTCAGTCTGGAAGTAAAGAGCTGGTTCTGGTTCTGGTTCCGCCTTCAGTCATCACCCGATGGATCCCAGCTCACAGGAGAGACTTCACCAGCGCCACCATGTGGTCCACGCCGCACGCTACATCCACCACCTGACCTGGAACCGTCACCTTTACAGAGAGACGCAGAGATCAGAACATCATCAGCACAAACCGTTTCCATCTTTCTGTTCACACTTCAGTTTATTTTGATTCCTGGTGCGCTCCAAACCCCGCAGGGTTTCCACGGAGACGTCCACGCCCTCAAATCCTGTTTAAATGCTAATGTACGTCTGCGGAGGCGAATTGAAAAGCTCTCTGGGGGAACAAGCAGGTGCAGAGGTTTAAAACGGCGAGACAATCTTTCCAGATGCAAGACGTTTAATAAACCGTCGGGTTCTGGAGTTTTACAACAACGTACAGAAAATATATCAGCAGAGAACAGAAACCGTGAAGAATCTGCTGCCGGCTGTTTGCTTTTATCATTTTTAAGTCCAAAGGGCTCAATATTCTGTCACAGTCAGGTACAAGAACTGAATGAGAAATACTGATTAAGACTATTTTAAAGTGAAAGTCTGGCTTCTTGGAGCAAAGTAGGTCAAAAGCAATAGTGGTTTAAAACTTTTGCACAGTACTATTCATATAGTTATGGGACAAAGAAAGAACTCCATGTCAGTTCTAAGGTTTTAACATCAGGAACCTCTTATAGGAAGAGACAGGCCACGAAAAATCAACCTGCAGCAAAATATATTACTCACAAGTCATGTAGAAAAACAAATCAGTGTTGATGACTTTTTCAGTCAACAACAAACCAAACTACACTGGAAATATTTGTATACTTCCTTTATTTAAGCAGGTTAACCCTGTTGAGATCTAGATCTCATTTTCATGAATGACCTGGACACTGAAAATATTCAGGTCAAAGTTCATCAAACCCAAAGTTTTTGTATTTTTTATTGATTCAACTAAAGAAAATTAAGTACATTTGTCTTCTTACAATATTCCAACACACATAAGCCTGTCATGACAAATTTTGATGGACAATAATTTGTCCCAGAAATTATTGCAGTAAATGATAATATTGTCATTTTGAGACTATTTTCAACTAATATAATGATAATGGCATAATAATGCAAGTGTGCCCTGTCAAAAATCAATACATTTTAATTTATTAATATTTATCAGTCTACTCCCCACTGTGACTGGAAGATATTTCAAATATCTAAAATAAAACCACCAAAAACAATAAAAAACACAAACAACTGAAACCATAAATAACATGGATTATGAAGTCTCTATAAACAAAATTACCCTTCAAAAAACGTTCATCATCAGAATAACTGATTTAAAACAAGAGAAGTTTCTTCTGACTTAATGTTGAAGAAAAAAAAAGGTTCTGCATCTTTTAGGTGTTTGGAGTGTAAATCTGTCACTAAACAACCAAATGTTCCTTTATGAATTATTACAAACATGACTACGATTTGAAAGTTTAATAGATGAAGACCAGATGGAGACAAAGCTAACTTAAATACCCAACTTGTACAACATATTTAAAACCTTTAGCCCAAAAACAAAACAAGATGCGTTCAGTGTTCTTACTCTCCAGGGGAAGAATTGGTCGTCTTTCTTTCCGATACCCAAGCAGCCTCTGACGTTCTTCCCCCAAACGAAAAGTTCACCTCGATCTGAAAACCAGACGGCGACATCAGATTGTAACGTCTCGTCTCAGAGTTAAACGTCCGTCTGCCTCAGAAGAATCAAGCTGATGATTTGTTTAGGTCAGGAGTCTGCAACCTGAACAATCCAAAGAGCATTTTAGGTCTTCCTGCAGCAAAACAAGCTAACTCAGAGCTACAGATGTTAGCTGACATTTTGATAAACATCTACTGTAGAAAATTTGTTGTCATTTTTAAAATACAACGATTATACTTCTAGTTTTACATTTAAAAAATAAATCAGGATCCCATCTTCTTCAATGTGATCCTGATATTTGAGACGCATAGTTTCTAATTTCCAAAATGATAAATGGCACCAGAAAAATGGATCTATAAATACATCATCAGTACTTTTAGTCTCACTTAATAAATAAATCATTTCAATAAATAACTATTTATTGAAATGAAAAACTGATAAAACCCGGATTTATCATTCTACATATTTTGGAAAAATCAATAATTATCAATTTTGTACAAAGTTATTAAGAGCCACTCGCAGCTCCAGAGCCGCAGGTTGCAGACCCCTAGTTTAGAGAAAAAGGGTTTATATAATTAGGAATTTGTAAGTGAACCTCAATAAATTAAATTATCACTGAAAAATTCATTTTATTCAACAAGACAAACTCCCATAGACATGAAAACCCTAGATTCTGTGTCACAGTTAATTAGAATATAACATTAGACAAAATAAAAACAGATTTTCTTAAGCACAAATGTGAAGTTTCTGAGAAATATGCTAATTTTTTCACACAATATTTGGTTGGGGCTCCGCAGTGTTTCCCAACCCTGGTCCTCTAGACTCACTGCCCAGCATGTTTTTGGTATTTCCTTGCTTCAGTCCGGCTGATGTCAATTGATGACTGATTAACAGGCGTTTGTTGAATCAGTTGAATCAATCACATTAAAGCAGGGAAACCTCTAAAACATGTAGGACAGTGTGTCTTGAGGACCAGGGTTGGGAAACATTGAATTACTGCATCAATGCAACATTTCAAACATTTATTCTCAGTTGCAGAATCTTAAAACAGTGAGAAACCAGCGGATGTTTCCGTTTCTGCTACTTAAAAGATGACCTGGCAACTCAAACGTCAAGGAGAATTTCTTTAAAATGTGACCATATCTGAGTCTCACCTGTCACTGCTGCAAAATGGCTGAGGCCACACCTGACCTTGACGACGGCCACAGAGGGGTTGAACTCGGAGCGTCCAAACAGAGTGGGAGGAATCCTCTCCGGGTACGAAGACTCGGAGAGATTCGGACCTTTTCCCAGAATACCATAGCCCCAAACAAACACCTCTCCTTTTTCTGGAAGAATTCAGAAACGTCAGGATATGAAGGTTTCAGATACCTGAATGAATCCGTGTACGTCAGCGTTTTCCTTCCTGGGTTTAGTTCAAGAAAACGGTAACGATCACTTTGTGGACTCACCATTGAGAACGGCCACCTGGGTTCCTCCACATGCTGCCTGAACCACCTTCCCACAGCCTTTTAGAGGGAGATGACGTGGAGAGTTCATCTAAACGGTGAAATTACATCAAGACATCAGCAGTGACCTTAGGGAAGCAGGAGCTGCTGCCCATTAATCACTGAAGATGTAGCTCAGTTGTTAGATGTAAGGCACTGGACGTGTGGAGATGCTAAAACTTTACACAGAGGAACAACTTAAAGAGGAACGATGTACAGTCAGCACACAGCTTCAGTTATCACAACTAAATACCAGCCATCAGGCCCCAAATCTGGGTGTAATGATTAGAGCTGTATAATTATATCCATTCTACATATTTCTAGAATCTTTTCCACCCTTGGAAGGTATCGATTTTTCATCCACGAATCGATACGTTAAACCAAAGGGGTCCATAGACTTGTACCGTCTTTTTAACATGTCTGGTTTGTGACGACGAAGCAGCAAGACTTTTTCCTGATATCTGCTGCTGTTGTATCAACCTTCCAGAACCCTCAGGTCTTCTGGTTCTGCTCTCCATCCCCAGAACCAGAACCAATCATGGAGCAGTAGCATTCAGCTTCTATGCACCACAAATCTGGAACAAACTTCCAGAAAACTGCAAAACAGCTGAACAACTTTCTAATGACCCTACTGTCATTTTTTTCTGCAGCATAACAGTAGTTTTAAAGAAACATAACCTGCTATGAACAGAAATATACACCTGAGCAGTGGACTGATGGTCTTTAGGACTTTATTACAGTATTGTCTAAAGAAATGAGAATGTACTACTCAGCTCCTGGCTCTGCTCTGACACTAAATCATATTTTAAAAATGATCTTAATCCTCCATTTTTTCACAAAGTTCTCCGGTCAATTCAGACCCGTTGCAATGAGCTGATTTATCTGGTATCTCAGGGCCCTTTTTCTATGCAGTTCTACATCATACTCTTCATTATATTGATTCTAACAATAGCTATCCACTCAATAAGTAATCCTACCTGTCCTTTGTGGGTTTGTGGTCTCATTTTGCTTGATGCTGTTTCTTCCTTCTGACTGAGCTGCTACAAGACAAAGTTATGGGGCGTTGGGTCATACATATTAGATTACATGCTACAACGCCACACATTGACTTCACTGACTGGACTGATTAGTGGTTTGCCTTACCCGTTTCATCGTCCTCATCTGATGTTACCAACTGAAAGCTCCGTTCATGTGAAAAAGTTACAAGTCTTTGCACATTTAGCTGCATCTGTTTCCAGACCTCTCCTCTTTTTAGTCCTTCTCTACCCTTTGTTCTTCTACTTTCCATCTTTAAACACCCCTGACCAAGAGATCTGATGTTTTATGTCAGGGTGTGTCTTTGGAAAGGAAACCAAAAAAACGAGACCAGCTAGTACAGGCGGCTGCGATTCAGGTACAGGAGATATGGCAGGTCGTTTTTCACATAAAATCAGCTTCACAGACAATCAAAAGAAACCTATTTCATGTTAAAACTGCCTTCCATACATGATTAACCTACTAGTACAACCACAGATATCAATATCGGATCAATGCATCTCTATTGGTGTCCTGGTCAAAGTCTAAATGTCAAACCAGTTGTTAGAAAAACTTCCTGTGCCCGAAGTGATAACTCACCACCACAAACACAGAAGTCTTGTTCAGACACTGAAAACCTCACCTGGGTGGACTCAGTGGCCAAGGCCAGCTGTCTGTACTCAGAGTTTCCCCAGCCAAACAGCTGACCGTCCCTGGAAACGGCCAGGCTGCAGTCTCCGTATGTGCTGATCTGCTGCACGTCCACGCCGGCGAGCTCGCCTCCCACTTCCACCGGGGAGGAGCTGATGTTGAGATGGCCCAAACCTGAGAAATACCGACATTAATCAACCAAATCAACACAACTTGATTTGATTCAGGTTTCTAGTTTCCTCAAAATCAGTTTTTGATTCCAAATGATTATTGATAGTGATGTCATCTTTAATCTACAGGTGTGCAAATGTACCTCATGATTTACACTTAGACTTACTTTATTGTCATTCCACAAACACATGACAGCAAATTTGGCAACAAAATGAGAAGTGGAGACATTAGAGTCTCTTTCACCTTTATTAAGTTTGAAAAATGAATCCCTGTATCCTCTGTTTTGCTTTAACCAAACATTTTCAGAGACACAACTTTCTGCATATGTTCTCCTCCATCCACATGTTTCTGACCATTTCACAGTCTTTGTAGTTACTTAGTGAAGAATTGTAAAAAAAAAAAAGTGCATTATTTCTCACATTCCATATTCATGTCACCTGTGGATATAAAAGCCAGATAGTGAAAGAGGACTAGTTGAAATGAAACAGCAATATGGCTGTCCGAGGGCATTTCTGCATAAAAAACAGCAACAAAGTTCTGACCCTTTCACAATGAAACTGAGAGTCACAGTCAAATATCTTCTCCTCGGGTTAATGTGTGAATGTCACTGACCCGTCTGACCGTCGGCTCCCCATCCACAGGAAAACACTTTCCCCGTGTCAGTGAGGAACAAGCTGTGGTCCTGCCCACACGCCACCTGGAGGACAAAACCCCAAATCAGGAGCTGCTGCAGATTCAAGCCCAGCAGTAAGATTCAACTAAAACTAAATACTGATTTGAACTGAGTTAGGACTGAAACAAGACTTAATCAGATCAATTATCATTAATCAATTACTGAAATGACTGTCAAATAATTTAGTAATCAATTAGTTGTTAACTTAAGTATACAGATTAAAAACACCATTGGCTGAAAGAACAACACACTCCAAGCAGTAGTTAAACCAAAATTGTACAAAAACACATATATTTGCATTTAATATTAAAAAAATCTACTTTTTTTCTAAATCTGCTTTAACCAGACATTTAAGCTTCACCTGCTGCATATTCTGTAAAATGTCTCCAATTAAGCCAAAAACTAAATAGTAAATGCTTATTTTCTTATTTAAAAAAAGAAAGTGAATTATTTGTTTGCTTGCATCTTTTAATGCATTTCAAACATTGTATAAAATAAGCCTAAGTGGTTAAGCAAAAAATGGGCAGAATATGCCAATTTTTAAAAATTTAATTAATCGACACAATAATCAATTAAATAATAAATTACTCAAATAAGTTGCTAGTTGTAGCCCTGGTTGATACTTTAAAGTTTTCCAAACTTCCCAGCTTCTGACCAGTCCGATATGTTGTTTACCAGTCCAATGACAAACAACATATTGTTTGTCACATTGAACATATGATCAATATGTTCTAATATTCAGATCCTGATTTATACTTTCAACCTCTCATTTATAAAAGGACTATCCTTTCTTTTCGTCATATTGCATATTTTTGACAGACGACTGACCTGGACCACCCTGCTGCTGAAGCCTTTGATCCTGTGAATGATGTGGCTGCCACTGACGAAACACAGGGGGAAACAGCGCCATCAGGAGGTTAGCACAGTTACTGCAGCCACTCTACACTATGGTAAAAATGGTATATTTTTATGTTAAATTTAACTTTTCAGCAAACAATGTTAGACGACCAAAATGAAAGAAAGAAAGAAGGAGAGAGAGAAAGAAAGAAAACATAAGGATTGGGAAATGATGAATGTAAACAAGTCATACTTCATGGTGAAGGTGTGACCACAGACCTGTAGACTTCTTCATCAACGATCTTCCTCCCACACTGGCCGTACGCGTTGTTCCCCATGCTGAACACTGGAGACGGCAGAACGATGGAGGCAGTTACCATGCAACAGGATCCATGAAGAAGAAGGGAAAACAAAAAGCCAAATTCATGTTTATTTGCTTCTGCAGCAACTTCAGGTTAAATTAGAGCTGCAAGTTTCTGTTGGAGGAGCTGATAAATTAGGTCAACATAAGTTATTTCTAAAATGAAATAAATGGAAAAAGTGAAAGTAGATCTACCCTTGGCTTAAAAAATTTAATCTTCAGTATCTAATAATCTTCAGCAGAACCTTGGTTTGGGTTGGCCACGATTGTCTTTACAAGTTAAAAAGAAAACCCGGACACGTTACCACAAACCAGTTACCGGTTTGTATTCAAACTTCCTGGAGAGCAGCTAAAGTCACTATAAACTAAATCTTCCAGGGCATGAAACTAACCTTTTGCACTGTTTGCATGAAAACAATTTTCTTCAGTGCACCAATCCAAACATGGTAAATTAAGTATTTGTGTCTAGTTTCTAGGCCAAATATCTTAGTACACCTGAAATAAGACAAAACTCAATTAAAAGTAACTTTTTAGCAACTTATAAGAACTTTTTTCCTTAATACTGGAATTATTAGTTCCACTGTCAGTAAACACATGGGAAAATGGGTTGTTATAAGTGAAATAATCTGTCAGTGAACCTAGTACCTTTTATCAATATTAAGCAATTACTGACGTAAAACGAGCTACTATTTTTGCTAAAAAATTTTAATTTTTGAGCAAAAGTGTGGGATCTCATTCGATGTACATAAAATGGAGGTTGATGGCTGAAACTCGGGGCTTAAATTTCCTCTATTTTGTCCTCATCCGTGTTTTCCTTATAAAAGGAAAACATGAGCAGAGGTCTTTGTTGTCCAGGATTCGTCGTGGTTCTTACCTCCCTCCTGGTCGGTGAGGACCAGGGAGTGGGCGCGGCCGCAGGACACCTGGACCACTCTGGTCTGCTGAGGCTGGGAGAGAGGCAGCGCCACCGGCGACGGCTCCAGAACGTAGTCGTAGCTTTTATCTGGATGGAGGAAACAACAAATGCATTCCTTCAGAAACTCAGTCTGGGAAAAGCTCATCTATGTCAAAGAAATTGTCTATTAGATTTTCCGTTTTAGATCAATTTAACTTTGTAACAATACTCAACCCAGATGTCTTAAGGATTTTTTAAGTGCCTGAACACCAATGTTCCCATTACAGAGCAACCTTAGCTTTTCCAATTTATGTAACAATGCAGATTTATTTTAACACAAATGAGTAAAATTGTATTTAATTTTTTTTTGTCTAAAGACCATAACCTGGAAGTAGAAACAAGTTTTCAGGCACTTCTGTAAAAATAAAGGTTTATGTAAATATTTAGGTGTAATGGGCAAACAAGTATTCACACCATTTATCTCCTTAAAACTGACAGAATCTGCATTTCCATTGATCATATATTTGTGCAATTTGATATTCTGAAAATAAATAGGCTTAATGGAAACACAAAAAAGTTTTGTTATAAGTGGAATAATCTACCAGTGAAATTGGTCACTTTATCACTATTCAAGAATTAATCACTGTTCAAGATTCTTGAATAGTGTAATGGGCCTCACTAGGAAGGTACTTGTAAAATAAGACAAAACTAACTTACATGTTATAAGATATTTGCACAAGAAACTAAACATAAAATACTTGGTAAGATTTTCTGGTTTTGCGGTGTAAGAACAGAAGTAGGAAGCAGCAGTCCAGCTCTTACGGGCGCTGTGTTGTGTGCGCTGGAAGCCCAGCTGGGAGTCCTTGTTCAGGCCCATGCCCCAAAGTTTGGTCACGTCTTTGGTTGAAGAGGCCATGAGAGTGAAGCCGTAACCACAAGCAGCCGATGAAATCTGCAACACAAGAGCAGAAGAGCTTTAAGATAACGAAAAACTACACTAAATCACAAACTACAATGTTTTCTACTTGGATCTTATGTGATAGATCAACAAGGTTTTCAAATGTCTCTATAAATAAAAATGTGGAAAGCGGTGAGATTCTATTCTGAACCCATCAAAAAAAGTTAGTTTTCTAAAAACTGGTGTGTTTCTGTTCAGCACATTTATTTTCATCATGTCAATTTGCGCAATTCTATATGGTTAAAAGAAATGCAGCTAGTGAGGTTTACCTGCTCTGCAGTCTCCAGGCGGTATGGAGTGTACTGATATCTGCGAGGATTTTTCCTGCCACTGTCCGGCACCACGAAGCTGGGGATCCCCAGTGCCCCGGTGAAGCTGAAGCCCCAAACAAACACTTTGTGGGTCGGCCTCCGGTGCTCGCCGACGTACTGGAAAACTGGCTCGCCGCTCTTCTCCTGCGGTCTGGACGCCCCGCTGAGTGTCGCGTAGCCACACACACGCAGGGCCAACCGCATGTGGCGAGGGCAGAGACACGGGAGAGCCATCCTGAAGAAACAAGCAGAGGGACACAAATATCATTAAAGATGTTTAATAGTAACTAAAATCAACATTCGGATATAATAAAAAATGTAGAGAAGTTTCAAAGTATTTTAAATTTAAAACTGCAAAATAAATTCAACACATGGCGTCATTTTATAACATAATATTTTTTTTTAATAAACGTTAGAAAATTAGTAAAACACTGATCCTGTCAAAATGGGCAATACGTAAATAAATTGTAAAGTAATTAATGTACCCAATGTTGCAACCCAAAATTTAAATATTGAAATATATCATACTTTCCGGTGTGACTTAAATCTTTCACTTTACTTATAATCTTACTGTTTTACTAATTAGTTTACTTAATTATTTATTTTTCTCATTTTATTTAGTGCATTCTCCTTTACTGTGTTTTTTTCAGTAAAAACACCCTGATTTTTTTTCTCTTCAAAAAGAATCCGGGTATGACACAAATATTCAGATAGATAGAGCTGTTGGCAATGAATTAATTTGTGGAGATTAAACGTATTTAACGTTTTCCAAACGTGCAAGACAAACAACCAAGTATAAATTATTCCACCAATGAAATATAAAGGGGTTTTTAAATAATTCATGAGCGCCGAATTATAGTAAAAACACTCTTAAGGCATATTTACCAGTTCACGTTTTTCCAATGAAATTGTATTCTTGAAAACATTTAAATGAATCTTAAATTTGTAGAAAAAGTTGCGAGATTCAACAAACTGCTCCACGTTTTATCAAAGTAGCGTCTGGACTCACCGTCACCTTCACGTTCCTTCCCAAAAAGAAATTAATTTTAAAATCCAAAGAACATGGAGTAGAAAAGACGAAGAGATATAAAACGTTTTACTGTCATTATAGTTTACTTTTAGCTAAATGAGAGAGAAAAGTACACACTTCCGGTACAATTTTCCTTACAGTAAAATGTCATTTAATTTAGGAAGCACAACGCCATCTGCTGGAACGGAGGATATACTTACTCTATATACGTATTTTTCTTTTCTTTTTTTTACATTGATTTTATATTTGTTTAAATATGAAAATGCATAAGTAAAATTACACTGAGAGGGGCTTCATTAATTGTAATGCTTATTCAGATTTCAAATTACTTTACTTTGCTTCTGCATTGTAATGTTTTATTGTTTATCGTTGTATGTTTACATTTACGTTTATAACACTTTCAATTGCCGTATTGATGAAATGTGCTATGCAATGAAACTTTTCTTGCGTTGTCTTCCATGCTTCCACTTACCATTATTTTCTTGTTTGTGCACCTGGAATTCCCTGTGAGACAGTAAAGTATATTTCTATTCTATTCTATACTATACTATTTGTTAAATTGTCAACTGATAGTTGAAAATATATAGAACCAGTCTGAATGTAATATACACGTAAAACAAAGTTTATATCCACATCAGTGTAGCAGAAAAATAAATAATATAAACAAAATTATGCACAATTAGTGCCAAAATGGATTAAAACAAGTTTTATGTGTACCAAAATTGCTTTGATGGAAATGTCAAACAAAACAAGAAAATCATTAGACAGAGCTATGAAAAGAGGGGGGTGAGTTATAAAAAGATGAAAAACGTGAAAACATAAAAAAACAATTCATGGCATAAATTAAAACAAACAAAGGAAATGAAAAGAAACAAACCAATACGGCATGAAAAGTTTAAATGGCCACAAGAGGGAACAAAACCAAAAAGCATGAATAAAAACCAAATTGAAAACTAATTATTGTATACCTCTTCAGGATCTTTATATTTTCAGTGTTTCCTGACAATATTAATTACATGTCCACATCTCAACCCACCACCTGATTGTATTTTCATACATTGCATGTTTTCCCATTAAATATTTTTGCTGCACAGATCAACACTTCTTCATTTTATTGATGTGCACTAAGAACAAAAAGCAGTTCAGTGAGCACAGCTGCATTTGCTTCAACTGTGCACAATCAAGCGACAATCCGCTGTCGTGCAGGATTAGAGCTGATCTGGAAACGAGTTAATGCTGCAGGACAGTCGGTCAGGTGAGAGTCTGACCTTAACCTCACGGGTCATCAGAACTGCATCAACAGCGGCTGAACGAGCTCCCAGGTGAGTCAGGTGGAAAGGCCTCACCTGAGTCAGCTCTGACGCTGCTTCTGTTCCTGTCTGTGCACACACACACACACACACACACACAGGGAGTGAGGCGCTTCTGAAAGTCCATCAGACGGTGTGAGAGCAGCGTCTAGAGCTACTATGCGTCTGAGTGTTACACCTGGTATCTGTTTATATTTTACAAATGTCACCACTCTGGACTTTGACACTCCAAAGCTTTATAATTCCCATTCAAAGACAAAGATTTATGCTGATGGCATTAGATTACTGTAGAGATAAAAGTCACAGTCATAACCGTCAATTGCAGCTGACGGTTATTTTAACACAAGAAATCAGATAAAAAAAACATGAAACCCTTAGCCAATTTTTCACTTAACCATTTATTTTAAACAATATTAAAAATGCATCAAATACACAAATAATTCAATTCCGTTTTAAATAAGAAAATGTACATTTCACTGCCTAAAATGAGCTGCATCCCCAGAACTAAAAGTGGAGAAGCAGCATTCAGCTTCTACGCATCAGAAATCTGGTACAACAAACTTTCTTAAAACTGCAAAACAGCAGAAACAGAGTTCCCTTAAATAAAGGCTTAAAGTCCACCTGTTTAGAGTTGCCTTAACCACAACACTGACAAAACATATGATTTTGATCATTAAAACCTAATGTTTGTCACTGGTTTCCTCAATTGGTGACTGTATGATGTTATTTGTACTTTTTATTTTTGTGTTTTTAAGATGTAAAAAAAGAAATCAATAAATCCATTTACTTTTAAGATATGAAAATGAATAGCAAAATGTGCCTAAATGGATACTTTTTATTTACAGAATTTTAACAAAGTGAAGCTAAAATTCCAACTTGAGGAGGTTTGGGTGGGACATTTGTACAGACAAAGAGGGTTTTATTTTAAATGCACAATGTATATATTTCTGTAGTTTTGGTTTAATTACTGCTCTGAGTGTGCTGTCCTTTCAAAAAATTGCCTTTTTTCGAGCCAGTTAACGATCCATTGATTACTAAATTTGTCAACAATTACTTGAATAATTGATTGATCATGATCAGTCTGATTAACTGTTTTAGCCCTAGCAGCAATACAGCATTTTAACACCTCCCCTCATTATCATCTATCGCTATGCCTCTTGCTGCAGCCGAATAATTATGCTGATGCCTGAAACAAGTAACAGTTAATCTAACCAACTGCTAAATTGAGGTTTTGTTAGTTTGCTGAATGAGCCCCTTCATATCGGTCGTCCCGTCTAAAAGCAGGTATCTGCCGAGAAGTAGCGACTAATCCTTTAAGAGGATAAACTGTGAGATCTAGAGGGAGGGATTCAGGATTCACCGACTGTCTACGGAGGCCTGCACAAGGCATTTCTGCCAACTTAGCAGACTGAGTGTGTGTCTGGTTGAAACCTGCTGCTGGAGTCTTTATTATTATGCCTTTATGGAGCAGGAAGGACGATGCAGGCTGAGGAAAACTCAGTGCAACATGAATCTGAGGACTGAGAGAACGGGGGGTTAAGGTGAGTCAGAGACGCTTTTAAAATAAACACTTTGGGCTCAAAAACATGCCCAGAAATTCTGCATAAAACTAGTGTTAAGTATCTCTCATATTTCTGCAGCCTTCAGTAAAGGAAGTCATTATATTTGACTTTGCATTGTAGTTTTAATACATTAAAAGATTTTTTTTTTTAATTCTCATGCGAAGCAGAAAAGTAATGACAAAAAAATCTGCGTTATTTTAAGAAGTGCCTTGGAAATTTATTTATTATTCATATGTATGGTAGGATTTTATAAGATAGACTAATAAAGTAGTGAATGGTTGTGAAATGGAAGCCAAATGATGCTCTGTTTAAAAAGTTTCAAGCATATTGCATAAAGAAAAGTATTCAACCCCTTTGATTCAACATTTACTAAAAGTATTCTGGGTTTGTCTCTGACAGTTTTGTTCGTCTACAGAGTGAAAGCTGTGACTAAAGTAGCTCAGGATCTGTCAGACTGTCTGTTAACATCAAAGTTCAAGTCTTGAATTTAGGTCTAGACTTTGACTAAACCATCTTAACACATGATTATGCTTTAGAATTTCACTGTAGCTCTGTGTTTTCTTCAGGACTGTCCCATCAACTCCGACCAGCTTTCCTGTTCTTAATATATCTAATATAGAGTAGCTGTGGGAGTAGCTACTCATACAGCACGATACTGTCACTGCGTTTCCATAAACATTTGTTTTCGCGCATTTTAAAGAACTGCATTAGAAATGGTTGATGGAAACAGCAAAATTTGAAATAGCTTCCTTAATTTTGCAAAAACTTTTTATGCTCACTTGAAGTGGTTTTAGGCTTGTCTGAAAAAGAGCGGATGTGGTAAAGAGGAGATGGAAAAACATTTGCTGAATAAGCTCTGACGTCACGAACTCTCGGACCCACTGATGGGTCGGTGCCTTACCAAAGGCACAAAACTCCAAACTTGAGTTCTAAGTACGTGTCTATATTTAAAAAAGAAAAAATGTGGAAATCTGAGTTTGAAAAGTTGAGAATTTGCTAGAAATAACTCAAATTTTGAGAATAATCAATAATCAATACAAAAATAACAACAAACATCTCTGAGTGAAAAGTTTTAAACTCTTGGATTTTCAAAAGTTGGAAGTGTTTGATTATTGAAACTCAGAAATTCGCTTGCTTTATTTTTCTATAACATTTCAGAGTTTTGGCAGGAATTTTCTCCATAGATTTTTTTCTGTCTACAATGGCCTTAATAGTCCATTGTACATTTGTGTGGGTTAGCGTGGATGAAAACCATCCCGAAACAGATTCTCTGTGTATTATATTAACTTTTTAAATGATGTGAAGAAAATATTCTTTATTCAGGTGGGTTTGTACAAGGCCTGGGAATCTGATGAGGTCACAACTGACCAATTAGATTAGAGCGTTTTGAAAGCCTAAATATATATTTTAGTGTATATTCTAGGTGAAATTTATCATCTTTTCAATAACTATATGACATCATAACATGCTAACACTACTATATCTTTGTCCATGTCCAGTCTTACGTCCATCAAGACTGCCATGCCTACGTTGGAGGTGATCTGCAGCCTGATTGGCTGGCTGTGCCTCTACCTGTTGTTCTGCTCCACCTTCTCTCACCGAGGGCCCGAGTGGAACTGCCGCTTGGTCACCTTGACCCATGGCGTGATCATAGTGCTGCTGACGGCATACGTTGTGTTTGTTGACGGTCCCTGGCCCTTCACACATGCAGGTCAGCAGCGCAAAACACAGAAACTGTGATGCGATGGTTCAGTTCGAAGGCAAACATGGCGGATTGTTACTCAGAACAATAAATCCAAAGCCAATTTAAGATGGTTCTCTATGTTTAAACCAAATAAGATAATTTTGGAGGTCTGATTCCCAGAAGTTCAAAAAAGACCAGAAACCATTCTGATGCAGTTGAATCTGAAGACATGCTGAGCATGGACACAAAAATATGGAAGTAAATATGTGCCATCAGAATTTGAATAAAAAATACCTCTGAAATTTGAATGTTGTATATTAGTGCTTACTTTTTCAGTATTAAAATAAATTCAGAATATATTTTTAACCTAAAAAAAATTTCAATGTCATTATTTTTGCAGTAAAAAAAAATTCGGTGTAAAATTTTTTACATGGTTGCAATTTTCAGTTATTAAAAAAATTCACATTCCTATTTCAAAGTGATCAAATTTTCAATATACATATTTTTCACAGTTTAAATTTTCAGTGTTAAAAAATTCAGCATATAAAAAATTCAACTTTTCAAAATTCGTTGTGCTCAAATTCGCCGTCTCAAATTCACCGTCTAAAAATTCGCTGTCTCAAATTCAGCGTCTAAAATTCGCTGTAAAATGGCCAAGGTTACTTCAGGTCACAGACATTAGCAATGGATGTCCGATTCCAACATCCACATAATCACGTGACACAACCGTCATATTGAAGAAATACCAGCATCACCCAGGCTGGCGACCATGGAGGCAACGCAAACCCAACGGTGAGTTTAATGCTTTCATATTTCTATAGTATATTTTATTTTGTGCATGAAGTTTGATACATTATCTTAAAGCCTGATTTAAAACACGGGTTGGGCCGTTGTTAATCTTACACCGTGTAGTGCCGGCATATTACATCTTGCTACCTCCTAGCACCCCCAGCCCCTCCCCGCTGTCCCACGTCCAATTTCCCCAGTTTTATTTCAAAAAGAAATACCACTTGGGTCAAGTCTAGAATCTTTAAAGAGAACTGATGGGTGGCGACATTCTGGGTTGTTTGTATGTTGTCTTAGGTGAGACTGAGACAGGCAGTCTTAGTAAAGTCGTAATTTTTCAGGAGATGCTACCGCTAATATGGCTGCCTTGTGTGCTTCAAAGAGGGGCTGTGAACACTTTCCGACATTAATTATAACCACAACCCCATTCTGTTCAGCTACCGTATTGTTCAGGTGACTTCATTACAACATCATCCAAAATACTGCTTCTCTTATCTGACAATTGTTGATATACAATATTAATTTACATTCTTTTTACTTTGCCTAAAACCTCGTTCTGTTACCTAGCAACACTATAAACAACCGCCTTTGTTTTTTCAGTTGATTTTAACTAATTTTCAAGAAAATATATGCTTGTAAGTACATCTGTTAACTTATTTTAGATTAAATATCATAATTTAATTTAGATTACTGTGACTTCTCAATGCTGACCTACTGATGTCAAAATACTTTTTTATTTTACTGGCAATTTTTTTAATGTTTTTTTTCTTTTTTCAAGGAACTTTTGCTGAATCATATTTTTGATAGACTCCGTGATCGTTTGGAGCAGGAAGAAGCAGTTTTATATCTGGGAAGAGTGTGCACAATCAAAGGTTTGTACAAATGACAAGTTTCAATATGTGATGCTTTTGAATGTCTATAGTAACATTAGCTTTGTGTGGTCTTCAATATGATGAGATTTGAAGGGCAGTTTTTAATCGTTTATTACTCCATAATTGAAGGACTGAGCGACTGTGGAGAGATCTGTGGATGGCTGTAACGTGCATCTATTATGACGTATACACTACCTTAAAGAAGAGGGATACCTGGACATTTCAAATGAAGCACTCCTCTTCTGTTGCCATTATGTCTTCCTGCCATGTCTGCAGGATGATCTGGATACTTTCTGCAGTGGCTGGGACAATCACCCACTTCGAACTGAAGCAACATGACTCCTAACCTGCTCTGGGTTCTTGGTCGTACACATCATCCAATTCCTGAACCCCACGGTGCCTTGACAGAGGTTATTAAGATTATAACGGAGGCTCAGATGTATTTGCTGAACATTTTATGTTCAGATTTTTATTTAATAACAATAGCTGAATAACGGCAAACGGCTGTTTGTAACCAAGCAACCAAAATCAACAAAGGCAATCATGTTTTAACAAGATAACATTTTAATAAGATACATATGACGTTATAACGTGATAGCGCTCAATTTTTTTTCCTGTGACAGCAATATGCTTCCGTGCCAGTTTAAAAATTCACCATTTATGAAATGTAAAGCAAAATGCTGATCATGTTACCACAGAGGTGAATTTTAGTGCTTTTATGGTAGACATGTCAGAGAACAAAAATGTTCTAAATTTGTAATTTGTTTTTTTTCTTTACTCAAAAGGAACCCATTAGGTACATTTGTACATTTTTGTATTGCTTTACATTACTTCAATTATAAGAATCAGAAAAAGTTTTGTCTTATGTTGTTTATTTTCTAATACCTAAAGCATATATGAACTCATCTAAGTACATTCAATAAAATTTTGCATAAAAAAACAATTTCAGTTTCATATTTAAAACTGCCTGTACAAACAGTACTGACTCAGAGAAATGAAATATCTACTCTGAACATTGTGTTATTCTAGTTCCTCTAGTTTTGAATTTGACAAAACTAGAGAAATTAGAGTAACAGCAATGTTGTCGCTCTAATGAGTAATACATATGATCACATTTAAACATATGTATCGAACTTGTGATCTGACAAAATCAGAAAATTGAATTGATTCTACATTTCAACAAAACTGTTTTGTTTTAACAAACTGATTCACAAACAAAGAACTGCTACAGCTTAAATGTAGATTGTTTTTTATTTATTTATTTTTTTTAACAGGTCAATCACTCAAAGCAAGCCAAAGCCAGATCATGCGTAGAGGAAATGCATGCTACAAAATCCTCACTGAAAGAGTTGTAATTCCAGTAGTGACAAGGAATTCTTAGTGTTTTGTAGCATGTGGTGTAGTTTCCACGAACAATCTCCACAGACAGACTTGCTGGCAGATTTTCCCATCCAGTCCAGAATTTCATCAGGTCTCCTCTTCCTCCACTCCGTGGTCTTTCAGTTAGTAAATTAAGTAAGTGGCTTGCAGATTCAACAATAGCATCCTGACTACCCTGTAGTCACAAAATATATAAAAGACAAAGTAGCAGTTGAAAAAGGATTAGTTAAAAAGAAATTTACACTTCATGAGAATGATCACTTTTACTCAGGAAAGCTCTGTGCTGTAGGGTTCCCACCTTTCAGAAATTAAAATAAGGATCTAGCAGATGGAAAGTGTCATTCTATTTCACTAGAGAAACTAAAACTGCAGTACCATAAGTTTTAAAGAATAAAGAGACAGTATAATTTCTTCAGTTTCCCTCTTAATTTTTTTTTTACAATTGCTAGCATTCATCCCCACTGACACTGTTCAGCATGGCATGTGTGTCTTCCCTCTCCTGTATCTTTGCTAGGACATGGTAGAGTATCGGTTGAGGACGTTTTAAAAAGACGCAGGTTGAGAACGGCTCACCACGACTGCTAACCCTCTTTTGCACCTAGTGTTTCTAGGCAACCGTGACATCATCAATGGTCCAAAGCGTTCTGGGGTCCTTACTAGCTCCCGCCACATTAGCTGAGCTTAACATGTCTTGTGTTTTATTTTTGTAATTATTGTTACACTAAATGTTTATATGCATGTGATAGGCGTTACTGTCGGACATACAGAAATACCGAACAAATCGCGTCTCGTTACGGGGCGATTCCGTATTTTACTTAAAGGGATGGCAATCCTACTGTGCTCTTCTCTCATTAAAATTATAGAAACTATATAAAACACAAATAAATCTACAATTTGTAAGATTAACAACGGCCCAACCCGTGTTTTAAATCAGGCTTTAAGATAATGTATCAAACTTCATGCACAAAATAAAATATACTATAGAAATATGAAAGCATTAAACTCACCGTTGGGTTTTGCGTCATTTTCCATGGTCGCCAGCCTGGGTGATGCTGGTATTTCTTCAATATGACGGTTGTGTCACGTGATTATGTGGATGTTGGAATCGGACATCCATTGCTAATGTCTGTGACCTGAAGTAACCTTGGCCATTTTACAGCGAATTTTTAGGCGCTGAATTTGAGACAGCTAATTTTTAGACGGTGAATTTGAGACGGCGAATTTGAGCACAACGAATTTTGAAAAGTTGAATTTTTTATATGCTGAATTTTTTAACACTGAAAATTTAAACTGTGAAAAATATGTATATTGAAAATTTGATCACTTTGAAATAGGAATGTGAATTTTTTTAATAACTGAAAATTGCAACCATGTAAAAAAATTTACACCGAATTTTTTTTTACTGCAAAAATAATGACATTGAATTTTTTTTTAGGTTAAAAATATATTCTGAATTTATTTTAATACTGAAAAAGTAAGCACTAATATACAACATTCAAATTTCAGAGGTATTTTTTATTCAAATTCTGACGGCACATATTTACTTCCATACAAAAACAGGTTCGGTGGGTTTAGCTTTGCAAAGAATAGGGGTTAAAAGTATCACACTAAACCTGTAGACCTCAAAAAATGTTTTGAAGACGGATGTTATTGGTTCAATAGTTACATTCTTATAGGATTAAGATTTTATTTTTTATCTCCTCTGCAGGCACAGAAAACACTGACCTCCAGATATCTGCCCTGGCAGTCTGCCTCGGCTACTTCTTCTTTGACCTGGGTTGGTGCGTGTGCTACCGGAGCGAGGGCCCAATCATGCTGGCTCATCACGCCGCCAGCATCGTGGGCATCCTCCTGGCGCTGCTGATGGGCGTGTCGGGCTGTGAGACCTGCGGGGTGATCTTCGGCAGCGAGATCACCAACCCGCTGCTGCAGAGCCGCTGGTTCCTCCGCCAGCTGGGACTCTACGACAGCCTGCTGGGCGACGCCGTGGACCTGCTCTTCATCCTGCTGTTCGCCACGGTGCGCGTCGGCGTGGGGACCGTCATGTTTTACTGCGAGCTCACTTCGCCCAGGACTTTGCTGATAATGAAGCTCGGCGGCGTGGTCATGTATCTGCTAGCCTGGGTGTTCATGGTGGACATCGCCAGGTTCGGCTACAAGAAGACCAGGGCCAAATACAGGAAGTGGATGGTGAACCGTGAGCTCAAGGACACGAGCGAAGAAAAACCAGTTGGGCACAAAGAGTGATTGACAAGACTAACTCAACTGCTTTCACATGTTTTTTAACAGACCCTCTGTGAATTTATTATTTTTTAAAATTTTATTTTACCTGCGGTACGGTGGACTGCAACTTTTTTAAAGTCTGTGGAAAAATAATTCTGAAAAACCTTGATAAGTACGTTTATCTTTTAAACTAAATAAAAGTGGGCCCTGACAGAACATTGGGGCCCATGTTCTGTCAGATCATCATACGCTCAGAATAGCATATATAATATATATATTAATATATATATATATATATATTAATATATATATATATATATATTAATATATATATATATATATATATATATATATATATATATATATATATATCATGACTTTATGTTGCAGATTAAATAAAATCTTATGGTAATGACAGCATATACTTGTCTGATAGATACAGCCAATTCATACTAAGCATATGACGATTTGACATAACGCCCAGTCTCTGAGCTGGTAAAATATTTACATTACAAACTAAGTGTTAGTTGGCTTGTTATGTGAATATTTAGCTTGCCAGCTAAATCCTATATTTAATTTGAAGATAAATATTTAGCTTCAAGCTGAATAGTTAGCATGCTAACCATTGCTGATAAAACAGAACCTCACTTTAATTCTTACTTCTGAATGATTGCTTTTATGGTGCTAAAGGTGCTATGGACACCTTTATTTGACATAAAGATGATAAATAATGACATACTTTCATTACTATAAGCCTCTATTTGTCAACATTGTTTACGTCCGTCTTGTGGAGTCAAACTTACCCTGAGACTTAAAATATTTGCCAGCAGATTGATTTGAATTTTTGTAACCTTTTTTGCTTCACGGCAGATTGCAGAAGATTAAAGGGACCAAAAGGTGAAACCAAAATCTTCAGAAATCAGAACTTCAGATTTATTCCGGGTCAGTTCACCAATTCATACCTCCATTTTGGACATTTAAACAAACCTTTTCATTCCCTTGTGCTAAATGAATGCCAATACATATTTGTACTTTTTGGTAATTCAAAGTGCAGCAGGTAAGTTTTGAATCTGGCCTACAGAACAAGTCCAGAAAATGTTGAAAAACTCATGTCCGAGTCAGAACAGAGGAGAAACTACTGTTATATTATTAAAACAATAAAAAGCAACACTTGTGGAACAGCTTAGAACAGTTTGATAATAAATCTTCTTTAAGTAGTTTGTGTCGATACATTACATGACGTCATGGTGCAAAACAAGGAACAGTGGATAAAACCACGGAGCTGATACACTTTAAACATTTTACATTAAACATCTTTACATTACAACATGTCTCTCCTCAGTCCGTCTTTGCTTTATTGTCCAAGAAGTGAAAGCCACAGTGTGTTCGGCGCAGTCTTACGGCCAGTGAGTCCAACCTTTAAAAAGAAGTAATCAACCAAACACATTAGAGGGAGCCTGTAGCAAAAACAATGGAGTTTAATTAACTCCACTCAACTGGACAGGAGGTAAACGGCGTCACAGCAAAAACACTAAATATTACTAAGTTTTTTTGTTTGTTTTTGGGTCTAGATTCTGGTGCAAATATCTTAGCACACTTGAAACAAGAAAGCTAACTTACTAGTAGGAGCTTGTTGTAATTTAAAAAAAAAAACTTAATACATTATAACAAGACATTTTTTCCATGTTATATGTTTGTCTTCCAGTGAAACTAGTACTTTTTAAATCAATATTAAGGAATTATCTTAAAACAAGCCCCCTTACCTTCCTGAAAAGCTACCTTCAAGTTAGTTTTGTCTCATTTCAATTTATTTGTAGTAGAAACTAGATCAAAAATATCTGGTAATATTTTGCGGTTTGTAATATTTAATTTTGTAGTATATTACTAAGACTGCACTGATTCAGGATTCTGCTTCATCTGAATGCCTAAAACCAGCCAAGTAAATATAAATTGCTTCCAAATGGGGAATGTACAGTAGCTGAGACTTTTTCTGACAATATTCATAATATAAGCTGGAATGCCTTAAGTTTTCTTCTCCACTGTCACTGTGTGCTTGTCTATGAGGAGTAAATGCAATTTACTGGGTTTCCTTACACAAAAGGTTTTTTTAACTAGTTTGAATGCACTGCAAAAACATTAAATCTTACCAAATATTTTTGTCTAGATCAGGGGTCCGCAACCTTTATAATCCAAAGAGCCCATTTTGGGTAAATACAACCAAAACAAACGTACATGTCCAGCTCTAGTGGAACAGATGGTTTGTTGTCTTTTACCAACAACAAAAGAGAAATCCTACAACCGCTAAAATCTGACGTCACTCCATATTTGTTTACATTTTGAGAAGAAGGAAGTTGTTCTCCGTGTCTTCAGAGGCTTTTGAATCGTTTCCTTCAGTGGTCCTTGATGCAGCGCCACCACAGGCGAGGAGGGGAATATGCTTTTCAAAGGTAGTGTAAAAGAGAACCGTAGCAGCTGAAAATGTAACAAATGTTGCAATTTTGGTCCCAATCAATCCAAATCTATCAGACTATCATGTGTGAAAAAAATCAGTGAAGAAATGACAAACGTGCTGGATCAGTTAAATGGGATTTCAGTGACCAGTGAAATAAAACATCCAAGTAATCAGAGTTTGCGTTGGGCATAAAACGTTTTTCACAGTGACTCTCATTTCTGCTTATCTCAATCCATTAAAAACAATATTTTAGTTTGTCTGCCTCTGAGTTGTTGAAAACATTTGTGGCTTGGCAGTAACATCTGAATCTCTTTTTCTTCGGGGGAAATATCATTACGAGATAGCACTTTTACTTCCATGCTGTTGAAGCATCCATGGAGTCCTGAACGCCTCGCCAAAGCTCCCTTTTTCCATTTCATACATCCAGTGTTTACGATCAGTTTACAGTTAATTGTTTTATAGGGAAAGGTCTCTGCAGGTAAAACATGATAATCATGCTTTGCCCAGTAGAGCTTCCATTATCGGTGGCTTAAAGTGAAGTGAAATCCCCCATTTGACTCAGATCGGGTCTACGATCACTGCAGTCCCTCTGAAACAAAGTAGACAGGGTGTTTGATGACAGGTGGAGTAAAAACAGTCACATGTACGCAAAGAGAGCTGAAACCCACCGTTGTTATCATCCGAGTCTGCAGATCTGTTGTTGTGGATTTGCTGCAGTTCGTTGTACTTCATCTCTACTTCCTGCAATAACATAAATACAACAAAACAGTTATCAACAGTAACGTCTGTCACTGTTATAAAAAAATCATCAACATAGACTACAGAATCCAGGATGCGAAGATGCAGGAGCTACATGAAAATGAAACTGGACACATTTTCTATTTCTGACATTTTTTTAAAGAAAATTCTTAACATTTAAGAACAAAAAATTATTTAGATTTTACTCATGTAATTACTATTTGTTTTCTTCAAATTATAGCATGCTGGGTGTTGTGGCCATTAATGTTGAAATCCTGTAAATCAGGGGTGTCCAAGGTGAGGCTCAGGGGCCATTTGCGGGCCTCTGAATAAATTTGGGTGGCCCTCAATCACAGTTCTAGAAGGACTTAAATTTGGTTTGCCGCTGCACATATCCACAGGATTAAATGTTTAATACCTTCTTAATTTGATAAATGAGCTTCACTGGAACACATAAAAATGTATTGAATTTTACTCAGTATAAAAGCACTTTGCACCAATCTGATGGTTAAATAACCACAATAACAGATTGAAAACAATAAATATCCTGGTTGTTGAGCTCCTATGTTTATTAATTAGTGACATTACACTACATCAAAAATAACTTTCTTTTTTTTTTTTTTACCATAAAGAAAAAATATAAGCAATCACATCCTATTGGTTCATTTATCAGGCCAATGAGGGCAAATCAAAGCAATTTGACCAAACTTAAACACTGCAGGTTGCTTTGCCACCAATCAGGGTTTAATAATAAACAGACATAATTTGAAACACATTTAAAGATTTTTCCATCGCATGATGGCTACAAGGATTTCTGTTAATGATAAAGACATTTTAAAACAAACTCCAGTGTGTTTTACCTGCAGGTACTGCAGGTCGGCTTGCAAGAGGCGCAGGTGGGTCATCAACTGCCTGCTCAGGTCGGGGCCGTCGCCCCCTGCCTGTGAGGAGGAGGACAGCAGCTTCCTCATGTCGATAGCGACGTCGTCATCGGTGCTGCTCTCCCCAGAACCGGCTTCAAAGTCCAGACCCGCAAAACCACCTGGTTAAAGACCAGAGGGTTTCAGAATCTGGACCAAAACATCTAAACTTCAGTAAGGGTGTGTTCACACCAGTCCTGTTTATTCCACTTTAACCCAACTCCAGTCTGTCTAAAAAGGCTGGTTTGTTTGTGGAGATGTGAATGTGTAATTGAACACTGATTTGGACAAAAAGCAAATTCTGGTCTCCCTATAAACCTCTGTCTCAGTTTGGTTGAAGTTAACTCTGGTGTGGTTCGAATGCCAATGTGAACGCCAAGCGGACTGGAGACCGACCCAAAAGCAGGAAGCATGCTACAGCGCAGGGCATTCTCAGTAAATGCAACCAAAAGAGGGTCTTAGCGCTATCATTAAACTTTGTGAATGCACTACTAAATGCGCTAATGACAGAAGAACACTTGAAGAACAGTTGTAAATATTCATAAAGAATCCTTCATGTTCATGACCGTTGTTATGTCATGTTTATGACAGTGTCACGTCAGTCTTATGCACACCCCTTCAAATTAAGTGTTACCAAAAAAAAGTCTCTGGGTCTCAAAGAATTTGGTCCCTTTGAGAAAAAGAACTACAGCAGGTAAAAATGTACCAAATGTTGGAACTTTGGTCTATCATACTACCAGGAGTAAAAACAGTTTCAGTCGCTGACTCACCGTTAGGTTGTGCTGATTCAGACGCCCTGGTGAGGGCAGAAGAGAGCTGCAGGTCGTCATTCGCTGGTCCTGCGGAAGACGGTTTGTTCTCCTCTGTCTCCTCCTCTACTTCTCTGCTCATCATGTGGGAGTAAAGCGTCTCCTTCAGCATGGCCACTGCAACAGAAGACTTTGGTTATTATCTACCAGCTTTTCCAGCGTTCGGAGTTTAAAGGATCGCCGTCAGCTTACGCGTCCGCAGAGCCTCTTCAGCTTTGGAGGAGGGAAAGTTTGACTCCATGTCCTCGACTGGAAGAGCGATGCCCTGGCGGGATCCTTCCTGTAAGAGTCTGTCAGTCAGCTGGCCGTCCAGGAAGGCCTCCAACTCAGCTTCGTCCACCTCCTCTTCCTCCCCATCTTCCTCCTGCCTGACTGTAGCCGCCAGCTCCTCTTCCTCATCTTCTGATTTCAAGCCATCAAAGGGGTTGATGGGAGATTGAATATCAGGAGAACATGGAGCGTCTTTATCTAGGACACAGAATAAAACTATTTTGAAGATCTTAATAAAATAGTAATTTATTTGTTATGGTAATATACAAGAGTGGTGTCCAAACTTGTTGCCATGGGATCCAAAACAGGCAGCTTTAAACTGCTGGTGGGCCACACAATTCATTAGATTAGAAATTCAAAACTGAATTTACTGTGATTTAAAAATCTTTATAAACCACTGCTGACCCAAAAGGCTGTCATTGTAACTAATAGAAAAATTTGACTGCAGTAGCCATCATTCGACCCAGAGAGGGCAGCAGTGAGTTGGTTTTAGGCCAAAAATTCTAATTAAATTAAAATGTCCAAAAGATGGCACCCTTATGACCCAATTTATACAGTTAATCTACAAAAACAGTTCAATTTGGGGTGTAGTTAGTCTTTAAAGACCTAACTTGTAGATCAGGGATCTGCAAGTTGTGGCTTTTAATAACTTCACCCAAAACTGGTAAAGAATTTAGAAATATTTTTAAAATTAGGCTAAGCTAAAAATGATGTCTTTAACAAGTGTTCTAATGCAACATATGCATAATATTTTTTCTAAACAATGACACTAATAAAGTAAGGAACATTCTTTTTTTATGTTGTTAAACTACAAAAAAAAAATAATTAAGTTCGGGATCAGTAAAAATTCATTTGTGACACTTTAATACCTCGGCGCACTGATTCCTCACGCATTAATAGCTGGAGTTTAAACAGCAGCCAATCCAGGAGCAGCATTTAATTTTCTTGTCGCTGATTGGCTGAACCCTCAAGAGTGGAAATAAGGATGACTGTGGATGTTAGCTTCTGTGGTAGCTAATATATTAATGCCTATTAAGATATATATTTGTTGTTTGAACTATGAAAATAGTCAACTATATACATTTTTATTTTTTATTTCTGCCACATAAATTGGATATTTATTAATGCAGATTCCAATTGATAATAAGTTTCAATCTAATAATAAAGTGTCAGAACTGAAGGTTTTTTTCTTGCATCCACAGGTACCTGCTGAATGTATGCTCTCAGTCAGCGTCTCGCTCTGTTTGGGCATCTCTTGGTTCAGGATCTCGACTGCAACCCGTTCAGCTCTGAAACAAGGCAAAACAAAAAACATACTGTGAGCAGACAAACAAACATCAGCAAGGAGAGCTGAGGCAGGTTGAGTGGACAAACTCACTCTGCCTGAGCTGGAGGCCTGTCGCTGGGGTGAGCTTTGGCCTTCATGGCGTCAGCGCACTGCGTAATCAGACACTGCCACCTGGATGAGCAGAGGCGAACCACATACAGGTGAGACAGAAAAACTTTAAAAGTGACGTTTTGTCTCGGATGAAAACTCACGTTCTCCTGTCGGACACCTTTTGCGCCATTAGCTCGTACATCTGGACCCCGTTCTCTGACATGGACAGGACAAAGAAGGCCTTGTTGTCTGAAGAGGACAGCCAGCCAGCCAGTCAGTTATTTCTCTTCTAAAATTAAAGAACAAACTGTGCTACCTCTACCTGTTTGAAAATCTGCATTTTTGAATTATGTTTTTGGGGACAAAAATACAGTTGGAAGGAGAATACTCTGATTCCTTGAAAAAACTATTGTGAAAACAAACAGAATATCAGTACATCCATATACATTTACTACCAATAGCATCCTCCAGGGGGCGCTGCAGATGGCTCTGCACAGTGAGTAACCAAAGCCACATGCTATGTTAAACTTGTAGGCTGAGCTTGCAAATGTGAGTGGGAACAATCAGGATCCCGACTACTCAAACTATGGAAACAGGAACGCTGTTAACTCGGGCTTTTGAATCATTGCAAAAATTTAAGGTATTTGAATTCAAGGTATTTGGATTGACTGACAGCCTTACCAGTCGCTACAGGGCGAACCAGGACGGTGCTGAGCTTGATGACGGGGCTGAAACTATGCTTGGCGTCCGGAATGCTGGTCAGGTTCTTCCCATGGAACTTCAGGACCAAACGCTCATCCTGTTTCTGAAGCAGAACCATGATGTCCTCCAAAAGAAGAGTGTAGAGCTCTGAAAGGATGTCATGAAAACTCATTGGCATTTTTAGAATGCTCTTTCTTCCTTGACCACTAATTTAAACATGTATAAATCTAACTAAAGCTGTATTCTCATCTATGGTTGTTTATATTTACCAATAGTCTTGTCCTTATTGACTTTCCAGGAGAGCGGGCCCTCATATACCATCTCCCTCTTGGTCAAATCCAGATTCTGCAACAAGAAAAGTTCATAGCAAATACTTCCAATGACAATTAACTGATAAAATACATCTACAACAGTGGATCTTCAATTGTTTCTTTAGTTCATATATGAAATGGAAAGCTGCTTCACAAATTAGCAATTTGTAGCAATTCTTTTTTTTTTACTGTATATTGTTGAAAGTTTTTCAAAGTAAACAAATGCACCTAATTAAGGTTTCAATATCAGCTAGGTATTTCAAAAAATCATAGGCATGGCGGGTCAGGTGTTTGACTGATCTATCAGTGCCTTGAGACAATAAGCTAATTGAACAATTAGGAAGATGACACAAAAAAATCTGGAATAAATGGTGAAGAAATTCATTGTGAGAAAGATGGGCATGTTTCAGCTGTCAGTCACTCTTTGTTGATTGAAAATGGACCCCAATGACAAAATGTACTGGAGATCCAGAAAGGGGCCCAAGATAGAGCCTTGTGGAACTCCAAAAGTAAGTGGAGACTGATGATATAAAACAGGCCTGTTTTAGAGTAAAAACAACAAAAACAGTCTGATGGCTAAAATCCATCAATGACCTTTTTTCAATCAGCAATCGTTTCTCACCCTGAGCTCCAGGATTATGGGGTTTTCACTTTGTTTCAGAGACGAGACATCGAGTCTTCGCTGATACTCCACTAATCTCTGTTGAGATAAAACAGAACTCATTAAAAGTTAGTACTTACACTAATAGATCTAATTTATTTTTGCCAAATTGAAGAACAGTTTATTTATTGTATTCTCTTCAAATTAAATCAAGATACTTTCTTTTTCATTTAATTACTTAATTCCATATATTTTGTCTTATTAATTTATATATTTGTTTTTCTTATTAATTGTGAAGCAATTAGTGAAACATAAATGAAGTTAATCTGGGAGGAAATGGCTACGAAACACAAATAATACCCAACCAATATAAGTAAAGTAAAAGAAAGAAGTGATTCAATAAAACCCATATTAACAATATAGTTTAATTAATGTGAAAATATGACGTCTACTTTGAAAACAGCGATGAGTGACAAATAGATTAAAAAACCCTGCTGATTACTGAATATGTTTCATGAATCTTCTGATGTGTGAACCTGTTTGTTTTCAGCCTCTTTCACGGCCTGGTTGACGTGGTTCAGGATCTTCTTGCAGCATTCTCCAGCTTTCTTCACCTTTTCCCTCTCCTCACCATCCTCTGTGAAAACAGACAAAATGACTTTGCAAAGAAAGAACCAGAAAGTTCAAGATCCCCTTTTAGAATATATATGTAATCATATTCATACCAGAGTATTTTGCAATATTGTCCAGTAGGAGAGGGTACTTGGTCATTCTTTGCATTTCTACAGGAATGATGTCTTTTAGCTGCAGCCTGCGACACAAGCGGTTGCTCTCAGCCTCCTGAAAATCCAAGATTGGTAAAAATATCTTTTACAAAATGAACGGAATAATTCTTTGTTTAATCAGAAATAAACCCAGCATCCAAGGAAACCACTGTGGTGATGCTGTGCTGACCTGCATAAACAGGTTGAACCTCTGGTCTTTTTTCTGCCTGGTCTTGATGAGCTCCAGCGCAGACGGCTGGTTGCTGCAGAACGTTCCTATCGCTCTCTTTATCTTCTCCTCTTCCTCGCTGAACTAAAGCACATTTATATTCAAATCATTTAATGTTGCTGCATTTTATGAAACAACATACCATCATTTTTTTCATGGGAGTCTTAAATGGTTCAACTAAAACTTGTGGCAAAAAATAAAGTAGGTCAAAGTTACTTCAATGGAGTTGTAAAAAAAATTTTTTGTGACTATTTCCACAACTGAAGTCACTTTTTAAGAAATGAAAGGATGCTTTCGAGACGCTGCTTTCCTGAACTCATACAATGTTTCCAACGAGGTTGAACTGAAATAAAAAAAAAACTACTGAATTAAATAAAAACAATTATTAATGGGGAAAAACTATATCGTGCATTAATAAAACTAACTAAAACATAATGAAAATATAGACATAATATCCTTTGTTTTTGTGTTTATAAATCTATTTATTGTCTGTCTGGCTTTTTCTGGATCAGAACTATGACTCACGTCTCACACAAATGATATAAAAGTCAGACAAAACTTTGAGAACTATCCAAAATGTATCAGATTTAATTCCACATATGGAAAAGGCACAAACATAATATGTTGTGGTTTGTTTGTTCTTTTTTTAGAAAAAAAAAAAAAATTACGTTTACCAGCTGTGTGAATGTAGCCTTAGTTTCACACACAAATATTCTATATGTGTCCAGGTGTGAAACAGAGCTATATTTGTTCGGTCTGATCCAAATGCACCAAATATGAATTTCATTGCTACATTATTGCTACATTCCTAGTATTTACAGTAAATTCTAATTATTACCAGTTGTCTCTGAAAAGGTTTTCAAAAGACCAGGACAGTAAAAAACACTCCTGTGAAATGACAATGTGAATTATTAGAAAATGTTTTCTAGTAAAAACTAAACAAATTCAAAAATCAAGTTAGAATTTTGTGGTGATATGTAGTGTCAGAGATTTCTGCTCATTTACATAGAAAGCACTCTGAAAATAGAACGGGACTCTTTGTTTTTCATAGAAAGAGTCTTACCCATGCCAGGAGATCATCTCCAATCTGACCAATCACAGAGGTCTCACTCCTCTTCCTGATGGCGGTCATTTGCTCTGTTATTGAAACTATCAAACAGTGAGAGGAAGGAGACCTCATTGTTACTGGTGACATCTTTATCAGCAAGGAATACACAAACTGCACAAGACGTGGTCAAGTTTGGTTGTAACAACTGGACTTTTTGAAGGTTTTGAAAGTTTCTTTGAAGGCAGAGTTGTTGAATTGAGCCGTCCGTCACCAGGAAGCCTCTAATGTAATACAGTGACATTACCATGCAGTTGAATGATTTCCTCCAGGTTAGTGAAGATGTGCTTTATGTCGTCGGGCGGAAGGATGCCGTGTCTGCTCAGTCTCTGGCAGAAGACGCTGTCCAGCACCCGCAGCTTACGCAGGTGAGCGCGCTCAGTGATGAACAGCTCTAAGAGACGGAGACGTGAACTCAGTCAGGTTTGGAAATAATGTCAGATGGTTCAGTATTAGAGATGCACCAACATGAATATTTAGATACAGTATGAATAGGAAGTGGGAGTAAATAAGTTTGTCTTTGTTTTCAAGCTAAATGCATTTTTGTTTATGTCTTAATACAGTATTACTATATAAAACATGAGCTGGATAATTCAAATAATTTCCTCACTGTATATATTTTACTGCATACATTTTCTTTGTTTATTTGTTTTTGACCTATTAAGGGGAATAATATGCATTTTGTTCTTTAATATGGTTAAAAATAAAGCAATATATTAAACTAAACCATAAAAATTTAAGCTGATATTGACACATAAAATTAATGTTCCTGATATGGCTGTTCCTGATATACTACCAAATATGAATATTTGGTAGTATCACATATTTTAAGGATGCAACTAACAATTATTATTAGTAATTGATTATTCTGAGGACAAACAAAAAAAACTGGAATTTTGTGTAGATATTTCTTTTTATTTAACCACTTAAATAGTTTTTATACAATATTAGAAAGACACAAATAAACAAGTAATTAAATTCTTTATTAAAATAAGAAAACATATTTTATTGCTTAAAATGCAATAACACATCATTCCTTGATCAAGATTGATCATTTCCAGCAAAGGAAACGCATCAACAAGTGGAACACTCAGTCATTTCTGCTTGACTTAACATCATTGATTATTATTTGGATTACCTAATTAATAATTGGGTGCTTAATAGAAAACATTATCTTTATTTTTATTCTTTACAGAATTTGAGCCAGGTGAAGTTAAAACTGCAACTTGAAGAGTTCTGGGTAGGACATATTTACAGACATTTTCAAACTTAAAATGTATGTATTTTTAATATATTTATAAGCAAAAAGATGAAAATAAACATCTGTTTTTAATATTGGTCCCGTTTTACTTCTGAGACTGATGCTAATATGTTAAAAAAAAAAACAAAAAAAACAACTTACCAATATTGCCTAATTCTGATGTTAATGATGCTTTATTGTGCATCCCTACTGAAAATGCTGTCGCCTCACCGTTGATGACTTCCTGTCGTTTGATCTCCTTTGAAGTGAGACTTGCCAAGACGCCTCGAGGGACGAGTTTCTGCCAGTTCAGAGGGTCCTCCTCACTCTCCACCTCTCCTGCCTGGTCGTCCTCGCTCTGGAAGTCAGCTGAACCCACTGTGGGCTGGATTTCCATCCTGTTGCCAGACAGAAACTATTATAGAAGACTTTACAAGAAGAAAACATTAGCAGACAAAATATTTTAGCACTGCAGCTACTGATTATTATAGTTATTTGATTGATTATTCTGACGACTAATGGGAGAAAAAAATTGCTAATGCTGCAGATGTTTCATTTCAAGCTTGTATTATGGAAAATATACATTAAAAGATGCAAATGAACAAATAATTAAATTCATTTTTTAAACAACAAAAAAATGTTATTCCCTAAAATACATCAACATAAGATTCCTTTAATACTTGATCATTTGTAACAAAGGGTGCTAAGAAAATTCTAACATCAGTTTCCGACTGATCTGCTGATTCATTTTGCATAAACCGATTAAGACTTGAGTAGTAAAAAGTGCTTAAAAGAAGAATTTTTTTTACAGAATTTGAACCTAGCGTGGCCTGATGGGAGCAGCTGTTAAAATGCCCTAAAAGCAGCAAACTGTTATTTGAAGCTGCTGGAACCTCAAGGTGGAGGATCCTCCAGACTAGGGGTGTCAAATTAAATAATGAACATGTTTTGTATAGTCATAACCTGTTCAAGGAAGCATGACTGGTCACTTTTAAAATAATAATATTCAAAAGTTTCCTTTGAGGTGTAATCAAACATGTCTCATCTATTAAAGACTGCTCAGGCGAAAACTTACCTGAAGGCATCCTGGTCGTCCTCTCGGTGGTCAAGACTGGACGGGCTGAAGTCAAACTGAGTGCTGATTGGACTAGAGAGTCCGTCCTGGTGTTCTGCAGACTGCAGGGCGTCACTGAGTCTCGACTGGATGCAAAATGGAGAGACACCTGCATGGAAAAGACAAAAAAAAACAACCAAAAACATAAAAAGCATAAAGAAACCATGCGGTCCAGAATGGGTTTGTAACTTCTGTTTAATTAAACCATATCAGTTTTTCATTAACCAGATAACATTAACTTCAGCATTGATGTAACTGCTGGGATATTCTGTAACTCAGAAAATTACAAGTTTTTTTAAACCTGCAAATGAACAAGAAGCAGAGAAATCTTACTGGAGTCAGTTTCTTGTCCAGTCGAGTCCGTGGAGCTGGGACCCAAGGAGGTGACCGAGATGGTGGACTGGGTGCTGGTGTCCGAGCCCTGGCTGAGCTGATTCACTCGGCTGCGTCCAGGGTTCGAGGCAGGATGGTCGGCTGGTTCAGGGATGACGAAGGCCGGCGGAGAGAACTTCGGAGAGCGCTGCTTATTGATCTCCACAGACTTAACCACTGCACAGAGACAACACATGCAAAAAGTAGAACTGCAATATTTTTGTGTATATTAATTACAGTTAATGAGACCAATAAAAATTAAATTCCTTACCCAAAGTGGAGTCCCCTCTGCTCAAAATTCGAGGAGGAAGGATGTTGGGAAACCGAGGCTTCTTCCAATCACCATCTTTTTCAGGTTTGCTTCCTCTCTATGTGCAAAACAATAAAAAATATAATAAAGGTACGATCATAAGACCGTTGAATGAAAAGGTGAATTCACTTTCTTCACTGAATCAGTGAAAATTATGAGAATAAGGAGGCTGTACCTTAATCTTGGGCAGGAAGGTGATGCGTGCACGTTTCTGTTCAAGACCGCGAGGCTCCTTCACTTTCACCCCAAGATGCTTCATGTAGGTCAGAATCACATACTGCATAGCTTGGCTGCACAAATTAGACAGAAAACACAATGTTAGGTAATATACAGAATATCAAGTGCAGTGAAAAAAATATTTGTATCCTTAAATACTGTTTTTATTGTTTTGAGGCTTGAATGATTCAAATCATCACAGATAAGCAGAGCAGCTGCAAAGCCCTGTTTTCAAAGTTTATGTACTAGAAACCAAGGAAAACACACACATTTATTTGATTCTTGTGTTTTAGAGCAAGTTGTTTTTCTGATAGTAGGTTCCAAGAAAACATATGACTAGAAGTTCAAAATGTCTAAAATTTAATTTCATGTTTTAAAAAAAAAAATCATTAAATAACTATAAAAAAGACCAAAAAATGGTTCAGTTTTTTAATATCCCTAGTCACCTAATTCTGTGACTGTCCTAGCTATAATGTGACTGTAGAGACCGCTGCTTCTTCTGCAGAAAAAGATAGAAAGACAGACAGAACAGTAGAGCAAGGGATAGAACAAATGATAGAAGGAACAAACAATATAATAAACAATCAAACACTGGCAGAGCTAATGAAAGAACAACAGAAAGAACAAACAGATAGAAAAGAACAAATGAGCGAACAAATGATGGACAGTGAAGAAAAGTGGGACTCTGTAGGCCTTTAAAAACCTCCTACCCATTCACAACTTCATCACTACAATGCTTTTCCATGATCCCAGAACTGTTCTTAAGAACTCACCAAACTCACAGTTCCACCAGGTGTCGGCTAATTGCTGCTGCCACTAGTCTGGAGGAACTGAGTGTCGGATTAATGGTCTGCGAGGCGGAAGCCTCACTACAGACTGCAGGTCTGAGGGGAACCTTTGTGTAAATAGGTAACACTTTGTGAGAGCAAGCGCTTAGGTACCCCAGAATGGTTGCCATGGAGATTAAAGGATTTCTCAAACATGCAGGAAAGAATCAAGGCAACATTGCAGATAAATCCTTTGACGAGGGAATAACTTTATAGCATGATGCAAAGCTAAAAAAATAGTTCATTTTACATAATAGCCCTCATTAACTCAAATTATTTGAGTAATATAGAAATATTTTTGCTTATCTCAAGCATTTCAGTGTGAAAAAAAAGCAAAAAACTGAAGAAATCTGAATAATTTCCAAAAAAACGACTCATTTCTTTAAATTTTTCTTCTGCAGCAATATTTAGTTGGAATTAAAAGTGCTTCTGCATAGTACTGCAGACCAATGTTTACCAGTAAAACACAGGTATTTATAAACAGGCATTTCATGCATAACTAGACCAAATTTGCAGTGCCTCAATTAGAAATGAAAAAGCAGAACAGAAACTAAGATACCTCACAAAAACGAGATTTATCTGACTGACCCGCAGCTGACTAATGATGCATGAAAATAAAAAGTCCCTGTTCTCACCACTTCTCCTCTTCGGAGGCTTGAGTTGTCGGCCTGCAACACCACACACACACACACACACACACACATTAACATCTGAGGATAAATGAGTGTTTTTTATAGAGTTCGCACTCAGACACTCACAGGATATCCTCAATCTTGGCGAGGATGTGTTCTGCACAGGCGCATTCCTTCTCCAGCGCCGGCTGGTCCTTCCCCCGCTCCGAGTCCAGCTTAGACAGCTCGTCTTCGGCCAGGGTCAGACCCATGCTGCGCTTCTGTCTGCAGCGCAAAGACCACCGGTTCAACTCCTTCTGTATCTCTGAGGGAAACCTTTCCATTTCTCCTGTGGATGTTACCTGAAGTCCTCCAGGTTCTTGAGCAGGTCTGACAGAAGAGAGTCTTGTAACACCTGAGTGTATTGTTTACAAAGATCCTCTGGGATCAGCTCCAGCCGTCGCTTCTCTAAAACACAAACAACCAACAAGAACAGTCAACAGTCACATCAGTCAGGTTGTGCTTTCACAGAAAGAACTGGTGAGGTTAGAACATTTAATAAAAATTTAGGGAAGAAAACGCACTCATGCATTAGGGAGGCAACATATTTAATCAAATATTATGTGAAAGTCAAAGTTTGCACATTTTTGTACTTTCGTTTTGGACTCCACTACTTCTAAAAATAACTAAAGCTTTAAAAAAAAACACCCAGACATTTTTTTGGCAATAAATAAATTTTTTGAATGGTCACTGCACCGTCACTTAGCAACCCAAGTCCAGCCCCATTAACTAGTAACACAAGTTGAGCTACAGTATGTTTGGTCAGCTGTTTCTACAGCTGTATGTGCTGTACAACGGCTGCTGGAAAAGACAAGTGTTTAATTGTTGACTTGCCGTCCAGAAACCACTTCCTGTATTCTTGTGTGTTGTGCAGGAGGCACCAGTTCTGCTTTTCTAAGATGTACGATTGTATAATTACACATCTCTTGCAGGAATTCTCACGAACGAGTGTAAATGTTGAGCTGGAGATCCGATCAGTAGCAGCTTACTTGGATTTAAAGTGACAAGATGCCCTAAAACAGCTCATTCTGAATAGAGCTCAAAATAAGCAGAACTGAGCAGACTCAAATCTCTTGATCTAAGAATGATTTTCTGCAAGAAAACTGTAATAAACATGTTTTGTGTAGCCCTTAACCTGTTCAAGGAAGCATCATATGTCTCCTGTAAACTCCAATAAGTTAATTTATGATTTACCAAGGGGGGAATCACAAACATTACAGTTTTTTGCAATTCCGAGATCACAAAAATTAATGCAAAAATCAACAGAGCCACAGTTTTCTTCACTAGTGGATAATTTTGATACTATTGCAAAATTTCCACAAAAATGATAAGAACACTGGGTTTAAGTGACAGCTAACTCCCACCTGTAGGAGGAAGTATTTATTACTTCTACTGCACTGCTGCCTCAACCCTACTTGATGTAAACTTATAGTCTGATCATTATGGAAAGTGACCAATTGAAGTTCTTTAAAAATGTCTGTCTGCTTGTTATTTCCTCATTTTTTTATTCTGCAAGTAGATTTTGGAAAAATAAAAAATATTGCAAATATTTCTAAAGTAGCTCCACAAAAACAGTGATTTCGATTGCAAAACAATCACAAGAAAGCCTGGAAGGACTTGCATTTTGTAATTACTCAGCTGCTTTTTCTTTTATACAGAGGAAACCAGGTATTCATGCGGTTACCACAGCCGCCCATGAATACCTAAAATCCAAGAATACCTAAAACTCTAAAAAGTCTTATATTTGCCTATTTTAATAGTTTAAACATCAGATATTCTTTAACATGCATTATATTAATGTTTGGTTCCCTTACCTAATTCTGCTGCTATTGTTTCAGGAACTGGTACTTTTAGATTCTGGAAAAGACAAGAATGTAAATGAGTAAGAATTATGTCAACAAACCAGAGAAATAAAATAGAAAAAGGAGAACAGAGATTGAACTTACTGCTGTTCTATCTAAGAAGAGGGAGTGGAACTCCATGAAGAAGCGTCGACTCTCTTTGGAGCTGGTTTGTTTGTGCATCTCTGCATAGAGATAACAAAGCTGACAGGGAAGAAAACACTGCATGAGTTTTAATTTATTCCACTTTCCACCCTCAATAAAAAAAAAACAACAACAAAAAAACACATTATGTTTTCAGAAAACAGCATTTCTCTATTAATAACATGACTTTATATATGCTACACTTACTTTTATAGAAAAATTTTAGTTTCGGTTTTTGTTTTCCAATGAAAAACCCTGGAGTTTAAAAGGTGTAATCCACACATTAAACTGAACAGTCCATGAAAACCATCACAGCAGGTCATATTTCCAGATTCCACCAGACAAACACATTTCCTGAGTTGATAAAATGTTTTAATTTTGACAATTTGTTATTTCAATTTAAATTTAAAATGTTATCAAGTTGTTATTTTTTACAAGATGTGGTTATATTATGCACACCTCTTTCTGTTTAAGCGTCACAAAGTCAGGCTGCACACCACAATACTTTAAAAAATGTGGTCCATTAATTATGGAGACCCAAGATGATATATATGTATATCAAAAAATATTGAAAACAGTGAAATTATTTAGCTACACAAATTATACATGATTATTGAGACATTTATATAATCATTTTCCCTTGATGCTGCTTTATTCAAATTGCCACATGATTGGTCAAATCCCTGAGTTTACCTGCAAACCAATCACCTTGTAAAAATCAGTGTTAGACCCGCCCACTTTAAAAGGTTAGACTGACAGAAACTCATAATGTTCTGCAACACAGTTTTATAAAATTATGATAGTAATATTAATAAATTACTAAATATTATTATATAAAAAATTTACCAATATATATCTACATAAGATTTTGATGTACAATGAAGACAAATTTAGATCTTTTCTTCACATTTACTTAAGTATTTAACAAATTGATTATTGTTGAGTGTTCTTAATCTACTATGCAAAGTGTGTATGTATAGTCTGATTAAATTATCACAAGTATTCATATATTTACTTATTTAGTTTATTGATTTGTTGCGTCTTTGGATGATCAGCATATGGATGGAAACTTAAATGTTTACAAACAAACATTGCAAATTCTTCATCAAGTTCTTTGGAATGTCTTTGGGAAATAATACAAGACATTCAATATAAAACACCAAGAAGCTACAGGGAATTAACATTATCATTTCTCTTCCTTTTCATTTCAGAAAGGCTTTGAGAAGTTAAAGTTTAGGGTTTTGAAATTTGTTGGCATGTGGAAAATCATCAGTTTATTCTTAAGAAAAGTTCTTTTAAATCAGACATTTGTCGGAGGAAATTACCATTTAATGTTGTATTTCTGTATGCCTTAGTTGTATAATCAATTATGAACATTATTGTCAATGTTCTGAGCAAACAACTGCGCTGTCAAATAATAGTTAAGGCAGTGATCTGTGCTTATGAACGTACCAGAGGAGCAGCCTCGAACTGGGACACCACATGATGGAGGAAGACAGCCAGATGAGCCGGTCGAGACTTAAGCAAGTCAATACTCTGAAAACAGCTGCACTCGCCATTAATCTGAGGACAGAAATATGTTCACCAGATAAGCTTCATGTGGTTCACTTCCGTGTGAAAAGTAAAAACAGGTTGATAAAACTTTACCTGTTCTTGTTGATAGTCAAAGTAGTCGTCCTCCGCTCCGATTATCTGGGGGTTTAGGGTGTATGGAGGGCTTGCCACAGAAGAATGAGGACTGGAGTCCTAATTGACACATTCAAGAAGAAATGCTGGTTTACAGATTGTAAACACACACAAAGAAAACAGGTCATTCAGGTAACTTCAGAAAATGTACAGGTTACATTCCAGAACACTGAGGATGCATTCTAGCTACTGTCCCATAACTTGACGGTTACTTTCCAGAATCTTGTGGTGACTTCCAAGAAATGCGGACATTAATTGATAGAAATTATCAATAGTTTGCAAGTTACTTATCAAAAAAATTACATAACAATACTTTTTCAGAAATGTACAGTACAATTTCAGGAATCTAACGTGGACATTTTGTGGGACTAACTTGTGAACAAGACATGAGGATTTATAATGTTTTTGCGAACCAAAACTCAGCTAATTTGTGTTGTTTCACTTCAAAGTAGATAAAACAAGTTTTAATGTCTCCATAAAACTTTCATGTCAAAATCAGGATGGTTTAAATGAGTGACTTTCAGCAGCGCAATTTTTTGGTTCAGGTTTTTCTTATCTTTTATTGTTAAGACATTTTTTTTCTAAAAGACAAATAAGTAAGGAGAGTGCATAAACATTCAGACCTTTATATGTACTGGCCACCCAAACTACTGTTTTTGTGTGATTATGTAGTGTTGCCAGGACAAACCCAGGAAAATAATTAAGCATCAGTCTGCATCACTCTTATCCCACTAATCGCTGCTCCTAATTGTTGCTGATGTTTGAGCTGTAGCCTTGCGGAGCAGAGTTGCTGTTTCTTTTGGAGCTAGACAGTGTTTGATCACTTCACTGGAGCTGACTAATTAGGGCACACTGTGGGCTTTTCGGAAGGGGAGTAGGCTCCCTAGGTCCTGCTTTTACAGGAAGTGTGTAAATATGCAGAAGCAAATAGAACTTCCCTGGAGATTTTATGGGAACTTTCAGTTTCCTGAAGTTTATATGCAGTCTGTACTAATGTTAGTCATCCAATTCTGTCTGACTTTCTTCTGCCTTTCTAAAATGCCCATACAGCATGTTGCACATCTTTCTGTAGATGTCAGTAATTTACATTCCTAATTTAAATTGAAGAATTAGTAGACAACCAAACTATCTAAAGTTCTAATTGTTGTAACATTAAGCTAAATGTTTCAATAATATTACTTTTCTTGAGTACCACAGCAGAAAAAAGTACATTACTCGATAAAGCGCACAACGCTAAATTAATGTACAAAATATCTGCTAAAAATGATACTCAAAAAGTTGAAGAATTACTTTCACATTGTCTTTTTTAATTGCTAACGTTAGATAAAACAAGGAGCCAACTTAAAATGGCAAGTTGACCAATCCCATAATAACATGGTGTATTTATATTATATTCTTTATAACAGGTGTAGTTTTTTGTTACTAGTGGTTTTCCGTAAACCCCAACTAATAAGCCATGTCTGTTGTACCTCCCACTTTCTTCCATCCACTCAACTTTCAATGAATATATTATAACTTTTCACAATATCAGAACTTTCTGAGGCAGTAAACTTTGAATTTTTATTGTCTCTAAGTCGCAATCATAAAAACTATATTAAATGAAGACGTAATGAACTTATATGTAGATGAATTTCACTTTCTGAAATGAGTGACAAAAAAACATGGACAGGTCATGACATTTAAGTATTTTTATTTTTACATTGGGAGACATTAAGTAATCCTGTATTAACCTTTAGATTAGTAATAATAATAATAATAAGCTGCTGGTGGCCACACCTCCAACCTCAACATAACATTTACACTTGCAAGTGAAAATGGCTGCAAACTGATAAGCATTTATACAGCTGTACATCTTTGAAAAGCAGAAGTGGAGCCTTCTGCCTTCTGTGGAGCCTTCGGTCTCTGTGAACTCATAGAGTGGCAGGACCAAGTGACCAAATGTTGTGGAACTCAGCGTGGGTTGCTAGGTAACGGGGTGTGTTTCGCTGGGGTTGCTAGGTAATGGGTAGTGCTTTGCTGAGGTTGCTATAGGTGGCGAACAGTGCCTGCTAATTTCTTTATGTTAAATGTGGAAGGTTTTTGAAATGGCTCATTTTCCAGAAACCAATAAACATTACAGAAAACAGCTGGGTGGTTTGTTAAGCACTTGGGATGTTTTTAGAAGCAGTAGACACCCAAATGAAAAAATGTGCAAAATGTGAATTTTTTAAAGTAAATAAAATAAATAAATACTCCAACTGTTGTTGAATTCCCTCACATGCAACTCAGTAATACTGAACATATATTTTCAAAGGTTTATTTTCAAAATCAGAATTGGGCTAAGATGGAGAAGGAGATGGGAAACGTGTGTATGTAGGTGTGTGTGAGTAAATCTTACAGTGTCAGGAGCGTCTTCAGTGTCGGGGGACGAGCAGAAATTCAGGTAATCTCGGCGGCAAACGTCCGGACTCTGAAGTGGAGATTCTCTTTTTCCAGACGCCTCTGGAACGGGAGTGCTGTGGGTCTAATGCACATACACATACACACACATGTATCACCACACGTAAAAAACACAAGAGCTGAACCCAAGTGATTGTTTAGTCTGGTTCTGAATACTGGGAAATCCCCCAGAGATTGCTAAGTAGGACCATTTCTTTGCTATTTTTAGATGCAGTGATAAAAGGGTTTTTGTGATAAAGGAGTTTGTGTAAGCAGTCTGTAGCTTCAGAGGGGCTTTAACTACAGCTTGTGACTAACGTTAGCTCTTGGCCAGCTGAGGCACCTTTTTAAAAAGTCACCCTTTAAATCTGTAGCAGAGATTGAATCACCAATGTGCCTCTGAACTTTGTCCTTTAACACTTCAGTGCAGAGCAAGAAAAAGAACGTTAACATAACATATACAAAAAGCATTTTTAAAATTTTCTTTAATCAAGAAATGACTTGATGAAAGACATTTTAAATATCAAGCAATAAATCGTAAATAAAAACCACACACAAACAAAACCATAAAAACAACAAATCGTATCTCTGTAAACAAAATTCTCCTTCAAAAATTACTACTCAGAATGCAAATTATTAAGCTCATTTTAATTTATTAATTGATTAGTTGGTTATTGCGACAGGCTTATATTTACACACTAGAATATGTTACTGATTTATGTCCAGTTACAAGCTGTACTTACAGCATTGCTGCTGGTTGGTGGCGGTTCTTCACCATTCTGTTCCTTCAGGAGAGTCCCATCATCTTGCTCATCTTCATCACAGATCCTGGGCCCCGAAGCTCCTTCCTGAAACATTAGAAAGTCTCACGTGAAGCAACAACTTCCACTAATGTGAAATATGTGTTGTCATTTGTTGAGTGAAATTCACTCTCTCCAGAATTTATTTTATTTTATTTAGATACAGACAGTTGGTTTTTTTCAGTCCCACTTTTACAACTTTATAGGTTGGTCTTTTTCTGTTTCATTTCGTTCATGATAGGTCAATTATATTATTCAGTTGTAACTTATTTTAGTTGGGTGACAGTAACTTGATTGAGTAATAGTGCAATAGGTCTGGAGCAGAGTTGGGCAGTAACTCCATTACATTTATTTGGTTACATTTACTTGAGTAACCTTTTGGAAAATATGTATTTTAACAAAATACTAGGTTTGTTCAAGCGATAAGTCATTTAAAAAAACATGCCCTGGCATCATCCTCCAGTGAATTTCTGTCGTCTTCCTCGTCTTTTCTGCAAGCAGTAACATCTGGTTGTTGGTCACATGACTTCTGTGATGCCAAAAAAAGTGTTTTCCTTGAGGTTTTATGATATACACTAGTTTTGATGCAGCCAAAAAAAATCACCTCATCCTAGTGCAAAAACTTTTTATCTTTTTTAATGTGTTTTTTTTTTTCAAAATTGCCATGTTTCCATCAAGCAAATTCATTTTCATAAATCCAATTAACACAATTATATGTTGAACGGGTATGCAGCTACAGTCATACAGTTACCTAAAAAGGATCTAATAAATAGTTTTTATCGTCACGTTTATCATTATCACAATAGTACTGCCAAATATTGTGATAAAAGTAAGTCCATATCAACTTGAGCACTGTCTCTGGGTACTCTGGGTTGTGGTCTTACCCCATCAGACAGAGTGCAGTTATTGTGGTTCTGGGGGCTCCCGCTCAAAAAGCTGCTCCGCTCCGCGCCGGACAGTGCAGGTGAGTTGGGGGCTGAAAGAGGAAGAGGCATGCTGACTTCTTCATGTTCTTCCTGCTCCTGCGCCTCCTCCAGGGGCATTTGGGAAAGGCCTGGAGGCCTCCCCAGCACCGTCAGCGCTACGTAGGAACCCGCTGAGAGACAGTGAGGAAAACATCTGATCAAACCTTTAACAGTTAAATGGCTAAAAGAAGTGCCGTATATGTAACGCGCTGCACATTACAGGTGTATAATTACCTTATACACCTGTAAGGCGTATAAGGTAATTATACACCTTACAGCTATATAAAGGGGTTTATATAGCTGTAAGGTGCTGAAGGTTTTCTACATGCTTACATATATTTGAACTTCTCAGGGGTCACTGAATATTTAGCATCATACTAAAAAAATAACTGGACCTGTTTGTTTGATTAACTTATTTCTAAGAATAGTGTTTATATGGAAGAGGTTTAGGGCCACCAAAAAAATTAATAAATAAAAAATTCTAACTTTGAGTTAGTCTTTCCTCTGAATTCTGACTTTAATCCCAGATTTCCAATTCAGAATTCCAATTATGTCAAAATCCAAATAAATAACTAAATACTCTTAGGAATATGTCAACTATTTTGTTGGTGAAAGCCTGTCTCAAATTGATTTGGCAGATTTGAGTATTAAGACTCAAATAGTGCGTAAACAGGTTAAAAGTCAGAAGTCTTTATTTTTTTAGTGGCCCTAATCGTCTTCTGTAGTTTTCTCAAAGGGTCATCATAGAAGGGAAATAATAGGATAATAATAAATAACAGAATCAAGTTTACATAACATAAACAAGCCAGTCATCACATCAGAACTGTGGCTTTGACCACATTTCTAGCAAGTTTATAATTTAAATGCAAATAAATTCAGGAATAGGAGACGAATACTTACATTTTATTAATTTTACAACCTCCTTGTGGTTTGAACGAGTAACTAAAGTCCCGTTAACCTGTTGAAAAAAACAACAACTAAGAATTAATTTCTAAAAGTGCTGACTCTGATGTGCATGCAGATGCAATGTTGATGCGATTACACATAAATCAAATGAAGACACGCTATAGATTTAACATGTAGGTAGGTAGGTAGGTAGGTAGGTAGGTAGGTAGGTAGGTAGGTAGGTAGATAGGTATAGCATGAAGCATAACAATGGAATAAAACAGCATGGACAATAAGGCTTTTTTGTTCCTCCATTCTTGTCCATTGATTTAAGGTGGAAATCAATTATTTAAGCAACTTGTTGAATAAAATAACCTGCCTCAAAGTTTCCTTTATAAACTAAATGTCACCAACTTTGATTAGCAAAAACAATTGAATAAAATGAGGCAACATTTAGATTTTAACATAAAAACGTGTTTTGAAGAACAGAGCTCAGGTAGGTTCATAAAAAGTTTGACATGCAGGAGATTTAAAGAAAGAACTAATGCTAATTTCTAACTTACTTTCACTATTTTAAACAAGTTGTTACTGGGCCAAACTATCAAGGAAAAATAAAATAAAATAAAATCCATGAAACTAAAAGTAAAGATTGTATCATGTTTGGACACCAACAGAGTTTACTTACATTTAGTGAATTCATTAAAAGATAAAAGCACAAAATGGTGGAAAAGTGAAAACAGTCCTTTGTTAGGCTAACAACGTTAATACTAAGTTAATGCTAATCTTTTATCTACTAATAAAAGTTGCTCTAAGGAAATAAGTTGCATATCTGAAATGCCTAATTTGACTGAAGTCTGTTTTGACACACATACAATGTAAATAGTTTACTTGGGTTTTCTAAAATCATCCATCCATGATGGCTGAAGAGGAAAAGCCCTTTTTAGAACTTGGAGAAGGAAAATGGCTTAAAGTGACGCATGACGCCCACCTTAATGATCCGATCTCCTGTTTGGACACCGGCTCTCATTGCAGCTCCATCTGCATCAGAAAAACAAGCAAAGTGAGAGACGTTGCTTTTATAAATGTGCTGCAATGTTTGTCTACATCTCTTCCAGCCTTACCTTCCTTCACCAGCTGCACAAACACAGGGTTGTCTCCACTTACTGTCAGACCAAAGCCATTTTTATCTCTTTGGATAATCACACAGCGCTGGACCAGACCTGCCATTTTTACAACAAATGAATAAAAAATTGGAACAAATGCTACAAAAGCCTCTGAAATTAAATCATAAATTTTTAAAAATCCATCCTGGATGTAGTTGAGATCCCTGTTTTTTTTGTTTTTGTTTTTTGTCACTGTGGTCTGCAGGTGTTACCAATTGAAGAACAAAAACTCTGCAGGAAATGACAAATCAACAGCCTGAAACAAACAGAGCTTCAGAAACAGCAGCAACAAGAACCACTGAGGACCAATCTGATTATAAACTGGAAGATGTTAAACCATCATTATCAGGTGAGTTTTACATCAACATGAACTGAAGAAAGAAGTTTAGCTCAAAAAGCTAGACTTCAAGCTAGACTTCAATTTCCAGCTGCCTTTGTGGATAAGCTCAATATCCTCTTTTTATTTCTCTAAAATGAAAATAAACTTGTTATTTTACATTCAAACCTGAATCTTCAAAGACACACAAAAAAAAGACTGCAAAGTCGGCCTTTTATTAGCTGCATAAAAGGCCGACGTCTTGTTGGGACTAGAGAAACTTATCCAAGCATTTATCTTGAGTAAAATTGATCAAGACAACAGTGTCTTCACAGGTCTGCCTAGAAAATCAATCAATCAATCAGCTTCAGTTGATCCAGAAAGCTGCAAAAAGTTTGGGATCTATGATCTCATTCCCATTTAGTTTTCAAAAATTATATATTTTTGAACCTTTGATCCGACAATTTTGGCCCACGTGACAGAAAGTTCACGTGGGCCCTAAACATTTAAATGCTCTAAACATTTACATATATACAAGTCTGCTGATAAAAAGCAAATGTCTAAACTTCCTTAAATCTACAATACAATGATTAAGAAAATATTATTTGGACAAACTGGAGCAACTGAAGGATTTCAGTTATACAGACTCCTGTGAGAAGGCTGAGTGGATAATTGGTTGTCTTCTGGACTCCATGAGAAGCCTCAAGACTTCAGGGTGAACAAAAGGGCAGGAAGGATTAATGTCAACCCCGTAACCCTGGCAACCACTCTAACAACGGGGCCAACACTTACAGCGTCTCTGAACATCTGCACAACAACCTCACAGTCAAATACTGACAGAGTATTCATTTCATTATTCAAACTAAAGAGACGATGGGAAAAGTGCAACGAGCCAATTCTTTCTTAATAAAGTGAGCCGTTAAAGCAGAGTACAGAGAAATATCTTTGTCTCACCTGTTGGGTCAAACTCGTGTTTAAGAGGATTTCCCATGCTTTGTGTTTTTGTCTGTGAGAATGCTCTGGGTCCTGTGAAGAAAAGACGACAAATAACAGAGAGAGACAAAAGAAATCACTGACAGAAACAATGTTTTAATTTTTCCCAAATTAAGGCTGCTTTCACACCTGATAGTCCAGTGGACTCGATTTGATTGGGGACCAGAATCACAACATTCATTACATTTTCAGCTGCTGTGGTTCACTTTTACACTGCACTGGGTTGGTGTCCAACCAACCCAACACTTAGAATATGCTGTTCATTGCATTAGTTGACAATTATTTCAACAATTGGTTTGTCACAATTGGAATAATCATTTCAGCCCTACAAAACAACATACTCTGATTTCCTGTCTGAATTACTTGATAAAACCTTAATTACACTAACAAGTACCTGAACCATCTCCATGCTCATTTAATTTGTTGTTTAACTGACTTAACCTTTGTGAGAATTTGAACGTGGAGGTTCATTTATTATTAGCAGAGGCTCCTTCTCTCCTCGTTCCCCTTTGCTGCTGCTGTGTCTCGTTCCAAAAGGGGGGGGGGGGGGGATTTTGTTTGTCCAGCAGCTCCTCCCTGGACAATGGGGGCCCTGGACTTTAAACAATGGCTCCCACGTCAGAGCCTGCTTACTATATGGAGACTTTGTGGGACAGATTCCCGGAAACAGCGGCCAGGGTTTTTGGCACGGCTTCAGCTTCCTGAACATGGGAGAAGGCTGCGAAATAAAACGGAGGGGAAGGAGGTGTTTGTGAGGGAAGGCCAAGGGCTATGCTGTGGAAATTTTAACAAAGCTTGCAGAGTGAAGGATCCTGTCTGAACGCAGGAAAGTGGAGGGAATGAACGAAATGTTGAAACAACAGATTCAGGGAGTTAGAACAATTTTCCTTTGTGTTTAGACTAAACATTAAGCTAATGTTTAGTCTGGAGTTTAGCCTCGCAATCATAGGCAGAACCAAGTTCATGTTGGATTGGGGAATAAAAAGGTGGTGACCTTAAAACTCAAGAGAAGCTCCTTGCTATGGCTGGAGGAGATCAGAAGCAGATAAGAGAGGCAGATAAAAGGACAGACGACATCCTGCTCAGTGGGTGGCGGCTAGTGGAGCAGCGTCCAGGACATGAAGGAAACTTCCAGATTCATCCATTCATCTGTTGCAGGGTCTGCAACCTGCAGGTCCGGAGCCGTAAGAGGCTTTTAATAACTTTGGTAAAAACGTAACAAAGAACCAACTTTAGGGTTGATTCCACTTTTTATTGGCTGATCCCGATCCAAAACAGATAAACAGTCCTGAATTGACTTAAAACATTTCCGGCTTTAAACACGGACGTAAATGTCCTGAGTTACAAATTTATAACTCTACACCACACTTAAATAGATCAATAGCTTTACAAGCTTGATCAAACATGTAAGAACAACATAATTGTTCAGCCACAGCAAAATAAATAAAACGAAGACAAGAGGTTGACTAGTTTGTTGCAGTTTATTTTGGAAAATAAACTGCAACAAACCTTTTTCCAAGTGGTTCAGAAAGTGTAATTAGGAATTCTAAATATAATGTAAAATAAATAATGAAGCATGACATCACTCAGAGCATAAAGAAAGAATAGATCTGCCCTCCTGGATCAAACACAGAAGATAATTTCTAGATACCCAATCTATTGAAATCTAGGTTTTCAATATCAGGACCGATACAGATATTAATATCGGATCAGTGCACTACATTAACGATCTCATAACAAATGCCGGTTTTAGCAGTTTTTCTGATTTATTTGGTGGAATCCATCCATCCATCCATTTTCTGTTCACCCTTGTCCCTAATGGGGTCAGGAGGGTTGCTGGTTCCTCTCCAGCTACGTTCCAGGCGAGAGGCGGGGTCACCCTGCACAGATCGCCAGTCTGTCCAGGGTGTCTGTCTGTATTATTATTGGTGGAATAATTGCACTAAACATCCAAAACAACCAGTGATATTTTTTTGTTATTTGGTCGGAAACTATGAACCTTTTCAGAATCAGCTTATAAAGCTGATTCTGAAAAGGTTCAGCCTATAAAGGCAAACTATGTCCCCAAAACAAGAATTTCGACTTTGATTTCAAGCACTCACAGCGTACAGACTTTAGACATAAAAACCAGACTTGTAATGTGGCTGTTCATCTGTTGGGAATAAAGTCAAAGGATATTAATTAAACACAATCCCTAATTTCTTATCCCTTGTATGTACAAGAACTGATAACATCAGAAATGTTAAATTACTCCCTAAAAAATACAAAAACAAACAAAAACACAAACTTGCAGAGAAACAGAATTTAAAAAAAGGAGTTAAATTTAACTTGTGTACTGTAAAAATTAACATGCATGTCAATTCTGCCCCGTTTACTTAATGAATGTTCTTATATTTAGCTTGTTGGACTTCCAGCTCTCCAGCTCTCCTTCCCTGTTATCATCCCAGAGGAATGGTCTGGTATTTTTGGCATCCGAGGCAAAAAAACAAGCAAAGAGAATCAAGAGCAGCAGATACAGCTGCAGACTGGCATCAGGAATATTACTTAAACTTCGTAATTATCCAAGTTCCAGACAGAATGAAGGATTTATCCTTGAATCTTTAGGATGTTTTTCTCAAGCATAATAATCATCAAAATGTGCAGATTTGTTCCATTTGAGTTAATTACATATTACTGTGATTTTATGAAATGCATTGGTTGCCATTTAATGTTGGAAAGTTACAACCAGGAAGCTTTAAACTGGTTTGATAAAATCATAATTGACCGCTTTAAAGTGAAAAAGAATTAACTTTTTTTTTTCTTTAGGCAGAAATACAGGGCAAAAGTATTCATACCCCCTGTACCTTTTATCATTTTGTTACTTTACAACCACCAGCTGCAGCATATGGGAGTAAATGTACCAGAGCAACACAAAGTAGCAAATAGTTCACAAGTTGAAAGAAAAGGACGTTTGTTTTTCACAAACTTAAATAAAATCTGTTGTAACTAGTTGTCTTCAGCAGCCGGCTGACTAGCATGTAGCGGTAATCTGCCTTGGTGTGATTTTTGATTTCATCCAGAACGAAGTCCCCACCATGGAACACGGTGATGGTAACTTCATGCTATAGGGATGTTTTCCTACAGTCCACGTACTTAAAAAAAACAACAAAAAAACATAAAATTTCAAATTAAAATATTACATTTGACCAATAAAAAAGAAAAACATTCTTAATACACAAATGAAGCCTCCATAATGTATGTTTGAAACCTGCTTGAAGTTTACCAGTTTTCAAAAGGTTCTTTTAATCTGTCAAATGAGCTTCATTGGAACGGATATTTTTAATTTAATTTTAATATTAAATTATTTAATTTAATAACTTCGTATTATTAAATTTAATAATGTCAAATGATGCAGAGTGCAGGCACTTATCATCATTTAATGGCGGAAAAGCCTGAATAACAAATTAAAAACAATAAATATCTTTGTTGTTGAACTCATGTCTACTTATTCGATGATTTAGCTTTTTTATTTGAATATTTTGCCTATTTTATCAAGGATCCACTTACAAAAAAAGGTTTTTAATCTTTTTTTTTGTAAAATAAAGGTTCAACATGGTTTTGAATAGACATGTTATTCATTGTTTACAGTCCCTGCAATTAACTTGATTAAACCTTTGAATTGAGTACCACCTCAAACTGTGTATTACCTGGATTACTTTTGTTTATTCTTCACAAATTTCTTCACGTCCAACACTGGTCGGTTTTTCCTTTAGTCAGTTTTCTCTCGTTTATTTTTCTCCTTCCAGTGACCTTCAGTCTTCACAGATTGTAATTTCAGTCTTGACATTTAACAACAAAGGCTTCTAAATTAAGTAGGAACTGTTGTTTTATTGTGTTTTTGTTGCAAACTGCAGCTGCCTGGTTTGATTGTTGTCTAATTATGGATTGTCCACTCAGGTTTCAATTATACTAGTGACATGATATGCACAGCAGAAGCAGTCATGCAGGTTTTTAAATGTCATAGAACAAATACTCAGTTGCATTGTGTCATAAAAAGCAACAGTAATCTTATTAAGTTATTTAAAAACATATAAGTTAATGGAATCATGCCACTGTTGTCAAGTGAGTTCATTTCCTTTGGTTGGACTTCCTGTGCAGTTTTAGTCGCTCTTATGCATCACAATACGGTGCCATCTAACCTTGCCATATTTCCCACAAGTGAATTTTTCATATGAAAGTTTGATTTGGATGCGAAGGACCATGTGTTTATTTTTTATTTATTTCATTTTGTTTTTAACATATACATATACGCAGTTGTGGTTCTTTCAGGAATAGTGCCTCCTTTTGCTGGAACTATGGAACTTGTGCAGCGAGGCAACAATCACATGGCCGACACTGCTGTCATTACATGTCATTACACTGCTGTCATTACACGAGTAATTACACTGCTGTCATTACACGAGTAATTACACTGCTGTCATTACACAAGTGCTGGATGTGTAGGAGAATGCTTTGAGCAAGACATCTTACTTGAGGGTCTTATTTTGAAAAATAAAGGGAAGCAGTAACTCTGTTGGTGCAAAGTTGTAACCACAGAATCAGCTGAAGCTGAAACAACACTTACAAATAAATGTGTCATCATTTTGGGAACATTAGCTGAAACCAACACATTGGTGCGTTTGCCACTGCGCTGTACATATTCCATTTTCTGATGATAAATATTCTGAGTGGATAAAATTGTTTCCCTTTATTTCCATTCTTGAGTCAAACTCAGGGCTTTCCCTAAATACCGTGAAGGTCCAGATGATTAACGGCTGGTTATAAATTAACAATGAGATCTATTATTAGAGCTTCCCAAAATGAATGTTGACATGTTCACTGACATGACGCGGCTACCGCTACGAGCATCTAAATTCTTTATATGCTTGTAAATTCAGCTATAACCTCATAGAGAAGCTGAAAATCTTAGACAATTATGCTGAATGCATGCAGAACTGGTGTTTGATCATTTCAAAGGTAAAAACAAAAAGAAAACAGAAGTTGCTCTGTGTTCACTCTGAGTTATTCAGGAAGGGAGCAGATCTGATGACCTTTATGGACATTTTTCAGCTGCGATGTCACCACTTCCTGTCATGAGGAGGGGAGTGCTTTAAAAAACAAAGATCCTCTGAGCTTGTCTGGCTGCCTTTGAATGAAAAATAGGATTATAGATTCAATCTGACTCCATCCCTCTCCCTCCTCCCTGACGTCTTGCTGCAGGAACACAGCAGGGAGGATTAATGCGTCTTATTTATTTCACTTCATGCAGTAATTTCCTTATAGCTTCCCAATGTAACCCAGGAAGAGCAGTGGTGTCCCAGCAGGTTCAGCTCAGAGAGACAAGGTGTTGATGCAGACATTAAAGCACTCAAACCTTCACTGACTAAAGAAGAACGATGGACCCCCTTTCAATTTACAGAAAATTCACCTTTTTTGAACAGCAAATCTTAAATATCTGAAAGAAAATCCAACTTTGTAAGCTGTAATACTTAAGCGCAATATTGGCTGACGTTTACAAAGCAGCCAATCCAGGAGAGTCATTCTTTTCACTTGGCTCTGATTGACATAACATATAAAGAATGTGAAGTCTACATGTTCCCTGACTGCTTTACCTAAAGGATATCTGGAAACGATATCCTAATTGCTTGATTGACTTTGATAAATCAGGTTTGCATGAGGCATCAAAGTAATTACATTAATAATGCATGTTTCTCAAATTTTAGACTATTTGTGTGACTATTTGAATGTGTGCATGCTACCTTGTAATCTGGAATTGCGAAGATGCTACAATGATGTTACAATGAAGCACTCAGCATCCAAAAGGTGGCCTCCACTCCCAGAGGCAGACCAAAGAAAACAACAATAAATTTACATTTGACCAGAATGCCTTCTTTCACTTGTCTCCTGGATTTTCTACACTGAATGAGTCAAACTAAAAACAAGACTTCTTTAAACAACGGATTTTCTTCTGCCACTTTTCCATAAATGTCACATTTGTGTAGTGAACAAGTAAGGCAATTTATATTTGGTAATTGCTTCAGATTTGTCATTTAAATCACACATAGAAACCATCTGTAATCAGATTAAGTGTAACCTCAGTAACTTCAGACACACTCATCATCAGGCATCAAAAATGTATGATATACCAGGGGCGCCGCCAGAAATCTTGGGCCCCATAACAAAAAATTAACTTAAAAAATTAACTTCAAATAACAGGGCCCTAAAAAACCTACATTTTGTGGGAGGGCCCCCTGTCGGTCAGGGGCCCTTGGAATTGTCCTAATTTTCCCCGCCCATATGGCGCCCCTGATGAATACTAGGATTTTGTCCCATATCATTTGCTGTTTACCCATTTGATTTCAAGTTAATGTTACAACACAAAAACCACTGCAATCACTCTATAAACACACCATAAAAAGTCCAGCTAACTCAATTGGGAAAATATGATTAAAGGTGACCTATTATGCTTCCTTGAACAAGTTAGGATAGCTCTATGGGCAATAAAAACATGCTCATTTAATTTTTTTAACAAAATCATTCTTAGATAAAGACATTTTAGTTCTGCCTGTTTTGAGCTCCTTTTCAGAATGAGCCATTTTAGGGCCTCTGCCACTTTAAATCCAAATAAGCTGCTGCTGGCCACGCCCCCCAACTCGGCATTTACACTTGCATATAAACAAATGGGCAGTTATCTGTTTGCGTGCTCCACTTCTGCTTTGAAAAGCAGATGTGGAGCCTCCTACACATCCAACAGGAATGCAGCAAGTGGTTTATAAACGGTAAGTCAACAACTAAACACTTGTCTTTTCAGGCAGTCATTGTATAGAACATACAGAGGTAAACACAGTGGAGGGCTGCTTGGGTTGCTAGGTAACGGGCTGAGCTTCACTGGGGTTCCTAGGCAGCTGCTGATTTGTGATGTTGCATTCCAGAGGTTTTTGAATTTCAAACATTAACTTATAGCCAGAACCCAACTGGGTGTTTTTTTTTTTTTAAGTTTTTGAGCTGTTTTTAGAAGCAGTGCGACCTACATAGAAATACTGAAACGAGCAAAATGTGAAAGCCTGACAGAGGTGAAAGTTCACAATTCATCAGGAAAATCATGCTAAACATGCAGCCAGAGATGCATTAGAATTTAAAAATCCAACACTGAGAAAGAAAGAAATTCTGGAAGAGCATTTTAAGAGTGAAAAATGTCTAGAGAGCAAGTCAGGTCAAAACTTCCTTGACTATCTGAAGCATATGGAAAGAAAAATGCAGAAGATAGAACGTCATTTTACAGAAAAACAAAAGACATGCAGAGACACGTCAGCTTGTTTCATGTGAAAATAATCAACCCATGTTGTTGAGTTTCCCTGAAAATACAGTACATAAAAATTCACAATTCTTCCAAATACTATGTGTACGAGTGGTGCAACAAATATCTCAAAAGGCCAACTAAAACTCAATTCTCCTCATGTAGAGGCTCTTGAACAAGTTCCAAACTGTGACCTAATCACTGCTGGAGTTCAGCTGTAACTATAACTAAGTAACAGCAGCAAATCTCTGCAACACAAGCTTGTGCAATACTTTAAACAAATGAAAAATTCATGCAGGTATTTTTATAGATTCAGAGACACAAAAATGACTTTCTAAATGCATTTAAATGCCACCACAGGTGGCAATCATGCAACAAGAAGCACTAAAGAGAACCACACAAAAGCCTCTGAAGAAGACACTGAAAGAATCTTCCTTCCTCCCAAAATATAAACAAAAATGAAGTGGTGTCAAATTTGATTAGTTGTAGGATTTCTCTTTTGTCTTGTTTGTTTTAGTTGTATTTACCCATAATACCCAGTGCACTACTTTGATTCCTGCTTTTGGAGCGGTCTCTGGTTCGCTTGGCGTCCACATGTGCATTCAAATTGCACCACAGTTCACGTCAACCAAACTGAGACCCAGGTTTGTAGGCAGGCCCAAATTTGCTTTTTTGATTCGATTATGCATTCACACAACGAACTGGACTTTCTAGGTAAATGAACTAAAGTTCAATTAAAGTTGACCAAACGGGACCGGTGTGAATGCACCTCAGGGCGTTTTCACACCTGAGGCATTTAGTCTGTTTAATATTGAGCTTCGGTACATTTCTCCACTTGGTGTGGGATCACAGCTACCACAGTAAGGTCCAGTCCAAAAGAACCTTTGTATGGTTCCTAATGAACTCTAGAGCAGTTTGTTTATGGTGTGAACATCATATGACCTTAATCTAAAACAGCTACCAGGTATTTGCTACAAGATGCCTTCTGATGTCCAGATAACTATTTGATTGTCAGATGCAGTAGAGTAAACGAAGTACTGCATCTTTTTCTTAAAGAGTAAAGCCTGTGCAGCTTTCAAGACGTCTTCTCAAAGTCATTCGGTTTACTTTGCTGATAAACAAGAAATAAAAAACAAAGCTTGGTCAGAACACAGCATCTGCTTCCTGAGTTTACATTTTGTTCTCCAGACACGGACACATCTGACCAGTAAATAGACCGAAGCTTCTCAAGTGGTTCGTTGTGACAGGTTCTGGTCGGCATGGCATTTTTTCCTTGTGAAAGAAAAACAATGAACCATTCGAAAAGTTACACTCCTAACCTGATTCAGATGTTTTAAGTTGAGGTATGAGACACACCACTGAGTTCACAAAAATGAGAATTTAAAGTTTTTTTCAAAACTAAGAATTATATATATTTTTTGTTTTTGGGTTTGTTATTGTTTGCATAAAAAGAATAAAACTTATACAGACCACAAACTATGTAGTAGACTGTGCAGTAGTAAACCAGCACTGACTAAGCAATCAGTCCTGTTTTGATTAGTCCACATATTTATGTTCTGATGCTTGTCAAATTCTAAATTGTTTGTAATGCCAGAAAACTGGTCAACATTCTCACTTTTGTATTTTCTCAAATAGAATACAGGCTTTAATTAAATTGTACTTTAAGGAACCAAATTTCTTCACTACACGTACTTCAGTTTTTAAACTGGATGTTCCAATCCAGTCACACACCAAAACTGCCAAATTTATCAAAGCCAGAAACAGACACATTAGGAGCTGATGGTCGGCTCATTGCAGTAGTCTCCACTCCTTGTGAAACTTCTCAAAAAATTTTTGAATGGACTTTGCTTGACAATTCTAACATAATTTGTCCTTCCACTCAACTTTCTATGAAAATGCTCCAACTTTTTCACGATATTTGAGCTGTCTGAGGATTTTCATTATTTGTAAGCCATGGTGATTAATATTACATAAAGTAAAGGCTTGACATATTTCACTTTATGTGTAAAGAACTTGTGTAATAAACAAGTTTCACATTCAGAAATGTGTAACAAAATATTGAATATTTTCACAACATAATTTGTTTGTTAGCTGTACATGTATAACATAAAATCTCAATAAGATAAGTGAGAGTTTGGATTTCAGAGATTCTTGAGAAGAGGAACAAAACAGGTCCTATGGATAAAGCATAAAATTTGAATAAAATATACATAATATATAATTTTTTCATATATCTGTCTAAACTAACCTGGACCATGTGAGCACAACAATGTATGTTTTCCTGGTGTTTGCTGAATATTTTTTTATCTTCAACATTGTAGTAGGTGGATGGTGTCTTTACAATCCCTTGTCCTGGAGCAAAACTCAAGACATTATAATAGTTTAAAACAATTAAAGGAATACTAAGATAAAATATTATGACAATTAAGTATAAGTATTCAAATAAATAATTATAAAAGTACCAATAAATTGAATTAAAAATCATTTTTATATATTTTCCAACTCCATTGAAATTTGTCCCAAGTTTTTGTCAACAGACATAAAGAGAATGTAAAAAAATATCAGGCATTATTGGGGGGCATCAGAACTTCTGAGGACCCCAGGACCTCTTCCTTTCTCTTCCTTTGCCAAGAGGCCTAAGCAGCTAGTTAGCTTGTTATTCTTTAGCTTTTTCTTCTGTTTTATTCCTAAGTTGCTCGTCACAACCACAACCACTGACAATTTACAAAACTTTGATGAAATCTTGTAAAATAAATCCTTAATTTTATTGTAATATAAAGATTTCATGGACCTGATGAGCTACAATATCCTTCATAATACCATCATATAAATTGAAGTAGTTTGGCATTTCATCACTTCCCTCAGAGTTTGTCACTGACAGTCTGACTCTTTCAGTGATTGTGTTGACAAATCTCACTTAAGTGTGCAGTTAATTCATTTTAATGTATTTTACATAATTGGCTTTACTTCACGTGCATCAAGTATTTCTTTTTACTCACTAGTTTGTCACCACCTTCAGTTCTGCGTCAACTCCATCAGATGAACTTTATGTTATTTTTTGTTTCAAATACTTATTTTGTTTCTTGAGAAGCATTTGTCTGTAAAACTGAGTAAAAATATCACTAATAGGGTCATTAAAAAATAATTTTATATTTATTTTTGTCAGATGGTGATGACAACGTTCTGGGTCAGGTCCATTAAAAATGTAATTTTCAAAAAGAAAAACGTTGCAACTGGGAGCCTCCACCTTAGCATCTTTACATTTCCAAAACATTATTTGTCATATTTGAATACATGAGCTTGATGAATAATTACAATTTTGGGGGGGAATTGAAACCCATTTTGTCCGACTTCTCAAGAATCACTGATTTGTAATAAGACCAAGCGTAAAAACATGAATACTTTTATGAGCAGCACATACCTGCCAGGGAAAATCAGTTTATTACTGGGTGCCTAATCATTTTTGCTATGTTGGATTGTTTTCTCCGTTCAGTTTAAGGCCAACAACCTGGAAAGAACGAAGAGACCACGACAATCAGCCTCACCTTCCTGCTTCAACTCCTCTTAAAATGGTCTGGATCAGTATTGTTTGCACACCCACAGTTAGAAATTAAAGTTAAATAGCGATTTCATTCTTCCACCATGTGGAATAAATGTGTCTTGAGCACATTTTCACTCTTTTTTTAGGAGTACATAATGTTTACCAGGCAGAAATATAATAAAAGAGGGTGGAGAAGCTGAAAATGAAACTTCTAACTGTTTTTCTTAAACGTTCCTCTGGCTTTTAAAAAGCAATAATTTAACTCTATATTAGAAGGGACACATTTGCCATATTCTAATAGAGGTAATTTATGAATGAATCATGCCATTTCTTAGACATATAGAAATGCACAAACATAATAAAATAAACTAACTTGTAAAGCAGATATTATTTTTTTTTAATCTTTAATAAAAGTTTGTTGGATGTTCCTTGGATTAACAAAGGCTCTGGTGCCAAACCAAATAAATCTTCCCAGCTAAGCCCAGGAAGAGAACAATTCTGCACCGGTTCTGCTCCAGAGTCAGATCGGGTCCAAACCATCCGCAATATTTATGTGGAAATTTGCGATGAAAATCAGAAGAGACCCATTGTTGTGAAGAGCAGCTGAGTGGACGACGGCCGAGTGAACTTCCTCCCGGGTGGATATAAGGAATCAAGTGACTTTCTTTGACTTTCTAGAGCCATCACAATAAAAGCTGAGACTCCAATTTTTGAGGACTCCTCTAGGACAGAATCTGACTCGCAGGTTCATAAGTCAGTGTTGCTATGGTAACTTTTTAACTTTCCAGCAGACAACATTAAAGTTTGATGGCAGATGATCCACTTTATTCATTTAATTTAGAAGTGTCCAGCTCTGTCTGTGAGTCATGCTGCTTCTGTTAGGAAACATTCGACTGAAATCCACAGCCAACTGGGCTCTAATTTTTCATATTATGTAAAACCTAAGTACAAACTTTGAAAATTCATTTTGGACTAATATGAAAAAAAAAATAATAATTTAGAAATGTGGAAAAACAAACACCTGTTTCTGTTAGTAAGTTAGCTTTGCAAAGTTCTGAAGTTAGTCATTTGAATCATCTTTGTGCACATACAAGGAGTTTCTTTTTGCTCTCAGGAGACAAAGGTTGAATTCATGTAAATATTTGTACACAAGTGAATATCTGTATGTTCAACTTGCTAAATTGCTAAACTTAGAGCATTTTAATTTGTGCACTGACATAAAACCCAAAGCACTGCCCATTCCGACGGGGTTCTTCTGGTCATTAAACATATTAATATACATTTAAAATCAAATATTAGCATATTTTATAATTACTATTTTGTAATTATTTTATTCAATGTTTCACTAAATCCGACAATAATCTTCCAGTTCTGGGTCAGTTAAGATTACCAAAATTATTTCTATCCAGAATAATGGAGGAGAATATTTTTTAGAGATTTGTACTTACTTCTTTTTAAATTTGCGAAATAAATTTCCTAAATATTTGATAGAATTGTGTTTTAAACTGAATGACTCGGATCAAATGTTTAGTGTTGCTGGAATTCTGGCCCATTCCTCCTGACTTAACTGGGATAACTGTGTTGGGTTTATGGGCTGCCGTGCTCACACACTGCTCTGCTTAATCTCAAAATTGCCATAAAATGTTTAACAAACAATCTTTGAGGAATGTTCTGCATTCTTAGCAGTTAGAATAAATACCGGTTAATTTACTAAAATGCACTGACATGCATTTGAGGGGCAAGTTGAGTCATCTTGAATCTGATGGTGCTCATGTATCTGAACCAGATATATGAGCAACATAATTGGCACTTTAGGAGTTCCGTACTGAATGTGTTTTATTATGGCAGGGAGATGTTAAGTACTGAGAACTTTCTGAGCAATAAAAAAGCAAACTTTGACACATGCAGCTTTATTATGGCAAACAAATGTTTCCTAAATATAATAGGAGAATCTGTTCTATTGTAGATTTTTACAGATTCTGACACTTTTAATTTAAAGATTTAATACTTTGAGAATCTATCATGAATTTATTTAGGAAGTAATACCAGGGGTGGCCCAAGATTGTACCTGAATATTTAGTTTCAACCCAGATTTGGTGAATCTGGGAGAGGTTTGTAGAGTTTAACTGGTTGTGATTAAAACCAATCAGGGTTACTACGAGTTGAGATGTATTTGAGAACAAAGCTCAAACTTAAAGACAATATTGCAAATTGTAACTCTGGCAAGACAACAATTACACAATGAAGATTTTTATGTGTACTTTTCCACAGTAAACTTACCAGTTTCTTAAAAACCTCAGATTTAAATGTTAAACAATTTAGAATTTTTTTCAAAAGTCAAAAAGTATGTAATTATGGTGTAAATAAAAGAAGTTAGAAAAATCAACCCTAGAATTCACAACATGCTTTGTTAGTTACAGCACAGCAGAGAGAGAGGTGAAGAGGGATGAGCAACACCACACAGAGGATGATTGACAGCGCTAAGACCCTCCTCCTGGCTCTGATTGGTTGGTTCTAGTTAGCACAGTGAAAAGGCAAAGGAACTTCACTTTTTCAAATTGTCTGAGTCATACCATACTGTCACTGCATAGTGACAGTTTCAACAAATATGTAAAAATATTTATACATTTATGAGTTATGTATTGCAGCTTTAAAACAAAATGGTTTCAACTATTTTTGCTGAAAATTTTCAATAAATTAAACTATGCATAAGCGCAAAAAAAAACAAACAAAAACAAAAAAAAAGTGCACAGATCTCTTGATTTTGCATGAAATTCCACGTAAAACTGGAGGGTCTGATTTTAGCGAGTAGCTCAATTTGCTTATACCTTAGGTCGGGTCTGTGTATAATTACAAGAAATGCCACAAAAGTAACTTTTTTCTTCGTCGAATGGATCAAAGAGTTTTAGTGTGTTTAAAAACAAGTAAAAACTTTTTTAAAAATATGACGTTTTGTATGTTAACTGTAGATGGAAACATTTTATCCTACCTGTCAGTGAGTACTGGCTGTGTGCCACTCATTGGGCTTCCCTTGTCAGCTTTCGCAAACTTCACCCAAATAACATTTTCATAACAGCCGCTTTATTTTGTCTCCATCTGCTCCGAGCACGTCTCAGTCAGCAGGCGGCTTCACCATGAAGGTCTGAACAATCCGGCTCCTTTCAGCCAGGAAGGTTGTTTTTTCCTCTAAAATCCATGGAAGTGAAAGTAGCGGTGATGCTGCTGCTGAAGATCCAGAAGAACCGCAGGGATCTCTGGGGGTGTTTCAGAAAGCTGCCGCTGCTTGCATCAGAAAAGACATCTGGAAAACTTTAAGAGCTCCGATGATACTATATTATTTTCCCGTCCTCAGAGAACCTTCGAGTTGTAAAGGAGAAAATCCTTCATTTTTCCGCAGGAAATACTTCCATGTTGACCCTCCTGTCTTTTCCTGGTGTCCCGGAGAAAATTACGTCAAACTTTGGCTTCTAAAAGCCCAAATGAACTTTCTGCTTTTATTTCCGCTGGTCTGCAGGCGTCTGGTTTCCGGACGGCTCCTTCAGCAGATGGATGGTCACTTTAATGTTATGTTCAAGCTGCTCTGGTTGTTGCTCCGATAAAGCATGATGCAAATGGAAAAAGGAAACGCTTTGTGCCCCCTCCCCAAAACACTGAAGAGTGAAGAAACCCACCTTCCTCCCGACGCATTCATGGACTGCTCGTATTTTTCTAAACTCATAATTAACCTTCTCTGTTTAACTTACTTTCGATTACTGGTGATTAAACTCATTGTCTTTAAGCATAAAAAAATGAAAGATAGAAGTAGAACTAATGATTATGTAATAATAATAATAATAATAATAATAATAATAATAATAATAATAATAATAATAATAATAATAATAATAATAATAATAAGCAGATATTTCATCTTGAAATAATTTTTAGAGTAAATATGTTGATTTTTTAAAATTATTATATATTGTTATAAATGATATACAATAAATAAACATTAATATAAAATTATTAACATTTAAACACAGTAACATAAAATGTATTTAATGTTAACTTTATTGAGTTTAGTTGATATATTTTCCATACATTTTTCTAAATATTTTCTAAACATTTGCAATTTTTGTAACTGTTTAAGTTTTAATATTTTATAATAAAATTGTAGCAGTACTTACTGGTGCCTTTCAAATATTGAAAGTCTACATATATATTATGTAATTGTTTGCTTAATATAATAATTTATTAGATCTTTGTGATAAATCAGGTAACATTATTTATTATAATAATAAAATAAATGTTTTTAGAAGTTTTTTGGTGTTTTCATTTTATATTAACATTTGATACATTTTTAATAATAAGAAGAAATTCTCATTAAATATTGCTTAACTTATCCTTTATCTAGTTTTTTTGTGCCTACTTTTAAATATATACATGTTAAAAAAATTATTACAAATTATTGGGTCAAAATAAATACTTTTTGCAGAAATTTAGCAGATATTTTATTCTTGAAATTTAATTTTGAATTCTAGTTTGCTGTTTTCCTTATCTCAATGTTTATAAATATCTTCAAATAATATTATTTACTCATTTGTATTTATATTTACACTTTTTTAAACCAATTCCCACAAATGCTGATGATAAGTTGTATCCTTTTTTCCATGTATGCTTTTTCTTCCAGTTCACAAATTTCAACTAGTCTTTGTAGATCCCAATAACATAAGAAGTCTGTGGCTGTAATATGACAAATCATAAAAAAATTTAATTAAATTAAAAAAAAGTTAAAGGATTATGAATACTTTTGAAAGGCACCAGTCTACAAACTTAAACATATAGGTGTATCTCAGTAAATTGAAATATGTGTTCCAATGAGGCTCTTTTGTCAGATTAAAAGTACTTTTGAAAATAACCTTTAGGCAGGTATACTTGCCTTTGGCCCAAATTTCTGTATTAAACTGTTTTTATTAGCCTGCAGTATTCTTATACAATAAATTGAATGGAAAGTTCTATATAGTGTTTAATTGAGTAAATTGGGTTACTGAAACAACTCAATTCACCCAGAAACCGTGAATCATACATTAACCCGCCGTGTCAGTACATTAACCCACCAGTAGATGGCGGCCGAACGTTTCTCCATCACAACAAATCCTCAGCATTTTCACATGAAGAAGACATTTTCAGGCCAGTCGCTGAAACTGAGCAGTCAATATAAACATTGGGACGTCTTCGGGATATTTGCTTATTGTTATCAGTTTAGACTTTATATTTCTGCTTGTTTGCTATAGAATTGCAACATGACGTGGTAAAATGACCAGGTTTTCGTATCGAGTCCTGATTGTGTGGATTATAAACGCACGAAGGCCTTGATGTTGTCCTGCTAACGGAAGGTAAGAATTGATTTGGTTCATAGAAACAGCTAGCTGGCTAACCAAACACCGCGGCTTAAAGCGGGTTTATGCTCAGGCTTGATTTATTGGCTGAAGATTTATCTTGTTTTTTCATAAACATACGACCAGATCTTTCAATAAATGCACATTTTCTGGTGTTTTCTGCAGCGCAGACGAGATTTTGAAGCGATTTGACTCAGCTCTGTGTGGGGGTCGTTGTTTGCTGCTGAACTTCACCAATTGGATTCTATTTTTTAAATGTTTTTTTTTTTTCAGTGGTTTATATCCTAACCCTGTCGGGTCAACGTTTATAAAACTGCTATTATTAGATTGTTGTGTGACGTTTGGGCTAAATGTTTTGGTTGCAGACAGCTGTTGAGCTCAACAGCGTCTGTTTGGGCCTGGTTCTGCTACATCAGAGAGGCCCAGTTCAGGGCTGTAGCACCATCAGCTGTCACAGTTAAAACCTGCTGCGAGCAGGTAGCTCTTATTGTGAATCTGGGGTTTGTATTGTACATAGGCATGGATGTTACAATAATTTGGGTTGTTTAATGATTTATTTCAAGCAATCTATTTTCAGAAGTGGTAACAGTTATTTAAATTAGTTGGTTTTTTTGACACTGAAAAGTTTTCTTGATGCTAGTTTAACCATGTAGTTGTTGATTTGAGCTAAAGTTGAAGATTTTAGGGGTCGTTTTCCTTCATTATTCTCTCTATTGTGTGCAATGAACCAACCAGTACCACTGGCAGCAAACCCACACTGCAGCAAAATGTTGGTACCTGATTCTTTAGAGATGAGATTATCAGGCTTTTACTGCCAATACATTAACCAACACAAGGAAGAGCAAAAACGTACTGTAATGCAACTGAAAGACAAGAGAGTACAATATTATTCCATACGTCCCTAAACTCCCATCAAAATTATACTGATCTCAAAACAAAATACACAAAAGACACAAATGCCTGTTGAAGTGATGATGGAATGGAAAAGAAAGTCAGGTTTTTAAATAAAATAAACAAACAGATATTTACTATTATCTTTTGATTTGAAGTCTTCAATGATCATCTTTTTTATTTAAATATATTAAGAGACTATAAATTAGATTTGGATTTAAATTAGCCAAACAGTCAAAACTGACAGAAGTACATTAATTTGTGACAGAAATGAGAAAAAATACACAGAAAAATACTCTCTGAGCTGCTTTCCAAACCTCCGGTTTAAAAACAAAACTGCAGCTCTGGATGCAACAACAGTTAATTTCCAAGCAAAGTTTCTTTCTATCAGAAATGGGATGGATTAAAATTCATGGAGGTTGCGATTTTATTGGATTTGTTCCACTTGTCTTTCAGTGAAATAATGATTGAGACTGACCTGTCTCATTGTTCTCTCAGCCAATGATCCAACTGGAGAAACCAGTTCTGACGGGTACCATGCCGGTGGTGTGGCCCACCATCCTCGACCTGGGAAGGGATGAGTGTAAAAGGATTCTCCGTAAACTTGGTAAGGTTGGCAAACAAAGAATCAGAAGGAAATTATCATTGATATCAATACACAAAGCCTTGTAAGCTTTAGTTGCTGCTGTTTCTCTAAATTTTGAATGTTTCCATATCCAGAGCTAGAAGCATATGCTGGAGTTATTAGCGCCCTGCGAGCTCAGGGAGACCTGACGAAGGACAAGAAGGACCTGTTAGGAGAGCTCACTAAAATCCTCAGGTATTTACTTCATGTAGCTGTCAAATGTTGCACAATGAAAGAAAAAAAAATTATGAATTTATCAGAAGAACTTTTTATGGATTTAAATGAATATATTTTCTTTGTCTTCCTCATTCTCCAAGCATCTCGACGGAGCGCCATCGTGCAGAAGTCCGCAGGGCCGTTAACGATGAACGCCTCACCACCATTGCGTATCAGTAAGTTCAGATCTGTGTGAGCTTCAGCCGTGTCTGTGCAACCAGTGGAGATGCAGTGTGGAGCACGTGTCTGTTAATCGCTGAAGCTGAAGAATGCTACAAATGTTAATAAGCAACATGTTGTTGTCATCGCTGACCAGGTTCCCACAGTCTTTAAAAAGATGGATTCTACTTTTAGTATTTTCCAGTTGTGAATAAGGACACAAATAAAGCAAATAGAATGTGAAAACTCAGTTTCTTTTCCGACTCCTACAGTTTTTTGTTTTTAAATTCACCAGTTATTGCATACAAAACAAACAGTACAGACAAGCAAAAGGAGGTATTGTTTTTGGGGGGTTTTTAAAAGTAAAAATGCAAAACATTTATTTTTTTTGGCAGATATTCCTTAATGGGATTTTTTTACTTCATTTTCTTCAATATGTCTTGTAGTTTGTGGTTTTGAAACTTTTCATTTTCCCTGGTGAGAGTCTGTTTTTCCACTTACTGAGACACATTTGACTGATATTTTGAACTACTCACCGTTGCTCTGCCTTTTCTGCAGCATGTCTGGTCCCAACAACTCGTCTGAATGGTCAATCGAAGGCCGTCGGCTTGTTCCTTTGATGCCCAGGTTGGTCCCTCAGACGGCCTTCACTGCCACGGCTAACGCTGTGGCCAGCGCCACAGCCAATCAGAACGCCTCCCTTTTGTTACCGGCAGAAACGGGGAACAAAGAAGGTAAAGTTCTGAAATCAATTTGTTTTATGTCACATTTCAAGGGCAAAGTTGATATATATATATTTTTTTTATCTTACCGTAATCCAATTTTTGAAGATTAAATTTTTGGGAAATCTGAATTTTGTTTCACCAAAGCACGCCTAAAGGCTCTCCATAGTTCAGAGTGATGTCAGCACATGTGAGGCCGCCATCTTGTTTGATAAACGTGTTTTACAGCTTCTATTTATTTGGACTTTCTAGTCAACTCTACACACTAATTTTTATTTTATTTTTCTTTATTAAAAACAAAGTCATGACATTACAAGTCTTAATATTACCATAATAAAGTTGTAATATTTTGAGAATACAGTAGTGATTGTTTGAGAACTCAACAAAAAAATATTAAGGCCTTTTGTTCTCATTACCCTTTTACTCTAATTGTAAGACATTTTGGGGAAAAATTGTGCCATTATTCTTCTAATTTCTGACGGTATTCTCATAATTCAACAAAAATTCTCGTAGATACTGTAGCTATGAGTTGAACAATAATCTATTGTTCAACTCATAGCAGGGATGACTGAAATAAATGGCACTTTTTGAAAATATTTTCTGTCATTTTTATTAAAATTGGAAATCAGAACTTGATATCGAGGATTTTATTTTTAAGCCATATCACCCAGCCTGATTATGAAGGGTTTTACTACATAGTAAAGACAAAAAGATCAATCAGTTTGGTTAAAAACCAATCAAACTCAAAGATAAAATATGTGCTAGTAATAATGCAGCACTCCAAATGTGGAAAAACAAAAAGCAAAACTACTTGAAACTTGCTTATTTTTTCCAGTTGTTGTATGTTACTCCTACACGAGCACCACCTCCACCCCCACCAGCGCCACAGCGTCCAGCGGACCTGTTGGAGCCACGGTGAAATCCCCAAGACCGGCCAGCCCGTCGTCCAACGTGGTGGTGCTGCCGAGTGGGAGCACCGTCTACGTGAAAAGTCAGTGTTGACGTCTGGTCCACGTGAATACTGTGCAGTAACAGTAAGGCTTCTGATGCAACAGAACCTATAAACTGGATTAATCTGAGCAAAGAAAACATTTTCAGTAATGGATGGAAAAATGTGTCTGATTAGTAAAAACAATCTGAGGGGATAAAACTGGAGCTAAAGCCGGAGTCCTTCAAAAACTACAACTGAAGATTTCCACACATCCATCCATACATTCATAACTCTCTAGAGATATTTGCTATAAATTCATTTTTTATGTTTATGTTATGTAAGTCTGTAATTTTTACATTGAAATATGTAGGAACTCTGTTTTACTCATTTATTTTTTTCCTTAACGCACATGCAGCGCAAGACTAATAGAATGAGAAACTCCTTCTTTTATTTACTTTGTTTACTTATAACAGGATCAAAAAGGACACAAAACTTTTGTTTAGTGTCTTTTGTTCAAACCTTTTTGATGAGTGCTTATGTGTTCAGACAAATCTTCTGATTGGCCTGCAGAGGGCACTAGAATCTGTCCTATTTCTCTGGGGATTTTGAAAAGTTTTCTTTATTAACTCAAACAGTCAAAGTAGATGTCTGACGCATAGTGTGATATGAAAAGTTGGATGAGTATAGATAACAGAACTGAGCCCTGAGGAACCCCACTGGGCAGCTCAGCTATATCTGACATGACACACATTTCTGTCTGAAAATGAATATATTGAGGTCTATAGAGCTCCATGTTATCCACTCGCTGATTAGTTGTGTTAAACCTTCTGCTCCACATTCCTCACAGGTGTGAGTTGTTCCGACGACGATGAAAAGCCTCGCAAACGAAGACGCACAAACTCGTCCAGCTCGTCGCCAGTGATGCTGAAGGATGTTACCAAGGTTTCCCCACCGGTATCCAGGAATATCACGGTGCCGGTGAGCGGCAGCCCCAAGATGAGCAACATCATGCAGAGCATCGCCAACTCACTGCCGCCTCACCTGTCTCCCGTCAAGATCACCTTCACCAAGCCCACCATCCAGACCACCAGCACCACCACGCAGAAGGTCCGCCATGTTTCTCCAGATCTTCGTGTTACTATGTCTCATTTTCCCCAAACATTCAAACCTCTCGTGTTTCGCCAGGTGATCATTGTGACGACTTCCCCAAGCTCTGGCTTTGTCCCTAACATCCTGTCCAAGTCTCACGCCCATAATGCTGCTGCCGCCGCCATGGCCAAGCTGGGCTCCACCTCCATTCTGACCACCCCCACCCAGAAGCAGACGGTGGTCTTCCCATCCAGCTCCTGCCCCTCCTCCAACACCGTAGCCGTGACGACGGTGGTGTCCTCTACTCCATCTGTGGTGATGTCGACTGTGGCGCCATGTAGGTCCTCTTACTTGGATTGACCTGCTGATTATAGATCTAGACTGGCGATGCCGATTATAGATCTAGACTGGCGATGCCGATTATAGATCTAGACTGGCGATGCCGATTATAGATCTAGACTGGCGATGCCGATTATAGATCTAGACTGGCGATGCCGATTATAGATCTAGACTGGCGATGCCGATTGTAGATCTAGACTGGCGATGCCGATTATAGATCTAGACTGGCGATGCCGATTGTAGATCTAGACTGGCGATGCTGATTGTAGATCTAGACTGGCGATGCTGATTGTAGATCTAGACTGGCGATGCCGATTATAGATCTAGACTGACGATGCACCCACACAGGGTTTCTGCAGGTTTCATCAATTCAAATTGACAGCAGTGCCAAACTCAATTCATGGCGGCTAGGAATGATGTAAATATCATTTATTGCATGCAGCTTGGTCAGCCAAACATTTTTACTAGATTGCTGCTTTTAAAACAAAAGCTGTCCAAAAATGGTGACTGTCTCTTTTGACTAGTTGAGTTGAACTGATCTGAAAAACAAACCTGAATCCAAACTTATTCACACAGATTGATATGTGGGTCAACGGCTTCCAAACTAGTGTTTATTTGTTGGTGGTTGTCTTTGCAGCTTCTGCTGGAGTGAAGGTTGCTTCTGCGAGACTCCCGTCGCCGAAGACCCTGGTGGGCTCCCCCACTCAGATCCTGGCCCAGTTTCCCAAGCAGCAGTCGCCCAAGCAGCTGCAGCAGAGCTCGCCTTTAGGAGCCTCCAGCATCAGTCAGAGCCAGAGCAGCAGCACCACTCCACCAGGAACCAAACCCACCATTCAGATCAAACAGGAGTCTGGTAAACTGCTTACTTTCCTCTTTTCCTGTTCACTCCATCTTTCTTTTCTCACCTTCTTTTATCTCGTGATTTCTTCCAGTCTTTCCGTAGGTCTCTGTATATTCTGCTGCAACAAAGAACTAAACACCTACTTGAGTTTTAATAGTCAAACATTCTTAATTTTTTAGTCAGCTTTTAAATTGGCTTAAAAATATTCTTGAAATTGTATCTATTTTTTTACTTTTAACTTAAAAGTACAAAATTTAGCATTTTACTTAGTTTTGTTTTTCTTATTCTATTTTGATTCACAGTAAATGCATGTATTTAATGTTCACAATAAAAAAATTTCAATAACACTTATCGTATATAAGTTTTAGTAAATTCTGTGTTTCACAATGGTTGCATGATAAAAATATTTACTTGATAGATATTTATTTATTTTATATTATTTCAAGTTTATTGAAATTAGATGTATTATTCTGATATATAAAATGAAAGTTTATATCTTTATTTTATTTACATAAGTATAGATTTAAACATATTTACATAGATTTAAATGTATTTACATTTATTTACATATTAAATAAATTAGTAGATAAAACTTTTTTTTTTTTTAACTGTTGCACTTACAGTATGTTTCGATCGTATGTTGTCTGGTCTGATAAATTTCTCCTCTGAGTTTATAACCTGTACGGCAGTCAGTTTGTCTGAATCAGTGCATTTTGCATCTCCAGGGGTGAAGATAATCACACAGCAGGTACAGCCCAGTAAAATCCTGCCCAAACCTTCCTCTGTGGCTCTGTCCAGCAGCAGCTCTTCGCCCATTATGGTCGTCAGCAGCAACGGCACCATCATGACCACCAAGCTGGTCACACAGCCCACAGGTTAGAGTCCAAACCCACTATTCATCTATTTGATCTTCAGATCCGGAAAGTGTGTTCTAACAATAAGAAAGCCTTTGTTTGTGTGAGGTTTCTAATAAAGTAAATGAACCCAGAGTTGCATCTACTTGTGCAGCTACACAGGCAACATACACAAGACCCACAGTTAGTCCCAATATTGGCGCCAGGATATCTGCCTCCAGTGGAGGGACCACCTACGTCAAGACCACCAGTGGGAGCATCATCACTGTGGTTCCCAAGTCTCTGGCCACGCTGGGAGGGAAGATCATCAGCAGCAACATCGTGTCTGGTGTGTTTACAGTCTCCCCATTCAACGTGTCCATCATCCTATTCTTGGACTCCAAACTAAACTTCTTGTCTTTTAGGTACGACGACAAAGATCACCACCATCCCCATGACGTCTAAGCCGAATGTGATTGTGGTGCAGAAGACGACAGGCAAAGGAGCGACCATCCAAGGACTGCCGGGCAAGAGTATGGTCACAACACTGCTGAACCCTGGGGTGAGTCAACATGAAGCTCCTTCCAAAACTAGCAGCAGAGCTGCAGTGTACCCTCGAACTCTGGTCAAATCTACGTCTCAGTTCAGTTGAAGTGAACTCTGGTGCAGCTTGACTGCATATGTGAATGGCAAGATGACCGGAGACCGCTCCAAAAGAGTCATGTGATCAACAACCAGATGTTTCCAATGGTGCAAATCACAAAGAAGACAATGGGAAGTAGTTGGAGGACCATGGTGTGGCACCACAAAGTAGCACAAAAAGTAAAAAAAAAAAACTAAAAAAACCAATCACAAAATCTTTGAGAGACGGTATTTCAATTACTTGACTGCAGTTGTTGTTAATGGTGGCAGAATCAGTTGTTGGGTTTATGGGACGATTACAATTTCACATTGGGCCAGGTCGGTTTGGATAGCTTTTTACAGAAGTTATAATTTAAAACCTGCATTTTGCATTTACTCTGGGATTTTTTTTTTTTGGAGCTAAAAATGTTTATTATCTGAAAAATTTCAAGTGTGACAAAAAAAAACCAAGCAGGTACTTGTGACGTTGGACTCTTGAAACAGAGAATGAAAGAGTCGCATGTCCAGCCAATTCCTGAACAAACAGCAAACTAAAACCCTCTCATTACAACCCGTCATTTGGGACTTTCTTTTCTCCTTGCGCTGTTTTGTATGTAAACACATTATGTAAGGTACTTATCATTTTACATTATCTTCACGGGGGATTTTGCGAAGAGATAAGCCCAGATCCCCAGAAACCCCCTAACAGCTCACACATGGAGGCCTTCCTGTGGAACCTCAGTTTAATCTCCTGAGACTGGGCAGAGTGGGACTTAACTGTGTCTCAGTGGTAACCCACCATCTCTCTTTCACTCTGCTAACTATTTCCTTCTGTTGGTCTCAGATGGCTTCCACTTCAACCTAAACAGACAAGATTCAAATGATTCACGGATGTTAGGAAGAAGATGCTCTCACTTCATTACGCAGCCATCTACTAGGATGCGATTATGTCTTGTTTTCTATTCTTTTTCTAATTGATCTTTGGAATATTCACATGTTTGAGACAGAATTTCTGGCTTTCATTATCTGCAAGCCATAATCATCACAATTACAGGAAATCAAGGCTGGAAATATTTCACTGAGTTTAAATTATTAAACCGTATCACAACATTCAGTTTGTTTTAGTAGTAGATATAAATATATTTGTTTTAGCTGTATGTCCATATATATATATTTAGATATAAATATGTTTGTTTTAGCTGTATGTCCATATATATATATATATATATATATTTAGATATAAATATGTGCACCACGGAGCGACGCAATTGATCCAAAAAAGTCACTTGAAAGAAAAGAAACTGGCAGCCATTTTGGCTCCATAGTGTTAGAAAATAAAGTTTCATAAAGACATTATGATTTTTCAAAACCCAAAAGAATCTCATTTCTTTTGGGTTTTGAAAAAGAAAGCCCACAGACAGATATATATGTCTGTGAAATGACAAGCTTCAGAACTTTATCAAGTTAGAACTACTGAAATTTTATCAAGTGTCATAAAACGAAACAACTAAACTTTTAAGTTACATTAAATCCCCCAAATTTTACTGTTATTATTTACCTTTATTTTTTAGAAGCCTGACATTTCTGCTTAAAATAATAATTGTATAGATTTTATCAATATTTTCATTATCTGTAAGCCATAATCATGATAATTTCAAAAAATATAGGCTGGAAATATTTCAATCTCTGTGATAAAATGACATGAGCTTCACTTTCTGAGATGAGTGACTAAATATCTAAACAAATTTAGCTGTATTTGTAGATGTAGCTATATTTCTAAATATATATCACCTCTTTACAACTATAGTTCAATTGACTGACCACTTTGACTGCAATATTCAGGCTGTCATAAAATATTTTTAAATATCTACAGGAAAATGGGAAGCTATATGGATTACCAATATGTAATCCAGTCACTGAAAAGTTCTTTTTGTTTTGCGATATAAGAAATGTGTATTCTCTTTTAATCCTGAATGAACTAAACGGTTCGTACATTTCAGGGAGAGAAGAGTCTGCAGGCGGTGCAGGGAACCAAACCGGCCATCATCACCACCTCCAGGCCCATCACTAAGATGATCGTCACCCAACCCAAAGGCATAAGCTGCGGATCTCAGTCCACTGCAACCAAAATCATCCCGACCAAGATCGTTTACGGCCAGCAGGGCAAGACACAGGTGGGAGCTCCTGTCAGTTTAACATTCATAAAGTCACCAACACATGACGGCATGAGGACATTCACATCCCCGGCTGAGTCGCTTCCTTTGAAATGCGACTTTAACTGTAGGAGGAGACAAGAAATATTTATTTTTGGCAAGTGCTGTTTTCTGTAGAAAACGGCAATTTATGAAGCAAAATGTTTGTAAAAGGCAAACTTCTTGAGAAGTGAGTCTTTGATTAAAATTACAATGAGGAAAGTCCCCTGTTCTATAAGTCGACCAAAGTAGGGTGGTGCTTAAACATTTTCCTCTTCCTCCCTCTACTTCCTAAATTCAGAGAGAAATGAGTCACAGAACGGACTTAAGAGTGCCGTCTGTCTGTCTGTCTGTCTGTCTGTCTGTCTGATGTTTGGTCCACTGTGTGTTGAGATTCATGCAGTATGGCAGCCTTGAGTAAAAATGTTAGTTTCACAGTACTCAAAAACTTCAGACATTTATAGCACAATCTGCAGAACTTCATGGATTGACAAAACAAACAGTGTTGGTAGTATGATGGCAAAGAGTTGGTTTGCTGCTTTAGGACCTTAGTTACTTAGAAGCTTTTTCCCCCGCTAAAAGGAAATAGGCATGTGTCTATTCAGGTTATATTTGCTTGATGTTTAAATTAACTTTATCTAAAACCTTTAAGGGTGACCAAAAAAAAGCCAAAACAATTTAAAAAATTGAAGTATAAATACAAAACACGGACTTCAGATGATCTCTGGGATGCAAACTGTTCTTTCTTGGAAATGTTAAAACCAAGAACTTAAGTTGGGTGTTTGAGATAGTTACATCTCTTTGTAACTAAACAAGAGTAGACGAGGGCTGGTTGAGGGTTTACGCCTGTAAAATGCATACAGGCAGTATGCAGTTCTTCAACCATTTGGAGTCCAGTTAGGAGCTGGGTCTCTCTGTAAAAGGAACAATGAAAATTTAATTTGACCAGTAAAATTGACACTATTTTGTTATGATCAACGTTTGAGCACAGAAATCTCACATTTTTTTGTCCCATCTGGATTTTTTGTTTTCTTTTTCTCTAATTACACACTTAGATCTACAGACAAGGAATCATCTATAATTGCAAATTTTTTCTATTACATGTTCAAATGTGATAACAATAGCGCAGAAAATGACTGAATAAAAAGTCCAAATGACAGTACTTCAAAATGTGTAAGAGTAATACGGTGGATATGATTGGCCATAGATGAACGCAATTGGTTGAAAGACATGTCACTTGAAAGAAGAGAAACTGATGGCCATTTTGGCTCAGTAGTGTTGGATAATAAAGTTTTATAAAGAAATTATTACTTTTTAAGTGCAAATTTATGTATTTCTGACCCACTAACACCTAAAAAGTTACAAACTGTGGGTTTTGCTGTTCAGAAATTGTGATGCATCTCTTATTAATGATCCTTCGATGCAGTCATTCTTTGGGATTTCACAACAGAAACTAGTTTCACGTAAACGTTTCGACTGCTTGCAGCACTGAAACTTTATTAGGTGCTATAAGAAGAAACGACAACTAAACTTGTAACTGTAATATTAAATCCCCAAAATGTTTCTGTTATACGTTGTTGTTTTTTTCTCTAAGGGATTTTCACATTTATGACAGAGGGTTACATTGTGACAGGGTAAACCCCATCATGCTGCTTTCTTGCTACTACACTGGAACAGTGATGATGAGCAGAGATGGAAGGAAGAATAAAAACAGTTGGTACTAAAACATGAAATGTTTTTTCACACATGTCTCCCCACCCCCTGCTTTCTGCAGACAGGAAGTCCTTCTTTCAATATCAGACTTGCAATGGAAGTCTAGAGGTAAATTTGTTTCAGTTTTTATTCATGGAGGAAAATGAGGTCAGAGTCAGCTGGTTGTGCAGACTGATGTACAGTATTGTATGAGCCGCCCACAACCGTGAGCCACCTCTTCGGTTTCAGTCAAGCCAACGTTAACTCTGGCTAAAATCACCTCATTCTGGGTTTCGGCTACAAAAAAAAAGTACTTTCAGTGACTAAAACAATCGTAGTTTTCAGTTTCTGTGATATTAAAACAGAATTTCACACAGATAATTTACACTCATTTAGACCCATGACTTGACATTTAATAGCAGACAGACACTGGAGGAGTCAGTAACCTCAGTTTTTCTCCTTATGTTACGTCAGCGATCACCGGTAACCTCATTTCTAAAGAGGTTAAGTTCATTTCCCAGTGAATTCATGTGACTGGAGCACTTTAGTGAAACTTAATGAATCTTTGTTCTATTGCCCCACATGACACATTATAAATGTTCTTCAAAAGGATAGCTCCAATTTTCTTTAAGTGCCCTTTTGTTATCTGCTTTCTGGAAATGTAATGTTAGCTTGTTTGTAGACTTTGCAATTCTTATTTTTTTGCTCAAGTCATTCCATGTTTGGGGATCATTCCCTCTGGTTTTAGATGCTGTAAAGTTGAAAGGATTTTCTTTAAACTTTCTGACAGTCATTAGCATGTGTAACCATGGTGAGAAGGTATTGTTTTTCCAATTTTGGCAGCTGATTAGCATCTCAAAATCTCAAATATTTTCTTAACCACAACCCCAAATCTCAGAGGCGTTGAAAAAGAAATTTCATGGATGCACAGAGAGCAAGGAGAAGGAAATGAAAATAATCTCTTTCATTGGGCATGATGGGAAAAGATCATATCCCCTACTCCAGCATCTTTCTAACCATACGGCCAAATCAGGTGGATTTACGCCATCAGTGCCAACAAGTGATGAAGTCATCCAAGATGTTTACTGTGGAATATCATCTCTGCTGCTTAGAAATTAAGCTGTTAGCATGACATAAGGCTAATATACAGACACAATTTTCAGTCAGAGTCCTCTTCAGATTAGTTGGGAGACTGACTGCTACTGCCACAGAATTACCATCGATAACGACCTTTTGAAAATACATGAATGATACAAGTTACAACAAAATTTAATTTTCCCTTTGGGAAAATTTACATGAAAACGAGATGGTTGGTTCAAGATTTGAAAAAGAAAATGCTTTTACGTTTGTTTTGTTTGTTACCTGAAGTTAACATTCAATTATTGTGGACCGAGAGGTCTCTGTATAAACATTAAAACATTATAAAACATTATTTTTGTTTTTATTTTCATAGGAAAAAAAGAAAATCAGGTTTTTCATAGGGTTGGGGGATAAATAGATTTTTATCAATAACTCAAATTTTTTTTTTTTTTTTTTTTTTTTTTTATATAAAATCTGGATTTTTATTTTCCCACCAATGAACTATTTGGATTTTAATAGTTCAGAGTGACGACAGCATCTGCCATCTTGTTTTAAAAACGTGTTTTTTCCACTTTTATTTATTTACACTTTTAATTCAAGTCAACTCTGACAAATTATCAAGGCCAGGCTTTTTTAAATTTATTTTTAGTAATAAAGTCAGAGCGTTACATAGTAATATGAGAATAAAGTTTTAATATAACCAGAATAAAGTTGGAATATTAGGAGAATGAAGTAGTAATTATATGAGAACTCCTACACAATAAATAAATTATCCAAGCTTTTTTTCCTCATTAAACCAACTATTTCCTCGTAATTTTAAGACGTCCTTCCCGTAAAATTACATCTTTATTGAGCTAATAAAAGATTACATTCTCATTCCTTTCGTGTACAACTCACAGAAGGAATGATTGAAATAAAATCTACTTTTTAAAATACTTTATCTGTAATTTCTTTTTTTAGAAAAGAAAGCAAGAATTAAAAAAAAAAAATTTAAGCCATATCATCCAGCCTTATTTTTTTAGTATCCAACATGATCAGAACTAATCGAGATAAAAGTTCGTCTGTTGGTAAAGCGACCCCTCTTCGTTTGTTCCAGGTTCTCATCAAGCCGAAGCCAGTTTTCCAGACGGCGGTGCTGAGTGAACAGACCCGGCAGCTGGTCACCGAGACACTGCAGCAAGTGACCCGCTCTGCAGAGGTCAGCCAGGCTCAGACCTCCGGCCAGGACGGGTCGGTGAAGGACACCAGCACGGTTCTTGCAGACGCCACCAGCCTGAGCAGCGAGGCGTCCAACAGCGGCGCTCAAGGTACCGATCCGTCCCCACCCGGGTTTGTTTCAAACCCACTGACCAGCATGTCCTATTGGATCCTCTAAAACCAGATTTACTTGTTGTTCATCAGATCCGCAGCCTGTAGTGCACCTCGTGTCCTCTAGAGAGCAGGATTGGACTGAGCAGGAAGTAGCCATGGAGTCCATCCCAACCATTATCTATCCGGATGTGAGCGCTCCGGATTCCCAGTCCGCCACCTCCACCATCAAAGCCCTGCTGGAGCTGCAGCAGACCACAGGTGAGGCTTTACGTCACGGAAAAGCGGCAGGTGAGACACTGAAAGAGAAACAGGAGGTTTCTACCTCCAGTGTTGACAGTACACCTGGATGACATCATCCAAACAGGAAATCTCTCGATCCTTTTATGTCATCTCATCTTTCCATTCATCCATTTATGACTGCTCTCAGATTTTATTTTTTTTACACGGTTTTATCTTTCAACGAAAGAAAGAAAGCTAAATGTTTTCAGACTTGATGGCTCAGAAATTTCCAGATATGTTTTTCACACCAAAGTGAAGTCAGACATTGATCCTTCATTTGAAACTGCCAGCAATGTTTATCTATACTTGGCAGAAAAGTCCCCAAAAAATGAAACTCCCTGGTATAAACTCCCATTTATTTTAAATCCTGACACTGACATCAGCAGTCGATACTCACTTTTTGTGAGCTCCTTGCTTTGGTTTGTTTGTGTTGGATTAGCAATAAGATCCACCTCCTAATTTGTTTAAGAACCAAAGAACGCCATAATGTTATGCAGGAGGCTAATGATCCAAAAGTCAAAAGTCAGATCATCACTGAAACCAATAATAAAAATTTTGTGGTTGCATAGTGAAAGTTGGAACTTCGATCTAATTGATATGACATCAGAGTCATAGCTGAAACGATTAATCATGATGAATTAATTATTGAAATAATTGTCAATGAGTTGACAATTATTTCAATAGAATGCTGAGATTTAATTTTAGGCAATAAAATGTGTATTCACTTATTTGAAAAGGAATTTAGTAATTTGTTTATTTGCATCTTTTAATGTATTTCTAATTTTGTATTTAAAAAAAAGACTTAAGGAGTAAAATAAAAAAATCTGCTGAATGTGCCATTTTTTATTTGATTAATCATCAGAATTGTTGATAAATAAAATAATTGTTAGTTATAGCCTGAATCAAATGTAGCTAGATCTGAAGACCTGAAAATGTTGACCAAAACTAAGTGCTAGCCTTCCTGTTCCTGCAGCTCTGTATCTGAATTTCTAAAATAAACACCAGTAAAATCAAAGATTTGTGAGAATTAAGTCTAAATAGTATCAGTTTAAAGCTAAAAGATGTCATTTTTCTGTCAGCAGTGAAGGAGAAGGCAGAGTCCAAACCGAAACCACCCACCATCGACCTGAGCCAGATGGCCGTGCCAATCCAGCTACAGCAGGAGAAAGCCGGTCCAGAATCTCCGAAACCTTCGACCTCAGAGGCCGAACCCAGCTCTGAGCATGTCACAGCAGGTGATCCTAAAAATACACACTTTACTTCCTCCTTCAAGATTCGCCACATGGTGAAACTTACTTCCTTTAGTCTGTTTCCTTTTAATAATAAACTGTGGCTTGAGCGTGTGTGTGTGTGTGCATGTGTGTGTGTGTGCGCGTGCGAATCCTGTCATGCCTTTCATGAAGTCATCCGACCTGCCTGACTGTGGATTCACCGCAGGTAAAACCAGCAGAGTGGGGGCGCCCTCGCAGGATAGCGACGCCACGATGTCGTCCACTCAGCCGCTGGGGAAGCCTTTCAAAAGCAGCAGCCAGGTTACCGTGGTAACAAAACCTGCCACAGCCACCGCCTCTTCTTCCTCCTCCTCCACGGCCGCAGCGTCTCACCTGGTGAGGATGGGAGATTACACAGAAGAAGTTGGTTTAATATGAGCCGTCAGGGATTATTAAAGTAAAGACAGGATTATTTCATTTTTGGAGTACTGATTCAGAACAAATGTCTAAAAATATATGATCAAAGAAATACTGAGTCAAGTTCAGCTACGAATATTTAACATCTAAATATTTAATAAATTTAGATAAAATTATTTAGTTGCAGCCCAAATCAAGTTATTATAAGTCATTTATAATGATTTACAAATATCCTTACCTTTCTTACTAGTGAAAAAATAAAGAAAGAGCATAAAATTTAGGTTAAGGGGAGCTGATTTCCATTAAATGTTTTTGGTGTCTGGAATATGAGCCATTTCATAAAACTCCTCATTATTGAGTCACACTGCACCAATACATACCAATTCAAGCTGAGCTGCAGCATGTTTGATCTGATGGTAAAACCATCGGATGGTAAAACCATCGGATGGTAAAACCATCGGATGGTAAAACCATCGGATGGTAAAACCATCGGATGGTAAAACCATCGGATGGTAAAACCATCGGATGGTAAAACCATCGGATGGTAAAACCATCGGATGGTAAAACCATCGGATGGTAAAACCATCGGATGGTAAAACCATCGGATGGTAAAACCATCGGATGGTAAAACCATCGGATGGTAAAACCATCGGATGGTAAAACCATCGGATGGTAAAACCATCGGATGGTAAAACCATCGGATGGTAAAACCATCGGATGGTAAAACCATCGGATGGTAAAACCATCGGATGGTAAAACCATCGGATGGTAAAACCATCGGATGGTAAAACCATCGGATGGTAAAACCATCGGATGGTAAAACCATCGGATGGTAAAACCATCGGATGGTAAAACCATCGGATGGTAAAACCATCGGATGGTAAAACCATCGGATGGTAAAACCATCCGATCAAATGTGTTGCTCCATGTGCTGCATGTGTTGTACAATGGCTGCAGGAAAAGACAGGGTTTTGTTGTTGACTTACTATATAGAAACCACTTGCTGCCTTCCTGCAACAAGAGGTTTAACTTCTGCTTTTCAAAGATGTACAGTATATAATTGTACATCCGAGTGATTTTCAGGTGTGAGTGTAAACGTTGAGTTGGGGGCCGTGGCCAGTAGCAAGTTATTTGTATTAAAAGTGACAAGGTGCCCTAAAACATCTCATTCTGAAAATAGGCATAACTGAGCAGACTAATCTTATTATCTCAGAATGATTTTGAGCAAAAATGTATTGAACATGTTTTGTATAGCCCACAGAGCTATCCTACACTGTTCAAGCATATTATGTTGCCTTTAAAACATGGTTTTACCCAGAAAGGAACTCTAAAATCTTTATTTATGGCCAATAGTTTATGGTTTCCTTCTCCAGAACAATAGAGGTGAACATGATTTTGGCTAAATTTGTCAGAACTACAAAACGCCACAAACCAATCCGTACAGTCCACACAGGAAGCACATTTCTGCTTTCAGAGGAACTGCTGCACCACTTCAAATGATGTACTTTCATTATGGGCTCTGTGAATCACCATCTGTGCTGAGTTGAGAAGAAATAGGCAAAATATATAACCTGTAGTTCCTTTAAAGTACACAGAAAGTGACATGTCAGCAGGGTCATGGTATTCTGAAATATATTCTGAAGATGTAAAGCTTAAAAAGGCAATTTTACCAAATTCTGAGTGGATTTTTGGTATTTTAGGAGTTGAACTGGTAACTGGTAAATAATAGAACTTGTAGACATAAATTAGTAGATGTTACAGTCAGTGGTGCCCCCAGAAAATATTCATACGGGTGGCCAGTCCAGGCAAGTAAAGATCTGAGGAGGGAGACGGCTAAAAAAAATTACAAACGATAAATAGATATTTACATATATATTTATTTATTTTGTATTTATTTATTGGGATTTTTATATTTGTCATTATTGAAGAAAATGACAATGCAATACAACATAAACATGCTTGTCTGGGGATGGCCAGCAGTTTTATTTGCACATTCTCACTGTTTTTCAAATGAGCGTATCAACGAGTACCAAGAAATTTGAAAATCTGATTAAATACAGTTACTGTGTGGAGTTTAGTGATCTATATGCGACTGGTGTCCTAAAAAAGCAGAATACAAATGGGTGTGTTAAGTGTCTGTGTGGTAATGATTGCTGTGCTGTGCAGTCACAACCAAAGGTCCCAAAAAATTAACAGTTTTTATTTTAATAACATAAAATGTTGTGAAAAAACTTTAAGTCCCCTAATCTGGATAATTGACTATCAAATATGGGGATGGCTAGCATTTTAAAGTAGTAATATTTGATTTTAGTAATATTTGATTTTAGTAATATTTGATTTTAGTAATATTTGATTGGTTCCTGTTTGTTCACAAGTCTGGCTTCTTGTTTTCAGCCTGCAGATCACAGTAAAACGGAGACGGTGGCAGAGCTGGCAGAGCTGGAAGGCGACACTCTGGACCCCCAGACCGGTTTGTTCTACCGCTCCAACAAGGCTCCCTCCGATCCAGTCAACCTACCAACTCAACCTGCAGCAGCTCAGCCACCGCCACCGCTGCTCATGAACCAGGCAGAAGCCGAGCCGAGTCGCCCCGTCTCCTCCCCGCCCCAGCAGCAGCAGCCGCCCCCGCAGCTGCAAAGCAAACCTCAGATCAGCCAACCTTCCTCGTCAACTCCTCTTCTCATTAAGAAAATCCCCAAACCACAGGATCAGACCGCGCCCAAACCTCAACCCTCGTCTCCAAGCCCTCACAAAGACAGAGGGGTGACCGTACCGACCCAGAGCGCGGCGAAGACCCCGACTCCCAGCACACCAACCAAGGCCCCAGTTACGCCACAGCTCCCGAAGCTGCAGCAAGCGCCATCGTCCCACCACAGGCCTCTGCACGCCCCAATGTCGCACCCGCCGCCTCTACAGGCACACCACCCAGTCAGCACAGAGAAGCCCGCCTCCAGCCAGGTGAGTGAATTCCCAGAGGCAGCTGACAGCCGCATGTTTACATTGATTAGAGTCACGTGAGGCGAGCGGTGTGTGTGCGTGTGTGCGTGTGTGTGTGTGTGTGTCACAGAGCTGGAGTTTCCCTAGCTTCCTGCTGAAAACAATGAATCCTTTTCATCTTTATCTGGAAACTAGGGAGAAATTTTAGGCCTCGTTATACAACATTGTTTTGCTACAACCACAAAATTCAATGTATCTTATTAGGAAGTAAGGAGAAAACCAACACAAAGGTGGATAATTGTGATGTGAAACAGATAGTTTCACTTTTTTCCCAAATAAAACTCTGAATATTAGAGTGCATTGATTCCCTCAATGATACCCCTAAATAAAATCCATGACCTTCCAATGTTATTAGTAAATAGAAAAACAGCTGTTATGTGAAGGCCTCATAGTTTTAATAGACAACAACCAGCATAATAAAGACTAAGGCTGAATGATTAATTGTGATGAATTGATTATTGACATAATCATCAACTAATTTCACATTGGTGCCACCAACTAACTTACTCTTTGGCTGCCTAGCAACAATCTGTTGAACTTGTGCAGTAGCAGCTCCAAGTTTGCCTCATAACTGCTTAAAAGTAAAAAACAACGGGGTGGAGTTGAAACTTTGGATAAACCAGAAAGTGTCACGCTCCAGTTTAGCAATATTTTATATATTTTAAACAAAAAACGAATCAATAGTTATCGATAGACTGATATGAAACACTTCTATCGTGCTACGTTTTTCAGCCATATTTGCAGCAATAACAATATGTTAGACCCTCATTCCTCACTAGTTTATGTACAGTATCACTGTAATGTAATAAACAAACATGCGGTCTTTCTGCTCCTAAATGTCTCTATCACAGCAGCCAATCATCACTCAGAGTGCCACCGTCACCAAGATCACCTTTGGCAGCTCCCACCACCCTACACCGGTGTTCAGCAGCGGCGAGGCGGCTGCCAAGCTGCTGCCGGAGTCCAGCTCAGGACCTTCAGGAGACAAGCCGTCGGTCTCAGACATCCTGAAGATCTCCATGATGGAGGCGGAGATCGACCCCAGCATTGAGCCCATGGTGGTGGATTCCTCCAGCGACCGCGGCCCTCTAGGGAAGACGCTGGACGTCCAGTCCGTGTCGGGGACACTGGACTCGGGTCAGTTCATCAGCAGCTCCGGGGCCGGCCTGTGCCACGCCAAGCCCCAGCAGTTCAGCTGCCTGCAGGGCCTGGCGGCACAGAGCAGCAAGGACGACCTGGAGGTCATTGAGGTGAGTTTCTGGTTACTGAGAGGCGCAGGTAATAAATCACCCGGCCGGAGCCTGTCAGTATATCAGGCACATACTGACTTCTTCACTGAAACCTTGTAGAAAACAGTCAGGTCGCTATGACGCTGACTGGGAAGGCTGGCTGCAGATAAATCATGTTGTACTGCAGAGAGGGCAGACAAAGTGTTTCTAGATGCAGAGTAAAAATAAAATCTCAGCCCACTTCTTTTAAAAATGATCATCTCTCTACCAAATGTTTCGTAGCAAACTAACATCATCCAAAGTCATTCAGACATTTCTTAAGCAGTTAGTTTTCTCCCCATGTTTTCAAATAAGATTCATCCAACAAGTTTTGTCCTTTTAGTCCATAAAATTTATTTTTGAGGTAAAAGCTAGACTTGTTTTCCTTCCTGCTGTCTCCCATAACTTTTCAACTGTTAATTATTAATTATTGATTAACTAAATTGTGGATAAACAAAGGTTAAAACAAATCATTCAGTCTTTCATCCAACTAACTAACCAGACGTCCATCAATCCACTCATTCTCCATCCATCCTGCCATCCATCCAGCCATCAGTCAATCCAACTGTTTATACAACATCCAGATATCCTTCTGTGAACCAATCCATCTAACTGTTCATCCATCTTGTTCTCCATCCATCCAACTGTCCTACAGTCTACATCAATCTATTTTTTCATTGATTAAGCCAACTGTTTACTCATCCACTCCTCATCCTGTCATTGTGCTCCCATCCAAATATTTTTCATCCATCTTTCCGTTTGTTCAATTGTTCATAATCTTCCCATCCATTCATCAAATTGTCCCTCATACATCCTGATGTGTATCAATCTTTCTACCCAACTATTAATCCAACTGTTCATTCATTCATGTTTCCATCCTTCACTCCATCTGACCATCTACCCGCATAAATATTTTTTCCTGCATCTGTTCAACCAGCCATTCAGGCATCCAGCAGTTCACCCGTTCATCCTCTGGTTCTTCCAAGATCCAGAATCAGCATGTAGAAATATCTGCCATAAATTCATAGTGATGGCAACACAAGAGAAATCCTGACATGAGTCATGAAAAGTTTTAAATGTTAACAGAACAATTTATGCTGGTCTCAACATAATTTTGCACCATGAAAGCAGAAAGTCAGTGTTAGCTTATAGTTGCTATAGGCAGATCTTGAACTGGAGCCTCTGTGATCCATACAGGTGATCCCTCAGTTCTCCATCCTGCCAGACTCCAGCCAATCTAATGTTGTGGTGGAGCCCAGCGGCTTCCTGGAGATCACCAACTACACCAGCCAGCAGCTGGAGGAGGACAGCCCCATGGAGCAGGAGGTGGACAGCAGCAATGACGAGGCCGCGGCTGCCAGCCCGGCAGAGCATCCGTAGACGCTCTGAGGCAGGGACTCGGGCACTTCTTCACTTTCAACCAGCAGACTGATGATCCGTTTCTGGCTCAGAGCCAGCAGACCGTTTCGTTTTTTTCTTGTAAAATATTAGTTTGTTAGTCTTCTCTCTCCACAGCTAATGGCCCATGTGGTTTTTATTGCTGAACATGCGAGCGAGGTGAAAGGATTAGCTTTAGTTCGGAACAGCTGGAAAACGTTCCAGCGTGTCAACTTACCCGCAGGACTTTGAGACCTTCCCACATTTATAACCTGGAGCTTTTCAGAATATTTGGGTCCACTTTGCATCATTTCAGAAACACATACTGTACTTGTGTTGACAGCAGTCCATAGTGACTCCTTTCTCATCAGATAAACTGTATTTTTATCCTGACTGAATTTGTAACCATAAACTTTCCGACACGTTTGGGACTTAAGGATTCAGAAAAGGGAACAAAGCTGGAGCGGATTTAATTCAGAGACTCAAAGCAGATCCAGAAAGAGACCTGGAGGACAGGTTCTGTCCAACAAATGTTTCACTCAAACAAGACGAAACAAGCGATGTGCCATCGTTTTGTTGTTAAAGTGAAGGGAAAAAAAGCTGCAGTGAGAAGAATACATTTGTCTTGGTATAGTGTGTTTCAGCTGCATTTCTTTTGTACTTTTTCAAAATAGAGGACTAGCTGTGAGAAATCATTTAACCTGCACAATAAATCAGCTGAATAAAGCCTTAGTTTGTCTTAAATGACCCATTTCTTTTCACATATAAAAGGCAAAAGCAGAAAGTTTTACCCAGAGGTCGACTTACACAAGTTTTTCTATTGCCAATACCTTCAGCTCCTTGAGGACATTCAAGGATATTTTGCTAAGCCTATTATTTTTCATTTTTGCTTTCTAAATTTTGAAACCTCTGCAGCAGTAAGCTGGTTTGAGCAGTAAATTACTCTTTCTTTTATCATTTTATTAATCTGGTGGTGAAAACCTTAAAAGTAAATGTATGAGGCCTCTTTGCCCCAGCAAGATATCCTGTCACACTCTGAAACGTTGAGCTCTCAGAGGAAAATGATCTTCTTTTGCGCAGTATATTTGTATGTGTATTTTCTTGTTCCAAACATTTTTTGCAGAACAGTTCTGCAACATTTACAATCCACAGAAACAATTGTGCCTTCAGTCCAGCTATATAAAAATAGTTTAAAGCTAGTCTTTAAAAAATAACTTCTGCTTTTTAATATCCACTATAGAAAATGTTATATTAACCTCAATTTTAACTTCAATTATGATTAACCAACCCTTTTCCTGACTTTCACTTTCATGAAAAAACAACACAAGTTGAGGTGGCTTCACGTTTCATCTTTCCAACACTTTATCTGCAGCTCTCACTCGTCTTCCTGGGAGTTTTTCAGTAATTCACACCTTGGGATATCTGATCAGACCGACTCACATTGCATCATTAGGGAGTTTTTAAAAAAATGTCAAGCAACAATAAGCCAAACATTGGGCTGAATAGAGGCAACAGCCAGTATCTCATGTATCCCAGATGCCCCATGAGTCTCCAATGACCCTATTGTGATATTGTTCTTACTACAAATACTCTTACTTCTGGAGTTCAGCTGGAGACGCTTGTTGATGAGAGTTGAAATGTCTTGAAGAAACAGTAAAATCAGTTCAAGTTGCCCACCAGGTTGGCAGAAAGTTAGTTCTGTGCTGAAAAAGAAGATAATCATTTCACTGATTTTCACCAAATTTAACTGGGAAAGGAAGAAGAGCATCTTTTATTTAAAGTGTATGGAAAAAAAAGTCAGAATTTAAAGCTGCTGTATTATTTTTAATCAAAAGGGAAAGTTAAGTTAGTTGTATCAAACATCTAACTATTTGACCAAATAAGACAAAAATGTCTCCATCTTAAGAAAGAAACACACTTGACGTATCTCTGTTTTTTTTTTTCTTTCGTCCGGCTTGAATGTTCAGATCAAAAACAATGTTAATACAAGATAACAATAACCTATGTAGGTGCAAAATGCATTTGAACCTTTTTTAAAATGACTCAGACTTGATTTAACAGATAAAGGGACATGCATCATATGGGAGAGGTTTAATTTTAATTCCCCTTTCACTTAATTTCCCTTTGGGATTAATAAGTTTTTATGATTTTGAATTAAAATTTGTTGTTTATTTTTTTTAATTGAGTTCCCTGAAGGTCTGAAAGCGATAGCTTCTGGTTTAAATATCCAAAATTAATAAAGCTTCTGACACACAGATAACAGATTCAAAAATGTAACTTTCAGACTCTTAAAAATATAACATATCATCTGGAAAATAATAAAAACTGGTGCTCAGTTTGCCTTTTGCAGGTCATGAAAACTAATTTGAAATGCAGAGTAGTTTTTGTCCACCTATTTTTCCTTTCAACTTAAATCACTAAGTGAGGTTTTACAGACTGCAGTTAGGGATCCTATATTTGCTTAAACATGGGCTGAATTCAGCTTCAGCAGCCAAATATATATTTAAAAAGTCTTGAATGCACTCCTGCTGAGGCTAATAAAAACATATTTACTGCCGTGGAGAGAGAGCGGGGTTCATAATGGTTGGAGACTGTGAGCTTGCTGTCAGAGGTTTGTTGTCTCAGCTTTCTTGTAAAAACCTCACTGCACACTCCATGCCGGCGTTTTTCCTCCTCAAGCTGAAAGTGATCCAGCCTGCAGAGGCTGATGGGTCGACCTCAACCTGCACACATGTGGCTTCATTTAGGGGCATGCTGACTTATCAGCCTGCAGGCCTGAACCCCTGCTTGGAAAACGATGACCGAGTCTGACAGAACATCGCAGTTTACGCTCACTGCTGCTGACTCATCCGAACATGAAAAAAACTACACAAGACTGGCAAACATTCGCGGCTGGAAGCGTCACAAAGTTGCGTCAGCGATCTATTAACACCGGAAAGCTGGATACAAATGCATGCAACACATTTAATTTCTTTTTTTTATTTTTTATTTTATTTTGTAAGAACAATTTAATTCTTTCATGTCACACGTTTGCAGTTTTATTCTGTGTTAGTCCAACATGAAATTCCATTGAAATATATTTACGTTTGTGTTTATATCGTGACAAAATGTGAGCGTGACAACATTCTCTCAATTTATGTGAAACAAATAAAAAGTTTTATTGTTGAAATTGAACTGAAATATCCAATCAAATACATTAAAATTCAAATTCAAACATACTTTATTGATCCCAAGTGGAAATTAAATAATATAAAAAGTTCATTTTCTGAGTAATATAGTCATTTATAAAGGGGGAAAAAAAGAAATCTTCCACCTACAGTAATGCTGCTTTACTGATTCTGATGCCACTGAATGATTAAATTAATTAAATAAATCACAAAATCTGGAGGTAGTTTAAAAGTAAAATTTAATTTAAAAAAACAAAACATCCTTTAATGTTCTTTAAGATTTGCACCAACAGATGCGTGTGAAATGTAAAACTAATGCAGTTACTAATGCTGTAGTGTGTGCTAAACAATTATTTAGATTAATAAAAAAAACTTTTATATGTCTGCGTTTCCAAAGAAACGAAACAGCTAACAGGAGAACAACATTAGGGCTGCATTGTGTGTTGACCTGTATGGTGAGTTTCTGAACATGTGAGTGTGAAGAAAGCAACAGTGAATCATACGATACATTAATAAATTACAAATAAGTTCAGGCTTGACAAGTAGATTAAAACGTCTCGCAGGTAAAATACAGCTGGAGACAGTTTGGCGTTTGGTGGTCTGTTACTCTGCAGGATCACAGAACTGAGTAGGAGTTTCCGCCAGCAGGTCTGCCATTTATCACGGGGTCTAGAGCAGCATTCCTCCAGCTTTAGTTGACTTGATTTACTGTCTTTTTGTCTGAGTCCAGGATTAGCTGCTTGGTCCTCCTCAGATAGCCAGAGGTGGGCTTAGTCATATTGGGGCCCAAGGGTTAATACAGACAGGGGTCCCTTCATTTTCCTTGCTTGTCGTAGCTTTTATACTCATTCCTTTGTTCTTCAACAATGAAATATGACGGCTTGTTCACTTAGCCAGTGAATACAACTGTTTTTAGATGCACTTCCTGTTGGGCAGGTTTTAACGTTAAAAATACTTTTTTCAGGATCTAATTAAACATATCATTTGAAAAAGAAAAAAATCAGTTGGTTATTGTAATATATTTAGCTAAACTGGCTAGGCATTGAGGCTACGTTCATATAGCAACTCTTGATGTTCAATTCCAATTTATTGCTGAAATCCAATTCTTTTCTGCCTGGTTGTTCATGCTACTAATTAAAAGCTGCTTCTATCGGACTTCTGTGAGCAGTTATGTCTCCAAATTGACCCGTATGACAACGTCGACATCATACAGCAGGGCTCAGTTTACGGAAATAATAATGGACGCCGACGTCTTTGGATCAATTTTAAAGTTTTCAGCAGTGGGAGTCGACAGTATCGTCACAAGGTCACAAGACAAAGGAAGCTAATAAAGAAAAAAGCACAGCTAATACCCATGGCCTTCAGTGGAACATTGATTGAAACTTCTGTAGAGAACTTTGTTTGGATGTGCAGTCGGAACCAGATCGTGATGCGTTTTCATAATTAGGATTTTCAGTCATTATTTACATCTGGATTTACCACGTTTGCTTCTTCTGCTGCAGAATTATGATGCTTGTCACACGTCAATGACATAAAATTTGGATAAAATGCGACGTGACCATGGAGACTCCAGATACTTTGAAAACAATCAGGTAAGATTTCTTTCCTCAAATGGAAGTGGCTCAAATTGGACTTTTTGTGGTGAAAGGTTTGGAAAAAGTCAGATTTGGGCTGCATTCACCTCATCACCAGATTGACTACATCTCTACTGACCTAATCAGGAATGTATTTTGGCTCACAACCATTTAGTGGCTCATGGACCAACAGCAGAGTTTTAAAATGTAATCTTTTAAAAACAGGAAGTCCGAGCAGTGAAGAACTGACTCTGATAGGATCCATTTTCACTGGTGTTGTTCATTCAGACCAGTGAAGACTCTGTTGAAGTAATCAATTCAATAAAATAATTTTTTTTAAAAACACGTAAATGAGTTTCTCAAAACAGAAAGACTGAACAGTAAGAACAATTTTACAACACAAGAAAAATGATAAAATATATGAAAAATGTTGTTTAAAGCAAAATCAGTGTGTTGAATTTCAAACAAGAAAACAAACTTGTTTCAAGACAACCAGATGATTAAATTATCACAATGGCCAGTTTTAATGTTTTTAATATCACTTTGGTACAATCAGTGAGAAATGTTCCTTGATGTCACATCTTCTGCTCCTCTGTCCTGCTCTCTAGGTCAAATTCACTAACAATATTTATCTTGGGAAAACAAGTTTTATTATCTCAAGATTATGAGATAAATAGTTCCTCATCTCCAAGTGACGTCAGTAGTAGTTTTCTATGCATTACTGCTCTTGGTTTCTGTAGCAGACAAAAAGAAATCCAACAGTTTTAAGACTACAGCTCGGTTTTTAAACTCCAACTTTAGTTTATTAGTAGCAGTTGTTTATGTTTTGGTTGTTTATGTAATAGAGAAACTATGAGAATTCTGTACATAAATTTTGTAATTAAGTAAACAACCAAAATCCAATGTACAGTACTAAAAAAATGTTTTCAGGTGAGATTAGCTTTGGATCAATTCCTTATGCAAAATTCACTTTTTGCGCATATTTTGTGCTACCATTTGTTCTTCTACTGTTTCTAAAAACAGTCCAAGTGCTAAAAAACAAAACACATCCTGCTGTTCTCTGGCTATAAGTTGATGTTTTTTGGTATCCGGAAAACAAGAGATTTTTAAATCACCCCACTTCATTAGTAGGAGACAAACGCATTTGTTCAGCTGGTTTTACTGCTGTGTGTGCTGTACAATGGCTGCTGGAAAAGACAGGTGTTTTGTTGCTGACTCACCACCCTGAAACCACTTGCTGCATTCTTGTTGGTTGTGCAGGAGGCTCCACTTCTGCTTTTCAAAGATGTCTGGTTGTACATCTCTGCAGTCGTTTTCACATGTAAAAGGTGAAGACGTTGATTTGGGGCTGATGGCCGGCAGCAGATTATTTGCATAAATGTGATGTCAGTAACGCGTTAATTTGTAACGCGTTACTGACGTCGGACCACTTTTTTCAGTAACGAGTAATCTAACGCGTTGATATTTCAAATCCAGTAGTCAGACTACAGTTACTTATCAAAATCATTTTTGCGTTACTGCGTTACTATCTTCTTTTGTAATTTAATCGTATTTCCTCGACGCGTCTTGTCGAGTGACCGACGTCTCTATGCGACAGAAATGTAAACAATGGAGGGAGATGCGCATTTTGTTGGTGGAAAAACTGGAACTATTTTGAGTTTCTGTCGCCAAGTCCGATTATTATAAGCGGCTTTGGGCTTCTTTTTTTTTTTTAAGTCGCTTGCAAATTTAATGAGTGGCGGGTTGCGCCTTTTTGGGCTCGTTTTTTTTTGGGGGGGGGGGTCTTTAAAATCCTTCTTAGAGTTTTCCAGACAACAGTGGACCACACAAATTACTCACGTTTTTTATTTTTTTGTACTGTTTTTTCGACAATCTCCTCTTCAGTTCAGCCTTATCAGTGGAGACACATTGTTGATGTTACCATTATAAAATAGCTCACAATTAAGTACAAGTACAAAGCTCAATGTTATTTTCACAGGAGGCGGAGCGTTGTTGTTAGCAGCTGCTGAAAGTAACTAAAAAGTTACTTTTAGTGTAACTTAGTTACTTTCCAAATCAAGTAGTCAGTAATATAACTAAGTTACTTTTTAAAGGAGTAATCAGTAGTCCGATTAAAGTTACTTTTTCAAAGTAACTATGCCATCACTGCAGAGGCCTAAAACTTTTCATTCTGAAAGGAGCTCAAAATAAGCAGAATTTAGTGGGTGAAATCTCATTAACAGAATTACTTTGTGCGGAAAAAAAATTTAATGAACAGGTATTTTTTTAAAGCCCATGGACCTATATTAACTTTTTTAAAAGGAAGCGTACTGGGTCCCCTTTAAACAATTTCCAGGCTCATGTTTCTCTAGAATCCTGGTTTCTCTCTGTGCATCTGACTAAATTGCAGATGTTCTGCTGGTTTGACTTGAGAGATCTTCAGGGCAAATCTGTTAGACAAAAGCGAATTATCCACACACTTCTCCAGGTGAAAATAAGAAACATCAGTTAACATCAAAATTACCTCAGAAGGAAAACATTCATTTTCCAGCCCAACTGTTGCAATAACTTTCTTCCTTACCTTTTTCGGCAATAATAAAAAGAAGAAACAAACTCCTTTGTTTTGTGTGTGGACAATAAAATGAGAAATCTGGCCTGCACTGTGTTCATCTCAGGAGCTCTTATTAGCGTCCAGCTCATTTAAAATGCCGAAACACAACGTTCTTGGCAAAAGCTCAAAGTGGAGTTGAGAAAATCTGTTTTTCAGTTTGTTGCAGAAACACAAGATGGCAGATTCATGATTTATTTATGTCTGCTGCCCTCCATACTGTTTCTCCACAGCTTCGGATGCAAGAGCAACGTGTGACTTAATGCAGAATCCATAAGAGACAATCAGATTAATGTTCCTGCAGGAAGTCAGGCTGACCTCTGACCTTTCCCATGATCTCTGCTGATAAATGGGGACAGCAAGTGCTCTGTGGGAGTGCTGGGGTTACTGAAGATGAGAAATAAGATGTGATCTGCATCCAGTTTCACTAACGCTGGAGATCATGGAGGTTCAGTCAACCTCTGTGAACATGGACAGTAACAGGAACATTCATCTACAGCAAAGAGCTGCTTCAGATGATGGTTATCTGACATGAAACAGAACCAAAAAATGGGCTGGATTGCATGTTATATTTACATGAACATGTTCTGGTATGACTTGAATGCAGCAAGCATTGGTTTTAGCAGCAAAAGGAATGATGATAATGTAAATATATTACAGCTGCAGCTACTTCAGGGCAAAGTTACAGAGATAACAGGTTGGTGATTGTGAAAATGAGACTGTTGATCCTCCACATCTGTAGATTCAAGCTCCATCACCATCAAACCAGAGGCTAAATTTTACTCCCATCATGATGTCAAGCTTGTAGTTTTAAATAAAACAAATTTATTATAGACCTAATCTTTTCCATCTGAGGGAAAAATAGCATTACTTGTCACAAATACTGGATGTGTTATTCAACAAATACACTTTTTCAGTTTAGAAATGACTGTATGCATTAATAACAATAAGTAGTGGTACCAATTCAAAGGTGATTTGAACAATTAATTTATGTAAGCATTGAATAACAATGGCAGTTATAATGTGTTGATATTATAAATTCATCCGTGATTTATCTTTTAGTCGCATCGATTACTGCAGCAGTGTCTAAAAAAACAAAACAAAGTGACATTATTTCAAGTAACAGCTTGATGTAACTTATTTTATTTATTGAATCCAAATTATTCTTATCTGGATATTTAAAAAGGAAGCATCATTTTTAGCCTTGAAATTAGTAGATATCAATATCATTCATGCAATTGATAAACTAAAATATATTTTGTCCAGACAATCAGTAAATGTAAATCAATTCCACCATACATTTGGTATTTAATTTTTTTTATACTTAGTAAATACTTATTAGTTTTTGCAAAAAAAAAAATAAAATAAATAAATTAGTAAATCCAACATATTTTAACCAGTGATTTCATCAATGTCTATTTAATGGTTATATTTCACTTTACTTAATTAAATCAGTTTTTTTTTTTTTTTTTTTCACTTAAATTCTAAAATCTATTCAATTATATTGTCATTTGTTGTAATATTTTTTAAAGTAAATAACGGTCAAAACCTTTTCAGTCTGTTTGTTCAACAACAGAACAAGACCGACAGACTTTCATCTGGTAGCAGAAAATTATTTTTTTTTTTAGGTTAATTTAAAACATTGGGATATCTGAGAAGATGGATTTTTATTTCTTTAAAAGGAAATCAAAGTGTTTTTTTCCCCAGATGCTCAGAGTCATTTCTCACTTTCTACTCTGACGATCGGCCAGCGCCTGAGTCAGCAGCGTCTCCTTTGATCCCGGTTCCTCTTACAGCACAGTTCTTCTGATCTCAGCAGGACCAAACCAGAAGTCCAGGTTTAATTATGACTCACTGCCCACTCACAGGGGAGAGGAAAAGTCACTGAGGTCTGTTTCCAATTTGGGAACCACAAATATTTTCCATTCGCTTCCTCTGATTCTGTCGTTGTTCATCTAATAAACAACTAATTTGAAAAAAAGAAAAAGGTGGTGGGGTTTTACGCAAACAGGAAGACGTCCGTTCAAAGAAAGGAGATGATGCCTTTGAGTGGAGCAGAACAGCTGTGAAAGCTGGTAAAACACCACCTGAACTTTGTTTTCGTTTCTCCAATCTGGAGCGCATGCTGCAGTTTTGGTTTGGGGCAAACATGGTTGTAATTCAGAGAGTTTGTGACCCAAGTCATCCCTGCGGACCAGAGGACGCAGTGCTGGAAAAATACCCAGAATCTGCAGAGCAGAGGTCTAGTTTGATCCACCAGTGGTTCATTTATTGGGAACAAAGTCCAAAAGGAAAGAATCTGCTGTTTGTTTCTACAGTTTGTTTGGATGTATTTAGTCTCCGTTGATGCGTTATCTGCCTAAAAAAAACAAATATAAAAGATCAGACAGCTGCAGCTGATCCAGAGCCTCACATGGGTGTTGATAGTCTGGTAGATTCAGTTGGATTTGGGACCAAATTTGCAACATTTGTTACATTTTCAGTCATTAGACTTTGACAAAATGTAATGTTTATTGATGTTTTATAACTGTTTTCTGTATTGTGTTTTTATTGCGTAAATCACTTTGAGGTGTGCTACACAAATAAATGTAAACAGGACAAGAACTCTGAGGAAACCACCCAATATTTTCATCTCTATCTATATTTTTCAGGGTTCATTCAGGTTGATTTCAAGCTGTCATCGATTTACCCCCATAGAAATACCTATTATGTCCACCTGACAGAGGAAAATCATCTCTGACTGTGTTATTGGCGTGGGAGAGCCTACTTTGGTTAGTCTGTTTTTTGAGGTTTTGGTATAAAAATCTTGTGGGGACGAGATGAAAACTGCATCAGTGACTGAAAGCCACAGCGCAAGACAAACCTAACGACCCAGAAAACCTCTGAGGTTTCTTCCCCCAACAAGCGGTGAACCCATGTCTTGTAGCTCATCACTTAGAAATTATTTTGTGGTTGTGCAATAATGAATAAAAAAGAAGAAGAAAAAAAAGGGAGTAGCACTGCTGTGTGAAATTGAATGAACAAGACAAAATTCCCTGTGTTTGTTATTGGAGTTTGCTAAGAGGGATCATTATTACTCATGTAAACACAGTCTAGACAGGTCCAGATTCCAGATAAAACAGATCCAGATCACTGCTGGTATTTCCCAAAGCTCCACAGAGAAAGAAGACACACAACCAGACAGTGTTTTTGTTTTGTAGCTAAAATTTCTATTTTAAATGCTGTTATTTAATCATCAAACACTCTGACTGCATCACCGCGTCCAGAAATGAGAAATTAAAACACAAACCAAACATGTTTCTCTGTTCACATGAAAGCCGGTTTTCCAACGAAGCGCTTCGCCCTGACGGTGATTAAGAGTCGTTTTCCCTTCACTGATGTGAAACAGGATGGCTGCAGGATGATTTCCTGTACCACCCTGGACTGTAAATTAGGTCCAGTAAGTGTCTCCGGGGAGGCGAAGCGGGTGGAGGGTCTGACTCACTGACGGTGAAAGCTTTTTGTTTGACAGTCCAGATAGAGCCGCTCATGGACAACAGAGCATTTTTCATTTCCTAACAGTGAAACGCAGCAGAAAGCGGAGAGAAGAAGTTCATCAGAGCAGAAATGTTACATTAAAAAGAGTTCAATAGGTTTAGCATTAAAACGTTAAGTTTGATTTACTAAAAAGGTTATCTGTCCCATTTGGGTTTAAAGGTTTTGTTTTGTTTCCAGACATTACAGGTAGGGTTTGATACGATCAATTGAAATAATCAACAACTAACTTAGTGTTTGATTAATCTTTAACTAAAGTATAAAGATTCAGTAAAAGGTAATTAGCTGATAGAACAACATAATCAGAGCAGTTCTAAGCCAAAACTAAAGATTTTGGCTGAAGATTTGGCTTATTTTGAAGATGCAACATTTTGCATCTGAGAAAAAAGTCCTTCTTTGTTACTATGTTTTCTAAACAGAACTCATCAAGTGGCATTTTTAGCTTCACCTGGTTCAAATTCTGAAAAAAAAAACAACAAAAAAACATCTCCTATTAAACAACTTTCGCAGTCCAATTATTACTCTATCGATCCAAAAACTATTCAGGAAGGTTTGAAGTTTTCACAAGATGATGTTAGAAATATTTGTTTAGCTGAACATGCATCCTTTCCTTTCCTATTATTGCACTTCAGACATCTGGCAGATTTTCTTATTTATAAGGAATGAGGAATGATAAGGAATGATTTATTTATATATTTTAACGTATTTCCAGTATTGTATAAGAAAGGCTCATAGTTCAAATACAAACTATGCAAAATGGGCTAATTTCTTCTTAGAATAATTGATTGGTAAAATCATCAATAATTGCTAAAATAATCATTAGTTGGAGCCCTAATTACTGGCATGATAAACTCCAAATGTATTTAAACAAAACACGTTCTGATGAAAAGATAGATCTGAAAAACAAAACAGTAATTGTAGGTCTGAATTATGAAGACAAATTTGTAATTTGCAGACCTTTCCAGTCGAGGGGAAGTTATACTGACATAATTAGCATGAACCATGTTCCTCATAAGCCTGTAATGTATTCAAACACATAATGTCACTGTTATCTAGGGAAAGCACCTTCTGTAAACTGATACAGAGCAATATCACTGTGGTAAGTTTACAATTTTCCCATTTAAAACAAGCCACTCAAATGCAGCACCGCAAAGTGAAACCGACAGCTAAAAAAAGTACCTCTGTTTTGTGTTGTATTGAAATCAGCAGCTAATATGTTACTAAATTTCCAGACGAAGTATCGACAGCTTCCTGCAAAAGAATCTGAGGTAGGTTCAGAAATATAAAATAATAATAATAATAATAATAATAATAATAATAACATACTCATACCTTTGTACCAGTATCAGTGTGCTGATGTAGATCAGGGTGTCAAACTCTCGTCGTCAAGGGCTTTTGCCCAGCAACAAAACCATCAGGCGAGTCCAACACACCGGAAATGAATGACTGAATTACTTCCTCGTTCAGACGCAGAGACGCATCTATTTTGAAGACCCATTCATATCCCAGCTTCAGATTTGTGGCTGAGGTTTTGAAATGTCGCTTCAGTATTCCTAGATTATGTTCTTTCCTCATGATGCCGTCTATGAAGTGCACCAGTCTCTGCAGCAGCAAAACAACCCCAGGACACGACGCTTCCATTTTACATGTTATAAAATGTGACTCACTGCCATTTTAAAATATTTTATCAGAACAACCAAAACGTCTCCAAAACACTTGCAGTATCTATAGTTTATTCCTTTTATATCTAAAAAAATTTTTTTTCTAAATAATCATCTTCAGAGTATGATGGTCAAGTAGTTTCTCAAAATGATATAAAATGAAGCCAACATGTAGATAATAACATCAATCATTTTGTTCAAGCTGCATGTGTCAAAACATTTTTTACTGTGGGTCTGTGTCTCCAGGTTGAAAACATTCAGAGGTCCCACGTTGGTTCTCATCTTGGTCTGGTCTCTACTTCAAAGATGTCCACCTTCAAAAACCGTCAATGTATTTCATCAAGTTTAAAGAATAGTTGAGGGCCGTGCTGCGGTGGCGTAGGGGGTAGCGCGACCTATGTTTGGAGGCCTTGAGTCCTCGACGCGGCCGTCGCGGGTTCGATTCCCGGACCCAACGACATTTGCCGCATGTCTTCCTCCCTCTACTTCCCACTTTCCTGTCAGCCTACTGTCATATAAGGGACACTAGAGCCCACAAAAAGACCCCCTGGAGGGAAAAAAAATAAATAAATAGTTGAGATTGTGGATGTACTAACTAGCAATGGTGGGCACTGCTAACTAAAAAGTTAGCTGCGCTGTCACTAGAGAACTTCTACTATAGCTAAAATGCTATACAAACGTGATATTTAATGCAGGCTAGTGCTGAACTGCTAAATTAAATCATTTTTGATACCCACCATGTGTCAGAGACACACCATGTGTTGACAGCGTACCACTCAACAAGGTCAAAATTGTACACCTGCCTTCACGTTTTGCGCTTCGGGAAGTGATTCTTCGGAACAAACGTTTCACTCACAGTTTCTGTTTTATAGTAGTTTTGCTAACTCTGTTGCTGATATTCTCCTAACTGACCAGCGCTTCGATCAGAAAGCACGCAAGACATCAGTAGGTTTTAAGCTATTTACAATTGGACTATAGCTTTGCATTCTGGGTGCAGAATAAATGTCACCTATAGTTTAACATGTATCCATTTTATTGGTTAAAAAAGGATCCAAAAACATACTTTTACATTTTTATTAACAAGAAGAGCACCAGGTGTGTGGCATCAACACAAACAACATGCTGTAGGAAATCTTAAGTCACAAAGTTTACAAAATAAATTACTTTTCACTCATTGATGGAATATAAACCATAGTTTTAGTGTTTACAGTCACAAAACAGAAAACCAAACAAATACAAGATTAAAGTGCAAACTACACTGAGGGTATATTGCCATTTTAGATAAACACCTTCATGTTTTGTTTTGTGTAGAAGTGTTTTCTTCATTTTTAGCTGAAAAAACAAATAACTTTTCTTCACTGAAATCAATCTCAGTACAAAGCGCCATCAGTCGGTTTTAGCTCTCAAAGGATCAACTCAGATACTTTGTTTAAGCTCTGACAATCGCTAGATGAAAATATATACCAGTCAATTATCTGTATGTCTGTATTTAAAGTAGACCCAAGATCAACTTAGATCTGCAAGAAGACTAGAACCCAGACTCAAACTTAGAGGCATTACTGGTTATATCTCTACAGGTGGCGCGTTTACATGTGCAAATCTTTTTTGTGAATCAGGCTGTAGGGAAATAAATTGCAGTAAACTTGGAATAATAGAGTCAACCATATATTTATGTTACCATTTAAATAGTTTACCACCTTTAACAATATTTACTAGAGAATCGAAGTACTTAACATTGTAAAATATAGGATCGTGAAATAAAGAAAAGTGTTGGCATTGAGAAAAATATCACCTTAAAATAAACTTCAGGAACATTGTAAAACCAGGACTATAAAACTAGAAATATTACTCAATTTTAGAACTGCATTAACTCACCAACAGTTTCAACATTATGAAAAACCAACCACATCACTGAAATTGCTTCACTTCTTCTATTAAACATCCTACAATCCTGCGCTGCATCCCTATCACCATCACATGACCAAATAAATGCCACATGGCCGACCACCTCCCCCAGCTCTAAAATCACTAACAGCAACAAACTAGAAAATCTTGGCCCAGTATACTTGAAAAATGTGTTTTATAATGACTAACATCTGTATGTTACTAACTTGTGTGTGTATCTGTAACATGTGTATGTCCGTATCATTTGTCCAATGAGGAGTTTTAAAGCATGGCTTTCTGAAATGTTCCATCCAAACAAAAGTTGTCCCCAAGTAATCCTTGGGATTGATTTTGGACAGAGTGATAATCTCAGATTTAAATAGTGTGATCTTATGACATTAACACAATAATTCAAAACAAAGATGTGCAACATTGTTCAGCTGATTTCATTTGTAACAGGTATAATAATGTTATCTATTGCTAATATTCTTTTTTTTTTTTTTTTTTTTTTACAACGTAGACTTAAGCAGAAAGTTTGAATAATATGGAAAACTTTGTTTTCAAATAAACATCCCCCTCTTTTTTTAGAAGATTATTGTCCCTTTTAGTTTTTCTACTTTTTAAAGCATAACAAAGTACAACAAGCCGATGTTACTTGGTTAATTAAACAGACTATCTGCTTGCTGACAGCATGCTAACTGTAGCTATACAGGCTAATTTATTTTATTTTACCGTTTATTTGGAACGGACCAACACAAGAAATGCAGATCAAAACGATCTGATGTCTGAATAACAGTGCTTATAGCCACGGCTAATTAGCAACACCTGTCCACTGAAGGACCTTTAACAGCTTAACTTAGCTTAAAGGGATTCTTTGACTCCCACACCATGACTCACACGGTTTTACACAACTGGAAAAATTTCAACACTACCAAATATGTAGTAGTCACCTGTTGCACAGCAACATGTGGGGGAGGGGTAACACCTCTGGTGACTTATTGAAATTACTTTAATCTACAGGATGAGCATGACTAAGAGGTTTTAAAAACTTTGATACCTTATAACCAGTCCACACTTATGAACTTGGGAATCAATGACAATGTGGTATGCCCGAAATTTGAGACCATTTCAACCTACGAAGTTCTGGAAAAGCCACTTTTACAAAAATAAGTACTACTCTAAGTCCCTTAACGTGCTGAAATTTGTATTTATGAGTTGATAATTTCAATATTGTTATCATAAGTCCAGGATACAACCTCAACAAATGTACCAACTCACACATTTAAAGGTTCATACCCCTATACTTCTTATACTTCTTTGGTTTTATAGATTATTTCCTATATTGATGCCAACCTTTTAGTGCTTGCTGAAGTTTTTAAAGCAAGTTTTAGTTTTGCAACAAATTTCACATATAGATAAGAGACTGGTATTAATATACATCCGTGATCCTCAGAGCACGTTTCTGAAAATATGACTTGCAACAGCGGAAGAGTACTTCAGTCCGGTCTCCTGATGCTACTGTCTATGCAAAGTGATTTAGTGTTGGTTCTACATTCAATAAATAGGTATCAGGAATGGTACAAAAAAACAATCATTTAACACTGCTGCTTCAGGCATAGAGATGACTTTTCTTCATTCAAGCAACATATATTGGCTTTAAAGCTCTGCACTGGTGCTGGTAACAGCTTCTGGTCTGTGGTGTAAAGTCCTGAAGAAGTGAGCACAGGAGGATTGAAACCTTGGGTTCCTTAAACAAAGCTGCATGAAACTGACATAAAACTCAGTCAAAAAGTCCAGCCTTGTGTTGTAAGAAAATATAACAATAACTAGGGCCTTCATTGGCTTGTCTTTTTGTTATCTAGGTTGTACTCCACAACCACGACTTCCTGTAGGAGATGTGCCTGATTGACAGCTGTGTTTGTCAACTCGTGATGGCTCTTTGTAGTTGTAATCCAAACCCAGAGCTTCAAATAGTCCATACAGTCTCTGAGAAGCTCCAGATTACACATTCACATTTAAAACCTTCAACAGTCTCATGAACGTTTTGACTCTGAATGTGATTGTCTTGCTATGCATGAAAGCCTCTGCTGCGCTTTCGTCTCCTTGATCGAAAACATTTAACCAGCAGCGCCAGCAGGATAATCACGACTAACAGTGTCATCACGACAACCGCCGTGTAGTTTGGGGCATCTGGTTGGTGACACATTTCTCTGGTCAACTTCTCAATGTTCACTGGCTCCGGAGACCCCTCGTGAACACAAGTCACGGTCTCAATGTCAGGAACAACGATCGTGGAGTGCTGCACCGTGTGGAGGAAGCCCAGGTTGTCGCAGCAGCTTAGAGGGTTGGAGCCCATGTATAGGGTCTTTAAGGAACGCTCCAAGGCGAGGACAGTGGATTGGTCTAGGGTGACCAGGTTGTTGTTCTGCAGGTTCAAGGACTCGATGGCGGAGTCTTTGTTCCAGGTCGGTAGGGTGTTCAATTGGTTGGTGGACAGGTCAACGTGTTTGAGGCTCTTCAGGGAGGTCAGGTCTGTGTTTAGGCTTGACATGTTGTTTTCCCTCAGCAGCAGATGGACCAGTGAATCCTCCAAGCCAAACAAGGAGTCCTGGTGCATGTCTAATCCTGGATTTAGGGACAAGTCTAGTAATTTCAAAGGGGTGTTCACAAACGCCTTTGCAGGAATGGCCCTCAGATTATTTTCAGAGAGGTACAGGAAGTGCAGGTTGTAAACAGATGAGAATGACACACAACCAATTGGATCCTGGTGGTTTTGGCCCTTCAGCCTTAAGCCATTTTGGTTTTGCTCACTGTTACAGATTTGCAGATTGTTCTGCTGGAGCTGCAGGTACTTGATGCTGGGCAGTCTTTGAAATATTTGCTGGTCTAAGACAGCAAGATCATTTCCCTGTAAAAAGAGCTTTTTCAGGGAGTGAAGGGCGTTTTCCCCAAAAGTCAAACTCTGTAGAGAATTATGGCTTAGATTGATGACCCTCACCTTGTGCAGAATGTCTTTAGATGTGACAGAAAATGAGCTGATACAGTTGTTACTCACATTGAGGACTTCAAGTGATTCCATATTGGAAAAGAAAACCTCAGATAAACTTTTGAGTTTATTGTGACTCATGTCCAGGTATTTTAAATCATCCAAATTTGTGAGGTTCAGGACACTCCCTGTGGTGTTGAGAGTCTGAATATGGTTTCGTGATACGTTCAGAAATTCAAGCACATTCTTTTCTGGGAGGAGAGGGAAGTAAAGCATTTTGTTTTCACTCAGATCCAGAGAGCGAAGCTTAAAGGAGTTTTCTGACTTCACACTCTGGAAAAACTCAATGCTATTCTTGCTGAGATTAAGGACCTCCAAGTTGTAAAGATTGAAGTCTATGATGCAGGTGATTGAATTCTTAGACAAATCAATTTCTGTCAGATGATCCAAAGAGTCGAAAGCTCCATCTTCTATCTCCAGGATGACATTGTTGTGGAGACTAATTTTCCTCAAAGATGATGATCTGCTGAAGGTGTTCTGTGCTATTTTTGTGATGCTGTTGCTGTCCAGTGAAAGGTTTGCCAGAGATGGGGATTCAGCCAGGAAGTAGTCTGACATACCTGTGTACAACCCATTGCTTGAAAGATCCAATGACTCCACAGCCACGAGAGGGCCGACGTTTATTTTGGAGAGTGCAAAAACATTCAGGTGATTCCGGGAGAGATCCAGGACTCTCAGATCCTTCATGTCTTTGAAGAGTCCTGGCTGGATGAAGTGGATCTTGTTGGAATGAAGGTTCAGTTGGTGAAGGCCGGTGTGAAAGCCTAAGGTTTCCAGCGAGAGGTTTTGAACCTGGTTTCGAGAAAGATCCAGCATTTGGACTCCCTGAGGAAGGTTGAGTGGTGCGCTCCTGAGACTTAGATCGCTGCAGAACACATCCATCTGGACCTGGAAACAAAGATAAGGACAAGGGTTTGATTAATTCATTGTAAGGCCAGACGTCTTTACCATGGCATAACTCAGACCAAGGCCTAGTCCAGCTTATCTGGGATATCTGGGAAACCATTTGGCCATTTATTCACACCTACACTCCATTTTATTTCACTAAAACACATAGCCTCTTGTGATTGGCTGACCTAGGTTTTAGCTTTGCACTATACTGCCTCCAATGGGTTTGGCATGTTTAAAGCAACACTCTGGGGTGTAATTCAGTGGGGTTTTGTGGATGAACACTTTTCTTAAACCAACCAATGTGGTGGAGATATTCACTTTGATAAAGACCTGTCTGCAAGGCCTTTAAACGTCTAAAGCAGAACGATAACTTAATAATAATCAATAATCTTCTGGCAGCTATAAAGTCCTTTGAGATACAAGCTGGTGAGTTAGTCTGAGAAAAATGACCATTGACTGTTTCTTTTAAACTCAATTAACAGAAAATGAACAAAACATTTTTTAGCAACATCAAAAACATGACACATTTTTATTACTAAGTTCTGTCATTATCCATCTATTTCCCACCCTAATAAATTCAAGCATTTAACTCATTAGGTGTAGTTTGTAACATAAACCACATGGCCCCAAACAGCCTGTCCAAAAACAGCTCATAAAGCTGTCTCCTCCCCTGTTTTCTCTTCCACTCGACTACATTTAACTTCCTGGCATATTTGCGGTGTTATGAAACGGGCATTCTTCAGGGCTCACGAGATGGGTGTAAACAAACATGCCGGTCTATTTACTCAAGGGCAAAACATCTTGTATCTGTTATCAGACATGGAGGAACAAACAGGGAGGACTGACGAGAAAACGCCACAGAAAGCTGAGTCCGTTCTCTGTGATGGTGAAATATGTATGTAATCTCAGACAAATTGTATCCACAAGCCTGTTTCTGTTACATCTGATTCTTGCCAAGACGTTATACATCAGATTTAGTCAGAGCATCTTTAGAAAACCCAAACCCTTTGTTTTCTAAAGATGTTATTATACATAGATTCTGTCCTTGTGTCTTGAATTACAGATTAATTTTAATTAATTACAGTCTTTGGAAAGCTTTAGTTTCATCAGTCACACCCAACTGACAAAATCCAGTAGGCTAAAATATCTCGAAAAGCAGCAAATTGTGCATCAACATAAAGAAATTCAAGAACAGATGCAAAATAAAGTCCAAGATTGATTGTAAACTAAACAGAAGAGTTTAGGACCGTGCCATGAGCCTGAAAATGCTGTTTATTCTTGAAAATTATCCAATCAGTTCTGGAAAGGAGAGTAAGGTAAAATTAATGCACATCAATGTACATTTCCTACTGCCAATTTTCACAAAGGCAGCGCCATTGGTCTCCAATTTAAAGAGTCTGCAGTAAATTTTCCTTTTTTTTTTTTTTTTTTGCACTATAAAGAAATTTTATACCCTATACCTTAAAAGCACCAGCTTTGAACTGTGTAAAAAGAGTTCAGGGATGGTCAACAGAGACTTGTTTTGCAGCTCTTGTTAGTTGGCAACAGAAATGACCGGACAGGAAGGAGAAAGAGACGGGAAGCATCAGGCAACACAGGACGTCAGACCAAAAAACAAACCAGGAATGTTGAAGGTCTTCCTGAACACTCGCCATGCAGCCATGGCTAGGGGCCTGAATGTCAATGTCCATATTTTTGACCTCTTTATTCCAGACATCCTCTGATTTCCAAGATCTCTAAAAAGTCATAATCTAACTAAACCTTGATGTTGCATTAATTTTACTCAGTTAAGTCAGTCCATCATTTTGGCCATTAGGCTCAAGCCTTTTCAACTGGGGATTTATTGTGACGACGAGAGCATCAAGCACCCGCTCAAACCACGATGGGAGTTATGACCATCACCTGCAATCTAATTATTATCTCCTCTGGAAAAGCTTATCCAGCTCACAAAAAGATAATTTACTCAAATTCTAAGTTTAATCTGTACACAGTACACAGCAGCTGATTAAACTTTGCAGTTTAATCAGCTGATTAAACTGTGATGATTAAGCTCCACATCACTGACGATGTACATCAGTAATCACATTTTTCCCCTTATTCTTTCCATTTTCCTTTTAAAAATGACACAGTGCCAGTCTGACAAGTGTTATCTTACCAGATCTATTTCTCTGTTTCATAGGCCTCAATTGTTGTCTGAAACCCTGGGACATCACCAGCCGACTGCACTGACACAGCCGTGACTACCTTGAACATACACACAATTGTTCATTTCAGCTCATTCTCACATAAACTGACCAGGGCAGGTTAAAAATAAATCTAAATGCATGATTTATTTCCTGATAGCTTGAATTCTATTTGCAGAGGTGTGAAGAGAGTTTGGGAAACTACCCAAAGTTTATTTTTCTTTTTGAATATTTAGAACATTAGTTTTGTGATGAATTCAAAACCAGAAGGGTAAGAACAGAAAGTCTGAAACGATGATGAAATGTTACATTCCTTTTGCGTTATTAGAGATGCAGACGGTAATGTTTGATACTGTAGCCTTGAGAAGTAGGAATTTATTATTTTAGGTGTGTAAAGGCTTATGTTCTCTTCGTATTCCAATATGAATGCAGCAAAATATGTAAAGTAAAAATGGTATGTATCTTTTATGACATATGATGAGGTAGCATCAGTGGTAAAGTAAGAGCAGTAAAACTGGAACTGAAATTTAGATATTTATAGTAACCCACACGGTTCACATAAAAGCTTTTGCCTTTCATTTACATTCACAAGTAAAAAAATTGTCTCCTAGATTTCAGTAAGAACTAAATAGCGCCTCCCGGGTGCCTGGACATTTTTTGTGTGCATTTTTGGCTATTTTTGCAGAACTCTGGATTTTTCCCAATATGCAAATGGAAAAAATGGTGGCCCTGGTTGTTAATGTTGGGGTAAATTATAATTTTCCGAATACATTTGACTTCTGTTTTTAAACTAAACAGTGGAATCTAATCCAATATAAATTATAAAGGAATATGGGAAGGAATCTTGTATTTTCTTATAAGAAATAAATATACTTTAATTGCTAAACCTGCCATTTAAAAGATAAAAAATTGAGAAAACCTATGAATACTGTTCATGTGGAGTGTGTTTCAAAAGTAATTAAAACTAGCAACAACTCTCACAGACTTAATACATAATATTTATGTCTGAAATTTTAAAAAGAGACAAGTGGAGAACAAAATGAAGGAATCCTAAGGTTTACAAGAAGTGTCCTCCTTGTCAGAAACCCAAATCTGGTCACCCTAGATTAATGTCCCTAGAAATTTCCTCCACAATCGTCTTAAGAAAGTACAATGTTTGCAAATATTGTTTGTGTTTGGGTCTTTCAGCATTTATCAAATACATAAAAGATAACACACAGAAAGAAGAAGACGGCTTGTTGAGTTGCTATTTTTATCATGTTGTCCCTGTTGTAAAAATCACAGAAGTGAAACTGGAACTGATATCTGGATAATTATAGCCACACACATGACCTCATCAAATGAAAGTGACACACATTAACTTCCATATGATTCTGACTTAATCACATATAAACCTTGCCCTTTAATATGTTACAGGTTAAATTCATCATGTGGATTTCTGCATGACACCAGTTCAACTTCTGCAATTATTTAACATCATGACAAGTCTTCATACGCATTTTTTGTTATTTCCTTGAAAATTAGTCAACCTGGTGAGTCGATGTCTGTACTAACTAAAATTGATTACACCACCATATGTAACTGTGCCATTCTAGACATGCCAGCTCCTTGCAAACCGAATCCTTTGCACAACTGTTGTATGTCTGCTTTTGCAACCTAATTAAATTCAAAAGAGACCCTTAACTGTGACATATATAGGTCCAGAAATTTAAGTGAAAACCTGAAACAAAATAACTGTTTAAGGTGATTTCCCAGTGTTGAGACAATAAAATGGCTCAACTGCAAGCGACTTTCTGATTGCTTTATCTTCTAGGTTGCAAAAACACAAAATCTTATCAAGGAATTTCAGCCTAGTTTCTAGTGCAAGTATCTTAGTTCACTTGAAATAAGACAAAACTAACTTACAAGTCATTTTTAAGCAAAATACATCAGGTTGTTTATGTCAATAATTCCTAAATATTGATTAAAAAAAAATATGCTACTTCCACTGGAAGATTAGTTCACTACAAGGGAAAAATGTCTCATTATAAGTGACATAATACGTTTTTAATGAATACGAAGGAATTGTTTACATAAAAAGATACTTGTAAGTTTTGTCTTATTTCAAGAGTACTGAGATATTTGCACTAGAAAAGACCAAAAATACTTTGTGTTTTTGCAGTGTACCTCTTAAGAAACACCTTAAATTCAATTTCTCCAAGCTTTGCTTCAGTTAAAAAAGAAAAAAGTGCAGATACTCAGACAATAACATTACATAACGCTAACTGAAAAAAGACAGCTTAGTGCTAGAAACTAGACCAAAAACACTTGGTAACATTTTGTGTTTTTGTAGTGCAGAAAAGTCTAAAATAATTTGTAAGCAAAGAAACAATCTTCTGGTAGTAAATCTCACAACAATTGTAGAGGCTTACAGATGAAATATGAGCACTAAAAGCATCCAAGTATTATATAAAGGTTGAACTTTAAATCTTTTAACAGCGATATAAACACAAGATGAATTCCTGAAATGCTTACAAGACAAGCCGTTGATAAAAAAACATGAGATATTAAGCTCAACACCGCACGTAATCAGAATGTTATGAATGGTTTGGTGGTAGAAAATGTCTCCAATCCACACAAACAAATAAAAACAACTTTTTCCAAAGTCCATTCAGCCAGTTACTTCAGGATTTGTACTTACAACTTGGCATGGAGCGATGTGTCGGGAAGGATGTGCGGCCGCGGCCACACAGCTGGCCCACAGCGGGAAGAGCAGCTGGAAGGCGGCCATGGTCCTGCAGCACAGAGAGCCCAGATCACACAAATCAGACACTCAGGAAGCATGCTGTAGGTGATACGGCTGAAAAAAAAAAGGGGAAGGAAGCGGGCCTTGCGTAGATCATGACATGCTGACCTTTGACAGTGCTATTTTTGTGCCTAAAAAACAGAAGGGGCTTTTCTCCTTTGTAGAAACACCGCGGCACTTCTCTTGCATCGCATTTCTGTGGTACTACGGAGAATGACGAAGCAGTCAACGGGTTTCCATCGGTTCTCAGCATCTAGCTGAGGCTTATTGTTTTGAAACAAGCTAAGAAGACTGTTTTGTCAGACAGACTATGATGAGTCACGATTTCTGAACAAAACAAAACAACGTGTGACAGTGCAGGCAGACAATGTGGGAGTAATTAGCACTGAAGTCATGGTAAGTACCCATGGTAACGATACGCTGATAAGCACATGGAAATGTCAGTGAAACAAACGCCTTATTGTGCTGAAAAAGAAGAATACAATTTCCCTGATTCACAGTAAGTTTAATTTATGTAAACCGGCAAGCCTGAAAGGAAAAGGAGCACAGAAACGGATTATATTTAAAATGAGAAAAAAGCCACAGAGCTTAAAGCAGAGGAGGTTCACAGTTTATGAATCTGATAAAGACCAAAGATGTCTTCATCTCAAGCTGAGATTTTTCTCAAACCTTCTCAACAAGAACAGTCAGAAGGAATAAAGCACATTTAGAGCTTAAAGTCTTTGAATGAAACAACTTTTACTGCAACTGTAAATTTATAAAGATCAACACACATCTACATGTTTTAAACTGTAAATAATGGAGAGCTGCAGAAATACACAATCTTACCAAATATTGTTGGTTTAATTTCTAGTGAAAATATTATGTACTTTTGAAGTAAGACAAAACTTATATTGATGAACAGGTACTAGTTCCACTGGCAGGTTATTTCATTTATAACATTGGACAAATATCTTGTCCTATTTCAAATGTAATAAGATAGTTGCCCTGGAAACTAAACAAAACTACTTAGTAAGATTGTGTTTTTGCAGGTTATTTTTTGAGTGCATGTTCTCTTGTCTTTACAATTTCTCAGAGAGAGAAGGAAAGATAAACAAATTTTAAAATGTTAAATATTTGTTTTGCAGCAATTATTAGGAAAATAAATAATGACCCAAAGTCTCCTTTTGATTAAAACATAATCCATGTTTTTTTTACAATGTTAAAAATATAAAAATGCAAATAAATAATAATTCTGTTATTTTTTTAAAATAAACATCTTACTGTCTAAAATGCAATAACATAGCATTCCTTTAGAAGCAAAAGACTATACTTTTAAGCTGAGGCCTTTTATTTATATATATATATATATATATATATATATATATATATATATATATATATATATATATATATATATGAATAATTCAGAAGCAAATGATGCCTAGTAGGAGAATTTCCAGAATTGGACCAGGTGAAACTAAATCGATGCCACTTGAGGAGTTCTAGGTATAAAACCTTTTCCCAAACAGATAAACTTTTGTAATCTTAAATGTAAAATGTATATATTTTTCATACAGTTTTAGCTTAATTGCTGTTGTTCTTTCACCAAATGAAGTTTTTATTTTGAGTCAGTAAACTCCAACTAACCATTAATCAATCACTAAATTAGTCTTCAGACCCATCCTGTGATGTTCAGGGTGACGTCAGAGGCCAGTCTGGAAACATTATGAAACCTCCAAATTAAGTTTTCTGATTCTCTAAACTCCAGCTAGCAATTAATCAACTGCTAAATTAGCTTACGGCTATTTCAAAAATTTATTCATCTCGATTAATCGTTTCAGCCTGAATTTTTTTTAAATTAAAAAATCAACATTTAACTGTATTTTTTATTTTCGGCGTCTGACGGAGTTTCTTGAAAAATCCAAGCGTTTCTCGTTCAAACTCTCAGTCTTGGTGCCCTGTGTGCCACTTTCTTAAAAACAAACATCCCACATTAGCAGTTTTCTCTCTCCATTTACCTCAGCGGATGACTAATCTTCTTCTTTTCAGTGGCTCCTGACCACGCTGGTTTTACATCCTTATGCACCCACTCGCAGCTCGGCGCCTGCACCGCACACCAACGGCTCTCAGCTGACTCCTGCCTCTGCATGTGGGCGACCACGTCTGCCGACCCGACCGGCCATCACGTCCCTCTGAGAGCGTGCTGCCCGGTTCCACCCTCCCGCCACCCGGGGGAGGGAAACTGCCATATAAGGGGCCGGGGAAGTCCAGGAACAATCCCCCCCAAACTCCCACTTTTCCAGTTTCCCAGTGAGAAAAAACTATTCTTGGACCTCTGCAGTTGGAATTTGGGGCATTTTAGCTGAAACTGAACCTTCTCAACTCTCCATATATTTGCATTCCTTTAAAAAAGGCGTCCTTATTTGGGGATGTTTTGGTGTCTCCACCCAGAGAGAGATCGACTCCCTTTCAGGCCTGTGGGAGTCAGGGGGAGCTGTCATGTGGCTTTTTCTCTGCCAAAACCACACTATAAACAAACTATAAATGATCACTGTAATACTAACGAGTCACAGTACATAAAGAGAGTCTCAAAGGAGTAGAGGCATGTCTCACCCTGATGGGAAAATGTGATTAAAACTCCCATCAGGAACCAGGAGAACCATTAAAATATTTCTCCTAAAGCCTGAAGCAGCAGGAAGATGTTAAAGTAAAAGTATCTTTACTTTAAAGGTCAAACCTTTTCTGAGCATGTTGAGATCTGAAACCAGACTTTAGAGAAAGGCAGGAAACCCAGAGGAGCTGCTGCTGCTGCAGCTGCTGCAGCCTGTCATGAGAGGTTTTAATTCAACATTCACTGAGAAAAAAATATCTTTGTGAGAACACTGAGGATGAATGGATGAATGGATGGATGGATGAATGGATGAATGGATGGATGGATGGATGGATGGATGGATGGATGGATGGATGGATGGATGACAGATGAATGGATGGATGGATGGATAGATGACAGACGGATGGATGTGGAGCTAAGTGGACAGACAGACATTCAGGTTCCTCCCATCCAATCACAGGTGCTCCATCATTTCTCCATCATTTGAAGAGCCGTGCTGCTGAGACGTGCTGACTGATGTCCACCATGTCTCGTCCTTCTAACGAGACATGGAGGGGCTTTTCCATCTGCTCTGGAAAAGCCCCTCTGCTTCCACCAACAGCTCTAATCCAATCTGACATTCTTTAGTTTTGGTTTTGCTTTCACAGTCTGGCCACCTGGACTTTAAGTCGTCTTTTACATTTCAGTAACAAGCTCTCATCAAGGTTATTATAGTTAAGTAAAACTAACAAAATAATCAAAACTGAAATTGAGAAAACATTTCCTTTAACTGAAATAAATAAGAACTGAAATTAATGGGGAAAGACTACAACCAACTGGAACTATAATGTGTGTTTATTGTGTGTTTGAAATTATAGAGATAATATCCTTCTTTTTTGTGTACACTAAAAACTAATGAAAACTAACTACATTAGACAAACAAAAAGTCAAAATAAAATGAAATGAACCAGTTTTATTAGGAAGTATCCCTATTCTTACTTGAGTAAAGTTTTTTTGCATACTTTGCAAAAAAAAAGTATGCAATTTGTTCTTCAATCAACTTCAGTGACTTGTTTTAACCAAGAATTCACCAGATATACAGAGAAAAAGCATCACTGTTGACAACTCTGCTTCAGTTCAACACCTCAGAATCCTGCTGCATCACTGAGTTATTAATATCGGCCAGGATTTACTGATTGAAGCGACACTTGCTAAAAAAGAAAAAAAAAAAGCCTAACATCGGCCAATACCAATGTTAATGTTCATATATCATGAGACAGTTTAAGTTATTTCATTGTGGACTGCAGCAGATGAAACATTAAATAAACAAATATTTTTTATGATTTCATATAAGATTTATTTAAACATTTAACAATTTTACTGTGTAAGTAATTATACATTTTTATTTACTGAATGTATTTATTACAGATTTATTAAAATTATCACAAATATATATTTGGGAGGTCACCTTGGGGTCAGTGACCCCGCCTTTTCGGCGCGTCGCCTCACGCTCTGACGGTTAAATGGTGCGGAGCCGCGCTGAAACGCTCCTGGGATAAACAAACGGATTCGCCGAGAAGACACCAGAAACACTTCAGATTTGGATATTTGCCAGTTGCTTTCTGTCACAGTAACATCTATAAAGTTTAATGACGTAATTTAATCAAGAAGAAATTTGGGGGAAATTCCCCCCCCCCCCCCCCGTTAGTGTCCGTGCAGGAAGTACTCGGGTTACGTCCCACCGCTCCCAACAAAAACAACTTGACCAAAAAGTCTAAATAAAGCAACAAGAAGCGTCTTACCTGAACATGTTGTCTGCTGGCTCTCGCACAGTAACAGCTGGTTTGGTTTCTTATTCATCCCCCTTTTCTCCATCACCGTTTATATCCTTGCATCATGTTACACCTGTACGTAAGGGGATTTATCCATCCGGGAATCCCGCAGTTTTTGTTGGTTTGTTTCCTTTTCGCTTCAGGTGCAGCAGCTGTTCGCAGCGACAGGTCGAAGATAACCAGGTATTCCCTCATTTTCTGCATTTCCTAACATAAACAAAGAGCCGAGGAAAGTTTTTGTCGCACATTTTATCACATTTTATCGAGGATGGTGTGTCGCTCTCACCTTTTGGAGTCTTTTGCCACCTGCTGGTGATGTCCAAGCATTGCAGCCTACTGCGCATTTTTAAAAGTACATATTCCAGACCCATTTATTTAATAACTTACTGAAAAGTTACTTTAAATGAAACACAGTATATGAATTACACAAAAACTGATGTTTTAAAGCCTTTATTTCTGTTATATCTTCTGCTTATAGATAAAGAAAATATGACATTTAGGACAACACAAACTACTTTACATATGTAAATGTGGGCTTAATCAAAGCCCTTTTTAAAGTATTCCAAGGCTAAATTTGACAAAAGAACCAATAATATAAATTTATTGACTGCTTTCAGACTCCTTATACCCCGAGGGCTACTTTTTACATATTTTTGGCCGACGAGTAACAAAAAAACAAAAAAAAACAAAAAAAAAAAACAATTCAGCACTTGCAAATTTAGAACTTTGCATAAAATCTATTTGAAAATAATTTTAAATACATAAATGTTATTTTATGGCATTTGCAATCGTGGTTAGTCAATGATACTAGAATGTAAATAGTGTTTTGTCCCACAAAAGGGACAAAACAGTGTAACAGCTGCATCAGATATATTTCACACAAAAAGTAAAAATAAAAAAGTGTTAATATATTAAAGACTAGGCACAATGACATACTTTACAAGACTATAGCCTACAAAATCTCATCGCAAAAGAAGTTGGGTGTTTTTCAGACATTCCATGTTCAAGGAAAGATTAGCGGAGGGAAAAAATGTGGTAGAAAAATATGCATATATTTGACCAAACAATTCATGCAAAAGGAGCCCCAACCAACTATTGAGTGCAGACGAAGCACATTTTCCAATAAGAAGTTTTTTTCTATTGCTATGATATAAATATTTTCAAAGAAACTAAGGTTTCAAGAATTAGCCAGAATGATCAACATTAGCAAAAATAAGCAGCTTTATTTAAATAATAAATCAATATGAGTTTCACTAAATTAAAGTTTAGGTGAGGTTATGATATATTGACATTTCCCTGCTGTACATTTGACAATTTTTCAGTTATTTATCTTTCGGCTACATTTAAAGTATAAACCAAACAAATTAATGTTACATATTTCAGCTTGGAAGGTTACACACACATGAAGATGAACAAATCCAATGATTGGACCAACTAATTACTATTTTGCTATTTTGGACATTAGCAGAACGTTGACAGTTTTGCACACGTTTGAAATGGAAACAGCTAGAGTTCAGGGTTTAACGAGAACCAAAGAAATGGATGAGAGAGCAAAAATAACGAGCAGAAACTTTGTTTTATTGACCGGGAGTAGGTTTTATATAAAATTTGAACAGTGGATACAGAGGCGATATTATGTGTATAAAAAAATACATACAATAAAAGGAAAATAAATGAATCTTATCTTCTATTTTTGAGCAGATGTTCAAGTTAGCTGATGAAATGTAAAAAGGCACTAAATGTACAACATTCCAGTTTTAAAGACATTGAACAGAGGCCATGGTTATTTCGAGGAAACAGAACAAAACAATCACAGGGCATTCGTTGTCTTTGTTACGCAAGACATAGTGCAGATTTCACACAACATACCAAACAATTCGTAAATAACACACAACTACCTAACCATCGAAAAACACAGAGCACGCTCCGCAAGACTCGACGTGACTGAACCGTCCAGCCCTGCGTAACACCCGAAACCCTGGCGGCCGTGCGCGAGCTCAGCCGGATCGGGAGTCTTTCATAATTTATAGTTTACATCACAATTTTTACAACGTCACTAAACACTGCGACAAGTCACGATTAGAAGCCAGGTGACCAGCAGTAAAGGGTTTTTGTCAGTATTTTTGTTCCTTTTCCTGTCGGGTTAGTCCGTAACATGCATGGTGCTGAGCGGCAAGGGAAAACAAAAGAAGAACCGAACACTTCCTGTTGGGTCCAGGACGAACAAGACGGGTCAAGTGGAAGACGACACAGTGCCTGCATTGTTTGGAGTTAAAATGGTCAAAATAAGGATTTCTTTTGTAATTTAGTCGTAAAGGTTCATAAACTGACAAAGAAGAGAAAAAAATAAAATAAAAGAAAGAAATTACACAGCCCTTTTTTTGGATCTCCCCTATTGAGGCATATATTACAGAAGAAACACCAACTAAAGTTCAAACATATCTAGGGAAGATGGACTTGGAGTCACTCCATTTGCGTTTTGATACCTTTTATGGCTTTTATAATATCACAGTTTCTGTTTTGGGATTTTATTTTGAAAGAGTTTAGGACGGAATGTTCAGCTTAGTTTCAACCCTGAGAAAAATTCTGGGGTTTTTATGTAAAAATGAAAGGTTTTTTCTCCGTTTTTGCCTAATACATCCTTCACTGCAAAAGGACTGATCTATTTTTGTTAGATTAGCACGGCGTGCATGGCCCAAAATAAATTGTATTATATTTATTGCACGCAAGTTTAATTTGAGTTGTTTTGGTATCAAAATAAAAAGTAAGACTCCAGAGAAAACGTAAGGGGTCTAAAAATCTACACTCATATTACTGAATACAAGTAAATGAGTATGGCACACAGCCGGAATTTGCCCCAAAAAAGTACTTTGTGATGCCAATATCCTGTTCAAAATATGTAGTTGCAATCCAAAACATTTAGAAAACCGCAGCACAGAACCTGACCATTTATGTACCAAAATCCAGTAAATAAAAACAGCTAAGCATAGAAATTTGGGGGACGAGTTAGTTGATAAAACTCTATGTGACCCTTCCAAAGGAGCAATTTTAGAACAATTTGGTACCGTCTGTACCATTTGAAGTTTCTGGTTATTTTCCATACCACCTATATATCATCCTTGGTTAGTCATTCTATGTAATAACTGGTTTTGCAATGAAACCAATATTAAAAGAATACTTCTATAAGTATTCTGAGCTCAGCGGGTCAAAGCATTCGGTACTCAGGTCAGACATTGTAAACTACAGAGGGAAATTTCTGGAGCACACTGGGCAATTTGGATGATTGACCCGTCCATTGAACCGTCAATTATTCACAACGTCATTCACCAGTCAAAGCGATGGAAGTGCATCTGCCGCTAAAAAAGGTGAAACCCGTCAGAAAGCACCCAGAAATAAACGATTACAGGAGCAGAGAGGACATATTTACTCCAACACGAACTATTACCACCAAAGAGCAAACGTAAGACGCTATTTATGTTTTTTGGCTTTGTGAAATAAGCATTATTTTTCTTTTCTTTGTCTCGTGGTTCAGTGAGATACTGATGCTGTTGGAAAGAGGAAAGTTTGAGGTTTGATTTTAAGGTTCGCTTGTGTGGCCAGGACTGTCGCTGCTGGGAGTTCTTACAGTTTTGTTGTTTTTTGTTGTTTTTTTTCATCTGACTGCTAAAATTGGATTTTGTTGAGGTAGAAAAAGTTGTTTCCATCATTTAGATGAGCCTATATTGGTTAATATACAGCATGTACTTGGACTGATCTTATTAAAGGAAATGCTGCTCACATGCTATTCTGGTTAGAGGACTAAAGTGTTTACTAAAAGAAGAAGTCTGACCATTTTGAAGCATTCACACCAGTACTCTATGCAGGCACTGTGTAGGTTTTAGTGTCTGGTTACAAAGAATTAAGACTTTAAGCAAAAACAACAAACAAATCAGCATCTTTCTGGACCTCTTCAGCAAACTACCGTCCTTCCTCTGGAAAGACACCCACAGGCACACCACACTGGAATGACTTACAGTAAACAGCACGACATTTTCAACTGTTAAGCAAACAAACACAATTATGGAAAATTACTGCATTCGAGACCATGAGCTGATGGCTTTCAGACTGGTTGCACAACAAAACGTCAACATAATTGGAAACAAATTTGGCTTTAAAATGCTTTAAGACAACAGGAAATAAAAAAAATAACTTGGAATGCATTTAAAGTTCAAAACTATCTGTAAAGTAAAACTGTTCATATTTGGCCCGCTAATGAGGAAAACCAGAAAACATTAGACATCTGGGGGAAAATAAAAAAATGCTTGTTGTTAGTAAATTGCATGCAAACCGTGTGTTTAGAAGTTGTTTTGTTATGCAAAATGACATCTCCCTGTTTTTTATAAAAAGAGGAAAACGTCCCCTCAGCGCAACATTTATTAACATGCCTAGTTTATTCAAAAAGCAAATAATTTAACATGACGCTGAATAACCAAAACTCCCGCAATTATTCAAATGAAATTAAACCCAAAATGCTTGATTTTTTTTTTAAGCTGCTGAGGTGAAAATCCAAAAAGGGAGTTTACGTATTATTTTTTTACGTTTCTTTTTTTTTCAACGGGTACCACGACAACATGCCAGAACTTCACAGAAAGCTGAAGCATTCACAGTAACACGACGTCAGGCGGCTTCTTCTGCGCAAAACACTAGCTGGGTGAGCAGTACCAACTTCACTTCACTTCCTAGATGTTACTAGAACTGCATGCAATGTTACTGTGGGCCAATATCTAACTTTACATTACTATACGCCTCTACAAAACAAGATCACGATGGAGATGCCCATGATGGAGATCAACTGCGGCTTCTGCAGACTGTTGCACCCGAAAGGCTACTTTAGATTTATTTTACCAGCAAGCTGTACTTCTAACTAGACTGTATCAAAATGTCAACAGAGGTATTTTGCTTCAAGTTTGACTAAATTTTGAGTCCCTATTTTAGCTCAAAATTATCCTCTGCAGCCAAATGCTTAAGAATATGTTTTTGTTTTAATCCATCACATCTAATGAACTGTTGCTAAGAGTTTAAAATGGTATTAGTAGTGTTTAAATTCCTGAAACTGTGCTGCAAACCGGAATTAAAAAAATTCTGCACGTGTTGTAACCTTTTGGATAAAAACATTAAAAAGTTTAATTAGTGCATATAGTCATAGGTTTGGACGGATCTTTTTCTTGCACTGCTCTGTTTGTAAGGTGCACAAATGGGAACGCTCTACCTAAAGGCTCCGTTCACTCCAGCCCTGTTTAGTCTGCTTTAACAAAACTGCAGTCGGTTCGCCTAGAAAGTCTGGTTCGTTTTGAGAGGAGTTAATCGAACTCTGAAGCAGACCAAAAAAAGCAAACTCTGGTCCGCCCACAAACTTCGGTCTGAAGTGAACTCTGGCCTGGTTTGGATGCTTATGTGAATGCCAATTGGACTGAAGACCACTCCAGAAGCAGGAAGCGGATTGCAGCATGAGGGATTCTGGGTAAAAAGAAAACAAATCAAATCGCACAAGTCTAGCACCAGCAGGCAAAGCCATGAGAGAAATCCTACAACCGCTAAAATCTGACTCAACTTCATTTATGTCTACATTTTGCAAAGAAAGAAGTTGCCTTCACATTCCCTTCAGCGGTTCGTGGTGCAGCGCTACCACAGGCGAGGAGGGAAACAGGTTTTTCAAAGACTTTGGTTTATTTGAGACAGTGCAGTGTTGTTAAAGAGAACTACAGCAGCTGATAATTTAGCAAATGTTGCAGTTTGGTTCCTAAATGAACCGAGTCTACCTGACTGTCAGGTATGGAAAAAACCCACAGCCATCATCAGATAAAGAAAACCGACATAAAATAATTGAAAAGTAGCTTCATTTTTACCATCTTTCTAAACTCTACCTTTTTTCTCTGTAGGTTTAGTCGCCTCTCTCAGTTCATCACCAGAGAAAGCACAGACAGTGTTGTGTATTTACAGCGCACTTTTAACTTCTGTACCGTTGCTTTTTTTTTTTTTTTTTTAAGTTTGACATTGCCTGCATCTTATCAGGGTAAACATTGTTGACTCAAAGCACCATGATGTCAGGATCTTAAATGAGGAGCAGAACCTGACTTTTAGGAAACAATCTGAGCTCGTTTGGCTGAATCCCATTTTCCTCCCGTCTCTGATGTGCCAGGATGTAATTCAAGCAGTAGGTTAAACATACCCTCGTTAACCGGGGCTCTCCTGTAAGGGGTTAATACGGCACAGAGATTTGAATGAATTACAGAAACGGTCTAAACATCTACCTTGTAATTCAATCCATATGTTTTTTTGTGGAAGATTTTCAAGATTTTTATCTATTTTCATCTATTGTGGGTGAGACTGACTCACCCACAATAAATAGGTAAAAATATGTTTTTACCTAGGATTTATTGGTAAACATGTTTTTACAGTGGGTTATCAGTATAAAATACTGTTAATTTGTAGTCGTGAGTATGAAACGTCTCCAAGGTAAGCAAGTTGACATCTGGTTGGTACGGAACATCTTAAATGCCAAACATCAGGTTTGAGGTGACCAAAACGACAAAGACGCAAATCAAAAAGCAGCTAAGTATGTTTTCCTGTGTCTGAAATCCGGTAAAAACATATTTTATTTAACTGTAATAAATCACAAGGAGTTTCCTGCTTCCTTAGGGTGTATTTCACACATTTATCATTGGAGGTTGAGAGTTAAACTTAATGGGATTCAGCCCTACTCTGATGTCAGCCGACGTACAACTCTTTAACTTAAAAAATGCATATAACTTTGTATGAAACAAAAACATTGTTCTCCATCAAATTGAGATAAATGAGTCATTAAACTGATCTTCATACAGCATGCTCACAAGCAGTTTTAATTATCTAGTGAGCAATGGCGCTTTCTTTCACTGAAACTGATCATTCATTTGATGAAACAGAAATCTTAGCCTTCGCTTGTTAAGATATGGAAGTCAGTAAATGTTAGCTGACTTGGTGCAACAGCCTGCAGATCTGTGAAATGCTGAGCATGTCTGAGGCTATCAGGTGGTTAAGTGGTGGGTGTGTGGGGGGCACAGCAATTCAAGGGTTAAAATAAAATAATTTACACTTGGAATGATGTCAATGAAGGCATTATTTTTTACTTTGATCCCTGTGTTGGAGAACTTTTTAAAGGCTGATATGATGTAGTATCAACTGGAGTCTTTTCGTAGCTTTTTTTTTTTTCTTTAAGTCAACAACTAATACATTAGTTTATCATATAACATGCTTTCATAAGAGAAAATATGGAGAAAGAAAAGAGTAGAGAGAGAAACTGCACCAGTTCTGTCCCTGTTAAAACCTTTCCCACCCTTCCCAAGAGCAGCTAAATGAGAGGTCTCATACTTTACTATGTTTTCTTTTGTTTTTTTCTTTTCTTTTAGTTTTTTTGTTTTGTTTTGGTCCCCATCTTCAGTTTTTACGGATGTCAGCGTAGACCACGGGCTCCATCTTATGGAACGAGTTTTTACTGCCTGAGTGATCCAACTGGACGTATATCACCGGGCCCTGAAGCACAAAACAAAATGCACACGACAGAGGAAAACCGGTGAGTGGAGATCAAAACATTCAGATAATCAGAAGCAAATTAACAAACAGGTATGAGGCTAAACTGGGACCAGAAAGTTTGTCATAAAAAAATAAATAAATAACTTTTTTAGCCAAAAACAAAAGAAGGAAAGTTTGAAACAAAGAAAAAAAAAATTTATATGAAAGAAAATGTGAAACTAAAAATACCCTGAAAACTGGAAAGTTAGACTTAAAAAAAATAAAATTCCCAGTTTGAAAAAAGATTTAAAAGATATATTTAAAAATCTGTATTTCATTGATTACTGCAACAAAGTTTTACCTAAAAAAAAAATCAATCTTGCAGCTGCAGTTGAACTGGAACGCTGCTGCTCATGTTCTCACTAAAACCAAGTAGATAGAGCACTTCATCCCAGTTCTAGCGTTCTTACACTGGCTCCCTGTAGCTCAAAGAATAGACTTTAAAATAAATCTGTTAATAAATCACTGAACAGCTTAGCACCAAAATACATTATAGACCTGATATTGTATCAACCTCAATCGGTCATTTCAAGAACCAACCTGACGAAGCAGCACACCAGAACCAATCGTAAATCTGGGTCTTCACTTCTGACAGACCTGACAACATGCCTGAATTTACAGAGATATCATTAAAAAGGACTAGAACCTTTGAAATAGTGGCACCCCGTGGATTTCCTCGTCCTGGAGCTCCTACCTGCAGCGGACCCGAGGGGCCGGTCGACCTGCTGCCCTCCCGGCTGGACTCCGCCTTCTTTAGCGGCCGCGGAGCTTCAGAGCTCGCGCCTTCCAGGGACGTACATCTAGTTTAGGGTTACGGTTTGCAGTGGTGTCGAGCAACCAGCGGTGCACAGTCATAGCAACATAAACACACATGACGGGACACAAGACAAAAATAAAAGCAATGAGTGATGAAACAAAGCAGCTGCGAGGAGGTCAGAGGTGAACTAACGGGATTTGGATGGTATTATGGCCCCCCAAGTCATGTACTATATGATGCAACTTAACATTTTATTTATTCCTTGTTAGTTCTAAATTTATGGCGGATATTATGTATGTTCTGAAAAAATAAGTTATGTCAAAGTAAACATTACATTCGATAGAAGTTACAGAAAGTAATGTTTAAATTCTGGGAAACCAAAATTCAGAAAAAGTAACAGTTCTGGAAAGTAAAAGTTCTAAGAGTAACCTGTAAGATCTAGAACCTAACCTTTAAGTTCTACAAAATAATGCAAAAGTTCTACATGGTAACCTGTAATTCTAGAAAACAATTTAAAAGTTCTATAAAGTGACCTGTCAGTTATATAAAGTAATGTCAAAGTTCAAGAAGGCAACCAAGAAGTTTAAAAAGTATCCCAAAAGTTTTAACATATATGTTTTAGAAAATAACTTCCAAGTTCTAGAAAGTAACTTGCATGTTTATTAAAGAAACCTGAATTCTAGAAAGTATTTTTTTCTGTTACCAAAACTTGATTTGTTAGTCCTCAATCTAAAAGTGACTTTTTTGACTGAAAGAAAATGAACTTTCTATTTATCATTTCTAAAATGTTAATATGAAAACAAGGCTCAATAACCTGAGGATGCAGAGAAATGTCTCAAGTCTTAGACATTTTCTTCACTTTTATTGTGTTAAATCATGGGAACAACTTTCTTGAGCTTAAATTTTGTGAATACAATAGAGAGTTTATATGACAAGAGACAGGTTGCTAAGGTATCTCTATGAGGGCAGGACCTTCTGCTAACATTTTCGAAGTAAACATGAGCAGATAGAGATGTATTAGTCACATAATCCACACAAGCAGTGTAAGCATGTTTCTGTGAATGAAAGAAGCATAAACATTTATACTCTGACTCCATCAAATTTGGTTCGGATCCAGTCTTAGACTTTGATTTCTGTTATTTTGCAAATGCTCGTTGGCTCAAGACGTCACAAACCTTGAAAGTATGAATACTAAATATGGAGGTATGCAAGATATCAGCGGTGAGCAATATGGACTTAAAGTTCTATCGCAATAATTTGCGGTACTTTTGTGATAACGATAAAAGTGACAATAAGAAATATTGATGACATCATTTTTAGGTATCTATGTGGCACCGACTGTGTGATGCAGCACTTATAGCCCCACAAACACAAATGCTGCTCTTGAAAAACATTCCCATTTGTAAAGCACTTCTTTAGGAGATCAGTAACGTAAAGAAGTTGTGGTGGTGCATCACTGAACTGCTCACAATAACTTTATCTTCAAATTTATTTGTATTTATAGACACTTTTATTGAACCAACAGTGGGGAAAAAATAATAAAACTTTCAATCCGGACAAGGACAGTTAAGGGGAAATTTAATCATCAATAATTGGAATTTATTGCGACAATGATAAACCAAAATCTTGTCACAAAATCACTAAAAATTTGAAATGAAACAACACATGCTCACCCCTACTAGTGGTGCAACTATTCCAGGTAATACGAATTGTGTCTTGTCTGACTTTAAATTAGGTTTAATTTTAGATATTTTGAGGACTAAGGCTGAAATTATAACTCGAATTTATGTACATAATTAATCTCCAAATCATGGTGCAGCAAATAGAGTGGCTGCTCCCGCCGTCTTTTATCAAACGCCTTTTTCCTAAAACTCACAAGCTCTTCTCGACCACTGCCCTAATGCGCTCTGACTCTGGTCGCTACGGTAAAGTTTACATATTCCTTCAAAATAAGACACAGATGCACCACAAATTTGAACATTTTACTTTCATGCAAATTTTAACTCACGATAACGACTAATGGGAGCGCTGAGCTTGTTTTTGTGCAACCAGACGGTTCCATCTGGGAGACAATTACACCCGAAGTGTTGCTTATGCACAGGGTGCTCATGGTCTCTAGTGGCAAATCAGTTTGAAACTTCATTCCCTCATTAAGGAGCCGGTCACCACATCATGCAGAGCTTGGAATGTGGGAATCACCTACCGGGATAAATCCATTCTCCTGTCTCTTCTCTGGGCCTTTTCCCTTCATAAAGAAACTTTCCAAAGACATCTGATCTGTTTCTGACTCATTTTGCTGCTTGTGGGCTCAATGTTGGCGAGCAAGACGTAACCGAGGGAATCCGGTTAAAGGATTTTCAAAATAAAAGATCCTCCAGACTCAAATAATAAAACGGAAATATTTAATTATTATTAAATATAGCCCGGTACCAATTGGTCCACAGATTGGTACTGGTCCGTGGCCCGGGGTTTGGGGGACACTGGTTTACAGGGATGGCTCAACTTTATTTCTAATGTATAAACCTGTTGCTGTGCCGTTAGTGTGAAAGATAAATACGCATTGATAAAGATCGACTGATTGTTCCTTAAGGAGAATAGCTGACAGGTTACATCAGGTTACACAACTGCATGTAAGTGAATGAATGACGAGACAGCAGGTTTGCTAGTGATGTTAAATGAAAATGTTAGTGTGGTGTTAGTTGTTAGGACACAGAGATGGAGAACAATGACTGACACCAGAGCAAACAGCAACCCCAAAGATCACCAATCAACGCAGCCACAGCTTCAAACAAGAGATCTTCCCCTCTCTGCACAAGTTTAACACCGTCTATCAAGTGTGAGGTTAAAATCTACATTCAGTGTTGACATGCAAGACATGATCAAACTATCTCAGATAGTACAAAGTGTAGTTTAATATTTAACAATCAAGTTAAAGCCTCCAAAGTTTTGTTCATTATTCTTTCCTAGAAAGCAAAGAGAAGATGCAGCTCCCATGCAGAAGGAGTTAAAATCAAGAACACAATTGTCTTTGAAAAAGCCCACAAAAGCACCCAAACCATGCAGCCAAAACAATCAACCAGGCAATTAAAGGCTAATAAATATCTGGATTTGCAATTAGAATCAACAACAGCAACAATAGCTGGAACTTAAAAACTCGATTAAAGAGTAAAGTATTAAATATTCCTACTTTTTCCAAACAATTTGATGAAAATGGCTGAAAAAAAAAAAACACGCTTCTTTTCTGCGTCTTTACAAACTGTTTGCATAAATTAGAGCATCAAGTTGTGTTGGGATCAAGCAGAGGAGAGTTACTCACCCTTCGTAATCGTGCCGGTTTTGAATCACCCGTACGGCGAAGCAGGCAGCTATAGCGACGGCGATGAGCAGAATTAAAGCACCACACACTGCTAAGATTACAATCTTAGTGTTGGTCTGAGGGAGAGACTCTGCTGGAACAGCAAACACAGCAAAGCAAAATTTTATATAAATCTCAAGACATTTGTTTTGTCTTTAACAGTGACTTATAAAAATATTTAGCTAGCTACTTTTGCCACCAGTTGCTGCAAAATAATTGCGTAGAGTTGAACAAATGAGTTTTATAAATGAAAGACTTACTTTTGAAAGAAACTAAAGTAGACAGAAAGCATTATGTAAATTTAAAAAAAGAAAAATATGAATATTTTATACTGTCAGGTCTCACACCCTCTTTCTCTGGAGCTTATTTGGTGATTTGAAAATTATTTGTGCCGTTTTCAAATGAAGCAGGTTTGGAAATCATACAATATCTCTGACAAAGCAATCACAATATTCACACTACTGTTATTAAATAGACATTTCTAAATGTAACAGTTTAATCATTTCAAAGTAACACCCAACACCGAACAACACAAAACAGGAGAAATTTTAACCTTCCTGGGCCTCCAGATGTTGTTTTGTGTTGACTGAACTGTAATTGTGCATTAACTCGGCTGTAAATGGTGAAAGGTTTTGCCATATTGTGCTTTTCCATCATGTTTCCAAAGTCTTTATTATGCGTAAAAAAAAAAAAAAAATGGAGAAAGACTTTTAGGATAAAAAAAAAAACACCTAATAATATCTATCCTCTAGCATAAATGGCAATCAAAAATAGATTTCAATCAGATGCAAGATACAGAAATAAAATAACTCTGAACATTTATATATATCACTTTTTGGTGTCTGCAGTTAATAACAGCATTCATAAAAGTAAACTTGAACTATTTATTATTAATTATTCTATATTATAAGCAGAAAGGTTGAAGTACATAACAGACTATTCTAGCTGCAGCATAGCACAGAGCAATGGAAAAGGAGAATGAGCAGCTACGTGAGATTGTGATTGACAGCGCTAAAACCCGCCTCCTGCCTCTGATTGGTTATTTCTAGAGCCCTGGAAGAATGTAGAGGCAATACATTTTTCACAGATAATCTCTCATGTCCTATTGTCACAACATAGTGAGAGTTTTAATAAATATGTTTAATTTATTTATTCATTTATTTTTTTATAAAAGTTATATACTGTTATAACTTCACTTATGAGAGGACGGGTCAGGAGGGACGTGGCAACAGATATCTGTAATTTAAATGCAAGCTAATGCAGGACTGGAGGCTGTTTTTTATTATCATTTTATAAAGAAAGTTTGAATTTCTGTCAGTAATATACATATTGTTTTTGATGCGTCATTGTAAAAAGAGCAGAGAAGTGGGAAAAATCCACATAGATTTCCTGGAATGATGCTAACTATCTTGTCATTGATCAGTGTTGCTCACCTTTTCCACAGGGATGGGGGCAAGGGGTTGAGCTGCTGCTGACTGACTCATCTGTTGTTAAGTGTAGTAAAAGGTACAGGGACAAGTTAAATATATGAATAAGTTGGTAAATTGTTTCCTTCATTCATTAAATGCTGGTGAAATGGAGGCAAAAAGTAGTTTGTAGCTAAGCTAACTATTCTAAATGGTTGATAATCTCACACAGTCTACCCACCTTTCTTGGAGAAAAACTGGGTTACAAATTGACACTCTTGTCTTTCTGTCTTTCTCTCTCTCTCTCTCTCTCTGAGAGCAGCTCAAAAAGAGCAGTTATTTTTCTTGGCAGGATAGTAGCTGCGATAGTCTTCTTGTCTTCTACTAACTGCTGCTGAACACCGTCACTAACAGGAATGAAAAACTTCATGCAGATCTGGGGGGGGGGCAGGCGGGTATTCAGTGCAAATATGTATGTGTGCTTTTTAATTTAATTTAATTTTTACTGGTAAAAACAACAGTAAACAAACACAATACGATTAACTGGGCACTTTGCAGGGCCCCAAATTTGTTTCCATTTCTTAAAAAACAAACAAACACAAAAACATGTTTTGTGGGTGACCCCTTTCAGTCAAGGGTCCTTGGAATTGTCTTAACTTTCTCCCCCTGATGGTGCAGGGGGAGAAACCTATTTCTGATTAGTGCACAGGAAGTTCAGTACACAAAAGTACTTTATGTAGAAAAAAGCCAAATCAATTTAATTTCTATTGGCTATTCAGACATAATTATGGTACAGAAATCAAAAGGTTAACTTTAATCTTCAGTATTGGAAAGGCGAGCCAAAGCAGACACTGTGACTCCAAAGAGAAAAGAGGAAGAGAGGTGTGTTTGCCTCCAGCTAACGTGTAACATGCAGAACAAATTCCCACCAGAGCGGATCTGAAATTCTGCTGAGCCAAAAAGATGACAAGTCATCACATGCACTTGTTCGCTTCATGTAGCTGGATACAAACAACAAGCAGACACATCTGGGCCTGCTTGTTCATTCCCACCTTATTCCCCTCAAACAACACTTGTTAAGTGTTCAAACACAACGAGGAGCCTAATTAAATAAAAAGTTGATGCTCCGTCAAGCAGTTCAGCTGAATGAGCGCCAATAAGGTGATAAATTAAGGAGCTTTACAAGTGTCTATATTTCAAAACAGAGTTGCATAAAGTGCATTTTGTGTCCCACACCAAACTATACCATTTGAATTTGCAGTTCTAATATTGGCCCTGCCGCCATCTTTCTTTCTGTACTACAGCCAGCGGTTAACCAGCGCCCTCTGCTGAATGGAGGCCAAACTACAACACTAAAAGAAGGTCTAAGTGCACATCATTAGTTAATAAATTGGAGCTAATTTGATCTAAACAGACTCGTAAGCTGATTAATTTTTCTTCAAACTTTTTTACTCTGACACCCCTAAAAACATCTGTAAAAATCCAGGGCAAGTCACAACTGCAAGAATTCTGCAAGTCAGGCCGTTACAAAAGGGTGTCAGAAAAACCCATAAGTCGTCCAGTTCTGGGTTATTTTAGGGTTTAAGTTGTTAATATGCCGGCTTCGCACGGACAACACCTTTAAAATCGTAAGCTATGCTCCACCGTTAGCATCCATGTTTACCTCTACAAACACTGATCACTACTACTTTTTTATGGCGGTTGGCAAAACACTGAGCGCGCTCTCTATGTGTGACGTTATTGCGCCCTCTACTGCGCATACAGTACTCTTTCAGGTTGTTTGCTGTTCACACTGGAGAACACATACAGGTCGTATATATTTGGAAGTGTGGAGAATAACTCCAAAAAAATTAGATGACAAAAAATCTGAATTGGGTCACTTCAGGCTGCAGTGTGAACGTAGCCTAAATCTATTTAGCCTGCAAAGACAGAGAGGCTAGCCCTAAATGTACAGATAGACATAAATACAATTAAGCAAGACCTAAAAATTTTTTATCTGTAATATCTCGAATACCACTTTTCCTGCACTAAAATTCAAGCACTTCTCAAGCATTTTTAAAGTAAGTTCTCCAAAACCAAAACAATACAACTGAACTAAAAGTTTTAATTCCCTGTCACTGTCCCCATCCATTCAAAAGAGCCATTCCAGCAGTTCATTCACCCACATTATGGTTTTATGATGTAGAGCTGTAGACTATTTATTTTTATAATTATCTACAAAAGAAAACTTTATTTACAAAATTGCACCTTATTATTTATATTTTAAGATACAGAAAAACAAACTTTTGGATACAATTTCTTCTCCGTTTAGATAAATATAAAATGTTATGTCATTTTCTGTCATTCTATTGTTGAAACTCAATGCAATTAATTCAGGAAAAAAGAATTAATTGCATTGATATTCATATATGAATGTCTTATACACATATATGAATATACATACGTGTATAAGACATTTATTGTATTGTTTATCATTTGACGTAATAAATTTCTTATTATATTTCTATTTACTACTCATAACAAATGTAATGTTAATATTTAATACTCCGAAAACCGTCTGTACTGTTAGTTTTATATATAATGAAACCATCAATAAATATCAGTAAATTTTAAAATATGATTAAATGCAGTTACAATTTGTAGTTTTATTATATAAATCACACTTCCTCTTTCTGGCATCCTTAAGAAACTAACTACAAATGGGAATGAATTTCAAGAGCAGTATTTGTGCCTGTACAGCCATGACTGCTGTGACAAAGTCGCTGCCATACAGTTACCTAAAAAAGGTGCAACAAATAGTTCTGATTGTCATTATAACAATAGTACTACAAAATATTGTGATAAAACTTTAAGTACATCACAGCGCAGAGGTACTACAAATTATTTGTCAAAGATTTTGCGTTTAGAATATCTAAAGTATTCTAAAAAAAAATGCAGGAATATTTATGCGCAACACTTCTTCACACACCTGGGTGGTGTTTGCAAAGCAGCCGCTGCAGGAACGCCTGTCATCCTCTTTCTGCTTCACATTTATAGATTGTAGTTATTTGCAAAAAAAATCAATAATGATAAATTAAATTGAGCGCACTAAATCTCATTTGGACGACAATCGTCAAAGAGATGCTCCCCTTTAATATCGCTGAAAAGCCGCCATTTTGAGAAACACTGTAAGGATTTCACAGCCAGTATGAAGTAGTCAGTCTGCGCTACCTGGCGGGTCACCAGGCTAAACATTGCTTATTTATTTTAGATTTCTTTTATGTTTTCATTCTTTAGACATTATAGTCAGAATTCAAGCATTAATCTTCTAATAACACATAATTATGTGATATTTTAAAACTTCCTGTCAACTTTAAACGTTATTAAACTCAAAAACACAACGGGCCGTTGAATGAACGACTGCCCCAGCACCCCAACCAGAGGGCTGAGCAAGTTTTCTGCGGGAAACCCTGAATTCTTATTGTTTCATTCGCTTTGTTTTATTTTGGACATTTAAAACGTTTTCTGGTTTCAGTGTTAAATGTTCTTTAAAAATGAAAGTTATTCATATTTGAGTGGGTATTCTCACATTATTATGCCATACTGTCACTTTAAGAACATCTACATAGGTGAATACATCTTTAAATCTACCTTTCTGAACAACCCTGAGCTCCGTTCGGCCCTGAGTTCCCGACACGTCGGGCGGGTTCTTCACGTCGCAGAAGAAGGTCCCGTTGTCGCTGAACTGAGCCGGACTCAGCTGTAACGAGGCGTCCTTCTTGTTGATGTCTCCCACAAACTGAACCCTGTGTTTAAAATCTTCTTGTCCTGGATATGCTTTTCCGTCGGCAAAGTAAAGAATCTAGAAAAAAAAGGAAAGAATTTTAAATCTGAGACTAAAAACAGAAAACATCAGACGCAGAAACACCAAAGAGGATTGGAACCACTGACAAAAACAAAACAACTAAATAATTCTGACTTTAATCTTCTGAGATCAAATGTTAGAAATCTTAGATTAAAGTCAGAATTCTGTTTTTGTTGTTGTTCTTCCAGTGGCTCTAATCCTCTTCTGTACCCAAGTAGGACCTGAAATGACACAGTCAGGATGAATTGTCCGGAGACGCAGACGGCTACTTTTCATATCTAACGAAGACGAGTGCAAAGCAGCTACAAAATTACAAATTGCTTTTTAAACCTCCAACTCCTCTAACTATTCAAGTTCCTAATTCGTTTCACACACACAGCACATAATGCAGGATTGGTCTGGGGCAGAAAACGATTCAAGAAGTCAAAAGAAAAAGATAAAAGTTTCCTTCCAGATGTTGAAAACAATCAGTGACTCAAACCGTTTCATGGAGTTGTTCGTTAAGAGGATTTTGTTAAACAGGAAAGTGTCTAAACTTTCAGGAAAAAAAAAAAATAGATGTTTTTAGCTTAGCTCATTGTGTAACACACATTCTCCAGATGCTGACGGCATACATCTGTTCAGGCAAGACAAATTAAAGACCCCCAGGCTGTGTCATTACATTTTGCAGGAGATCAGAGCAGAAAGGAAGGCTCCCGACCAGACTTGTCTGTAAACAAAAACGGGCAGTAAAAAAAAAAAAAGAAAAGAAAGAAAAAACAAACAGGTCGAGAGTCAGGTTTTCCATGAACAAGACACTTTCTGGGTTCATTTAGGTTGCTTTCCCTTCAGACAACAGATTCCTGAAGGATATCAGTGTTGCTCCAGGTGCTTTAATGTTTGTTAGTTATAAGTCTAGCACTAGGGGCTGAAACGATTAATCGCATTAATTATGATCATTGAAATTATTGTCAACTAATTTAGTTACTGATTAATCACTAACTGGATTGTACGGTCTCTAGAAAAAGGCCATTTGCAGAAAGCACATCACACTCAGAGCAGTAATTAAAACAAATACGTACAAAAAATATGAACATCAAATTTAAGATTAAAACAGACACCTATGTAAATATGTTCTTGCTCAAAACGATCAAACGTACACTAAAGGAATGCTACAAAATAAAAAGAAAAAAACAAAAATCAGGGGAAAAAAAAGTCAAAACCCTTAAATCTGCAGAATGTGTCACTTTTTTTATCCGATTAATTATCAAAATAAATAACAGAATAATCGACAACTAAAATTGATTAATCATCAAAATAATCAATTCCTAAAATAATTGTTAGTCGCAGTCCTATTTATAACTTGATTTCTCTTCTAAATTAGTGTCATGAACGACTTTATTTGCTTGCTGAGCCCCAGATATAAACACCACAAGCAGCTTCAGTTTACATGCAGCTTTCTCATGTAAACATGGTACCAAAAATCTGAAAAAAAGCATCTGAAACCAAAGTCTGACCAAATTAGCACATCCATCCCTGAGGAACCGTTGAAGCCTTTATTAACGTGTCAGGACAGATCACACAATGGCAGGAAAACATCTTGGGATTGTGGGAAATGTTCCAGAAAGGACACAAACAGCAGCAGCAGCAGCAGCAGCTGGGACTCACCACGTATGGAGCTGAGTAGTACAGACTGTCGGGCTGATTCGACTGGAAGCTCCAGCTCACACTGGTGGCTTTGGTCACCACTTCACTGGAGTCAAAGGTGCATCGCAGGACTGCCGTTGTGCCGTTCTGCACTATCACTTCAGAGTCAGCGTATACGGTGATTGCATATGCAGGTCCTGTGACTGTTTGGTGGGAGAAAAAGAGTCAGGGAATGTGTTAGTAACGGGACTGAAACAACAGCAGCACACAGCTCAGCAGGTGGTCACTGGGGAGACAATGAGCTACAGAAAGATTAGGCTGAATTCATAACGGGAGAGAAAAAGCTTTTTATCTGGTTGGTGTGTGGAAACGTATCGGCCAGGTTCACACCCACTTTGATAACCGAAGGTTTATTTTCTACTCACAGCTTCCAGGAGCTTATCTGGTTCCAAGAAACATTTATCAACAAGCAGCTGGACTGCAAAACCAAAATATCTTATCAGATGTTTTTAGTCTAGTCTCTAGTACAGGTATCTTAGTACACTAGAAATAAGACAAAACTCACTTAAAGTAACTTTCAGCAAGATATGGGAGCTTGCTTTAAGTAAAGAATTCCTTCTATTATTATTATTAATATTAAACAATGGACTGAAGACAGTATTCTCAGAATTATGACTTATAAACTCAGAAAATTAAAGTCAGATCATTTGTAACAATGGATGCATCTGCAGCTAAAAAAATACTGCTAACATGTTAGCGACTTCTGCTTGACTTAATACAGCATAGAGCTGGTTTGTTGATTATTTTTGAATTAACTTATTAGTAATCGCATAATAATGATTAATAACTTGCCTTAAGGATATTTATTTCTATATATTATCTATATTTCTACAATAAAAATGTTTAAAATCAAATCACTTGACATATTCAAACATGTGGCCTTCACAGCTTTGGCTGCAAGCAAAGGATCTAAAAAGGTCGATTATTGAGGCTGCAGGGAATCCAGAGCATCAGAAAGACAAACAACTCTGGCATCATTAAAACTTCAGTTGGAGACAATTTCACAAAAAAAAAAGAAGGAAGTGTTCATCATCCACTTCCTCCATGTCAGATGATAAGGGGGAAGATTGAGCGCAAACCACTTCTTATTGCATGCTAGACTTCTGAAGATAATAAGTGTTTCTAAAAAACAAGTTTCAGTTTCTTAAGCTGCTGCCTGAGGATTAAAGATCCATTTTCAAACTGCTGAAATTGTGTGGATCTGCTGCATAAAATATTCCCAAATGACTCAGACTGAACTTCTCGTTCTGATTAAAGCTTCTAGTAAGAAAGGTTTTCAGGCTGTTTTGGATTCGACGAACATGCAGGCAGCAGTTTTGTGTTCACATGTGAGCAGATAATTTTTAAAGCTCCTTATTGTGGCTTTGATGCTCACTTTCATCTGATCTTATGCACTTTTATACTTGTGAATATGTCGAGCTGCCATTTGCAATTCATGCCAACTCAAAACTACTTTATTTATCCCAAAGGGAAGTTACATGTTATTATAACTCTTAACCATCCAAGCATCTTCAAAGGCTTGTTGTGGATGGTGATGCTGTGGGCAGGAAGGATAACCAGTAGGAGTCAGTTTTGTAACAAATCTCAAGAGGCCTCTGACACCATTAGTTGTTGGCAAGCGCTGCTAATCCACATCCTTTCTTTTGCTGCTCCTCTTTAAATCATTGTTGGAAAGTCGGCGGAGAGAGGCTTGAGTAGGGGATACAATAAATTATTAATCGATGGAGGAGTTTGGGTATTATTTCAGCTTTCAGATGCTAATCGGCTGTTCCCAGAGGTAAAAATAATTCGTAGTTGCCAAGGTTACGGATCATGATATGCGAATGCCAAGCGGATCGGTGACCGCTCCAAAAGCAGGAAGTGGACTATAGAACATGGCATTCTGGGTACACCCAAAAGAAACACATTAGCCGAGCACTAATGGCTCCTGGTCTTTTGGGAAAGATAAAAGAGAAATCACACAACAGTTCAAATCTGACACCTCTCCATTTTCCTTCCTTCTTCAATGTTGTGAAGAAGGAAGTTGCCCTCAGTGTCTTCTTCAGAGGTTTTTGTGTCATTTCCTCCAGTGGTTCTTGGTGCAGCGCCACCACAGAACAGGAGGGGAACTAGTTTTTCCAAAGCAAAACGAACCGCAACAGCTGAAAATGTAAAAAATGTTGCAACTTTGGACTCCAATCGAACCGAGTCTGTTGGACTATCAGGTTGGGAAAAACACCCTAAAAAGCAGCCCCATATCTCGCTGAAAATCCTAACTGTGCTTTTGAAATAATTTACCTGAAGATATCCATAACATCCCATTGAACAGAATATATACATCCTTAATTAAATCAAAATAAGTTGTACTTTTTCAACAGATCAAGTAACATTTTTGGCCCTAAACAAATGTTATGTAGCGGGACTGGAGGAAAATATATATATAAGAAATAAATAAAGTCCAGGCCACAGCTAGATTGAAATGCAGAAAAATTCTCAAAGAACTGAAGCAACGTTGGAAAGTCCTACACTCACTCCACATCAGGTGTTATTTCTAAAGATGGGTTTACAAGTTGTTGAATTGTGGGAGGTACTTAGTTTACCACACAGTTTTGGCATCATAGCTGCATGTTGAGTTAAATGAAATTAGGACCTGGTAATGACTCAGGATTAAATGATTGTTGAAATAATCGTCAACTAGTCAGGTAATTGATTAATCCCTAACTGGAGAATAGACTAAAAAGGACTATTTACTGAAAGAACACCACACCCAGAGCAGAACAAAATATACATATATTTTGCATTTAAGATAAATAAAAAATAAAAATAAAAAGTTATCTAAATACACAGACCAAATTCTGTTACCAATGATCAAGCATCCATTATCTAATTAATTGACTTATCGACAGAAAAAAAACATCAATGGAATAATTATTTTCTAAAATAATCTGCACCCCAACTCTCTAATTTACATTAAGTGCTGGAATTTGAACTTTTAACTTTCTCAGTTTTTCACTCTTCATTTAAGCTAGTTTGATGACTAGGATGAAGCTGAGAGATTAAATTAAACTGACTATTTTTTGTAAAGTGTCTTGAGATGGAATGTTGGGTAATATATGATACACTGAATTAGTAGTGCAAACATCACGCTTAATCTAACTACACCTGTTTTCTGATTTGCAAACAAATAGTCCTATAAGATTTTATAACGTTTTATAATTTTGCAATTACTGTACAACAATATTTTTAACCGATTATGCTTCAGCTCTTCAGATGTGTTGACAATGACGACACCTCAACATGTGTGAGGCTCGGTGAAAGGAAATTATAAAAATCTATTTTATCCTGAGGATTTGCTGATGTGGTGCTGCAGTAAAAGCAACCCGCAGCTACTGTGAGTGAAGCATAACAAAATAGTTTATTTAAAATACTGTAAATAAAAGCATCTTCGCTGAAATTTATATTAAATGGCTTTTTAATGTAAAAAGCCATTTTTACACCCCACTGGGTGACACGTATGTAAACACGGCTAACATAAAGCCCCTGTTTAATTGTAAAATAGATTATATTAACAGATATTTTATTAGTTAGAAAAGATTTTAAAACATGAAAACTACCGAACCAGTCAGTGATTGTATCTGACCTGAGTCGTTCTTTATCGTTCAGAGGAAGCCGCGAACAGGGCGGCAGCCATCGTCTGCCACCGAACTCTATTCAGATTTCAGTTAATTTAAAGTTTGTCATCCATAACGTCAAGGCGGCCAGCTTGTGACAGTTAAGTAGGAATAAATAAGCAACAAATCCTGCTCCGGGGTGTTTAATTATCATCGGCTGTTACAGCAAGACCAAACAAAGTCGTTTTAATGCAAAAAAACAGGGGCTGGGGAGCAACGATGATAACATCGCAGGGCTAACGACCGTGATTTATCACAGAAAAAAACAGTTAACGCTAATTCAAGCGTCACGGAACGGGATTTTAAATCAGTTTAAAGGTTTAATACTCACCAAATATAACGCATAGCAAACACCCAGACCATAAAACAGCCATGCAAACGTTCTTCGTCCATCTGGGCTCCATTATGTTGTTGTAAATAGGAGTAGCTCCTCGGCCACGACGATGAAGTTCGCTTCCGACTGCTAGCTTCCGAGCAGGCAGTTTGTTAAAGGGATAGTTCACCACTTTCAAAGCAACGCTTAGGTTAAAGGTTTTCCTTTTTCTTTTTAGCATCTGAACCACAAAATAAAAATTAAAGAGACTTTTAAAGCCATATCTTGGCTGAGCCTACAGGCATTTTTACCAGGTCAACATATTCGTCAGCTGTTTATTTTCAATTCCTGTTTTTGTTTAAATCTCACTAAGCCTTATAACATTCATATGTATTTTTGTTCATTTCTGGAGAACTGCAAGAGCACAGACTATATTTGAGACCACTGCTTTAAGAACTACTCCAAAATAAATGTGTCAGATCTGCACTAGATCATTGTAAAAGTGCAGATCATTTTAGATCCAGCTTGTTCAACCTTTACACTATCTGCTAAAAATAAAATATAACATATTTTGGGAATCTCTGGGTTACCATTGTATTGACTAATAACGCTAGGAAATAAATGGTATAGTTTGCTTATTATTGGAGGATCGATTTGAGAAAACTGCTAAACAGTTTTGGGTATCATTAATAAAAACAGAATCTGTGTTAGTCTTCACTTTAAAACGGTTGGTGTGTTTACCAAAGTTTTAATGCAGCAGATTTTACTGCACCAACATGTACTTTTAGATACAAGTCAATAGATGTTCTATTTACCATAAAAATAGAAAGAAACCAGAAACCTTGGAGAAGAGGATCCCTTTGTGTTGCATCTAACATTTTTCTGAGTACATTTTAAGTTCAGATTTGTAGTTTGTCCTTAGACACACAGGGCCCTACTTTGAACTTGACCTTAAAATTATATATTCAAAGTGGATCTGTGCACCACAGATGCTATTGAGCTAGACGACATAACAGTTTTGTAATATCTCTTTCCTCAACAAGGAATCAGAGGCCAACTTCACAGTCATGTTCCTCTCCTTTTTTGTTTCCACACCTTCTTCGTAGAGCAGATTTATCCTTCTGGCTGTTTGTCGCCCCTTGCAGGTTTCCCCAGAAAGATGCTTCTAATCTAAATCCACACTGCTGAATCAGACAAGAAATAGTGAGAATAGGAATCTTTACGAGCCAATAAATTACACTGGGGTCTTCAAAAAAAAGGAATTAGAAATTAATAATTTCCATATAATATCTGTTTTTATTGCTTCTTTTTAAAGCGTGAAAAAACAATACCAGAGGTATAAAAGAAAAGCAGCTCACTTGGCAGAGCAGTTATTTTATAAAAGTAATGAGAAATAAGTGTCACAGGCTGCCAATCCGAATAGTTGAACCTCATACAGGTTATTATTACATCAAAGATAATTGACAATTATCAATTGTCTTGAGAATTATCTTAACATAATTTGATAATTATCAATAATGATAATTGTCAAACTATGAAGATAATTTGATAAATGATGTCTGATATGGACAGAAACTGACATAACAAATGAAAGCAGAAATATAGAAATGGATAAATAAAAGTTTCCATCCATCCATTTTCTTACACTCTTATCCCGTTGGGTCAGGAGGGCTGTTGGTGCCTTTCCAGCTGTCAACTGGGTTCACCCTGAACAGGTCAGCAGTCCATCGCAGGGCAACACAGAGACATACAGGACAAACAACCATTCACACACACACACACACACCTAGTGAGAATTTAGAGAGACCAATTAACCTGACAGTCATGTTTTTGGACTGTGGGAGGAAGCCGGAGAACCCAGAGAGAACCCACCATGCACAGGGAGAACATGCAAACTCGCAAAGCAGTTCATTTATTTTGTTCTTTAAGTTACAAGATACTTGTTTGCAACATTGCAAACATGTAATAATGAATTCACAATGTCAAAGACTGTGAATTTATAATTATTATCAAACATGCCGCTTTGAAGCCAAAAAAACCCCTCAGAAATCTAAAGGGCCAACCACGAGAATCAACTCATTTAAAGTTAAAACTCAGTTTCACGTAAATAAAAAAAGACGGTAACAGAAATCTTTGACTTTGAAACTGAAGCATTCAAGATTGGTATCAAGCTAATTTTCTATTTGCAGCTCCACTAAGCTTTTTGATGAGCAAGAGACATGAAAACAAACCTTTTCCTTGGCCTTTTTCCATTTTTCCTCTTGCTTTTCTCTGTCACTGCAACATTTTTGAAACATTGTTTTGCTTACTTTGATGCACTGCAGCACACATTACCGGTGAAGCATGACCAAACGCGGCCACAAGGAGGCACCCAAGATAATAAATTTTTTCTTTTTGCCCATATAACAAAATGATTTCTACATGTTCAAATTTATTGAATTGTACAACAAATTACCAACTTTATGCGGAAATTGTGTGTTTTTTATTAACAACAAAGAAGACACTGGTTGATAGCAGCTCACTGCGGCTGAGTAGTGTCCAGTGTTATGGTGCATAACACCGGCAAGACAAAAATCTTTGTTTCCCCATTGCGTACGATCCTCAATCTGGCCGGGTAAAGAAGGGAGTACTGGATGCCTGCCTCCCGCAATCGTCGCTTTACCGCATCGAATCCTTTCCGCCTGCGCATGGTGTCTGCCGAGAAATCCTGGAAGAACATGATCTTAGAGTTCTGATACATCAGGGGCTGGTCTCCGCTCCCCGCACGGCTTCGAGAACCTGCTGTTGATCTCGGTAGTTATGAAATCTGAGCAGCACCGGTCTTGGTCTCTGTGTAGGCCCGGGCTGTGGAGCCAGTGTGCGGTGCGCCCTCTCGAGCTTGATCCGGTCTTGTGCGAAATTCTGTTCCCCTGTGAATATCTGAGCTGTGTGAAGCTGACACCCCACCCACGTCAAAAAATTCAGCAAATAGTCTGAATGGTTAGTGCTCCGTTTGTGCAGGTTTGTGCCGTTAAAATTTTCGTTTGTGCAGTTTTGGTTTCTGAGATATTAAAAGTTATTTTTTAGGTCATCTAGAGTTCACCATCCCCCCATATCGCTCCAAAACAAACCAAAGTGGGCTAGTTCGTTAGTGCTCCGTTTGTGCAGGTTTGTGCCGTTGAAATTTTCGTTTGTGCAGCTTTCCTCTTTGAGATATTAAAAGTTATAATTTTGGCCGATGACGTCACCATCCCCCCATATCGCTCCAAAACAAACCAAAGTGGGCTAGTTCGTTAGTGCTCCGTTTGTGCAGGTTTGTGCCGTTAAAATTTTCGTTTGTGCAGCTTTCGTCTTTGAGATATTAACAGTTATAATTTTGGCCGATGACGTCACCATCCCCCCATATCGCTCCAAAACAAACCAAAGTGGGCTAGTTCGTTAGTGCTCCGTTTGTGCAGGTTTGTGCCGTTGAAATTTTCGTTTGTGCAATTTTGGTTCCTGAGATATTAAAAATTATTTTTTAGGTCATCTAGAGTTCACCATCCCCCCATATCGCTCCAAAACAAACCAAAGTGGGCTAGTTCGTTAGTGCTCCGTTTGTGCAGGTTTGTGCAGTTGAAATTTTCGTTTGTGCAGCTTTCGTCTTTGAGATATTAAAAGTTATAATTTTGGCCGATGACGTCACCATCCCCCCATATGCTCCAAAACAAACCAAAGTGGGCTAGTTCGTTAGTGCTCCGTTTGTGCAGGTTTGTGCAGTTGAAATTTTCGTTTGTGCAGTTTTCGTCTTTGAGATATTAAAAGTTATAATTTTGGCCGATGACGTCATCCGCCCCCATTTTGCTCCAAACAAGAAATTTTTTGCTTTACCGCTATTATGTCGCCACCACCAACTGGTATGTAAGATGGACCACAATGTCACCCAAGGATTATATTATACAAATGACTAGATTTGATTTTACTTTATTTGGCGCTTTCAGAGTTTAAGATTCAGCTGAATGTGACTGGTTATGATTATCCCCTAATTATACCCAATTAGGGGACAATTAATTTCACCTGCTGTAGGCTGTGCTTTCTGTTTTAGTTCTTCGTCTTCCAGCACATTCCTGTCATGTAAGTCTTGTTTTCTGTGTCGTTTTTATGCAATTGATGTTGCTATGTTTTGGTAGAAAAGGTATTATAAATCGTGTATACAGTTAGAGTAAGACAATATTTCTGGTAATTGTCTTTTTGTTTTTTTATGAAGTTGCATGTGCCTCTTGGTTTGCTATTGACACACCCAAATATCTGTAGTGTGAGGCAAAGGGTTTCTATCCTAATTGAGAAGTAATGAACCATGAAAGTAACTGTTTTGAAAATGCAATTTAATTATACAGTCAAATAAGAAACTGTGATTTGAACAATGAACTTTAACAATTTAAACAACAACAAACAGTGCCTTCATAATCTGAAATTTCTCCTGTCTTGAGTAGAAAACTTCTTTCATTTGAGATTTAGGCAGAGCTCAAAACTGTTGAAAGTCAAAATATGGAACATTTGTCATAATATGGAAGCCCATTTCCGCCATTAAAGAAAAAATAAGACCAACTTGAAGTCATAATTTCAACTTTTAAAGTCAAAGTTATGACTGTCATAATTTTGAAATTCAAAGTCATAATTTCTACTGTGAAAGTCATGATTTCGAATCTCATAATTATGACTTTTAAAGTCAAAATTATGACTTCCTGTTGGTCTTTTATTTTTTCCTTCATGGTGGAAATGGGCTTCCATAATAACTTGCAAAAAGGAAAAAAATAAATTCTGGTCAGGAGTATGTAAACATGGCATGAAACTTTTTGCCTTTGGTCTGGTCTTCAAACTTTCTCGCCCTTTTTTTCCCCCTCACAGATCTGCTGTGTATAACACTGCATGTGGCAGTATTTTCTTCTTTTCAGACACTGTCTTCACAACATTTGCCAGGTAATCAAAAAGCTCCCACACAAATGGAGCTCTCCGGCAGTATGCAGTGTAATGTCCCAGTCCATCTTTGGTCAAGCTTCCCCTGAAAGCGACGACTGCTCTCAAAGTAAATTTTTTTCCTTGCAGAACCATAGTGGAGGGAAATTCACTCAAAGCAAATTCAGTTGAATTTGGAAGGTCTGTGTCAATCCATGCTATTTCTCGGATACTGTAGTTGTGAGTAACGGTTCCTGCACAGAGAGCATTTCCTGAAGTGCTGGCTCCTGTTTTTAATTCTGCTGGACATTCTGATTCATTCTGCAGTGGTCTGAGGCAGGGAGACTGTGGAAGGAAGAGTCCTTTTTCTATGGAAGTGTGAAGCTGAGCCATACCAGAATTCTTCAGGACAGAAATGTCTGGTGAAACAAATGGTACTTCCCTGGTCATTCCTTTTTTTTAGGTGGCAGTATTGTGAAGAGCAGTGTTTTGAGAGGTAAACACTTGACACATTTCTCATTGTCTTCCCAATAATGGTGGCAATATTGCACTGTGCATCGATTTGGTGAGTGCCAGACCTTAACTGTGTTTTTGCAAACATTGAACTAAGCAGATCTGCCCTCTGGAAGTATGTCCTTGGGTTCACACCATCTGTAGTTATGGATTTCACCAGCTGCAGGAGAGGGTTGTCACTGTTATTCATGACAACATTTTGCAATGCAGAGCTGTCACAGAAAGTACAGCATAAGCACTGACAAAAGGCATCAAAGGAGCAGGTGTTTAACACAGAGATTGACAGTTTACCAACTTTAACAGGCTGATGCATGTTTCCATTTTTTAATAGTCCCACTTTCACTCTTTTGGTCCCAGATGATGAATCTGCATGGAGCCATTCAGTGCAGGAACTCAAGTATGAAGTCCTCTTCCTCTTTTTGGGTGGAAGAATTTGTCCTCTCCAGTTTTCAACCACGTTTTCATCTGCTGTGGAAAGGTTTTTGGCGGGATCAGATTCCATTAAATCGCTAGAATCCATTTTTGTTTTTTCTTCAGCATTGTGTATAATTACTGACGCAGGATTAGCTTCTGCAACGTCTGCTGATGTAACTTGTTCCTCCTCTCTTTTTGCTTTGGCAGAGCAAATCCGCATATTTCCTTCGATGAAGGAAAGGTGCCGAGAAATGAAGCGATCCACTCGAATGGGCAAGTTCTCATGTTTGAACAGGCCATGTTTTATATTTTTGAATTCGGCTTCAACATTGGCTGAGCTTGCTGTGAGACTGGTGCTTTTGAAGAGGGGAACCATTATTCCTGTCCACAGTGGTAAGTAACTTGCAAGTCTTATAATGTGTGGCACAATCTCAGGGAGGAAATGAATGTTATCCCTATCCCCATTGGCTGCAGCATGTGTCCTGCTCTCCTCACAAATGTTTGACACCCAGTCTCGTAGGTCAGTCTGATAAAATCCTCTAAATACAATCTCTGACTTGGACTAGTCATTATGTGACTAAATCATAAGAGAACCCCGTCACAGGGACTAAATACACAAGGGAGAAATCAAGGGGAAACCAGAGACGGCTGGAGACAATCAAGGGGTCGGTGGGACGACACGGAGACTCAACTGAACACAGAAACCTAAATTAACACCAAGAAAAACCAAATCCTCACAGCTGGTGTCACACTTGGTGACTGTCTGATGTTTTTCTGATGTAAAGCACTTTGAACCGCCGTGTTGCTGAAATGTTCCACACTAAGAAGCTTGACTCGACCACGGAGTTGTTCCAGACGTCTTGGATTCTTCCCCAGATTTGTGCTATGACTCCATCTGCTCTCAGAGGTCAGAGGTCATCTGATGGTTTCTAATCTGACTTTCTTCATCAGCTGAGATACTTTCTGTAGACACCAGGGTTTCTCCACATCCTGTTCAGTCTGCTGATCGTTTCCATAGCAACGATCAGAAGCAAGATGGATAAAAAGCCTGATCTACGTAAGACAGCAGCTTCATCTGGAATGTGAGGGAACTTCTTTCTCTCCGCTTGTTTTTTATCACTATGGCGCCAACAGTTGGTGCTTTCAGTGACATTTATATCAATAATAATAACAAGCATGCAAATAAATTGTCTTGTCGTCCTTTTGTTGTAGCAAAAACAAAGATGCTGTCAGGATCTGGGGTTATTTGAGTTTGGTTTGAGGTTCCAGACCTCTAGTCTACCTGAGAGAAAGGCAAATTTATATCTTTGCACTTGATTAAACTAAATGGGGAGATGTGTTAGGATGCTTTTAATCTCTGAAAAGCAATAAAGGTTTTGACTGTCAAAGTGTTTGTGTATAATATTTACTGTTGGTTATAATTACTGTACTTCCCTTCGTAGAACCAAACCTGCACAAACCCAGGCGGACATGAAGATAAAACCTCAGTTGGTCCCAGCGATGGACAGCAGGTTCAGCCCAACCAGAGGCTGCAGAAAAAACACCGTTGTGACAAGTGTCTGAAACATTTCAGATTGAAGACTTATCTCAAAATTCATCAACGCATTCACACTGGAGAGAAGCGCTATCTCTGTGACCAGTGTGGAAAAACTTTCATTCACAAGAGTAATTTTAACATTCATCTGCGAATCCACACTGGTGAAAAGCCTTATAGCTGCAGTCAGTGTGAGAAGAGATTCAGACAACGGTCAACGCTGCAGAGTCATCAGCGAATCCACACTGGTGAAAAACCTTATAGCTGCAGTCAGTGTGAGAAGAGATTCAGACAACGGTCAACGCTGAAGAGTCATCAGCGAATCCACACTGGTGAAAAACCTTATAGCTGCAGTCAGTGTGAGAAGAGATTCATACGATCCTCACAACTGAAGAGTCATCAGCGAATCCACACTGGATAAAAAGCCTGATCTACGTAAGACAGCAGCTTCATCTGGAATGTGAGGGAACTTCTTTCTCTCCGCTTGTTTTTTATCACTATGGCGCCAACAGTTGGTGCTTTCAGTGACATTTATATCAATAATAATAACAAGCATGCAAATAAATTGTCTTGTCGTCCTTTTGTTGTAGCAAAAACAAAGATGCTGTCAGGATCTGGGGTTATTTGAGTTTGGTTTTGGAATTTTGTCATTTTTGGTGTTCCTTAGATGTTTCTATTTTTGTCTTGTTTTCCACTTCTGTTCTTCCTTAAAGTAATTAAATAAAGTTTATTTAAAAAGTACCTGTCACAGACATAAAATCAAAATAGAAATCAGCCTTAAAGCAACAGAAAACATAAAACCAACATAAGAAACTCAGTAAAATCAAGAGATAAAAGCCTGGGAAAATAAAATGTTTTAGTTGCTTTTTAAAAACCTCCAGAGTCAGAAAAACGGAACTGCAAGTGTAAACTGTTCCACCGCCAGCGACTGAAAGGCCCCCGTTAGTTTTTAACCGTTTTAATGGAACAACCAAAACATTCAGAGTTTCAGAACGAAGAACATGAGCAGCAGAATATTTAGTTAAAAACTGACAAAGGTAATCAGGAGCCGGCTCTTGTAATGTTCTGTATGTCAGCAGAAGTACTTTAAAACAAATCTTAAAATCACCTGGAAGCCAGTGGAGTGAAAATGGAACAGGAGAGATACGACAGAATTTATTGGATTTAGTGAGAAGTCTGGCTGCTGCGTTCTGTATTGATTGCAAAGGTGAAACTGAGGATTCATCCAGGCAGTAATAAAGGGCATTACAGTATTCCAGAGGAGATGACATAAAAGCATGAAGGATTTTCTCCAGGTCAACTCTGGAGAGCATTTGTCTAATTTTAGAAATGTTTCTGAAATGAAAGAAATAAGAACGGGAAACAGCCTGCATGTGAGTCGAAGCCATTTGATTCATCATAATCATCCAAACAGGAACCCGAACTGGGAATGCATATCATATTAATACATGACTGTGCTGCATAAACTCCTGTACCTAAGTGGTCCATAAAGGATCAATTTGAACTGGAAGAAATGAAGGAAACAAGATGTGGAAATGATATTCATGACGGCTTGTGTTCACAGCAGGAATGTGTGTATTTTATCAGCTGTCATCTCATTTATGGTTTGTTTAAATCACTTTTTATATGGATATATTTTAAAGGATATTTTAGCTGACCAAACCACACACAAGAAAATCACTAATAATCTTTATCTTATTTTCTAGCCTGCATTTAGTGCTTAGTGAAATTTAAACATGTCCTTCAAAATTTTGGAAGAAATATAACCTGATTGGAATCAGATTTATTTTATAAATTGAATTTATGACACTGAAGTTTTATCTTGTGTAATTTTGTCAATGTTTTTTTTTTTATTCCTACACTTTAAATTCACTGCAAAAAATTCACCTGCAGAAATGTGCCTTCAAAAATTAACCTGAAAACCTGAAATAAAATTTTAAAAATTACATTTTTCAAGAAACATTTGCGGGAGAATTTTTTTTTTTTTTTTTTTTGTGCATTTAGAGTAAAAAATATATATTGATAATTTCACAGAATAGATTCAGGGTTGTAATTTTGATGTGTAAAAAATGAGATTACATTTCTTCCATATAAAACCTAACAGCTAAATTATGACAGAAAACGTGAATAATGTTCCTAAACATTTTTCTACATTTTTTTATTTTTCAATACTTTTCAAGTGTTTGGCTTGTGTGAATGGTAATAATAAAGAGCAATAAATGTAGCGTCCCGGTTGAATAAGATGGTCTCTTAAACTGATGGTTCACAGTCCTTTATTGAACAGCCTTTTATTGTGAACTCACCGTAAGAGCTACAAAATATACAAATAAAATAACGTTAGCACTCAAACAGTGTTGTTCTGACCTTAACATATAAATCTTTTACCTTCTGTGCTAAAATTATGTTTTACAATAAATGTATTTATTAAAATCCAAAATCCCTGTCATGAAATAAAATGCAACGTATTTCAACTGTTGACGGTTGACCATAAAAATCAGCACCATCTAGTGGCAAAACACAACCGTCATACCCAATAGAGAAATACACGTTCGCAGGAAAAATAAACATATATACACGACAACACACTCACCTTGTTCCCTCATCAACCAAGCGCCAACCAACCGATTGTCACCCTGAATCACACCCCAACTATCTCCCCTTCACTCCGACTCGTTCATGTCAACTTTCTCTGCCCCAACGGCCGCGCTACTTCTACCGTTTTGCGTCAGTCACCTTACCATTCCAAGCCCTTTCAAAATAAAAGCATCGACTATCATGTCAACAAATACATGACATGAGGAGACACAAAATATTAGAAAAGTCATTTACAATAAATGTTAAAATAAACCAGATTAAGAACCTCCCTACTCACTGGAGACTTTCTCTGTGAGCCAGAGGAACGGTTGGTTGTAAAAATATTAGGCTATATATTATAAATATTCTATTAACGGATGTTCACAGGTTCTTATCAATTTAAATTATTTTGGTGCTTTTAAGTTTTAATAAAATGGACCTTACCAGAGGGGCCGCTTTTCATTGGCTGATGCCCATTCTACGTGGTCACGTGGGTGGCCGTCTCACAAACACAAGCTTCCCGTTAGCTAAGTACAGCATAATAGCAGTACTGATACAACGTCTACACCTTGAAGCCTGTCTGCTACACAGTCTTACGTTAGCTAAACAGATCAATATGCAACGTGTACTGTGACTAGAAACTGCGACACGTTGGACCGGGTCCTGCAAAAAACAGGACATTTCCTCACTTTCTAAAAATATCCCGAGACGCCCGGGACAGGGCGTGAAATACGGACATTATCCCGGGAAATACGGACGTTTGGTCACCCTAGCAGAAAAGGCTTTGGACTAAACTGTTACTCGTGTTAGCCACTCTAGCACTAAGTACAGCTGGTCAATCAGCCATCGCTGTGTTCAGGGAAGCGCTGATTAATAATCCAGAAATAAATATCAAGCCTGGAAACTTGATGTTGTAACGGACCGAATGTTTTGTTTTTAACGTAATCTTTGCTCGTCTTGCGGGGTGCAGGCGATTGATACGGTAACAAGTGTGCTTAAACTACAAAGAGAGACAGACTAAAAAGGTACGAATGGTTTTGAGTTGATCACCTGTTCGGGTTATTTTACCTTTGCTGTGGCGTATTACAGCCGCTGTAGTTTCTAAACGTTGGACTAATTGCCTCGTTTGTTTGTGAGTATACGTCATTCATAACAAACATCAAATAAAACAAATAGATTTCATAAAATTTTAACAAACAAATGGCGTCTTTACCTTAACAGAGCTCTATGGTTCCTCTTATCAGTCTGTAGCTTCTCATATTGAGGTCATCAAACCAAATTTCAGATCTACCGTAACTGACTGACTGACACCTGCTGGCCTCAGGTTTGCAACCAGCTTGTGACTGAAAAACCAGTAACCTCCTCCCAGATGATGACATGAACTTGTTATTTCCTCTGTCTATTGTAGTAGATGATATATTGTGAAAATCCGGTAGAAATGATGCACTAATGGAGTCATGTTTACATAGAAATAATGCGCTACGAGGCTTTGCTTGTGAGACTTGCGGTCACGTGGGTCGGTTGTGGGCGGAGCTTGGTAAGGTCCATAGTCTAAGAAGTCGACCCAATGGTTCTTGAAACAGGGAAAACTTGGTCAACATGGTCAAAAGTTTGGAAGTTGAAGCAAGGACATAAATCCCATCTCATTACTGGGGGGATCATAAACAGGAACATTTCTTAAGCCCAAAGTTAAAGTTTAATGTGACATAAAATATGGTTAAAAATAATATTCTTGTGTTTGCACCTTAGGACCTACATGTAAGTAGCAATCCATAACAAATGTGATCCACTGAACTCAAACTAAGATTCAAATGTTATTTAGATACTAGTTTGGTTCAGGGTCACCGATCTAAATTAAAACAAGTTTTAATGAGTGACTCCACTTAATAAAATTCCTCATAAATGTTGATTTATTACAGTGGCTCTTAATACAAGTTATGTGTTATTTAAAGTATAGCGTCAGTTGCTTGAAAAGTTTTTTGTGGGGCGGGTCGGAGGTTGTTCTGGATGGCTGAGAACCCAAACATGTAGAAACTGAATATCTGGGAGTATCATAACTTGAACTTATGGCTCAGCGGCAGAGTTTTCTGGAAAACATTTAGATTTTATTTTGTGGTTTTAAAGGCTCTACGTTGAAGACGATAAGAAATAAAGGCAAACTTTATTTATTGTTTTTCCTCTGCTCTCTGATCCCTCACTGAACTAGTGCTAACGCTCCACTTTCAAACTCTTCTCATTAAAGTGAGAGTTAGAGAGCTGAATGTAATTGAAATATTGGATACCTTGGACAGAAAAAAAGCTAAGCTCTTTTTTATGGATAAAGTGGACTTGAAGAGTTGGCTTGTTGTTTTCCCCGAACAAAAGGTAAGAAATGTTTTACTTGATTTGAATTTACACAGAAATATAAATCTGGAAAGTAATGCGTACTGATAGCGATGTACCAGTGAACTTTTCCTTAGTGCTAAAGTCATGCTAAGCTAGCTAAACGTTAGCTGAATGTTGGCCGATTTTACAGTTTGAAGGCATTATCTTGAGTCCTACAGTTCCCAAAACAATTTAGTGTGGATACTTCACTACTGAAACTTTACCTGGGCTATTTTTTATGGAGGGACAACAGACGGCAGCTGTTTTTTCAGTCAAAATCAAAGTTGAGGACCGTTATAATAAAACGGCCATTTCTCCACCCTCCCTCCATGTCTGCAGTGCGTGCAAATATGTGAGCTGCTATTATGATGACGTTCTTCCAGTTTAAAAATATAAATTGGTTGGTTCCGGAAGATGGCGGCCTAGCAAGCGGTCGACTTCGTTGAGCTGAGCACCATATATTTTATATCTGAGCAGAATACCACCCTCTTACTAGACTATCCAACTAAATGTGGTAATACAACGCTGATAAACGCTCTTCCGACTCACTCCAGCACAATGCCGCCCAAAATCCTAAAGAAAACTAACAAAACCTGCGAAGTAGAGTCTCAACTGGCTGACACAGGTAACATGGCTAACACGGAGCTAGCTGCTAAGCTACCAGCGGCTGGTGGGGCCACCACACTCGATCCTGCTCTCCGCCAAGTTATTGAGGAAATCACTGGGAACATTTCATTAGTTATTTCCCAGAAAGTAGACACTCTGACTGAAATGCTTAAGAGCCAGGCCACGGAGATAAAGGAGCTGGCCCGACGCACTACAGACGCGGAGGACGCCCTGGACCAGGCTACGGCCCGCATAAAAAAGTTGGAGAAAGAGGCCCTCACTATGGCACAACGAATTGATGATATTGAAAACAGAGGCAGGAGAAAGAACATTCGGGTGCTTGGTTTAAAAGAGGGCATAGAAGCTGGCCCTGGAGCCCTAAAATTTTTTGAAAAATGGCTGCCCGAATTTCTACAAATCGAAACCAAGAACGGCCGGTCTTGTGCGAAATTCTGTTCCCCTGTGAAAATCTGTTCCCCCTGTGTCGGGAGCGCGCATCGCAGCCAGAGAGGCGGATCTGAACATTTTCACGGCGCTTCTGATCGATTTCTCGGTAAAACAACTCATATAATTATGTCAAGGTTGTAACATTCAGTTTAATCGACAGCTGTTGTTTACAAAATTGTAAAGTAATTAAATAAACGAGGTCTTTTTACGCTGTTTTGTGTTATTTTAAACGCCAAGAGAATCGGTCTTTCTTCAACCTTTGTCACTTCAGCTTGACAGAAATAAAAGTCAGTCACCAAACACAATTTTTCAATACGTAGTGTGTATTTATAGTTTTTCATTGCTGATATAAGAGGATGGTAGCTGGCTGATAGCAAGGCACAAAAATTAAGACTTCCTGAAAAGATGAGTGTAGACTTTCTGGTAAATCTTGTTCTAATGTAAAATATGACAGATTACTGGATTGAGGAAATTTCTAGTATACTACATGCTACCACACATAACAATTTTTGAGAATTTGGAAACAGTTGCTCATTATTCCCCAGTTATGGGAGAATGAGAGGAGAGATTGGATATTTCAGCTGCCTGAAATAATCCGTTCCCCCTCCATAAAATGAGAAAATATTTTACTGTGCTTATTCCTTTCATCATCAACAATAAATCATGTGAATTTGGTAATACTTACTCTTTATTTGACAAAGTTATGAGGGGGGAACCAAATATTTTAGCTGTTTTCGCCACCTGAAATAATCCGTTCCCCCTCCATAAAATGGGAACAAATTAACTTACCAGAAAATCTTTTACTGTGCTTATTCCTCTCATCATCAACAACAAATCATGTAAGTTTCGTACCATTTGCTCTAAATTTGACAAAGTTATGAGGGGGGAACCATATATTTTAGCCACCTAAAATAATCCGTTCCCCCTCCATAAAATGGAGTGAATGAGAATGAGTGTGTTGTCGTGTATATATGTTTATTTTTCCTGCGAACGTGTATTTCTCTATTGGGTATGACGGTTGTGTTTTGCCACTAGATGGTGCTGATTTTTATGGTCAACCGTCAACAGTTGAAATACGTTGCATTTTATTTCATGACAGGGATTTTGGATTTTAATAAATACATTTATTGTAAAACATAATTTTAGCACAGAAGGTAAAAGATTTATATGTTAAGGTCAGAACAACACTGTTTGAGTGCTAACGTTATTTTATTTGTATATTTTGTAGCTCTTACGGTGAGTTCACAATAAAAGGCTGTTCAATAAAGGACTGTGAACCATCAGTTTAAGAGACCATCTTATTCAACCGGGACGCTACATTTATTGCTCTTTATTATTACCATTCACACAAGCCAAACACTTGAAAAGTATTGAAAAATAAAAAAATGTAGAAAAATGTTTAGGAACATTATTCACGTTTTCTGTCATAATTTAGCTGTTAGGTTTTATATGGAAGAAATGTAATCTCATTTTTTACACATCAAAATTACAACCCTGAATCTATTCTGTGAAATTATCAATATATATTTTTTACTCTAAATGCACAAAAAAAAAAAAATTCTCCCGCAAATGTTTCTTGAAAAATGTAATTTTTAAAATTTTATTTCAGGTTTTCAGGTTAATTTTTGAAGGCACATTTCTGCAGGTGAATTTTTTGCAGTGAATTTAAAGTGTAGGAATAAAAAAAAAACATTGACAAAATTACACAAGATAAAACTTCAGTGTCATAAATTCAATTTATAAAATAAATCTGATTCCAATCAGGTTATATTTCTTCCAAAATTTTGAAGGACATGTTTAAATTTCACTAAGCACTAAATGCAGGCTAGAAAATAAGATAAAGATTATTAGTGATTTTCTTGTGTGTGGTTTGGTCAGCTAAAATATCCTTTAAAATATATCCATATAAAAAGTGATTTAAACAAACCATAAATGAGATGACAGCTGATAAAATACACACATTCCTGCTGTGAACACAAGCCGTCATGAATATCATTTCCACATCTTGTTTCCTTCATTTCTTCCAGTTCAAATTGATCCTTTATGGACCACTTAGGTACAGGAGTTTATGCAGCACAGTCATGTATTAATATGATATGCATTCCCAGTTCGGGTTCCTGTTTGGATGATTATGATGAATCAAATGGCTTCGACTAACATGCAGGCTGTTTCCCGTTCTTATTTCTTTCATTTCAGAAACATTTCTAAAATTAGACAAATGCTCTCCAGAGTTGACCTGGAGAAAATCCTTCATGCTTTTATGTCATCTCCTCTGGAATACTGTAATGCCCTTTATTACTGCCTGGATGAATCCTCAGTTTCACCTTTGCAATCAATACAGAACGCAGCAGCCAGACTTCTCACTAAATCCAATAAATTCTGTCGTATCTCTCCTGTTCCATTTTCACTCCACTGGCTTCCAGGTGATTTTAAGATTTGTTTTAAAGTACTTCTGCTGACATACAGAACATTACAAGAGCCGGCTCCTGATTACCTTTGTCAGTTTTTAACTAAATATTCTGCTGCTCATGTTCTTCGTTCTGAAACTCTGAATGTTTTGGTTGTTCCATTAAAACGGTTAAAAACTAACGGGGGCCTTTCAGTCGCTGGCGGTGGAACAGTTTACACTTGCAGCTCCGTTTTTCTGACTCTGGAGGTTTTTAAAAAGCAACTAAAACATTTTATTTTCCCAGGCTTTTATCTCTTGATTTTACTGAGTTTCTTATGTTGGTTTTATGTTTTCTGTTGCTTTAAGGCTGATTTCTATTTTGATTTTATGTCTGTGACAGGCACTTTTTAAATAAACTTTATTTAATTACTTTAAGGAAGAACAGAAGTGGAAAACAAGACAAAAATAGAAACATCTAAGGAACACCAAAAATGACAAAATTCCAAAACCAAACTCAAATAACCCCAGATCCTGACAGCATCTTTGTTTTTGCTACAACAAAAGGACGACAAGACAATTTATTTGCATGCTTGTTATTATTATTGATATAAATGTCACTGAAAGCACCAACTGTTGGCGCCATAGTGATAAAAAACAAGCGGAGAGAAAGAAGTTCCCTCACATTCCAGATGAAGCTGCTGTCTTACGTAGATCAGGCTTTTTATCCAGTGTGGATTCGCTGATGACTCTTCAGTTGTGAGGATCGTATGAATCTCTTCTCACACTGACTGCAGCTATAAGGTTTTTCACCAGTGTGGATTCGCTGATGACTCTTCAGCGTTGACCGTTGTCTGAATCTCTTCTCACACTGACTGCAGCTATAAGGTTTTTCACCAGTGTGGATTCGCTGATGACTCTGCAGCGTTGACCGTTGTCTGAATCTCTTCTCACACTGACTGCAGCTATAAGGTTTTTCACCAGTGTGGATTCGCTGATGACTCTGCAGCGTTGACCGTTGTCTGAATCTCTTCTCACACTGACTGCAGCTATAAGGCTTTTCACCAGTGTGGATTCGCAGATGAATGTTAAAATTACTCTTGTGAATGAAAGTTTTTCCACACTGGTCACAGAGATAGCGCTTCTCTCCAGTGTGAATGCGTTGATGAATTTTGAGATAAGTCTTCAATCTGAAATGTTTCAGACACTTGTCACAACGGTGTTTTTTCTGCAGCCTCTGGTTGGGCTGAACCTGCTGTCCATCGCTGGGACCAACTGAGGTTTTATCTTCATGTCCGCCTGGGTTTGTGCAGGTTTGGTTCTACGAAGGGAAGTACAGTAATTATAACCAACAGTAAATATTATACACAAACACTTTGACAGTCAAAACCTTTATTGCTTTTCAGAGATTAAAAGCATCCTAACACATCTCCCCATTTAGTTTAATCAAGTGCAAAGATATAAATTTGCCTTTCTCTCAGGTAGACTAGAGGTCTGGAACCTCAAACCAAACTCAAATAACCCCAGATCCTGACAGCATCTTTGTTTTTGCTACAACAAAAGGACGACAAGACAATTTATTTGCATGCTTGTTATTATTATTGATATAAATGTCACTGAAAGCACCAACTGTTGGCGCCATAGTGATAAAAAACAAGCGGAGAGAAAGAAGTTCCCTCACATTCCAGATGAAGCTGCTGTCTTACGTAGATCAGGCTTTTTATCCATCTTGCTTCTGATCGTTGCTATGGAAACGATCAGCAGACTGAACAGGATGTGGAGAAACCCTGGTGTCTACAGAAAGTATCTCAGCTGATGAAGAAAGTCAGATTAGAAACCATCAGATGACCTCTGACCTCTGAGAGCAGATGGAGTCATAGCACAAATCTGGGGAAGAATCCAAGACGTCTGGAACAACTCCGTGGTCGAGTCAAGCTTCTTAGTGTGGAACATTTCAGCAACACGGCGGTTCAAAGTGCTTTACATCAGAAAAACATCAGACAGTCACCAAGTGTGACACCAGCTGTGAGGATTTGGTTTTTCTTGGTGTTAATTTAGGTTTCTGTGTTCAGTTGAGTCTCCGTGTCGTCCCACCGACCCCTTGATTGTCTCCAGCCGTCTCTGGTTTCCCCTTGATTTCTCCCTTGTGTATTTAGTCCCTGTGACGGGGTTCTCTTATGATTTAGTCACATAATGACTAGTCCAAGTCAGAGATTGTATTTAGAGAATTTTATTCGGCTTTGGGTCAACAGTCTCACCTCCAGCGTGAGTCTCAGCACAGACTGCCAGCCTGTGGAACAGAGCACTGCTTTTAAAGTCACAGGCTCCGCCCACAGACACTCCAAACAATCAAGAACTAAACAATTACTTCCAACTCAAATAAACTCTTAAAGTATACAAAATAATAATAAGAATAATAATAATAACAATAACAGAAATAAATAAACTTGTAAACAAAAATACAATACACAATTTAATACAAAACACCTGGTACTAATCAGATGACATCATGCAGTCATCATGTGACTGCCTCCTAGCAAGCCACCATCTAGAAAAAAAAACCTACTTGAAAATAAAACCAGGAAAATGTTTGATAATGAAAATAATGGATTTTGGATGAATGTTTAACTGAAATAGGAACACCGCGTGTGCACCCACAATGAACCTTCTCAGCTTAACCTGCAACAAAAAAGTAAGTGATTGTATATGTGCCTGAATAACTGACATGGACTCTAAATGTCCTACTTCATGACGGCTCCTCCGTCACAGTCCCACTTGTGTCTGTGTTTCCCTGTCGGGTCCTTGTCTATACTGTCATGTCTCATGTCTTTGCCTTTATGCCAGCTGCTACCAGTGTGAGTGTCATTGCCGTTGCTCGCCTTTGCTGCCAGGATTGTATATCTTGTTATTCATCATTAAATCATTACTTCACTCACTTCAACCTGGGTCCTACCTCACTACCTCATGACCGCAATTTATGACACCAGCAACAAGCATTACATTTTGTCAAGTAAAATCATCAAGGAAATGCACATTAAATATATTATTTAATGTTCCAGTTACAAATCAAAAGCAACTCTAAAGGACTATTACTTCCCAGGAAAGTAATAGTCCCCTATCTTCTCCGTACCTGTTGTCTCCGTCTATTAAAGGCCAAAATGAAGCGGGCCCGAAAGAAGAGCCTTCTTCGCGCACGGCGAAAAGCTTTATAAATTCTCCTTCGGACCCTTCTCTATTCGGCCCTTATTGCAGCCATCCCTCCGCTCAGGATGTATCTGAGTCCCCTCAGCTGCCGGTCAGTGGGTATGCTCCTCCAGATGTTGTAGGAGGCATGAAACCACTGCCGTAGCTTCGGGAACTTTGTAAAGATCAAGTCGATGATAAAAACCTTGATCCCTACAGATACACCTATGATGGAGCCCAGACGCCGATATGGACACAGGCAGGAGAGGATAAATGCCAGCCAGAGTCCGAAGTAGAACTGTTTAGTGATCTCTGGCCGGGCCCACATGCAAAGATTTTTTACCCTCTCAATGTCGTCTGCCGTGTTTCCAAAACAATTCTTAGTTTTCTGAGCGGACTTGTAAGCGAGGCGGGCCTGCTCTCTTGCATTCAAGTTCTTTCTAGGAGGCTGCAATGGTTCGGGGACATCAGGTAGGATGCTCCACGTGATCTCCCAGCCTCTGGTATTTAGATGATTAAAAGTAAGGCCGAGAAACACGAGGAGCAAGAAGATAGGGAGTAGCCAGCTATGGCACACCGCGTACATGTACTGCAGGAAAAAGATGGCAGTACTGCACGGAGAGTGCCAGCTGACTAAAGAGGACAGGTTCTTCATAAAGAGTGCCGCAGGTCTGAGGTTTTGCTCTCAGCGGTCCATGTTTCTCTTTAACTTTTCGGGAGAAAATCGCTCCTCCTCCTCTTTAGGATCTTCTGACTGGGGCCTGAAGATTTTTTTAAACAAGGCTCTCGTTGATCACTGACGTTCACTTGTGGCGTGGTGGGTCGTATTGGAGTAAAATGATCATCCTCGTGTCGAACTGTGTTTTTCTCATGAGTGAGCTGCTGCTGTGGAGCCTGGCAAAATAACTAGGTTCTAGAATTATCTGTCTTTGGAATGATGGGCTTAACGTCTGGCATAAGATGCATAGGTGAAACATCAGCATCTGGCTGTGGCTTGGAAGGAAGCGTGAGCTGTTTATCCACATCCAACTGTTGAGCGTGGTTGAGAACATACTCTTTCGTTCGTTTGGTGGCTTCTAAGGAAGATATTTCCCAGTTAAGCTGATTATTGGATGGATTTTTTTTTCAAATCGGCAGCTGCTTCAAGTGCTTCAGCGACAGCTGCAGCGGTTTCCTTTTTTATGGTCAGAATGTCCATTGATGCTTCCAATTTAGCCTTTTGTAGCTTTAAGTTAGCCTCCTCTTCGGCAAAGGCGAGGCGTGCTTTTGCTGCTTCTGCTTTAGCAGCAGCAGACTCTGTAGTAGATGCTCTTGACTGTGCAGAAGAACAGGAAGCTTGAGATCGTGTCTCCCACGTTGCAGCTTCCTCTGTCATAATTACTTGTTTTTTTGTTGTGATTCAGAGAGGTGAATGTTATAATAATTCACTGGCTGGGTATGTCGATGCGTATTCGAGTCTTCCAGCTTAAACTGCGATGTCTAGCACGTTGAGAAGCTGTGGTTTCACTATACTGCCTTCGCCATATGAAATGCAACTAGACAGTACATCTAAACTCTTCCCTGACACAAAGACTCTGAGGAAAGTTGACCTTCTGTCCACAGGTTTATTTACTTCAAGGAAGTGTGAAACTGAAACACATAAAAGAGGATACATGATTTTATAAACATGTACATACAAGTTTAACCAAACTAAATACTGTCCTTACAATACACATTCGAAATATGTAACATCCACCTCAATAACCAGAAATAATGTAAGAAATAATGATGTATAATACTATATTAAACATAACCTACCCACAATGCTTCGTCCGGGCAAAGATGAATGCAGATTGAACTGGATTGACTGAACACATGGGTGACATGAAATCTCACTCTGCTTGGCTTCCTGGGCCAAGTCACATGACATGCAGCTGGGCTGCACCTCTTAAAGGGAAAGCCCCTACACATACACACCCACATAAATCCCCAACAACACGTATAAAGTGTTTAATGCAGTTTTATTATCTATTCAGATTGATAGAGAAAAAACATGAGAGACCGTTCAGGACAAAAATTATGTTTGGTCTTAGACACACTACTAAAGACTCTTACGCAAAATATTAAAATTGCACATATATACTATTAAAATGTCACACACACACGCATACAATTTTTCTCTCTCAGGTCCTGTGACTGAGGAAGTAAAAAAAGCATAAAATAATGGTGTGAGCTACTGAACGCGATAGTAACAGGATGTCAGAGCTGAAACAATAGCAACACAGCAGAGGGTCACGGGGGAGACAATGCGTTGAAGGAAGAGTTCACAACAGAAGAGAAAAAAGTTTATCTCGTGTTGGTGTGTGAAAACGTACCGGCCATGTTTTTACAAACTTTGTTGGTTTAAGATTATGGTCAATTTTCAGTAAATAAAAATTTTCAGTAACTTAATCTGGTTCCAAGAAACATTATCAACCAGCAATGAAACCCCCCCAAAAGACAATCAAATATTTTTTAGTCTTAATATCTATTGCAAATATCTTAAGACGAAGCAAGATTTAGTAGCTTTTTAAGTAAATAATTCCTTATTTTTATTATTTTAAAAAGTGCACAGTGACCAGCAGTTAAACAAGACTAAATAAAGTCGTTTCATTGCAAAGGACAGGGGCTGGAGGACGATAACATCGCAAGCGTGATTTATCACAAAAACAGTTGCTGATTCAGGCATCACTGAACGAGATTTTTAATCAGTTTTAAGGTTTAATACTCACCAAATATAACGCATAGCAAACACCCAGCCCATAAAACAGCCATGCAAACATTCTTTGTCCATCTGGGCTCCATTATGTTGTAAGAAAGATTAGCTCCTTGGCCATGACGATGAAGTTAGCTTCCGATGCAATAAAAACAGTTGTCCAATGTAAAATGTTTATTTTTTCTATGTATGGAAACTTATGGCCCACCCTGCATTTGTGACCCCAACTTTAAGGTCATCTTCAGTCCAAACTACATCTGAACATTTGTCAAATAGACCACAGCTTGTTCAACCTTTATTCTGCTAAAAACAAAATGTATTTTCAGAACCTTTGGGTGTCAAGAAGTGCGGTGTGAAGTGGTGAGGGACAACACGGTGGAACCAGGATGAGATGAAAAATGAATGTTTAATGGTGAAATAAATTCCAAAAGTCCAAAAACCTGGCAGCACAGTTGAGCAGAAAGCTAGGCCTCAGCACTGGTAGCAACAGGCTACACGAATGGACAAGAACACTTGAATAACTGACTGGTGCAAATGACAAGGACCCAACAAAGACACCTCTTGTGTATATAGGTGACACTATATACACAAGAGGTAATCACGGAACGAGACACACCTGGGAATAATCAAGGAGAGACAGCACAACACGTACAGACAGGACAACACGTAGAGACAGCACAACACGGGGAGACGGGACAACATGTAGAGACAGGACAACACGGGGAGACGGGACAACACGTAGAGACGGGACAACACGGAGAGACGTGACAACACGTAGAGACGGGACAACACGTAGAGACAGGACAACACGTAGAGACGGGACAACACGTAGAGACAGGACAACACGGAGAGACAGGTCAACACGTAGAGACAGGACAACACGTAGAGACAAGACAACACGTAGAGACAGGACAACACGTAGAGACAGGACAACACGTAGAGACAGGACAACACGTAGAGACAGGACAACACGGAGACTCAGACACAGAAACACAAAATGAATACACAGAAAAACATGGAACATGACATTGGACTATCATGTTAATATTTACCAAAGCTAGAAAATAAATAGCACAGTTTGCTTATTATTGGAGCCTCTATTGAAGAAAACAAAAATATATTTTGTCTATTCTCATCAATAAAACAGAATCTGTTAGTCTTCCCTTTAAAACACCTGATGTGTTTATTGACGATTGAATGCAGCGATTAAAAGCAGATTTTACTGCACCGATATATTGTTCTATTTACCATGAAAATAAAATGAAACCAGAGGGGTTAAAAAAGATGATCACTTTGAGTTGCATCTAACATTTTTCTAAGTACATTTTAATGTAAATGTCATAGATTTGTCCTATTTCGATGGGAAGCACAAAAACACTTCAGAGCAGTGTTGTTACTGTACTTAAGTACAATCTTCGTGTATCTGTACTTTACTTAAGTATATTTAATAATGGATACTTTCGACTTTTACTCCACTACATTTTACAGTAAGTATCTGTACTTTCTACTTACTACATTTCTACAAAACCGTCCCGTTACTCGTTACATCCAAGTCGCATTGGGTGATTCTCACGAACCCAACCTATTGAATGTCTTAGAAAATTTTAGGGTCATACTCATAAAAAACTCAAAATAATCCACTTTTATTTGGACAATCATTATTTCTAATATTTGGCACAGATCATTGTTGGCTACCAAAATAATTTTTTTAATGTTTTTTAACTGTTTTTGGAGTCACAAATTCATTACCGTAATGTGTCCTAAGGGGAAAAAAATGATTTCGCCTCAATTTATTATTATGAATAATCAAGCAGGTTTATAAAAAAATATCATAAATTTGTTTAAATATACATAAATTAATAAAATATGATAATATATAATAATTTCCTGTTAAGTAATTCAGAATATTGTAATAAAAGTGAGTGTCCGGAGGTTCAACTCTCATTACCGTTGCACCGTGTTCAAAGTCCTGTAATATTCACAGCATTTTTTTAAATAAAGTTTTTCTGACCCATGATGCACCACAAAGAAGAGAAGACAAAGATGGCTACAAGGTAAGATTGTTTGACATCTTTTGATCATGACAACTGTTAAGTTTCTCCTTCCATATGCCTATTTTTACACTACAGGTTATCATTACCGTAATGTATAATACCTCATGTTCTTAAAAAGTTGTTAATAAGATACTTTCTTGTACAGAAGAAGTTAGGGAGTTCACACTGTTTGTGAGAAAAGTTTAACTGAGTCATCACGACATGCTAGAATTTTAAGCTAGCACATGTGGATGTCATTCATTACCGTAATGCATAACTTTCATTACCGCGTAATCTGAGGCCTGTTGCGGTAATGAGAAACAAGATTACGGTGATGAACAGTGTCATTTTGCAATAATAAATAGATAAATGTATAGGTTATTTAAACTGTAATGTTGTTTATTATACTTTCAATTTTTTAGGCTAAATTTCTAAGCTAATTTATGCTAATTGATATCACCTAATATGAAGGGCAAAAGGAAGTGAACAGAAGAGGGCGGCATCAAGAGCTAGGGTGGAAAAACATAGGCAGAAGATTTATAACAATCCAGACCTTCTAGAGGAGTATAGAAGGAAGGAAAGGGAAAGGTAGTGTCTCTCTTTCTCCCTCTCTTCCCCTTTCCCGCTCTTTTTCCCTCATTCTCGTCTCTCCTTCTATTCTGTTTTTTCACGCTCACACTGTACAAATACAGTACAGACTTTGCTAACTTTGCTGTCTCACAAATGTTCCTATTGATATCTTATTTTAACAGGTATCAGAAGCGCAAGGAAAAAGGGTTGTTAAAGGCAGCTGCAGATCTGACACCCAGGCAGCTGCAGAAACCGCGAACAAAATGGAGGGAAAATTCTAATCGATATAATAAAAAGAAACAAACAGTTAAATACATACTAAATGAAACCCCTCCCTCAGATGACAGTGTGAATCAAATCAACCCTCAGCCTCAACCACAACTTTGTAAAAGATTCATCCAACCAAAGACCATGAACTCTAATCCATCTGCAACATCAACTCCAAAGCGGAAAAAAACAGCCAAATTAAGAGAAAAACTGAGGAAGGCACAACAAATTCTTAGTAACAAGAAAAAGGAACTAGATTGCCTGAAAAAAAAAATAAAACGAATGGAGGAAAACAGGTCCACAGTTCTTCTTGCAAGTCGAGCCAAACAGAGGAGAGAGAACCGCAAGAAGCAGGGTGAGAGAAACCAAAGAAGAAGGATGAGTGACAATGTCAGACTGTTCCTGAACAGAGACGATGTGTCCACATTAATAAATGGTAAACTTGGGGAAGTCAGGAAGGGTGGACAAATTTATAGGAAGAGGTTCCTCTCAGACACCATGGGAAAACTCCACAAGAGATTTCTTAAAGAGAACCCAGGCCTCAATGTGTCCCGCTCCCAGTTTTTTAAGCTGAGGCCCTTCTGGATAGTGAGACCAAAGATCACTGATAAGGAAACATGTGCCTGCAAAATACATGAGAATTTTTCAAATAAAATTAAAAAAATGCATCATCTTGGATTGATACATACAGTATCTATTACTGATGTAGTGGCTTCATCTGTCTGTGATTCGGAAAACATTGATTGCATGTATGGTAGATGTGAAGCCTGCAAAGATATTACTTTCCCTGTCAACATGGATCCAACTACAAAAAACAACATTATGTCTTGGACTGAGTGGACAACAAGGTCAACACCAGTAAAAAAGAAACTGCAAAATGGCACTACCACGGAAATTGACATGAAAACCACCACCCTGGAGAAAAAAGTGGTCACTATTGAAAAACTTGTAGAGCTAACCAAGTCAGAACTGCCCCGGATCTCTACTCATTTGTATAACATTTGGCACCAGTTCACTCATCTTAAGCAATTGAAAGAAAATTTGACCCAGCATGATGTTGTAGTCCATGTTGATTACAGTGAAAACTACACCTGCAAATGGAGCAAGGAAATAAAAGACGCTCACTTTGGTGGATCCCACCAGCAAGTCACACTCCATACAGGGGTGTTATACTACACTGGTGGTCAGGCTGAGTCCTTTGCTACTGTGTCTGCCAGTTTACAGCACGATGCTGTTGCTACATGGGCACATTTGCAACCAGTTTTAGGATACATAACATCTAACTACCCCCTGGCAAAAAATATCCACTTCCTGTCCGATGGACCAACATCTCAATATCGGAATAAGGTAGCATTCTACCTTGCGTCCACAGTGCCTTTTATGAAAGGGTTTAAGACTGTGACGTGGAACTTCACTGAGGCCTCTCATGGGAAGGGAGCTCCTGATGGAGTAGGAGGTGCTCTTAAAAACCTTGCAGATCGTGTGGTGGCCTATGGCACAGACATCCCAAATGCTTCTGCTCTACTAGAGAATCTGGCAAAGCACTCATCTGTTAGGCTTTTTGAAGTAACAGAGGATAATATTGCTGCATGTGGGGAACTCGTTCCTCCATTCCTGAAATCAGTCCCAGGAACTATGAAAATACACCAGGTGAGCACCCATATGTGCAACTAAACAAATGCGCACTCATTTTTATTTTGCTTGGCTTTTTTTTTTTTTAGCTTGGTTTCAATTTTTTCTCTATTTTTTGTTGTAAGTTTGCATTTCAAAAAAAATATTTCTTTTTATAGATCTGACCTTTTCATGGTTTTGCAGATAAAACTAAACATAATGTCTCCACAGGTTGTTGCTACTGAACCAGGAAATATTAGATTTCGAGAAGTTTCGTGCTTCTGTAGTCACTCTTGTGACTGCTTCTCTCCAAAGGAGTTTGTTTTCACGCAAAGGGAATCTGAAGAGACCATCAAAGTAGGAACATGGGTCCTTGTGGACTATGACGGAGACCTCTATCCTGGCACAGTAACACAGGTAGGTTTAAGACTGAGTGGAGAATGGGAAGTCAGGTGTGCAAGTATTGGATTCAGATTGTCAACATGTAATATCAGGGTAATGATTATGTAATAATCAAATTGTCTGAAAAACGCAGTTGATAACATTTTTTTGCTTCATTAATCCAGATTGCCAGTGGTCAGTATGAGGTTGATACAATGAGCTGTGCGGGAGACAATCGCTTCTACATACCATCAATAAGGTTTGCTGGTGAGAAGGTATGGTATTATTTGGATGACATCAAAGAAATTATTCCTGAACCACTGCCTACCTCTTCATCCGCAAGACACTTCTGTGTGGTGTCAGACATCTGGGCCAAGTACAAAAAGAAAGTCCAATGAATTATTAAAATTAATGAACATTTAGTTTTTTTATGTATGTACATTAAATCTAAGTGTCTAAGTGGCAGTCAAGACTTTCATTAACTATGACGCCTGGTAAATCAGGCCAGACCTAGAAGGAAAAAAAGGTCACAAATCATCTAGGAACAAAAAAAAATCCATCATCATATCTTTTTATGTCTCCCTTTATCAGTAGTTCAGGGTCATTTTCTGAATTTGATTTGATATCAATTGAGTCTTACCTTTCCCCACACAATTTTGTTGCTCAGATTACTGGGCCATTTGATGAAGACATCAGCTGCTTTTCCTCTGCTGAAAACAGGGTAAACTGTTTCATTGCCTGAAATGGCTGGGAAAAATATGGGACTATTTTTCTGTTCAGTTTGTGTGTCAACTTAATAAACTTAACATTTTAAAAATGTATGTTTTACTAGGGTATTTTATTGTTTGGGTAGTTAAATATTAATGTAGTTATGAAGGGTTCACTACCGAAACATTCTTATTCATTACCGACATGTGTTTTTTCATTACCGCTATGTTAACTGTATGAGGATTTATTTAGATTAGTTATGTGAATTACTTTTATATTCATCCCTTGATGAAATGTGCCAGACCCTTTTATGTTATGGTTATATTGTTTGTTCAATGTAATGATTTGATAAAAAATCACAATCAAAATTGACTTTGAAATTTGTATCACTGTTACGGTGATGAAATGATTTTTTGCATTAAAATATAACATTTTGTAAAAAAAATGCCTATTTTTGCTTATTTCTGTCTCTCTGTGCACACTGAAGTCCTTGGTGTCCAAAAAATTTGAAAAAAACGATTTTGTGGTTTCAAATTTCTTCATGAAAATTGTGTTACGGTAATGAATTTATTTGGTCAAAGTTAGAATAAAATGTTTAAAATTACCTAGAAAATGTGCATATAGATTATAATTTTACAGTGAAAAGTGAAATTAGGATCTGTTTTATAAAGAGTGAGTGTTTTTTTGTGTATATAATGTTTTTTAAATTTTGCTACAAGTTGGACCATGTTCGTGAGAATCACCCCATTGCGCTTTTTTCCCCCGTTAAAATATGAAGTTCAGGGACTTAACAAGGCGCTGTAAATCCAAGTATTAACGTGACCTACTACTGTCGTCACAGTCGGAGGCTGAGCTCCCAGACATGCGCAGTGGTTTCCACTAAGCGGGAGATGATTATATCTAATCGTCAGTAATAGAATTTCGCTACATAAATCATAAGATTTGGCGACATGTAAAATCAGCAGCGCTTCACTTTCACATACGGTGGAAACTTCGTCCGACTTTTAGCGTCACTTGGAAAGGAAGCTTAAAGGAAGGTAAGCTATGTGGACGTGATGTTAGCAAAGCTAGCTGTACAGAGACACATATGGTGCATCTGTGATGACAAAAAGTTGTCAGTCATGCGTTAAATTATTGTGTGGAAGTGTTGTTTTAGGTGTCGCATATATGGGACAACGCTGTGACCAAAGTCTGCTATATGGTGATAGTGATGAACGATCCGATTCTTCTGGACGGATTTTTACTAAGTCCTACAGGACTGAAGCCTCACTGAGAGCCGTTCTTTGTTCTTGTGACGCTCTGCACACACTGCAGTAGCTATTATTATTTTATTTAATTAAAAAATATATAGATTTATTTAATTGGCCAATAAACAAAACAAGAACGTGTAGCAGAGCTGCTCATTGCTCTTTGATTGTGTTGGTAACCTGTCATGGTGGCAGACAGGGTCAGAACCGTCACTGTCCTTCTGCCTGGTTACTTCTTGCTTCTTGCACCTTGGACAGTATTCATAGTTGAGTGTTGTTTACCATTGGGGCTTTGCCTTAATTTCTATGTTTAATGGAGCAGACAGTTGTGGTTTCTGACATGGGTGATATGGGCGAACGTCCAGGGTGGTATCTTTTAGGGTTGGTAGGAAACCACTGCGGATTGTGCCACAGAAATGGAAGCAAAGCAGAATAAAGAAGAGTTTGAAATGATAATGATACTGGTTAAATTTATTTCAGCTCTCAGTATTTAATATCTAGGTGTTTTTATGGGAATGTGGATTTAAGATGTTTCCATCCCTGAAATTATGATGCATAGAATCACAAATTTAAATCTAAACTGTCACAGAGAGTAAACACACTAAAAACATGCTTTATCTGTGGTATTGTTAATTAAAATGGCACATATTTCATGTATTAAAATTAAATATGATAGGTACACTTAATGATATTGTATTAGAGATTAAGTAATGCATTCAGGAAGTACTTTTACTTTTAATACTTAAGTATTTTTAAAAGCCAGTACTTTTTTACTTTTACTCAAGTAAAAATGTTAATGTGGTACTTTTACTTTTACTAGAGTACATTTATGTCCATGTATTTGTACTTTTACTTAAGTAAATTTTTTTAGTACTTTCTACAACACTGCTTCAGAGGCCACAAATGGCCCTGGGCCCTAGTTTGAACACCTTTTGGGGTCAACTAGACCTTTAAATTACATTTTAAAGTGGATCTGTGCATCACAGATTCTTTTGGGCTAGACGACTAAACTATCTAATATCGTTCCTCAACAAGGAATCAGAGGCCAACTTCACAGTCATGCTCCTCTCCCCAGAAAGATGCATCCAGGAGTGGGCACTCCTGGTCCTCGAGGGCCAGTGTCCTGCAACTTTTCGATGTATCTCTACTTCAACACACCTGAGTCAAATAATGAGGGCATCTCTGGAGAACTTGACTGTCTTGGGAGGTGACTCAGCTGTTGGATTCAGGTGTGTTGGACCAGGGAGACATCTAAGAGTTACAGGACACCGGCCCTCCAGGACCAGGAGTGCCCACCCCTGAATCTATATCCACCCTGTTGAATCAAACAAGAAAATGTGAGCATTAAGATTTTTTACAGGCCAATAAGTAACATTGGGCTCTTCATAATAAAGGAATTATAAACTAATAAGAGCTACATAATATCTGTTTTTCTTGCTTCTTTTCAAAGTGTAAAGAACAACTAAATATCAAACTTAGAAAAGAAAAAAAGCCCATTTGCCAATTATTTCATAAACTGACACATACACTCAACATACTATCAATCCAAATGGTTGAACCCCCTGAAGACGGGTTATTGTTACATGAGTGAGGCCAACTTTGATAATTGCTGAAGTATGGTATGGAGGATAGAAACATAATAAAAGATAAAAGCAGAAATATTTAAATGGCCCAATAAATGTCAATACACTTAACATGTACCAAATAATTTTAAAAGGAGGAATCTTACCTAATGCTTTAATACATAATTGACCTTATTATTTATTTATTTTTCTTTTGAATAATAACTTCTCCATTATTAATCCTGTGTTCTAGTTGTAACCGGGAAATTGCAATTTACCAGTCAATAAAAAAAGAAAACATCATCTGGAACGCTTTCCGAAGTTGGATTTTCCACTGGGAAAGTGGGCTCAGCTCCGACTTTGCATTTCAATATGGCGGCTTGTCAACAGTATCAAGCTCTGATGGAAACATGTTTATATCACAAGACATGTGTAACACTGTGTCTAAAATCAATGTTACAAGTTTGTTTATGGAATGTAAAATTTAAAGCGAAGAGGTACCACGAACAATGTCTATGACCTGGAACGTTGCTGCCTCTGGTGTGAACCATGCTCTGGAAGGCGATATCAATCAAGCTGGGAGGAACAAAATGAAAGGAAATCCACTTTTAGAAACCCCTCAACGTCATATTCACCTTTAAATGTGTTTAAATAAGCCCGTCAAAAGCGAAGACGTGAGGGCTCGGGATGACCAGAGGACCAATGACGGGTGGTCCGCTGTTACAACGCCTATTTCAGGTCCACCAATCACAAAGAGGCACAGGAACACTCCAATTACATATTGAAAATTAAAATGCCCCCATGTTTGGAGGCCTTGAATCCTCGACGCGGCCGTCGCGGGTTCGACTCCCGGACCCGACGATATTTGTCGCATGTCTTCCACCCTCCCCCTCCCCCTTTCCTGTCAGCCTGCTTTCACAAAAGGACACACTAGAGCCCACAAAAGACCCCCTGGAGGGGAACAATAAAAAACAAACACTAAAATAAAAATGCCTCTTCAATAGTAGTCATAGCCGACAGTGTGGCTCGATAAAATTTTTTAATCCATTCCATCCTGTTGTTTATGGATGCCACTTGTGCATCAGATTTAGTACCAGAAACACAACACAAGTTTCCAACTGGGCACAGAAACCTCTAATTAATGAACGCGTTCACGTCACGTTTCTGATTATAACACTTTTACTTGTAAGTGTGCTGCAGTGTGAGCTGGTAAGCAGGTGAGTATTGAGTTAATTTTATGGAAACAAAACCAACACATCCAAAGTTCTCACCTCTATTATCATAAATGAGATGGTTGATGTTAAGAAATGTTACATTTGTAATTTTCCTGGTTTTTCTAAATGTATAGAAACCCGTTACTCCACATAGGAATGAACTCTGAAACTTTTTGAGGTCATTTAATTCAAATCAGTTCACAGACAACAGAAGTTCTCGTAGTGACAGACGAACCATTTCATGACAGTTTAGTGAAGACAAGCAGCCAGAGGAGGGAGGGGGGAGGAAGAGAGAAAACAGCTCGTTAAGAATCCACTTCTTCTGCCCACTAACATTTAAGATCTTCAAAAAGACATTAAGATCATGAGGTCAAGAAATACCTGAAAAAAAGGAAACCATAACAGAAGCAAGTTAAAATCCATTCTATCCTATTACAATGTCTCATTGTTTCTTTTTTATTTTCCTTCTCTAAGTGTTCCTGGAGTTAAATAGTGTTTTCTGACTGTCAGGGTGAAAACTAAAGCCCACAAATTCAGATGTGAAAGTGTTCCACACAAGCTCTTAAGGATGAAACACTTTTGTTAGACAATATGAGGACCGAAAACAGGAAATACTTAAAGAAATAGAAGCTATTGGTTGCATTATGATCCTTTTATCCCAGTTGAAGTTTGTGCAAGTATTTCTCATCCTTCATTATTTGTTTCAAGGGGGCAGAGAAAAAGACAAAAGAATGACAAGTGAGTGGATTAAAGAAGCAATTATCAATCGCCTTGAGCACAGAGGGAGACGGAGAGATGAAAAGTGCATTAGAGGACGACAAACCTTTGTTTTTGGTTGAGCTAATACAGACAGTCGTATCTACAGTAGAAACATGACACAGGCAGAGCCCCCATCACACAGAGAGAGGCTTCCAGCCTCTCAATCCACAGTCACACATTCAATTATTTACACGTTTTAGTAGTGTTCTTCTTCATTATTCCATCCGAACCTTGAAATGTACACAGACAGCCGGGATTTCCTGTCATTCCAAATTCTTCCAGTGTGGTTACGGGTCGGATAATAACGTTAGCGGGTCGGTGGGAGGGGCTGAGAGGGAAGCCAAACTGAACCCAGTCTCCGGTCTGAGGCCATCATGTCTCTGGAAGCTGGTTGATGTCGGTCAGGTTGGTGTCGTTCAGGATTACTTTGATCCGATCCAGGGACTCCGCCTGTCGTATTCGCTCCAGCTGGACCTGCGGACAAAAAACAAACGCCAATTCTGATTTCATCATTTCTGTCTGGATCTCGGTTCCTAGCCACTTCAAGAAAACTGTGTGAGATTCAGTGGGGGGAGGTGAGTAGAAATCTGAAAACTCACTAACAGGCAAAGCGGTGCATGAACTAAACAGTCTCTGGTTACCTGAAGCGTCTGAGAAAGCTTGACAAAGTCCTTCTGGACCTGCTCACTAACGTCCAGCTCAGTCTGCAGCCGCTGGGCTTTGTCTTTCTCGTCCAGAACTTGACTTTCTAATGCACTCTATGGTAGGAACACACAGGATAAATGGAAAACAGGCACAAAAGGCTTCATATTTCACCAGTTTCATTCAGAATATTCAGTTTGTTCAATTACTAACAAATGTTTTTCCCCAACATGTCATGAGTTGGATGTAACAGCAGCACAAACCTTTGCAGTGGCGAGTTCTCTGAGCTGCTGCTCCAGGCTCATCTTCACGGCCTGGAGGCTGTCCAGTGTCTCAGTCTTCTCTGCTAAACAGCTCTGTAGCTGCAAAAACAAACATGATGACATCAGAGGGTCAGGAGGACACACTGGCCCAATCACAGCCCTACTGCACATTTAAAACATCAATATTACAAACTTGGAAGGATGGATAGAGGATAGGTGGGTGGATGGATGGATGGATGGATGGATGGATGGGTGGATGGATGGACGGACGGATGTACAGATAGCAGTGGTGCGGAGAGGTTCATAACTGGTGAGGCACTGACTTAATCATAATCATATTTACAAATATAGACCCCCTGCATGTTATTATTTACATAAGGAAATTTCGCGCATGCGGACAACGCTGGAGGGCTAAAAGACTATCCTTTTACATGCTGTCCATAGCCGCGCTGCTGCGGTACAATAATTCCGTTAACTCAATCAAACTTGGACATGTAGACATTATTAATTTCGTGCTGTGCTCCACAGCAAAAGGAGAAACCGTTAAAAGTACAACTCAAAACCACTTCTTTCTCGCTCTCTGTATCAGCCCAGCTCCGGGCAGACTCGTTGCCATAGAAACTGACAACGGCACAAAAAAAATCCACTCAAATATTTCCCCCACAAAGAGCAGCACATTCAGTCTGTGTCAGTAGTTTGGTTTTAGGCCTAATGTCAATTTTGCGATTATTAATAAGTGACTGCGGTGGTAAGAGGAGAAAACTACAAATATATCGCCGCGCTTCACTGTATGGTTAGCTCGCTGTTACCGTCTCTTACTCTACAGCTGTGGAGTCACAATGTCTGGGATCATGAGCGCCCCCTGCCATGAGACAAGAGAACTGCCTGCCTCACCTCGAATCTGTTCTCTGTGGTTTCTGATCGCTCCTCAGCACACAAAACACGTTACACACAGTTGGTGACAAAAAGACACTGTACATTATATACCTAAGCGAAAAGCAGTACGTACATTTTCAATTTTATTGGCGACATACAGACAGGGGAACATGCTCCCATTGAATGGCAGCCAGTGCAGTTAGAGAGAGGTTGATCAATCCAAGGTGAGGCTCAACTTACTGCTGCCTGACTGGCTGCACTTCCAAGCATTTGCATGGGAAAATGCAAAAATTCAGCGATTTTGAAGAAAAAAAATCATCAGAATTGGTTAAGCTAAATGAAAACTAGGTACTTTATAGTACAAACCACAGAGTGAAAATAGCAATAAAATTTTTTTATCATTGGGGCCTGCCCATAGCAATGCATAAGGAGAGCAGTGACTGACTTGCGAAGCAAGTCAGTCACTGCCTCCATGCATTGCATGGCAGGCACCTATTGTTCTACACCCAATAGAATGTTTTTGGGGCCTGCCCATAGCAATGCATAAGGAGAGCAGTGACTGACTTGCGAAGCAAGTCAGTCACTGCCTCCATGCATTGCATGGCAGGCACCTATTGTTCTACACCCAATAGAATGTCTCTTTATTGGGGCCTGCCCATAGCAATGCATAAGGAGAGCAGTGGCTGACTTGCGAAGCAAGTCAGTCACTGCCTCCATGCATTGCATGGCAGGCACCTATTGTTCTACACCCAATAGAATGTCTCTTTAAGTATTATTATTTATTATTCTTCCGTCACCCGGAATGCGGCTCGTACCGCTGCGAGCCCACCCACAAAAGTGGTATCAAAACGTGCGGCTCGATCCCGGGAGGTGTGCTATTACTTCTGGTGGGATTTGGAGTTACCATGGCGACGTAAAAAGCAAAAAACGACCCCAAAATCACTAACGAGCTCACCAGGTGAAATCTGAAATGCGTCAAGGGGACGAAGCAACCTCTAAATCTTAAAAATACCCTATTTTTGAGGATTTTCTGTGTCGTCATAACTTCATGTAGAAACGCCATTCAAACTTCATTTTGTAGATACGTCCGTGATCTCTTTTAAAGTGAAGACAGCACGTCAATATGTATTATGGTTTGTCCACAACTTCTTTCTTTCTAAGCGACCCAAAGTTTTTGATTTTGGAAAAATCAGAGTGTGAAGGGCTCCGCTAGAGTGAGAGTCAGAGCGACATTTTGACCCCAAATCATTTTTTAACTCGCCCTCACGCTCACAAATATTGCATGATTGGTATGAAACTTGGTCATGACATTGATACGCGTGCCTGCTCCGGTCAAATGTTTTCAAAAATTATCTAGCGCTTACAGTTTTCTCTCCAGGTGCTTCAGAGCAAAGTCATGCGCCAGGGTAGCAGACAGATCTCACTGATTCACTTCCATGTATTTCTGAAAAATTACAGACCTTGGCACACACTTTTTTTATCTCATCGCTGTTAATACTGTGAGTGAGGTAGAGATATGAATGGCGGGACTATGTGAGACGACAAATAGCCCTCTCATATGCTTCAAACGGTTTTCGAATATGTATTACGGTTCCCGAACGGGAAACAGTTTTTTGCAATGCTTTTTTTAGTCAAACTGGCTGGCTCAAACAGAGAATTGTCTCCCCCACGATGTCACACTCACAGCTGGCAGCGAGGATTATTTACCATGGAACACATGAGGCCAGAGCAGCTGATTTATGGGAGGACACTCTGGAATGAGCTGGCCTTTAGAACTACTTGTGTTTTGGGCATTTTATAACTGATTTTTACAAACCATTGTTACACACAGGATTAATGTGTCAATTTTAAATAAAGCTTAATGGAAATTTCCCAATAAAAGCCCCAATATCTCTGTCAGGTCAGTGCCTAGGTCTCTGCCTATATAATCTTTTCCTCTCAGGTTATGGCACTGGCTTGCGCAGCAAGCCAGTGCAATGGCATTAACCTTTGACCTAATGATAATAAATAGGACTATCAGAACACCATATCTGTAGTTCTAACTAACACTCAGTTAAAACAGAGCTTCCATTTAGAACTACTGGCTGTTTAGGCCAGTAAATAAGGAATTTAACCCAAACACTGTTAGGCATTGGATTAGTGTGAGCATTTAATATGAAGCTTATGTTTATATTTCAAAAGAAAAGCCTTCATATTGCCCTCAGGTTAATGCATCGCCGTAAGGCGATGCAATAAAATAGAATGCTTTATATTCTTCTCTCAGGTTAGGGAACTGCCTTGCAGCAAGGCAGATCATTAAGACAAGACTTTTACCTTAAATAAACTATTAGCTATTTTACTTACTTATTAGTCATTTTAAATATACTGAATTGAGTAAATCAATTACAGAAAACATTCTAATGATACCCCACATGCTATTGGCAACACTTAGGTAAAGATATGTTTGGCCTGCTTTGATCAGAAAAACTAACTGCTTCAAACTATTAGTATTCCATCTCTCCCTGTGTTTCATTCTCATGACAGTTGAGCTGCTCTTTAGAACTACAAAGACTGAAGGTTAGAACTACAACATGGTGGAACTGTCAGTTACTACAGAGGAGGACTGAGCTGGCCTTTAGAACTACTTGTGTTTTGAGCATTATAGAAACGATTTAACACATTCACTGTTACACATGGGATGAGTTTGACCATTTCTTATGATGCTTACTGAAAATTTCAAAATAAAAGCCTTGGCAATTTTTACATCAAATATTTAGTAATTTTTGCTTGACGTGATTGGTTTATCCAAAGCACTCTTAGACACTGGATTAGTGTGGGCATTTAATATGAAGCTTACTGCGAATTTCAAAATAAAAGCCTCAATATGCCCCTCTGAATAGTGCACCGTCGTAGGCGGTGCAATGATATCATTCTGCATTATCTGGTTCTCTCAGGTTAGGGAGCTGCCTTGCGCAGCAAGGCAGTTCATTAGCATTAGCCTTTTAGCTTAAATAAGCTATTACCTATTTTTCTTACTTATCTGCCATGTTTAGTATTCTGAAGGAATTAAGTAAATTACAGAGAACATTCTAATAATATCCCACATGCTACTGAGAGCATTCACGCTAACATTAGCATTTTTGCTCAATTTAGCTAATACACTTACTTTATCATACTGAATGGTGCATGTCCAGTTTACTGAACATTCTACTGATTCTATTGATTACATTGCAGCTTTCTTTAGCATTGATGCAAATTCTTAGCATCAGAACGCTGGGTCCAAACCGACGGGCACACTTTGGCAGGCCCCAGTTAAATTTCTTCAGGAATTTTCTAGTTATTCTTAACTTATTCTTCCGTCACCGTGAATGCGGCTCGTGCATCTTGAGCCCACCCACAAAAGTGGTATCAAAGCGTGCGGCTCGATCCCGGAGGTGTGCTATTACTTTTGGTGGGCTTTGGAGTTACCATGGCGGCGTAAAAGCAAAAAACGACCCCAAAATCACTAACTTGAGCTCACCAGGTGCAAGTCTGGTCGTCAAGGGATGAGGCAACCAGTAAATCCTGAAAATACCCTATTTTGAGGATTTTCTGTGTCCATAACTTTATGTAGAAACGCCATTCAAACTTCATTTTGTAGATACGTCTGATCTCTTTTAAAGTGAAGACAGCACGTCAATATGTATTATGGTTTGTCCACAACTTCTTTCTAAGCGACCCAAAGTTTTTGATTTTGGAAAAATCAGAGTGTGAAAACCGCTCCGCTAGAGTGAGAGTCAGGCGACATTTTGACCCCAAATCATTTTTAACTCGCCCTCACGCTCCACAAATATTGCATGATTGGTATCAAACTTGGTCCTGACATTGATACGCGTGCCTGCTCCGGTCAAATGTTTTCAAAAATTATCTAGCGCTTACAGTTTTCTCTCCAGGTGCTTCAGAGCAAAGTCATGCACCAGGGTAGCAGACAGATCTCACTGATTCACTTCCATGTATTTCTGATAAATTTCAGACCTTGGCACACACTTTTTTTATCTCATCGCTGTTAATACTGTGAGTGAGGTAGAGATATGAATGGCGGGACTATGTGAGACGACAAATAGCCGTCTCATATGCTTCAAACGGTTTTTGAATATGTATTACGGTTCCCGAACGGGAAACAGTTGTTTGCAATGCTTTTTTTAGTCAAACTGGCTGGCTCAAACAGAGAATTGTCTCCCCCTGGATGTCTCACTCACAGCTGGCAGAGAGGATTATTTACCATGGCAACGGAACCCAGAGCAGGGAGAGCTGCTTAGACTACAAATACGCATCACTGTAGTTCTAACTAGTAGTTCAGTTAAAACAGAGGAGGACTGAGCTGGCCTTTAGAACAACTTGCTGCTATGGGCTGTATATAACTCATTTAACCCTGTCACTGTTACACATGGGATGAGTTTGGCCCTTTGAAATGAAGCTTACTGAAAATTTCAAAATAAAAGCCCTTGAAAATTTTTACATCAGGTCATTGCTTTTTTGAGCGTTATGACTGATTTAATCCAATGACTGTTACACATGGGATGACATTGACCCTTTCAAATGAAGCTTAACAAAAATTTCAAAATAAAAGCTTTGGCAATTTTTACATCATGTAATTGCTCTTTTTGGCTTTATGTGACTGGTTTATCCAAAGCACTCTTACACATTGGATTAGTGTGGGCATTTAATATGAAGCTTACTGCAAATTTCAAAATAAAAGCCTCAATAAAAGCCTCATTGCACCGCCTCCAGCGGTGCAATGATATCATTCTGCATTATCTGTTTATCCGAGGTTAGGGAACTGCCTTGCGCAGCAAGGCAGTTCATTAGCATTAGCCTTTTAGCTTAAATAAGCTATTTTCTATTTTTCAGAATTATTAGCCATGTTTAGTATACTTAATGGAGTAAGTAAATGACAGTAAACATTCTAATGATACCCCACATGCTACTGAAAGTATTCATGCTTACATTAGCATATTTGCTCATTTTAGCTAATACACTTGCTTTATCATACTGAATGTTGCATGTCCAGCTTACTTAACATTCTTGTGATTCTCCACATGCTATTGATTACATTGCAGCTTTCTTTAGCATGGATGCAAATTCTTAGCATCAGAACGCTGGGTCCAAACCGACGGGCACACTTTGGCAGGCCCCAGTTAAATTTCTTCAGGAATTTTCTAGTTATTCTTAACTTATTCTTCCGTCACCGTGAATGCGGCTCGTACCGCTCATGAGCCCACCCACAAAAGTGGTATCAAAGCGTGCGGCTCGATCCGTGAGGTGTGCTATTACTTTTGGTGGGATTCGAGTTACCATGGCGACGTAAAAAGCAAAAAACGACCCCAAAATCACTAACGAGCTCACCAGGTGCATCTCTCGTCGTCAAGGGGATGAGGCAACCAGTAAATCCTGAAAATACCCTATTTTTGAGGATTTTCTGTGTCGTCATAACTTTATGTAGAAACGCCATTCAAACTTCATTTTGTAGATACGTCCGTGATCTCTTTTAAAGTGAAGACAGCACGTCAATATGTATTATGGTTTGTCCACAACTTCTTTCTAAGCGACCCAAAGTTTTTGATTTTTGGAAAAATCAGAGTGTGAAGGCCGCTCCGCTAGAGTGAGAGTCAGAGCGACATTTTGACCCCAAATCATTTTTAACTCGCCTCACGCTCACAAATATTGCATGATTGGTATCAAACTTGGTCATGACATTGATACGCGTGCCTGCTCCGGTCAAATGTTTTCAAAAATTATCTAGCGCTTACAGTTTTCTCTCCAGGTGCTTCAGAGCAAAGTCATGCGCCAGGGTAGCAGACAGATCTCACTGATTCACTTCCATGTATTTCTGAAAAATTACAGACCTTGGCACACACTTTTTTTATCTCATCGCTGTTAATACTGTGAGTGAGGTAGAGATATAAATGGCGGGACTATGTGAGACGACAAATAGCCGTCTCATATGCTTCAAACGGTTTTCGAATATGTATTACGGGTTCCCGAGCGGAAACAGTTTTTGCAATGCTTTTTTAGTCAAACTGGCTGGCTCAAACAGAGAATTGTCTCCCCCTGGATGTCTCACTCACAGCTGGCAGAGAGGATTATTTACCATGGCAACGGAACCCAGAGCAGGGAGAGCTGCTGAGGACTACAAATACGCATCACTGTAGTTCGAACTAGTAGTTCAGTTAAAACAGAGGAGGACTGAGCTGGCCTTTAGAAAAACTTGCTGCTATGGGCTGTATATAACTAATTTAACCCTGTCACTGTTACACATGGGATGAGTCTAGCCCTATGAAATGAAGCTTACTGAAAATTTCAAAATAAAAGCCCTTGAAAATTTTTACATCAGGTCATTGCTTTTTTGAGCGTTATATGACTGATTTAATCCAATGACTGTTACACATGGGATGACTTTGACCCTTTCAAATGAAGCTTAACAAAATTTCAAAATAAAAGCCTTGGGTATTTTTTCATCATGTAATTGTTTTTTGGCTTTATGTGACTGGTTTATCCAAAGCACTCTTACACATTGGATTAGTGTGGGCATTTAATATGAAGCTTACTGAAATTTTCAAAATAAAAGCCTCAAAATGCCCCTCTGGACAGTGCACCGCCGCAGGCGGTGCAGTGATATCATTCTGCATTATCTGTTTATCCGAGGTTAGGGAACTGCCTTGCGCAGCAAGGCAGTTGATTAGCATTAGCCTTTTAGCTTAAATAAGCTATTTTCTATTTTTCAGACTTATTAGCCATGTTTAGTATACTTAATGGAGTAAGTAAATGACAGTAAACATTCTAATGATACCCCACATGCTACTGAAAGTATTTATGCTTACATTAGCATATTTGCTCATTTTAGCTAATACACTTACTTTATCATACTGAATGTTGCATGTCCAGCTTACTTAACATTCTTGTGATTCTCCACATGCTATTGATTACATTGCAGCTTTCTTTAGCATTGATGCTAATTCTTAGCATCACAACGCTGGGTCCAAACCGACGGGCACACTTTGGCAGGCCCCAGTTAAATTTCTTCAGGAATTTTCTAGTTATATATTATTTTTCCATGATGACAGGTCTGCCTCACCTCCCTCCCCTGACCGCACGTCACAGAAAAATAGATGGATGTACAGATGAACACATTAACACAGAGAGGCTGGGGGAACCTCACCTTGTCCTTCTCTGCTTTAACCCTCTCTAGCTCCATCTTCAGGCTGGAGAACGAAGCTGCAGAGAAAGCAGAGGCATCATTAGAGTCAGGAGTTCTGATCCATGAATTATTTAGTTTGAGCTCTGCTTGTTAGAAACACACCAACAGACCAAACACAACAAGCTGCTAAACGCTACCGGACGGACCGGACCTCCAGAACCGGATGAGCTGGAGAAACAACACCAACACAATCTGGGGTTTAAAGTTGACAGACCTTCAGAAAACAGAGGCAATCTGCTTTAAAAACGTATAAACCTACTTGGTTATTTTAGCAAAAAAAGGTTTGAGACTTCAGATGTTTCCAGAAAAGTGGTTTTATTAGTTTTTAATTATTTGTTATGTTTTGAATCCATCCATCCATCCATCCATACATCCATACACAAAAAGTCACATCTAAAGCTATGGTACTGTGCAAAAGTCTTAAATTATCCCTCGCTTAAATAAATGACATTATAATCATAAAACTGAAGAAAAAGAGCAGAAAAAAACTGAGCATTTTCCAGAAAGCCTGCAGAACTCCTGATCAAATTTGTTTTAGTAATTCTGTCTTAATATGAAATTACCAAGAAATGAGGGGAGGTTTTAAGACATCTGCATTGTACCGTAAAACAAACCTGTACAAGTGTCAAACACACAGTGAGGTGAACCTTCTCACAGCAGAGGACACTAAAGGCCCGTTGCTTTGAAGCCTGCTATGCTCAGTCTGATAACTACAGTGCCTTGCAAAACGTTTTCACACCCATCGAACTTTAACACGTTCTGTCGTCACATTGAAACGGCAAACTTCATGTGAGAAATCCATGAATGCGTCACAAAATTAAAGAATTTATTGCTTAAAAATCAAAAAGGATTGTATGCATTTGTATTCAACCTGACTTCACTTTAAGTAATCCCTAATTGTAAAGTTCAACTGCAGTAAATTGAGTCTATTATGTCTGCTTTATTCTAATCTTTCATATAAAATACAGAAAGTGTGAAAAAGTACAAAGGCTGTGAATAATTTTGCAAGAAACTGTGTGCTGTTAAAACACACAAGCTGTTAAGTTTAGCCTTTTCATACCTTCCAAGATGTCTGTAATACAATGATCAGTGGAGGTAAAAAAAAAAAAAAAAAGAAGCAGAAACAGAGGAGAGTTTTTTTTAAAATAAAAGCCCAGAAAACAGCAGGATGCCTGACGTTTACGCTACAGACTCTCACCTATCTCCTCCTTGCAGCCCTCGATCTCCAGCTGCAGCGTGTCTTCCAGGTTCTCTTTCAGACACTGCTCCGCCTGGATCTGCTCTTTCAAGAACAGGATCTCAGCTTTTAGCTTCTCCTCCACGTGATCAGCTGCCGTCCGCAGCGCCACAACGTCGTCCCGCAACTGCAGCACCAGGCCTTGCAGATCCTGCAGAACAATCCAGTTGAGAACTATTTAACTGCTTCTAATCTCAAGATGAGACGTTTGGGTTGAACTAGTTGCAACACGTTTATTTTTCACATGTTTTAACAATGCAGTTGTTGTGTCTTTTTATATTTCCTATATTTGTATTTGTTAAATTATTTATTTTCAGGACATGAGCAGAAAATCTGACTGGATCATCTGCGCCTTTTCACCTCTGCTCTTTTTTTATATTGTAGGAGAAATGGGCTGAAACATTTAATTGAATCATTTGTGATTAATCGATTGATGAAATAGTTGCTAACTAATTTAGTAATCAATTAATCGTTAACTGTATAGAGAGTTCAGACTCAAAAAAGCCATTTGCTAAAAAAAACCCAACATATTCACAGCCAAAACTATAATTTGTTTATGTGCATCTTTTAATACTTCTAATATTCGAATAGCTTAAACTGTTAAATGAAAAATCTGCAGAATGTGTAAATTATACTATCCAATTCATCAATTAATCATCAGAATAATCAATTACTCAAACAACTGTTAGTTGCAGAACTATACCAGTCCAATTAAATAATTAATTTTTAAGTAAATTAACTAAATCAGATTTAGTCTGTGAGGTGCATTGAAGGTGTACCTGCACAGTGTTGGGCATCTGCCAGTCTTCTTGCTGCTGCAGTTCTAGATGCAGTCGGTGTTTACCCTGCAGGCTCTCGTTGTCTCTCTGCAGTCGGCTTAGCTCATCCGCCACCTGCTCCCTCGACTTCAACAGAACCGCCTAAAAATGAAGAAAAAATTATTCCTCACATCTGCTTGGATCATCATTTCCTCCAGGATGTTGGTTTTCATCTATGGTGTGATTTAAACTCGTATCTTTAGGCTTAAGCATCATGAACAACAAAAGATTTTCCAGCTATTCAGGAGGAAGGATTTTTGATCTTATTTCATTTTATTTCCGTAACTGTGGCACCAAAGTTGGGTTGTTTTTTTGTTGTTTTTTTTGTAACAACTTGGAGCAGCTGAATAGTCTGTCTAAAGCTCACCAATCCCAGAAGAGCTTAACAGGCAGAGAGAGGAGGAGGAAGTTCAAACCATCTTTCGATGATTATGGTGGGTAAGGATCACATCCCCTACTCCAGCATCTCTCTATTCACAGTTAAAAGGAGATTTAACTGTTATTGTCTAATTGAGCTGTTAGAATGTTATGACACCAATGAGACTGCCATACAACTACAGTCTTCAAAGCTTCAATTTGTTGCTAGACTGACTGCTAGTGGAGCTCCTGCCTGCCCACAGCTTCCCCATTCACAGCGACTCTTTAAAGATACTAGAATTCATACATACTTTTAATATCACAAAAGAAAACTAAATGTTTTCAACTAAGCATCTTCTGTTTGCGTTTTTTGTTGTTGTGGAAAGTGTTCTGGGTTTTTTGTCACTCCAAGTTTATATAATATTAATAAATACAATTTCCCATTTTATTCTCTAATAGGCCCTCCTTTTATTTTTTGAAAACATTTTGAAAACATAAAATAAAATAAAATTGTTAACAATAAAGTCCAATCAGCATATTATAAACCCATTAGCCTCGTCTTGTTATCGGTTGGTTGTGAAAAGCAGTGATTAAGTGGAGTAATAAAACCAGCAGACAGGAGCCACAAGCTGCTGCTGAGTTTGGCTGCAAATGATCAACAAAGACAAACTGATGAAGCTTTTCAGGCTGGCTGTCATCTTTTATATGCCGACAATAAAGCCATCAGGCGGTGTGGCGTTAACAGCTGAACACGCTGCTCACCATCTGCTCCTGTGTGCTCCTCTTAGCCTCACTGAAGGCCTGCTGTAGTGTGCTGAGCAGCGCTTCTGATTCCTGGACTCTCTGCATGAGGGCAGACACCTGTGAAGATAAATCAAAACAGAAGAGACTGCTAATTTAGACTCATAAAACCTATAAATAGGTAAACAAAGAATAGCTGGCACGTTTTTGGCAATAAAACAAAAAAAGACTCTGTCGTTGCATCTCACTTGAAAACAGGAAGCTAGTACCACAACTACATGATAATGGACAATATGGATCACAATGTCGGTGGATTATTGTTGTAAAATGAACACAAACTGCTTTCTTGGAGAAATCTGTCAATAGGACAACTCTCAGTAGGCACTCTATACCACAGGTGTAGTTGACCTGTACTGAAATACAGGCTGAATGAGTTGGCAAAAAGAACTTTTAAATACATGGGTAGGGTGCCAGATCATTAAGTCTCCAGGTTAGTGCCCGGAAACAGCCTTTCACCTCACTTCCTGCTCCTCTCCAGATAAACCACCACATAAATCTTTGTTGTCAGTACTTTTGTGTTGGATACTTTCAGCTGTCATGTTTGCTTTGTTACATGTTTATCCATCTATCAATGTGAAAATGAACACGCCTACCATCAGCTATGACCCTGAACACAACTGATAAAGATAAGATGTAAAAATGAATAGAAATTCCCTTGAAATGAATGCTTCTTCATAAACTGCAGTCATCAGATTGTGATCTTTGCACAGCAGAAACTTGCAGAAAATGAGCCAGAGGTTCGTGGCTGGCCACAGCTCTATCACGCATCTTAAATTAACTTCTGACTAACAAACAGACAAAACACACATGCAATTATAAAGTCTTTGGTTTGGTTATTTTTTGCAGTACAATGTTGTAATGCAGATACGTCTGCAGATTCTTATCTCTATGGTTTCCTTTTCCACATCAGACAGAGCAGCAACAGAATGTTTTTTGGTGTTGGGAGATGAACTCGAAACAAAGCAGAATCTGTAAAATCCTTCGTCACAGACAACCAGTCGGCATGTTGGTGGTTCTCAGGGGTTATTAGCGAGAAATGCAGGTAATATCAGCTGCTCTCATCCTGCTTTAAAGCTGCTCTCTTCCCACTTGTGACACCTACAGCTCTCTGATGTGAGAAAAGTTATTCAAGATGTCTTGTATTTTCTTCAGAGATAATGCTGTGAAGTGTTTTGTCACATTCTCATTAAGAATAACTTTTTTTTGCTTATCTGCCAACTATGACTTTAACTAACTGATTTAATTGTACAAATGTTGGAAAAATTCCTACAAGGTCTGTTGGACTAATAGTGTTTTTTCACCTTTCACGTTCAACAGATTTATTTGTTTTCAGTCAAATTCTACGTAGGTGAGATCATTTCAATAATTGATTCATTACAATTAATGGTTTCATTATATTTATAGGATGCATACCTTAGCATCAGTTTCCTCGTTTCCTACTTTTACTGATTCTTCTAGACTCTGTTTCTCCGTCATTGTCCTTTCCAGCTGATCGTTAGCCTGACGCAGCATGGCCTGCAGCTTCTTCACCTGCAAGAAAAAACAGTCAAACTATGGAGACTTCTCCAACACAAAGCATCTCAGTTGAATTACACCAATGCTTCTTCAAAATAAACAATAAATTAGGTCGCAAAATATGATGATTTCATAATAAGAAAAAAAGAAATCTGGATTTTTTTAGTGAAAGCAGAGCAGCGTACCTGGTCTCGTGTTTCGGCCTCCTGTCCTTGAATGGCCTGCAGCTGCTTCTCATAGTTGGAGCACATGTCGCAGCGTCGGCCGAGCTTCCTGCCAGCGTTTTTTACCTGGTTCAACAAAAACGTGACAACAAAATGTTCATGAATGATCATCAGTCCAGATCAGCACTCAGTACATCTGGAGTTCCTCAAGGCTACATTCTGAGCCTTCTCATCTTTTACTTAACAAAAGCCTCTGTTCTTTTACAGTCTGACCCCGTCCCCTTCAGCATAAATATTAGCAGAACTAAAGTCCAACATCTTCCTTATTTCTGCTCTTGGAAATACAGCCAATCACAGCAAAGGAAAATGGCTTCCTTGCAAACACAAGTAGCATTACAAGGTATTTCAGCTTCCCAAGATGCATTTTTTTAAAAATATATTTTCGACATGCTTAACTAAAAAACAAAGAAAAAAGGCAAATAGATGAATTCCAACCAATAATTTGGAACATTATGACACCAAGAATTCCCTAAAGCTACTAATCTATTTTTTAATCACTCCTAATATTTTTCTGGGAAAACAAAAAACTGAGTATTTATCTTTTTTTGAAGTTCATATTGGGAAAAATACATAAAATCTCAACAAAACTACTTTTGTTGAGATTTTATGTAATATCAAAGGTTTAGTTATTATCATTCCATATAATTTGGGATTATGCTCCAAAACAGGAAGGAAGGCGGAGTTTCAAATAAGAGAGGGTTCACTGTACTGGTAGGAAGTAAACTGGGAGCTCAAAGCACAGAAAACCAATCTGTGCACCTCTTGCTGCAGCAGGTTCCACTCTGTGTCGCTGACGAGTCGGTAGCCGGACGGCGGTAAGTAGGCGGTGTCCGGAGCGTGGGAGATGCTGGACAGCAGCGACGCTGTCTCCTCCTGCTCTGGCGTCATGGCTTTTATCGCTTTCTCCTGGTCCTTAGTCAGCAGGAAGTGACCTGCCGTCAGCTTGATGGAGCCGATGGACGAGGTCTCACCAAAACTACTGTCTGTCACGCCGCAGTCGGCCCCCACCAGGGGCCCAAAGTCCGATTCGTCCAGGTTGCTGGCCGACTTGGCCTTGTGGTTGTGTCCGCCGAGTCCCTGCTGCGAAGACAGCGAGGACCCGAGGCTGTCGGTCGACTGGACCCTCCGCAGGTTGTCTTTGTAGGGGTCCAAAGGGCCGCCAGCAACAATGTCAGTGTCTAAGGAGTGTATGGAACCATGAGCGCTGTGGTTGGTCGGAGGCTGACAGAGAAAACAAAGAAATAAGAGAAGAATAAGAAATAAAAATTTGTAGTTTAAATAAAAAAAACAACCGAGTTTTTGAAGCAAAGCTGGAGAAAATATTTTTTAGGAAACCTTTTTAACTGCTACTGAAGTTAAATAGGAACAATGTGACACCAAGAATGAGCACTTTAAATCCAACTGCTGCTAGCAATGCCCCCCAAGTCAATATTTACACTCACAGGTAGAAATGGCTGCACAATTATACAACCGTACATCTTTGAAAAGCAGACGTGTCGCCTTCTGCAGAACCAACAATAATGCAGTAAGTGGTTTTGGGTGGTAAATCAACAACAAAATACTTGTCTTTTCTATCAGCCATTGTATAGCGGATACAGCGGTAAAACCCGCTGACCAGATGTGCTGGGGCTACTGATCTAGTAATCAGTTTGGATTACTAGATAACACACACTGGCCTCGATTATGACTTAATAATCTGGAGGTCTTTGAAACGGCTCATCTTCCACACACCACAAAAAATAAACGCAGCGCCTAAAAACAGTGTTTGCGTTTTTAGCATTTGGGATATTTTTAGAAACAGCAGAAACTCAAATGGAAGAATAAAAACATGCAAAATTTGAGTTTTGCATAATTTCTGATTAACCATGAAATTATTGAAGTTAATTTATTTATTTAATTTTGTCCCTTTTAACACTCCATAAATATCTGAAAGCAGACTTGAGTAGTATTTCCCACTGCGATACAGTGTTGATTAATAAGTTACCTAGAACTATAAACTACTGCCCCCCAAAATATCTGAGAAATAAAAATGCAGCTTCAGGAAGAAATAATTATTTACAGCATAAGTTCATTGTTACATGCAGCAGCTGAAGAATTCAACTTATTTTGCAGTGCTGTTGCCCTTCTTTAAACTGTCTGGGAGTCACAATGACTTTCACTTCCTCTGCAGAACCGTTACTAAGACCAATTTTCTTTCTTGGTTTTTGCACATCCTATCAGAGGAACGCTGTGGTTGCTCGACAGTTGCTGCAGTATCATCTTTTATGCTGAGAAATTAGGCAGAAGTGACAACAGATGCAACAAAATACATACAAGGCTTGCGATTGGTCACAGTGAGACTGCGTTAAAAGGTTTCAACACTTTGAGGACTTCAAACAATCTTTTGAAACCAAAGTATTAAACCGCTGACCTAGAGTCAGAAGTTCACCATTAAAAAGAAAGTTTTATAGTTTTAAACCAAAGTTTCAGCTAATTAAAACAATGACGACAGAAAACTAACTATTAAAGACCTGTAAAATTTCCCAGATGTCTTATATATTTATAATCTGAGCGTAAATCACAATGTTTATTCTCTTTAGTGTTTGTGTAATTGAAAACACCCCAAGTTTTTTCTTCGCTCCTTTCATTTGTTCCACTTTTGATCCATATTTATATAAAACCAGTGATGGAGACAAAGAATCGTAAAAAGACGTTTTCAGTTTAAAGCAGTGAGGAACCAAACACGTGAGGTCAGAGCGTGAAGGTGAAGAAGCTCACGTTTCCACCAGGGAACAGAACAAGAGGCAACACCGAGACGAGCTGCAGTGCGTCTCGGGGGGACGGATCAGATGACATGACGTACCTCCTCAACGCTCAGCCCCAGGAAGTCCTCCAGAGGCTCAGTGTTGTCTCCTCCATCGTCCTCCTGCAGGTCCTTCACCAGACTCAGCCTCTCCCTCTCATCCTCCTCCTGGGAAGAAAGACAGATCTTAATCAGAATTTGTCCCATTTTCCTGGCCCTCCCAGCAATAATCTCACTAAGTGGTGAGTTTATTAGATAAACGAGTATAATCTGATATGATCTGGTCATCAGCCTGGACAAATTCTGCTATCAAAGATAACAACATTAAGAGATGCTGAGGGGGTTTTACGTTACTAGATAATGCATAATGTTCTCACAATCCTCTTTCCATTGGATAAAAGATTTACAGAGTGTATTTCATTTTTTAAGAGTTCATGGAACTAGGTGTTTTTATCTTTAATGTAAAATGTAAACATTTTCTTATAGTTTTGGCTTAATGACTGTTCTGAATACATTGTTTCACCAATTGCCTTTTTTGAGTCTGTACACTCCAGTTAGCAATTGATCGATTACTAAACTAGTTGACAATTGTTTTAATAATTGATTAATTTCAATTAATCTGATTAATCAGTTAAGTCCTAAAATGTTATTGATTAAAATGTGATTAATTGTGATTAATTAATTACAGCCCCTATAATTAACTTGACAAAAAAAAAATTATGCAACACTAATAAAAATTCAAATGCAAAAATACAGTATTGGTCCCAAAGGGAAATTAAATGTTGTTGTAACTTATATTAATTCAAATTCTTCAAAGAGTTCTTGTGGACAGTGATGGGTGTCAAAAAACATAAAATCTGAATTTAGAAAAAATACAGTGTTGTTGAAAGATGACCTCAAACTGAGAATCAAAACAGCAAGTAAATGGACAGAAAGACCTCGACTTCTACACCAGACAGCCTCATGGCCTCGTGTGTTTAGCAAGGAGGTCTTGGCCTCTTGCATGTTCCCAAAAGCAGCACCATGTCTGCTGGGAAATGAGCTCCATTAAACCTCTCAAGGTGCCCTGTGGTATCAGAGCACTAGAAGAAAAATCCTTTTAGACCCGGAAGCTGTAGGTTAGATGGATCCAGTTCCTCCATCCACTCACAGTGCAGCTGGTTGGATTCCTCTCTACTCGGATTACAGTGACCGTAAAGCTTTCCTTATGGAAAAACACCCAAACTCAGGGTTCCCTCAACATTTTTTTTTTATGTCAAAATTCCCTTGATTTTTCCTTAGTCAGCTTCCAGCAGTGGTAGTTTTAATGTAATTAGCGCCCAGAGTGTCCAAACAATTTGCAACATGTGCCAAATTACTCAGGTTGAAAGTACTTACTAAATAAAAACTCAAACATTTCTTTTGACATTTTTCTCAATCTTCTCAATAATAAAAAGAACATCCAAGATTTTAATTAAAGGAAAAAGTTGCCAATTTTTTATTTTTATTTTTGCAGGAAATGAACTGAGAATGGTGGCATCATTCTCAGTTCTCAGCAGCTCTTTTAGTTCTGATTTGTTCTTTTCCAGACTTTTTTCTCCATCATTATTTGTTTGAATTGTTGGATGTTTGGTCAATTGTTTCCTCTAGTTGTAGATGCCATGCACCTGGAAGGATTTTGCTCTTACTTACATATACATTGTTACATACATATTGTTAGTTTCATAAAGATGTTTTTATGATGTAAAGCACTTTGAACTGCCTTGTTGCTGAAATGTGCTATACAAATAAACTTGACTTTTAAAATTGGTGTAAAAAGTAAACTTTTTAGAAATTCAAATATCTCGTTCGATACTTTGACAGATTTCTGACTTTTCCAAACTACAGACATGTTGCACATGTCATTGTTTACATCCAGACATTTTATTAATGAGCACAATGCTGGAGGGCAAAAAGACTATTCCTTTACTTGCCATCCAAACAAAATGAAGCCCAGAGATGAAGGTATCACTAACTTAGTGCAGTGTGTCAGTAAAGGGAAAAATAACACAGAAAACCATAGTAGATAACTCAAAACCTCTAAAACTCTTCCTTTTCCCTCACTCTCTGTGTGAGCTGTGACACAGACTTGTTGCCATAGCAACTGGCTGACGACAGCTCCAGTAACATATCAGGATTCACATTTTTAAAAAAATGACAAACATTTCCAACACAAACAACAGATTTTTCAGTCCATTACAGTTTTATGTTTTCAGGCTTGATGTTTATTTTGCGATTATTAATAAATGATCGTCTGAACCCAGCAGTGGCTGATTAGCTAATTTAAACCCCTGCTCTACTGATGAACTGCCAAGGACTTGGATTGAGCCTCCCTCTTTTTTTTAACTGAACCAAAACACCAAATTCGACAGCAGACGTACATATTAAGATTATCAAAATCAAGCTAGCATAACTGACCTACTTCTTTCTCCCACACCCATTTATTTTTATAAAAACTTTTCACTCATCTGTGAAATGGGAGATACCCTTGGACCTGGTTATCTAGTTGTCAAAATACTGACAATTAGTAGCAAAGGCCTGCATCCCTTTTTCTTTTATATATCATGAGTACATTTAACATTTAGCATGCTATGTTGGCAACCTGACAGCTAAAACCAACGGTAGTCAGTGAGCAGATTTTTAACCTTCAGCATGGAGCTGGGGGCGGGATCTTGCGCGTCATGTTTCAACGTGTTTATCGAGGAGCATTTTTTCGTCATTTACGACTTCCAACCTCATTTGGGAAAACAAAAGTAAACCATCCATCAAACCGAGCTCAAGGGAAAGCTGAAACTTCTACATACAGCAAAGCGATGAGTGACCGCTGCTGTACCTGGTCCTTCTTCTTCATCTCCTCCACCTGGCGGAGCTGTTCGGAGGACAGCACGCTCTCTATCCTCTGCATGTCCCTCATCAGGAGGCGCTGGGACTCCAGGAACTGGTCGTTGGCCCGCTGCCACGTCTGCTTCAGCTGGTTGTGCTGCTGTCGCTCCAACTCCAGTTTGTGACACACTGTGAGACGCAGAGGAGATTACCATCAGCAGCACCTTCAACCTCAAACACATTCCTAGAGTTTAGCATGTTAAAGAGAAACAACATCAATCAAGAGAAATGTATCTGCCCATGTTGCTGCATATGTATAACCTGGTCTAGAGACTTTTCCGGCCACAAAAATCTAAAACAATTCTCCAAAATCCAAAAAGGAATGAGCTAACATGTTAGCAGGCATACTTTTCAGTCTCAAATTTTCTATTTAACAAATATACTACACACATTTTCTACTTCTAAGCTTTCTTTTAATCAAAAAGCTTCCACTGGAAGCCCTGAAACGAACCATCATGCAGCTCTTTGCGTAGTTTCTCTGCATCTTCCTGCAGCACAGACTTCTGCGTGTTCAACACAGCCACATACATCTCCAGGTCCGTACGACACGACTTCTCAGCCTCCAGAACATGATTCAGCTCCTTCACCTGCCAAAAATAAGTAAGTAAATAAATAAATAAATATACACACACAAACAAACCACATCTTCTAATCTGGAAAACAAAACAAATGTTGTGTTTAATGGTGAAAGCTTTCCAGAATAGAAGCCAAAACTCTTTTAAAGTGATCTCAGACTATCATTATCAAGGTTTTCTGAAGGTCTTGGCCTTAAAAATGATAATATTAGACTCTTTGATACCAGCAGCCTCTCAAAAAGACCTATTGTTCCAGTTTGCTTGGTTGAATCACTAAAAATTACAAAACTACTCATCACTAATCGAGACTCTTACTGGCCACAACAATAAGCATCTACAACAACTCTTTGATAAAACTTGGACGATGTGATTTCCAACAATATTTAATTCTTCTTTGGATTAATAATGTATTTTTAGTTGAACTGAAATGAATAATCCTCCTATTAAAGAAAGGACTATCGTGAGCTAAATCTAAAGAAATGATAGGAAACATTGCAACTGCCATCATTTAAAAACCAAATATTCCTGACTGACCTTGGACGCCTCCAGCTCCTTCACCCTGTCCTCGGCGCTGCTCAGCTTGGCCTTCAGCGCTGCGATCTCCTGCTCCATGGGCATCACCACAGAGCGCAGCTTCTCTGCATCCTCCTGAGCCTGAAACAAGTGACCCATTTTCAAACTCACTTCACTAACAAATACATAGTATTAGGGCCGTTGTAGGCAGAAAAAAAATACACACAAAAAGGAGGAGTAAATTTCTCCCATAAAACTCAGAAAGTTTGAGAAAAATCACAGAAAATTTCTAGAAAACATGAAAATTTCTGAGTCAAAAATTTGCAAGAAAACCTCAAGTTACCAATTTTTTTCTAGAAAGTCTCTCATTTATCTCAAAATTCGAGTTTAATGAGTTTTTCAACTTTTTTAAAGAACCAGAATTTTATTTATTTATGTATTCTGTTTCAATTTTAAAATAAGCCTCTAGTCAGAGCTCTTAGGAGCCAAGGTTCTCAGAGTGAGGACTGGTTATCTACCTTCTTCATTTCGTCCTCCAGGTTCTCCTCCTCCTGTCCCTCTGTGAGGCGGCGCCTCAAGTCGCCCAGCTCCCGCTCCATTGCCTCTCGGTACTGGTTCCACTGGGCTCGCTCCTGCTCCAGGCGCTGGTGGAACTGGACCTCGTATTCACAAACTGTATCTGCAGACAGAGAATAAAAAGAAACATGTAGTTTAGATGTAAAAGGTGAAACAACAGAAACATTAACAGTTCTGTTATTAAGTTTTAATTGCAGACTAAATCTTTATTTTCTTAACTAATGATAAAATAGAATGATAATAAGAATAATACATTGTAACCACACTTCACTTTTTTGGTTTGCATCAGAGTTCGATTGCAAAATTCACACCTTCCCAATACAAGCACTTTTAGTGTCTGTATTTAAAACTATATCACAAATCATAAATAATCCACAAACTCAATTCATAAAAAAATTAAAGGGACTATATTTGTTCAACAGACACTGAGTTTACCTTTCATGATGGCCTGCAGCGAGGCCACCTCCTCCTGCCATTGGCTGCGGACCTGGTCGATGGCTTCCTGCTTGGTGTTTTCCGACACAGTGGCCACGGCTTTGATGGTCTCGATCTCGGACTGAGCCTGAGACAGCTGGGTCTGTGTGGCGCTCAGCTCGCTTTGGGAGTTCTCCAGGGCCTCGGTTTGTCTTTTAAGTTCCTCTGGGGGATCAGACAAGACACGAATGAGAAAAAATCCAAGACAAATGGGGTTAAACAAACAGAACAACATTTTTATTCCCCTTCATATGCATCTTCAGGAAACTATGGAAGAGGATTAGGGCCATTGGAAAAAAGGAATTGTGACTTTTGATTTCAGAAGATTAAACATTTTTTTATCAAAATTGCAAAATTATTATTTTTTTATTGGTCCTAATCCTCTTTCATTGGAAACCCTTATTCAGCACAGACAAATGTACTTCTACCGTCTTTAAGTTCCTGATTCTTGGTGCTTCCTTGTCAATGATTTATAAAGTAAAGCTAGTTTCACTATCTTGGGATACCTACGTTCCTTGGTCAGGTACAGCTCTTTGAATTTGGCTCTTTTCTGGTTGAACTCGGCCTCCAGCTGCTGCTTGAGCCGGATGAACTCGGCCCTCTCCTGCTCCAGAGCCGCCACACGCTGCTGAAGCACCTCTGGAAGACGAGAGAAGGAAACAAACACACAACAGTTCGTCAGCTGCTGATTGCATGTAACCACAGAGAATGGAGCAAAACAGAGGAAAACAGTGAACTGTTTACTTACAAGAGTTTAAGACAGCATAATCAACATGACAACAAATCAAAATATTGTGAAAATATGGTTGTTTAACTAGAAAAATAAATAATTTATTCTTATAAGGTAGCAAACTCTCTTTCAGCTGCTAAACAATTTGGCAGTACTTACTCTGTAAGTAAAAACGGGTCAGTAAAATTTTAAGTGAAAAAATGCCACAGAATATTTTCCATTAATTTCAAAATAAAGACAATGGCTGTCGTTGCTGCCATCCTGATTTTATATTACAACCCCCGCCCCCCATAATTTACAGAATCGAAAACCTCAGTAGAGAAATGCATAGAAAACCATTGAAAATATTTATTACACTTTAGAGCCTGAATTTACACAGTTAAAAAAAAAAGCATTATTAGTGTATTTGCTGTCTAACCGATGTTAAATCGAATAGTCGATTAATGGTTTATCAGATTAAAATTAGTTCCAATCAATTAACTAACAACACCTGCTCAGACCTTTAGTGTTGCAGTTTGGCCGCCATCCAGCAGAGGGCGCCGCTGGTCATCCAAACTTAAGCAGACCCAAGCGATACAGAGTTAAAGATGGCGACGGTATCCCACAATAGGAAACCGACATCGTCCACAGAGTCCATTGTGGGATTCAAAATACATTTTTATCTAATTTTGTTTTTAAATATAGACACTCGACGAACTTGTTAAGTTTCACCGTAGAGATATGTCACATTTTCACGGAGTCGACAGAAAAGTCTGCCGTCCTCCTCCTATCTACAAGCGTTTCACATATTTCATAATTTTCATCTTTTATTTTTCCCTTCAGGTTTCTGTTGTTGTATTTTAGAAATATGTCTAAATTTAACAAATTTCTGTTTATTCGGCCAGTATCTAACAAATTAGACTAAAAGAAATGCTAAAATACAATGATGTACTTGTTTTTTTAAATTCAGCATGCTATGGAAAACTTAGCCATTTGTGTAAAAGAAAAACCTTGATACAAAATAAGACTAGGGTTTTGGAGAATATGTCTGCTTATCAATTAACCTTTAGTTGATCGATGAAAGTAATCGATCATTTGCCTGAAAGAAATAAAGGCATTCAATAAAGAGTCACAGTAGAGCTCCGTTAGGGAAAACATGCAGATAGCCCTTTGATTGTATAGCCATGATATACTCATTGCAAAATATCATCATGACTTCACACCCCTGAGGTCTTCCTAACTGGACTCACATCTGCAAATCAAACAATAATAAATATTTATCTTGTAATTAATCGGAATGAGAGGTTAAAACATCTAAAAAAAAAAGAAAGACATGTTTTAGCTTCAGTCCTACACTAGAGCAGAGACTGTGTCCTCTCCTAACCAACCTGACAATACATTCAGTCACAGGTTTTTCCTACAGCAAGAGCGGCTCATACCTGATTTAATTCCTGTCACTTAAAACCAGCAGGACGAGCAGGGAGACAGCAGCATTCTCACATGCAGACAGACGAATGGAAACATTTACGAGCCTCAAGCAGCAGATAGGTGCTGGTCATGTGATAGCTGAGCAAACTCCAACCTGGGATTTTCACATCGATTCCTTGTGTTTCCAAGCACAAAGTTAAATTCCACTGCCCCAAGCAGTAACAGCAACTGCTTGGGGCAATTGGTAGTTTTAAAAAAACTACCAATTTAAACAAACACATTAACTAGCCAACACCACAAAATCCAGTAGCCTTCAGTCTACTAAACAGAAGACTTTTTAAGTAGATCAGAGTGACTAAAACCAAAGGTTGGTTAAAGCTTTTTAATCCAGTGAAATATTGTTAGTATATATATAAAAACACCAGTATTTAGTCATGCATTGAAGTTTAAAAGGTCAGCACCAGTGTTGCTATTTCTCCTTCCTCATCATGTTTGGAAATTATCAGTCGTTGAGTTTGCATGTTTTTCTTCCTGTGGATGCACTCCGGGTACTCTGGCTTCCTCCCACAATCCAGAAACATAACTGTTAGTTTGAAAGATATCTCTAAATTACCTTTACCTGTGATTTTCTGCCTTGACCTGTGATGAACTGGAAATCCTTTCCAGATTAGTAGCATATACATTTTCACATAGGGCTAGCTTTATCCCTTAATGAACTGCATTATAACATAAAAACTTCTTTTTTGTATTCAAAAATAGCTGGATGGTTGGAAAGATTTAAATGTGAAAACAAAAAAATTGTAAGGGGGGCAAATAAAGAAAAAATGACATTAAGGTCAATCTTGTAACCGTTTCAGTCAGAGATTACTTTTAATTTAGGAAAAAAATAAGGAAATTACGAATCACAAAGAGGAACACCAGAAGTCATTACAAGTAAACACTGAGTTTTACACTAAAGGACTGGCACATTTATAACAGAATCAGCTTTCTTGGCCAGGTATCTGTGCACAAAGAATTGACATTACAATAGTAATGTCAAATATTGAAAATCTATATCAGATATGGGCACAAAACACAGGAAAATTTGGAACAAGCGTCCAAATATAATATTTGCAATCAGACCTTTTATGTAAGGCGTGTGAAATTCTGCAATGCTTTCCAGCTTCAGACCCACAAAACAAAAAATGTAAGAGGCTTATGACCCTGTCTCCTTGTTGTGCAAACAAGCAGTTAAAAAGAGGTATGACAGCAACATTATCATTATCATGAGCCAATATATTAACCAATTTTATAAATTCTAGGCCTGTTTTTCTATGTCTTTTATAAAATTTTTGCTTTTTTGTTTCTATTTTTTGGTATTTAGGTTATCTGCTCAATTGGATCGTAAGCCCTCTCACACTTGCATACCAGCAACCACATCTTAGGGAACTGCTACTCCAGCCTACCTACTGCACTTAGTCCATTATTGATGCAATATTGATACTGCAATGATATCCTACTGATTATGCAGCTCTTTTTATGACTGTCTCATTATTTTCGTTATCTAGCTGAGGTTGGCACACATTTCTAAGGGTATGTTTAGCAACATTAGCATCAAAATTGATAAAGAATGTCTGCAGATCGCAATTGTAGAGGATTGGATGCTTTTATGAAATTCAGTGTGGCTAAACAAAGACTGAAAATTATGAGAAATTCAATGATAAACTTTACTATTAGTGACATCGATAACATAACCACTGCTTACTCAAATATAGAAGAGTTGGCTGTCTTGCAAAACAAATACAATGAGCAGGTGAATCATTCAGCCTCACATGGAAGTCCAATCCTACATACGCAGAACTTTACATCTGGCTGATATCACCCACCAAAACTGCATGGTAGGCTTAAAATTCAGGAACAAAATCGACATTTAGATCAAATTGGTCTAAGTAGATAAAGCTTACAGCTAAACAGCAGCTAGAGAGAGTGGTGGTACAGAGTAACTAAAATCATTCTGTTGGGTTTATAGGTTGGTAAATTTGATAATAAAACACCTGTTGAGTCAGTTAAATGTTTAGTAACACTGAAATTGTTAATGTGATGTTCGTAAGAGCACACAGTGGGTGGTAGTAAATGTTCAATAAGAGCCAGTGACACGTCGCACTGATGATGCTAACTGGCTAATGTTGTCAAGGATGGAGAGGCCGCTGCCTTCGGGTCTGTCAACCGTCAACACTCCCCCCTACACCCGCCACCCGAGAAGGCCGTCAAACACAGGACAGTTACCGTCATGTTGGGACGACAAAGGGGAACCCTCGGCCTCCTCGGCCATGGTTTCCTGAGGGAAGCTTCAGGTAGTTAACAGAGACGTGGGAAACAGCTAGGAGCGCCCAAGAAAACAAGCTAACATCACAACCCGCTGTGAAGCTAGACATGAAGGAAGGGAAGAGTTTCTGGTTAGAGTTTCAAAATAAAACGAACCTATTTTGCTTTGACTTAATTAAAAATGTTAGCATATTTACGTTTAAGAAAAGACCAATTAAGAAAAATAAATTCAGCCATTTTTTTAAATGTCTCTAATAATCGTAAAATAGGCATTTTTTGAATATTTGCAGTGTGATTTGTTTGAAAGGAAACAGGAGCATTTCCTGTGAATCATGATGTTTTTACTTTCCATAGACCGAGAAGTACACACCCCGCGGGCTGCACGCTTCTCTACGCTGTAGAAACGATACGTCATCTCGTCCGCCATGTTGTGAGTGGCATGTTGTCAACTCACAAAATAGTGTCCAAAAACAAAATAGTTTCTAGTAAAGCACAACATTTAAATTTCCTAAGAACTTTGCCAATGTTTGTCAAAATTAATATTTAGGAATCAAAATAGGTCAGTACAATCAATGAGAAACCAAAATTGTATTAGATTTCACCTCTCAAATAAACCACAAAAACACTTAATTGTATTTAGTTAAAAAAATCTATGCAATTTTTAGTCCAACTACCTTGTCCCCACGCTGACCTCAATAATCACAATAATCACAATAACCACCACCACAACAACAACAACAACAACAACAACAACAACAGCAATAATAATAATAATAATAATAATAATAATAATAATAATAATAATAATAATAATAATAATAATAATAATAATAATAATAATAATAATAATAATAATAATAATAATGTTTATGATGTGTGAATTATTATTGTTGTTGTTGTAAAGGGTTATTGTAGCATTTTTGGCCATTTCATTTTCTAAGATTAGTTTTGCCCTCAATTCAATGCTGTAAACCAATGTGACATAAGTTTTTGAATTTCTTATTCTGTGATTCACTACATGTGAAAAAAATAGGCGTCCATGATACTTATGACATATTCTGCTTATACATCTTCTGTACGTTTTTATGTTTGTGTAAACATACATGGCTCAATGGCCTGTCACTCCTCTTCCTGGTATCTTGGCTTCTTTGACTTTCCCATTGTTTTAAACCAGAAAGCAGTGAACATCAGGTGTGTCATTGAAATACATGTACAGGTGTGACTCTTTTTCAAATGTATCAGTTAATCTTTCAGACATTTGTGGAAGGAAACCTACAAATATTTGACCCAGTTATCCTAGATATTGTAAAATTCAGAATTTCAAATACAAATTTCTGGTGTCCACAGTTTGTTTTGTGGGCCCTGACCACAACAGTGGAATGCACCAAATCTGGTCTGCAAGCAGAGGTGGTTGATGAAAAGTTTCCTAAAATAAAAAAATGTGTACTAGACACAAAACACAAATGAATGCTCATTAATTAATATTCCACAAAGAAAAACAAACAAATAAACTTTTACACAAATAAGGAGTTTATTGGTCTGTGTTAAAATGATTGTTCCTTTTCAACAAAAATCTGGCTAATTTGTTAGTTTCAATAGGGCAAGTTTAGTTTAGTATTGAGAAATTAAAAATAAAAAAAGAGAGGCACTGAAAGTTATTTTCACCTTTCTTCGAAAACAAACAAATACAACTTGTGCCTCAGAGTGCATTCCCCTTAAAAACTTTGGCACCTCATGGCAAAAAGTTTGGATACTACTAGTTTACAGCATTCAACTATTTAAACAAAGCTGGTTGCAGAGCTTTTTGCATGTGTCTCAATAAAAAAATGCCACTCATAATACGTCGCTAAAAGCGACATACAATCTGGTTACTCACCTTGAATAAAAATCAAGTTTATTTATCAAAAATCCATGCAACTGTGTGATAACCTGAAACATTTGATTTATAGTAAATATGTGCATAACATTGCTTAAAGGTGTCAACAGAGGAAGTGAAACTTCAAATGGCTCAGATGTGTGTGACTTTTCCCTCCCTGGTTTTAACATTTTTGGCTCTCTTAGTTGGAAACATTTCCTTGCATTTATTTAGAAATTTTTATATTTAAGTACATAGAGGCTTGAAGCCCTCTTCACAGATAGTTTTGCCCTTCTGTGACTCTGTCAGACATGCAACCCCCACAAGCTGGGGTCAGCGGAGCATGGCAGAGTCTCAACCCGCAGGTTTCTTCACTGTAACGGAGAAAATGAGAAGCTGCTATGCAAAGTTTCTGCACATGATGACTGTTGCCGAAATATGCCACCCACATTCACCTTCAGTTCTCTGAGCCTGACGGCCGGTTCTGACCCAGCCTCGGCTCTATCGGCTGTTTGCTCAAAAGGTAGGACACATCATTGTAGTTTTTGGGGGATTTTTCAGCTAAAACTTTAACATAATATGTCAGCCTAACAGCATAATTACCTATGTCCTATTTGAGAAACAGAACAGTTGTTTTCACAAAAGGCTGGGGCTAATATAGAGAAGTCAAAATATGTAACCTTAACGTAATTGTGAACAAGCAGTATGTGTTCTTGGAAGCGAACAGGAAGTCGTTGAGTACAGGACATTTGGGGAGAAAAGATAAATGAGGGCATTTTCATGGAAACATTAAGCGGAAACATGTTTCCAGATGGAATCAACTGTTAAATTAAAAACTGCCTCCTGTTTTCATGTTAAAATACAGACTTTTTTAGCTGGTTTTTAGGTCAACCAGCTAAAAAGAAAGCCGTTAACATTTTTCTTTCTTTTTTTGCTGGCAGAGCGTCAGGCGGACTTCCTCACAAAAACAGTCCCTAGAGGTTGTCAGGAGGCTGGTTTGAGTCTCTCATTCAGATGCTGATACCAAAATAACATTAAGACTTAGTCAACGCTGAAAAAGAGGAAGTGGTGAATTGTTGTCTTTCCGATCCACAGCCTTGTATACTGAAAAGCAACAGATGAAAACCAGTTGAAGTAAGAGAACCATTTTTTAAATTTTTCATTTCTTTAATGGGTTGTGGTGTTTGGCAGAGATCTCATGGCTCTTTTACGCAAATACATCTGGGTGCTGGTGATACTGGGGATGGTTTTTGTGTCGGTGGTGATCAGCCTCATCTTCATCCTCATCAACAAGTGTATTTCCAGAAAAGGTAAGCTGAGATATATATTTTTTTAACTATTTTTTGTTGTTCTCTCAAAATATTTGAATTTATCAGACAAAAGTGTTTTAATTTTGTCTCCTGAATTGCTCAGCTGAAACCATTTACCTGATCTACTCACCTGCATCCAGTTTCAATCTCCACTTAACTTTCTGGATTCAAATAGAATAGAACAAAATAGAGCTGCTACTACAGGTGATTTTAGTTATTGATCAACTGATTTTTCTGATGATTAAAGAATTAATCAAAGGAAAAATTGGCCCATTGCTTTGTTAAGCCTTTTTATGTAATATTAGATGTACATTAAAATTCATTTCCCTTTTTATTTAAGAAAATAAACATTTCATTTTCTAAAATGCAATAACACAGAATTGCTTTAGTGAACACTTGATCATTAGTCGCAAAGGATGCATCAGAACCTGAGAAAAATCCTTCTAACATCTGTCTAACGTCAGTACAGTGTAGGATAAATGATCATTGTTTGGATTAATCAATTAATAGTTGGATGGCAGCAGGTGCTTTGTAGGATTTTATTTAAATTTTTTTATTGAATATGAAGCTAAAAGTTCTACTTGATGAGTTCTGGGTCAACGTAATTTCAGGAAAAGAAGGTTTTTATCATTTTAAATTCAAAATGTGTATATTTTTTGTACATTTTCAGCTTAACTACTGCCCTGAGTATGTCGTTCTTTCATCAGATTGCCTTTTTTTTGAGTGATGAATAATCACTTCATTATGAGTATTGTGATTAGTCATTTCAACGCTGGAGTAGAATAGAAATTCCTTTATTGCCTCAAAAAGGCAAAATGCAATCCCAACAGCAGCAAGGTGGCAGGTAATCAAAGCACAAAGATGCATAAAAGAAAATAAGACACATAAAAACAGAATAAAGATTAGATACTGTACATTAAGAGCAAAATGTCAACATAAATACTGTGCCATTATTAGAATTAGCTAACTCCAATCCAAAGGAAAGTACAACTGGATGGGTTGATCTGCAAAACTTTTTACATTTCAGCAATTTACGTTAAATGACAATAAAAATGGTACAACAACAGAGATGTGCATTACTGAAACGTTATTTAACCGTCCTGTTGTCCTCGGGTCAAAATGACCCACCACTGTTAAAATTCCTCAAAGATCCACTAAATATTAGATTCACTAACATTTAGTGAATTCACTAAATGTTAGTGGATCTTTGGGGAGTTTCACTAAAAGATCCACTAAATATTATTTTAGGACAACAGGAGGGTTAAAATGAGTAAAAGCGGTACTAATACCAGCAGGGCATTAGGAGTTATATTGTCTATTGTTGTCCTATAATCACTGATCAAAGATACCATCAGCAATTAAACTTCTGTCTGCATTCTGGTTTTATGTTAAAAACCACAAAACATAACAAGTAGTGGCTGTAAACGATATCTGTGATAAGAACTAATTGTGTCTCCTCCGAATTTACATAAATTCTGTTTTAGACGCACAAACTGATTTCAGAAAATAAATGTTCCAGGTTAGTCGCTCAGCTTTATGTGGGTCCCATGTGAATGTTGGCTGAACTGGACATTTCTTACCCATTTTCATGGCTTGTGGTTTTACAGGTGGTGAGGCAGACACAGGTTATTGTGAGAGAATGATGAGTTAATAATGAATAAGGCAAACAATCCAGGCAGCACAGATGAGTAACAGCAACAGCTCGGACTCTGGTAGCAACTGGTACTTAATCCAGTTGCTACAGGCGAGCAACAGCAACAATTCTCATACTGGTAGCAACTTGGTGACAGCCTAGACAGTGGCCAAGACGACAAAACGAGGACCGGACAAAGAACAAGGAACACAGGTGGATTTAAATACAGGGAGAAAATCAGGGGAAACTAGGAACAGGTCCACTCAGTCAATGGGAAGACAGGACAACAGAGACTCAACAGAACACAGAAACCTTATAAACACAAAAAAAACCAAATCCTCAAACCCACGTGGGCCTCAAATGTAAACATCAACTGTGACGTTTACAGTCTGATTTAAGAATCTAAAACTCAGTTCTCCAACTTTTTCAATCCAAAGAGGTGTTTTTCTTCTCACTCCGCCAAATCAAAACTCCTTTAGTTCTACTTTCCTCCTTGTTGATGTTCATGGTGCAACACCCAACTATTACATCATTTCTTTCATAAATAGTTCTGTGGTTTCATTCTTGTTCAGTTGTTGTTGCATCTTATTATGAAGCAAGTTTGGAGGTTTGGGTTTACTGATTTGCTTGATGTCACTCTTGTGTCACTCATTGTTCTGCTTCTTTAGTGATGAACTTAATCTATGAGGAAATTTGTGGTATGAGTTGTTGCAGTTTTGCAAAACAGAATTTCACACATTGCAAACTAAAAGTAAACCCAGAGTTAAACAGATATGCATCTTTATATGCTTGTTTGACCAGAGCTCAGGCTCCGTTCTCACTCTGCTACTTTAGTCGTATTTTTTTTAAAATGCATCATTATTCTGCTTACGGGAGCTGCAAATAAATAACATAGATTTATCTATGTTATTTACCAGACAGTGTAAATAACATATAAAACTGTGGGGAGTGTTTCTGTGACCAAAATGGGCAAAAATAGGGATTACAATAGTGAAAAAGTACATTTAGAAAGAATATTGAAAGCAGCAACTTCTATAATGGGAAGATCTAAATAGTAAAAATAACACATTGTAGTCAAATAAGTGCATGGATTTAGCAGTAACAGTGCTGCAGATATAGTTTTTCATAATATTTTAGTTTTTGTTTGCAGTGATAAGATTAAAATTATATTTTTAGCTTGTAATTCTTTGTCAAACTCAATTTTTACTGTATTCATCATGACCAAAATGATCCTTTATCCTAATTTTAGGTCATTAATTTAATCAGAACAGAAATGGTCCCCCCCTCAAAGAAAAAAAAAGGGGGAAATTAATAATTTTTTATCAAAAGTTGGCCTGAAATTTAAGGGCAAACAGAAAGGTCAGAGGTTCACTAGAAAGAGCCACCGTCAGGTAGCATTGGTCCAGAACTTGGTACCCAGCATATCAGTTTTGGGTTTTTCAATAAAATGTAATATATTTCCAAATAAAATTCTTAAAACTTTGTGTCATCATAACTTTGTATCATGACTGTCACATCTGCTTTCAACATTCATGTCAAAAAGCTGCAGGATGGACAGAAAAAAAAAATCATCATTCTGTTTTATAACTTCCTCACAAAGTTATTATAATACCAGATAAGATCATTAAATGTATCAAATTATGCAGCTGCGCCGCGTTCTGCCTTCAGCAGATTAAACTTCTTCTTGTTTCCTGTGCAAGCAGACAAAATAGAGAATAAAAATATAATCCAACCTCATTTCTTTACATTCTTCCTCTACAAGTTTGTTTTGTTTTCTTTATGTTTTTTGTTCTTTTTCAAGAATAAGGCTTCCTCGAATGTTTCCGTGTTTGTGTTGACACCTCTGCGTTTATTTTCATTTCAATGCTTTCGGCTTTTAAACACAGTGATGTTTACTTATTTCAGATAAAAATTAAAACATCCCATCTAATAATGCAGCCACAGTTTTCTTCACGATGCTCTTATTAAGGCTAAAAGCACCGATTAGAAAAATGCTTCTTTTTATTTACTTTGATTTCAGCTTTAATAAGCAATCGGCACACAGACTTACTCTGGTAATGATATTTAAAAAGTCTTGAAATAATTTTTTAAAACTTACTACGTTATTATAACCTCACTGAAAACTTTAGAGGAACTCAGTCTTTAATTTCAGTGCATTTTTTTTCACTGCACTGTACAACACAACTTAGTAACAAGTTGAAATAACTTAAATGAACAAAAATGCTGAGGTCACTCATATCTATCAATTTATTAAACGACCAAAATGAATTTGTGAAGTAATGTCTCCGTTGTCCTCAGTGCATCGCAGGTTTTGGGGGATTTTAAGTGATGATGAAAAATTCAACTTTGTTCCATTGAGTCAGTTTTTGTTTAAATTGATTTTATATCGAGAAGCCTTTGACTCTTGATTGATCATTTTTACACATTCTTTTCTTTACTTTTTTCTTACAAATCTGAATATGTTGAACAAGTAAAATTAGAAACGGTGCATTTAGATATTTTTTTATGATCTCTACAGAAAACGAGTTGATGTTATAAGAAACGAGCTGAAAAAAAAAACACCCAAAGGCTACCACACATTGTTAGTTTGCTACTAAACCGTGTCCGCAAACAATTATTTTTTAGCAAATATCAGCTTCTGTGGAACCTGGATCTATTAATGATGAACTTAAATAATAATAAATGAGAAAGTGAGAGAAACACTGAGAGAAATACAAAGAGATCTAAATAAATAAAGAGAAAGAGTTGAAACAAGAGAAACAGATAGAACATTGTTTCTCCTATAAGTTCTTGACTTTTCATAAATATTCCCTTATAAATATTCTCTGTCTATGTTTGACTTTTTCCAATCAGCAAATTATAATAAAAAGGACGAATGTGGTGTCTAAAGTATGGTGGAGCATGTGTGAGGATGTGGGCCCATTTCTCTTTCCACTTATTAGAACATTGTGAACATTTCAGAATATGAGGATCTTTTAAAAGGCAATTTGAAGGCATCTGTCAGAAAACTAAAAAATGATCTCAAACTGATATTTTATTTTGATAAAGCAATTTATTGCTAAACTGAATACAAAATCTTACCAAGTATTTTTGTCCAGTTTCTACTGCAAATATTGTGGTGCACTTCAAATAACACAAAACTAAGTTATAAGTAACGATTCACCAAGTTATATGAGCTTTTTTGAAGTCAATAATATTATATTATAAATAATATCTTTAATATTGATGATAGAGAACTAGTTTCATTGGCAGATTATTTCCTTTGCAACATGGGAAAAATGTCTTGTTATAAGTGAAATAATCTGCCAATTTTGTTAGAACTTTTTAATCAATATTAAAGAATTATTGACTTAAAACAAGCTCTTACATCTCAATGAAAAGTTACTTCTAAGTTAGTTTTTCTTATTTTAAGTGTATGAAGATATAGTAAAAACAAGACCAAAAATTCTTCAGTAAGATTTTGTGTTTTTACTGTAAAGTGCGACTACAATAAAAGATGAATTCCTTAAACAAGCTCTAAACATTCTTACCAGAATTTCCAACAAATTTGTTTCCATCTGTAAAATAAGCCTATTTCTTCTGTGACCAATCACAGACAAGAAAACCTGAACGTTTTCAGCATGTTAGAATGATATAAACTATAAACTGGTTGTAAAGCCGTAAAATGTGCTTCAGAAAAAATTCAGGAAGAAGTGAACAAAGTCTGGTGGCTCAGTTGTAGGAGTGAGTTCTCGCACCTCTCAATTTCCTGTCCGTTTACTGGTAAATAGAGACCTCAAAATTAGAAGTGGGCAAAGTTTCCTCTTCACTCAAAACAGCCTCTGGGTGTTTAGTTAACCTGAAAACCCAGAACTTGCTCTTTTCCTGCCACACATGAAAGTCCTGAACAGGAAAGGGGAAACCAAACATCATTACTACCGTCACAAATACTTCTGAGGTCTTCAACCCCATAGAGAAGTTATTATAATTGTATGAAATGCTATTATTAGAGGCACCCTGTGGATTTGATCGGCTCAGATGAAACTTTAATGATCCCTGTGGCGTAGCTGCAGCAGCAGCAGCAAAGAGCCAGGCTTTGCTCTGCTTTGGAGAGATGAACTTGGAGCAAACAAATGCAACAAAAGACTGCTTCATGAATAACATCAGTGCATTTTGAGAGAAAGTCTGAAATGTTTCATGACTAAAAATGAAAACAGGAAAACCTTTGAGTTTGTTTTAACAACGCTTATAATTCCAGTGTAACATTTAATTTGTGTTTATTGTTATTTTGTTCCGTTTGAGCTCTTTAACACACATTGAGGCTTTTGCACTTATTTCAGTTATAGTGTTTTATTGTTTCTATTGTCGACTTTTGTCCTTTTCATATTTTGAATGTTTATTTATATATTGCTACAGCATCATTTTGTTGCAGATGTTGTTCAAAAGTGCTTTATAACTAAAATAGTAGTGGTTGTAGTAGTCTATTTTTAATCATTAATGTTTGGATTTTGAGAAAATAACACCTATCAGCCTCTTCCAATATGCCGCAATGATATGAAATGTATTAATGTTATTTGTTTTCATTTCTACAGCATCAAATAACTTGAAATAATTTTTCCTTCTTTCTTTCAGCAGGCAAACACCGAATTTTACAGCTTCAGGAAAGACCTGAAGTCAAAATCGAGTAAGGTCTTCTCATACGTATGGTCTTAGTTTCTCTGAATAGCAAAATCACATCCTGATTTGAGGCATCCTAAAAACAAGCAGAGCTTTTTTAAAGTATCAGTCGAAGGATCAGACAGGAACAGGACATAACTAAAAGTTTTCAATAAGCAGAAACTGATCGATCGGTCAAACACTTAAACACCTTGACCTGCAATATTCTTCCGATGAAAATGCTAAAAAAAAACAAAAACCCTTCTTGTCTTGATGATGTGGGTTATTTGAATGAAGTAAAATATTTCTTTACTGCTGAAAATTCCCCATTTTCTCACCAGGTGTCTGTATCAGGAGTAATGTTGTAAGTCTGTGAGATTTATTCTCCTCTGTAGTAAACTGTTGAACCCAGCAGCTTGAACAGCACAACATGTCTGTAGGAAACGTGAGACTATTTTAGTAAAGAGCAACAACAAATAAACAGTAACCAAGCCACAAGCTCAGTTATGACCCTGTTCAGAAATTATAGTTCTTCGATGTTTGTTCATGCTTTCTAGTTTATTCTAATTACTGAACTGATAGAACTCGTACATATTCACATTTTGTTTTTTCTATTTAATTAAGGAACTACTATTAAGGGGAGTTGAAAACATATGCATGGCACATTTTCCAGACTTTTACTTGTAAACAATTTTGAAACAAATTATTCTTTCTTACTGTTATGCACTATTTGGTGTTGGCTTATCATATAAAATCCCAATAAATACATTGTGGTTAGAAAAATTACAAAACTGGAAAAATCTTATGTGCCATGAATTCAAATGCACGTTTTTGCACACCAGGTACAAACTGAAAAAGCCCCTAGACTGGTCAGTTAATGAGACCATGCTAACTACACTTTAGCATTACAAGAAGTTTAAAGATGGGTCTCTAAATATTATGCATCTAAAGACTGAAGAAACGTCTTTACAAAAAGATTTTAATGAGGCATCCTTCAAACAACTGGAGCTCGAGTTAAAAAGCTTTTCACTGCAGCTGCCATATATTTCTACTTGTGCAACTGCTGCATTGTTTTTGTGGTTTAAATTGGCAACAAGGCTACTACTTCTCCAATTTCTCAAAGAGAGTTCTACTTGAGTTCTTAAGCAAAGTTATTCTAATGCGAATACAGCATATTTGTTGTTCATGATTATTCCATCACCTTTGCTGATAAAGCCCATGGATACTGACTGTATTTCTGCGCCTTCCACTCATCTAATGCAGCATTCTTTCAGAATGTTAGTTCAAAGAAATTAACTTCAATATTTTTTTGTTCTCAAAACTTTTCAGGAGCAACAAATATCAGCTGACGCAATCTGGCAACAACACACCTCCTCTTCCTCCTCGGACACAGTTTCTCACAGCAGGTAAAGCTCATTTTCTTACCAGCACATTTTATGGACAGAAACTGGACGCTGCCACAAGCTGTCTGCACGAGGAACTGAAAAAGAAAGTGGCGCCGTATGACAGCTGACCTATCTGACAATAAACTTTGAATTCCACGCAGAAGGAGAAAGCCACATATTCACTGCCAGTCAAGCCTTCTGAAGCCAAGCTCCTTTTGATTAGTCAGTTTTTTGAAAATTGCAAGTGTGAGGGACATTATAAATCAGACTTTTGTGCTTTTTTTTCTGGGCTTCAGTGAGGTTGATTAAAATGAACAGAACAAAGTGAATTAAACGATGTTCAACTGAACACTGCAGATACTTTCAGAGTAACTCTTATATGAACGTTTGTTAATTTAAAACCCTGAAAAAAAACAACTTTAATGTGATCTGTGATAAACTAACTTCGAATTTATGTTCTCAACTCTCCTGGAAGCTTGAATGTGACATAACTACACAAATGAGATTATGAGACATGTGGAGTTTATTTACATTCCTGAATTCTCTGAGTTTTAATTAGGAGAAGAACTTATAAATATGTTTTGCTTACAGCGACACATTTATCTACAGTATATTAATAAACACATATAATCTAGCAGCCTAAGCTGAGCTCCAGCATGTTTATTCAGCTGGTTTTACCGCTGTAGGCGCTGTACAATGGCTGCTGGAAAAGACAAGTGTTTTGTTGTTGACTTACCATCCAGAAACTACTTGCCGCATTCTTGTTGGTTGTGCTTTTCAAAGATGTATGGTTGGACAATTGCACATCTGTTTGCAGTCATTTTCTCTTGCAAGTGTAGACGTTGAGTTGGGGAGGCAGCAGCTCGTTATGAAAGGAGCTCAAAATAGGCAGAACTGAGCAGATTAAAATCTCATCATCTAAGAATGATCTTGTGCAACAAATGTGACGAACATGTTTTGTCTAGACCATAGACCAATCCGAACCTGGTCAAGGAAGCATCATAAGTCACTATTAACAATCTGCTGGTCACCGTTAGATAATACGTCACCAACCAAGTTGATTTGTGTTCTGTAATTCTCCATATGGGATAAGAAACTGTCTAAAGAAAGTTTATTGTTTCAGTCGCCCAGAGCTACGAGAACCTGGCTGAGGAAGGTGAGCATGACGACCAGAGTGACCACGACTACGAGGAGGCCCTGGACCAGAAGCTCGACTGCGTCAAGGTTCAGGAAAATCTGACCTGCAATGATCCAAACACAAACTCTGGAGTTTCAGTCGCCCAGAGCTACGAGAACCTGGCTGAGGAAGGTGAGCATGATGACCAGAGTGACCACGACTACGAGGAGGCCCTGGACCAGAAGCTCGACTGCGTCAAGGTTCAGGAAAATCTGCTCTGCAATGATCCAAACACAAACTCTGGAGTTTCAGTCGCCCAGAGCTACGAGAACCTGGCGGAGGAGAATGACTATGAGGAGAGCGTGGATCCACTGCCGGACTACGTCAAAGTGGAGGATGAAACCGAGTTTCTTCCCCCTCCTCTCTGCGATTTGGATCCAAATATCAAATGCAATGGTTCTTTGGGTCAGAGCTACGAAAATCTGGCCGATGAGAATGAGTACGAGGAGAGCATGGAGCAGCAGTTGGACTATGTGAAGGTGGAGGATGAGTTTACGCCTCATCAGAACTACGACGCGAGGGACAACGCCTCCACTGCTTCCACCGAGGACTATGACGACATTGGAGGAGAAGACGAGGAAGACTATGATGATATTGCATAAGATAAATTTTTTTTAAAAAAAGGACAAAGACTTTTTTCTCCAACCTTCCTGCTGACCAGAGCTTTCACAGATTTCTTTTGCTTCCCATCTTTAATTATTTTTTTCATGTTTTAAAAAGCAGAACAGGTGGAGATAACACTTCGCTTTTTGGACATTCAGTTCTACTTTTTGATTCCTACACAACTTATTTACTGATCATTTCTAGATTTGTTTATAGCTGTTTTTCAAACTTTTTGATTTAAAACCTTGTGAACTGTTTTTTTTTATTTTATTTTCAAAATAAAAGGTGTAATTTTACGTTTGAAAATTGTACAGCGTCGCATAAATGTGATTGTGTTTACAGTAGGCTCATTTTTGCCTGTTGAAGAGGTGAGGATGGAAGCTGAGGACCCAGCCATAGTGCAATAATGATGATTTTTAATGATAGTCCAAACCAACAGAACAGAATCCAGACAGCACAGCAGTACGGCTAAGAGCTCAGACACTGGTAGCGACTGGTTACGCAGCTAAACACAATGACATAGAGAGAACCTGACAGGTAGCAAGAGACACAGGAGGGTGTAATCAGGGGAAACGAGGGACAGCTGGGGACAATCAAGAGGTAGACCAGACATCAAGGAGACTCAATTAACTGAAAATGACACAGAAACCTAAATTAACAGAGAAAAAACCAAAACCTTACATTAGCATTTCTGCTGTAATACGCAGAGCAGAGATGAATATATATATATATATATATATATATATATATATATATATATATATATATATATATATATATAAGAAACGTGAACATTAATAATAATAACAATAATAATGATAATTTATGAAATAATTAAAGAAATGCTTTATTTTCAAATTATGTTCTTTTGAGCATATTGATGAGTTGTTTTTCAGATGGTGAAAGAGAACACAGAAAATGTTCATTTTCAGGGTTGGACTGACCAGGAAAGCATACATTTTGGGGTGGCACAATTAAAAAACAAAACAATCAAAAATAAATAATTACGCAAACAAAACTTTGTGACTAGATTAATATTTACAAAATAAATACTGGCAGCCTTTTCATAAAAAAGAAAAACTGTGTATCGTTTGGTGTATTATTTAGTTGATTTCCTAAAATTGAGGTTCCTTTTTTCTCTATACATACAATCAATAAGGTGAACATTGAATAATCAATAAATTCTACCATATGGGAACTCTTTGGTTTTAATCACCTTGCCCTTCCAGGAATTAAAAAAAAAAAAAACAATGTAACTAAATCAACAATTTTTCCTTAAAATTCAGATGCATATTCCCAGTTATCCTGATAAAACCCAAATCATATGAGTGATTGGAATTCACTTTTAAATACAACCAATTCCTAAGCTCTACTAAACACTTTGGAACTATTTTCTATTTATGCAGGAAAATAGATTTGAATCATATAAAATTAAGAACAACAGTGTTCAAGTTGGAAATAAAGCTTGAGGTGAGATTTATATGTTTGCAAAAACAGTGGGAACAACTGTGTGTGTGTAACTGAGCTCAGAAGGCCAGCATTAAAACTTTTTGACTCAATAATTGAAAACTCTTGATAAATCACATCAATGAAGAAGATAAAGTGAAGAAGCCTTTCTGAAGCCTTTCAGAGAAGCTTTATTTGCTGAAGAGCTCTGAAAGAGCATTTTTCTTTAGATTGCTGTGTGTAGCGTGTAGATAACTAAAGCATTTGGAAACTAAATCCTCAGAAGTTTACAACTCCCCAAACTGCAATGAAGTAAATCTCCCTGACATGAGCTCCCTCCTCAGACTCTAAAAACTGCACCGTTTAGACAGATTTAGTGTTTTATTCATAAGTTGAGGAAATAGCCTCAAATGTAAGTGAAATATTTCTGATGAATATAGTCTGAAATGATTGGGGAAAAAGTGGTGGGAGAGCAAAAAAAAAAAAAAAAAAAATTAAAGTGTAAAATATAAAACCAGCTTATTATCTGACTCAAGTAAAATTGAAGTGATCTGCTGAAATTAATCAGCACTGCTTTTATTGCATTATCTGCAGATGTTATAAAATTTCTTCTTATTATGAAGTTAACATTTATCCACTGCAGCAGTGTATTAGGACCATTGTGGATAGAAAAAAAGAGTAAATTTCCACCACAAAAACTTTTATTTTTCAGAAAAATCTTAGAATTGTTCAAATTAAGAAACTTTCTGGGGGGCTTTCTAGAAAATTTCTGAGATGGGAAATTTACTCCTTTTTTAAACTGCCTACGATGGCCTTAATACACCATTGTTGTACTTATGTTTAACAGACGAAGTGATAAAAGCTGAAATAAAGATGCAGAACAAACATTTAACATGACAACATTCTGATTTTGTGCATCTTCCCCAAATCAACATTTTGTTTTGCTAATAAATTGTCAAAATTAGTCTTGAGGGGTAATGTTTTTCTTTGTTTCTGTGCAAATCTTTGGCATTTTTGTGTAAACTTGTTTAGTTTTGATGCTATGTTTCTCCTAAAACTCCCTCAGTGCTTCCCTCCTTGGGTTGAAAAGTGGCTACTGCAGTTCAATTTTCCTGTGGTTATGATGGCACAGACAGCCCCCTCCCTCCAGCGACGAGTTACAAGCCAAGCGCTGATCGATAGTGTTTCTCAGTTTTGTGCATGTGTTAGAAAATGGATGGATGATTCACTTCCTACCAAAGAGCACCCTGGTGGTTGAAGAAAAATCCACAGAAAAGCTATAGTCAGAAAAAGTTGCTAGATTTATTGCTAGTCACTTTAAAAATGTATTCACTTGTTTTAAAAAAGTCTCTATGTCGTCTGAAAAGTTGCTACATGTAGCAACAAAGTGGATAACTCAGCAGTTTAGCCCAGCCACTTGACCCCAAACTTGGCCACTCCCCTCATTAATTATTGGCTCCGCCCATTTTTGGTGGCATTTTTGAAAATGTGTCTGGCACAAGGGGTGGTTATACTTTAAAGCTGAACTGTGAAGACATTTTACCTTTTATGGTAGAAACTTTTATAGTGTTTTTATTAGCATGAACTACTCCCATACATTTATGTTGTCATCGTTACTCAAGTTGAATCATTTCAATTTCTCTGACATCTAGGATGTCAAAGAAAACACAAAATATATATTCCATTTAGTATTACTTGACCTTATTATGCATCTAAGAGTAATCATTTGCTATTCTGAAAAGGAAAGCCTATCCATGATATTAAACAATAATATTAATTAAATTTGTCTCATAATCTATCAAAAATCAGTCTCACTGGTTTTGCCCTAATGAAGGAAATAAAATATCATCATATGGTAATTAAACTTATTCAGACATTTTACTCTTCACTAGAAAGAAGACTTTGTCTTCAAGAAATGTTACTACGGTATCAGCAATAATATCAAGTATCAAATATTTTTCATAGTGTTAGTATCGATTTGAAGATTTTAGTATTGTGATAACCCTAACTTGGGTGCATTCCTATATTTTTTACACAACTAAAATAGATGCAGACTATAAAAAGCCAGTTGGTTTTCTTTCTTTTTTCTTCACTGATCTTTTGAGAGGTTCTCTTCCTTTTAAACGTGTCTGACCATGTCATCATCCTTTATTATGCCTTATTTGAAGAGTAAAAAACAATGTACACGCTTTATTGCTGACTTCCACCTCTTATTATTTATCTTAACCTTTCAATTCAGTTGTCACTGCTGAAAAAGCCTTTCAGGTGTGAAGGAAACCAGAAGATCAAAGAAGTACTACCTTCATTATTATTTGCTTTTTTAAATAATGTTAGAGTAAAAAGTATTGGCTTCATCCACTCATAGAACAGTAGGTTAGTTGGTTCTTAATTTGAAGGGACCACTCAAGCAAAAACGCAACATGTGTAATTTTAGGTCTGTAGTCATGGTTGGATTCATCTTTTAGACAGTAAAGAACACAGTACTTTCCATTTTTGAAAGATCCATCATCAACTCTGTTCTTCAGCCCACAGGAAAGAAGAGGAGCTTTGTTTTCTCAAACCAAAGTTTATACGGATAACCAGCGTCTGGTAGCAAATGTGGGGGTTTGAGAATCCTGCAGCCAAGACAAAATCTAAACAAGTTTGGAGGCCAGAAGAACTTCAAGAAATGGTTAAACAGAACAGGATTCCTAGAAACACAGAGTTGGCATGTTTTGGGGAAAACCAAACTGTTGCTCAGATTCCTCTTTCAATAGAGACCAACAAATTATAATAAATGCTTGCATTCAGCAGAAAAGAGAACCTCTTCTATGTTGCTTTTTCTTGCTGAATCATTATCAGAGAATGGTCAAGCCCTCAAAAGGTTATGAGGGAAACTTTTAAGTTTTCTAAGGGAAATTATTATGGATTAAAATGATTCATTTCAGTAGGACCACAGTGTGTTTCTGACTTAGGAATGTGCTGCGAAAGAAACACACAGAAGAAAATAATGCACAAAACATGAATCTGAAAAGCAGAAGAACCTAAGCATAAAATAGTGATGAGACAAAAAAAGTTGTTTGGTGGAAATAGATCCAAAATTGCGAGTTGTCTTGGGCGCTCCCTAGTGGCTGCCTGTCCCTAATCCGATTCCAGCAGTAAATATTATAATGCGAAATAAAATACAATAAATAACATATTAAAAAGAAAATGAAATGAAATGAAAATAAAACACTACAACAGCCGTGAGCCATTACTCTTCTGACCTACATAAAGTGACTTTCCCCCCCTCACTAACCACATAATAATAGCATGTCAGTCATAATTTACTGCAAGAGTAATACACTTTAAACATGGAGTTTATTTAAATGAGTAGCTATGCACTGGAGCCAACCCTGGAGTCTAAAAAAATGATTATTTAGAAAGGTCTGATATCTTTAACACTGTTTATTACTATAAAGCTTTTGTAAACATATATTCTTCCTTCTAAGTACATATTTATCATTCACAACATCAGATTTAATTTGAACAAAATTATATTATCAGATGATCAAAATTATAAATTTATATTTTATTTCTGATTCTTTTCAGATTTGGAAGTTCAGACTTGAAGTTGAGAGCTACCCCAAAGCTATCCCAACATCGATAGCTTTTATGTTGGGATAGCTGAATATTAAAGAAAACGTCAAAGCTATGCTCAACTTGGGATAATTTTGTATAAAGGGATATATTTTGTACCATCTGAATCTGAAAAAAAAAAAAATTAAAAGTGAAAACAACTTGAATCTGAAAAACAGTTTTCAACCTTTTTTTCAAATCACATTTTTATTAGTTTAAAAATTATTACGCTTAATAAACTTCATGGCCCCAATTTTGCTCCGTACAAATCGAACGCAGAACGATAAGAAAAGCTTTTATTTTGGAAAGATCTACAGGAAGAGTTGTGGTTTTGCAGTTTGACGCCGCGTGCGGGCGCCTCGCATTCCAATGCCATCGAGATGTGAGGAGAGTGCGGCGAGACTTCGCTGCTTCGCAACGCGTCTTTCCGTCTTCCAGGCGCAGTTTGTAAGGCTTAAAAATGTCCAACTCCAAGGAAGGGAACTCCTGTCCCGACGGCTACCGGGCTTTAAGCACTACCGAGCTGAGGGAGCTTTTACACAGCGACGACAAAATGGACCAAATTATTCGACTCAATGAGAAGGTAGGCATCTTCTGTTACACGCTCAAACAGCCAAAGTACCGCTAAATTAACCCGCTTATTATCCTTCTTTACCACTTCTGATAATCGTTTAAAATTTAAATCATGTGTAATAACTGAAGTAAAAATAACCGTGTGTTTTCGGTGAGCAGTTAGTGTGAAGCAGATATGTGATGGCTCATCGATTGTCTGCGTGGCGAGCGGTCAGATTTCCAATTCCTTTTTTCCCCCAAGGCTTCCCCACTCACATCATATTTAAGGCTTTAAGTTTTGGTCCAATGATCACATTTATGCTCTTTTAATGCGTGGTATTGTGTTTTGGTCCCTCTGTTGGAGGAAGCATCAGATGCAGTGTTGAACCCCCATGCAGCGCTGCTCTGCTCTTTGTGGTTTACATTGGTTCATATATTGAAGGATAGGAGGGTTTCTTCATATTATATATTCACTGGACGTAACAAATTTCAGGAAAATTCCAACTCAAAACTTCTTCAAATCAGTCATAATTATTAAGTTTCTATTGTTTTATTCCTCATATGTTTCTACCTTAATAAATAAGGATAATTACAATGATTAAAGCTGTTAGCTTGACTTTTCTTTAAAATCAAGCCACTTCACTTTTAATTCATTGCCACCAAAACAGCAACATGTCATGGTCAGTTTTTCAGTGTGTTTTTCTGTTATGTTGTCAATTGTTGGCTGATCACGAAAAAATCAGCCTCTGTGCAGGCGTGTCTCTGATGACATCACAAAAGGTGGCTCTTTTGAATACTTCAATTTGAGTTTTTCTTTATGTTGTCTTTATTTTCATGCTTTAAATCAGTGAGGTTGCTAAAGTCTCAAGTCCTTCGCAGCATTTGAGTGCCTCGTATTTGACTCAATCCATAGGAGGTTCTAGATGGGGTCCAACGGGGGCCTGCACCCCCTGTTATGTCTGAATAGATGCTGCTAAATCAGTGTCTTATGATGATATGCACCGACTCAGAATCAATAACCAATTGGTGAAATTGTTGGATAAATAATTTTTTTCCTTCTCACTTTTAACAATAAATTAAAAATTAAGGTCTTGCACTTTGAACTTCATATTTTTAGCTATTTACTTTTCTTTTATTCTTTTGTTTTGTACCCACATAAAAAAAACAAAACACTTAAACATGTTTCTTTAATGTTGCATTTAAGTCCCAATGGTTTTTTTTCCTGATATTTTTTTTTATAACAGTGAACATAACCACCAGAGGTAGGATATATGGATCCCATCACAGCCATGTGTGTCTCAGCTGTGAATATGCACAGAAAACGATAATTGTATTCAAATAAAAAAAGATTCAATGCAATTTGATTCTTTCATGATCTGAAAAATAAAACTTTTTCACCTCCTGTGATGTCAGTGATGCATCTCGGCCCAGAGGAGAATTAGCATTTTTGTTTTTTCAGGTCGCTTTTATTAAAGAACCTTTTATTTTGTAAAATCCCATCTTTGATTGCTCAGCTGTTTTTGATGTGAGTGGACATTCAGTTAGTGAGTTAAAACCCCCCCTGGATAGCATCTTTAATTTATTTAAAGTCAATATCACTCAGGATAACCTCTTAACCACAGCTGCTGCTCCCCTAACCCTTGACCTTTCCTTAAACCCCGTCTTTATATAAAAAATTCATAACCATCGCTACGGTCGCTTTTCCTCCCACGCTATGGGACTGTATTAATACATTTATGTCCCCTGCAGCATCGGGAATGCAAACACACACTCACACAGATGAATGCAACTTAGTGCGCCAACCAGGGGGGTCCGAAACTTTTTCAAAAGCTCTGTTTGTGAGTTTTTTTTTCCTGTGGACAATAAAAAGCATTCAGGAGGCTGGGTGTTCCATAGCTATGGGTGTGTGCAGTGAAACATAAACCAATGTGGGTTTAGTCATCCTGCAGTCAGTCGTTTGAATGACTGGGGGGGTATAAGATCAGAGAATTAAGAAATTAGTTTTAAAATCCCTGAACTGGACCTTTAGGTGTGTGACCATCGAGAAGGTAAAAGCTGAATAATGTTGGATTTAGCTCAAAACATTTTTTAAACGCATTTCATTTTGGGAATAGAATCAGGTTTAAAGGTTTGAAATTTAAAACCCTGGGATGATGGAGATTAAATAGTTGAATTTCTGACTCAGAGCTGCTTGAGCCTTGGGCTGCGTTAGTCAGAGTTAGCAGAAGTGGTAATTAATGTGCCATTAATACCCAATACAGAGCTTGTGTGGATTGGATAATCTCAACGATTATAGCCAGAGTCACTGCAGGTGGATGCATGAAAACATAAACAGCCTCCCACTTCACTAAACATGTACAGATCGAGAAAATGGTTGCACTCTGCAGTTTAACAGTTGGTTTTAGATGCTTGATTTCAACAATGTATTTTAGTGTTTCTATTGTGTGCCTCGGTTGCTTTCTGCAACTTTATTTTGCTACATTTGTAAATTGGAGGGAAGCCTGTTGCTATTTTCTTAAGTGATGAGTGTACACGGTTTTTTAGCCATGGACAATATGGTTAAGGCAGTGTTTCTCAATTCCGGTCCTCACGCCCCCCTGCCCTGCATGTTTTAGGTGTTTCCCTTCTGCCACACACCTGGGTTGAATATGTGGGTGATTAACAGGCTTCTGCAGCCCTTGATGGTCATGCAGTCATTTGAATCAGCTGCTCTGGAGAAGACGTACATCTAAAACATGCAGAGCAGGGGGGCCTGAGGACTGGAATTGAGAAGCACTGGGTTAAGGTGACTAACCTTAACCCTAATCCGGACCTTATGTGTAACATTTCTCATCCCGTTTCTCTGCTCAAACTGTGCGTCGCCTTGACGCATTTGTGTTAATTATGATTGTTATGTAAACTGCTCAGCTTAATCTCCGGTAATGAATGTGAATCATGGCTGCTGCAGTCTGCCTGGTGCAGTTTAACTCCTTTCTGGAGATGCATCAGATGACATTTCACTCAGCTAGTTAAAATGATGAGTTAATTCCCAACAATGGCAATAGACAGGATTGAAACTCCTTATAGGAAGTTGTGTGTTGATAATCAAAATTCCCAGGACAAGGATTCGGGATTCTTTAAAGATTTCTTTTTTTATTCTTCACCTCTAATAAATGTCTTCTTTTGCAGGTTTTCTAATAATTCTCATCAAGAGTGAGGTGTTCAGGTACCAAACTGGTGCCATTGTTCACTTTGTTTCTTCCCATTTTGCTAGCTTAAAAGAAACATCTGTAGTGGTGCTCTCTAATCTTTGCATCCCAGCTCAACATCCCAGCTAAATTGCTTTAGCCGACAATTTCCAAATCCGTTTGTGGGTTTTATTGTTTTTTAAAATCATCCTTAAAGGTAAAACCCTGTGCAAGATTCGACAGAGTCGACTCCTTTTGTCCTGTCAGGATGTCCTGTCATTTCACCTCCAGGCGATGTGAGGAAAGTCTGAAAATCAAAGCATCAGACAGAGGGAATACATGCAAACTTTAAATGGTTTCTCATATCAAAACAGTGAAAGTGTCACTCAGACCTGTCAGCTTAACAAATGAGCTCCAAAGCCAACCAATGACACATCGCACATCTTCCTTTGATCCGCCACTGCAATAAATCTCGTCATATCAGCTTTAGACTTTTCCCTAATGTTCCAAAAAAAGACGGTGCCTTGATATTTACAGGCCAGCCCTTGATTTCCTCAAGTCTACTGCAAACAGATTCCCTTTCATGGAAGCAACTCCGACCGCGGCTTTTGTCCCAGGCCGAGTGTTTAATTGATGGCTGCAGACAGTGGAAACCTCATTAGGACTCAGACTTGTCGAGGTTGAAAGAGAAACGCCCATTTGCTGCATTTGATGCGGCCAGACGGGTGAAACCGCAACAACGACAGAGCTGCACCTCGTCTTCTCCAGAATCCCCAAACATCGTTTGTGGAGGAGAGTAAATGCTGTCAGAGTTTCCCCTCCAGCCCAGGCATCAAAGTGCAGAAGACTTGCCATCCCTCAAGACGACAGCGGTTGTTGTTGGATAAACAAGATGAAAACGAGACTTCATTTTTATTCTTTTCAGGGGGGAAATGGGCTTTAATGTCTGAAAGGATTGACGACTATGTGGGACATTCTACAAACTCGTAGGCAAGTCACAATAAATAAATTGATCAGATGATAAAACGAGCTCAGTAATTCCCATTTACATAATTTACCAGTTTTCTTTTTCTCTCTTGCTCTAACAAAAACAAAAAATCTTCAATCTGGTGCTCTGGTTTCAGTCAGCCCATTTTTTGAAGGATCATTTCATTGAGAAAGACGTCATAATTCATTTCATTTGTTGTTTCTGTTTTATTTATTTGGGGTATTTGAAATACCTTGCAGTTCCAGTGTTAAATGTTTATTAGAATTCAAAGTTTATTCATCTTTAGGAATGTGTTCTTGTGTTATTATGTCATCGCTGGAAAATGGTCTCAAATTAACAATATTATTGATTATCGCAAGAACTCCTGGGACAATTTATTGCCATCAAATTCTTCTGATTTCTATTGATTAACATTTTTGGGCTTTTGAAGGTTGAATTTTTGGTACATCTGGATTTTTCTTTTCACTATTGCACTTCCTTGAGTGATACCTGCACTCTCAGGGCAACCATCTTGTTTAACCAACATATTTTACAACATTTATTTATTTGGACTTTGAATTAAGGCCAAATCTACAAGTAATATTTAGGGCTAGGTTATGATTACATTTTTTATTTTTATTTTGAGGATAAAGTCATAATAATGCTGGAATAAAGTCATAATATTAGGAGAACGAATTTGTAATTTTATGAGAACTCTGATAAGTGAGGAATGTTGAGCATCTTGTGAAGTTATACTTTGGTATCGGAGATAAAAAATACTTTTACACATCAGCATCAAATTATTATCAGTAACAGGACTTTGAAAATTTTGAAGAAAAAAAACATACAGACTTAGTTGGCCACTTCAGATCTTGATGACTCTAGAAGCTTTATCTCATTAGAATTAAATTTTTTCTCATAATTTTAAAGATGACCCATTAGCACAATGCACCTTTTGCACATATTTGTATTTCTATTTGGGTTTAAACTGCTTCTAAAACCAGTTCAGGGGCTTAAAACACCTACTCAGCTATTTTTTGGCAATACGTTGAAGGGGGGTTTTTGTCTGGAAATTGAACTGTTGCAAAACCCCCTGATTATGTCACAGTGTGCTGTACAGTGGCTGCTGGAAAAGTCTAGCGTTTTGTTGTTGACTTACCATCCTTACACCACTTCTGTTTGCAGCCATTTTTGCAAATATAAACGTTGAGTTGGGTGGGGGGCGTGGCCAGCAGCACATTAGTTGGATTTAAAGTGACAGAGTCATAAAACAGCTCATTCTGAAAGAAGGCAGAACAGAGCAGACTGAAATTTCATTATCTAAGAATGATTTTGATCTTATGAACATGTTTTGTGTCGCCCATAGAATATCCTATTCTCATGATTAAGCTATTTTAAAAATGAGTTAGCCTGGCCCTGATACTCCGTCATATAACTCACAGAAGAAGTCAATTAAATAAGTCACTTTTTAAAAATATTTTTGTAATTTGTAATTTCTTTTGTTTTACACAAAGCGAGAAAAATAATCGATTGGAAAAAATCTGAGGTTTTATTTTTAAGTCACATCGGCCAGTCCTAAAATGTGGGACATTCTATGAATTTCTTTAAACTTGGGACCGGCTTTTTATGCCCCATGAAAATGCGAGACAGATGCGGTGTTCAGCACCGGGTCCTTCAGGACCAAAGTGACTGCTGACCCTATTGAGTCAGAAACGTATCCGCCCGAACCCCTGGGATGGGACGGACCGGTTTTGTCTTCCATGTCCTCACAACGAGGACATGGGAAACAGCGATCATTTGAATTATTTATGGCGCTTTTTATTGTTCTGGTGACAGTGTGACTCTGGACCCCTCCCCCATATGTCCAAATATCTGAATCCCCCAAAAGCAGGACAGCTGCATTGAGCTCCGCGTCCCAAAACGATCTCGCTTTCACACTATTTTAATGCTTCCAGGTTTATTCTGCACGTTTGGCTGTTTGACATTTGTCTTCAGCTTAAAGTAAATCTTTATTTTCTCTTAAGCCCGGCAACTCAGCTGTACGGGCTGTGATTTTAGCAAAGACCAAAATGTTATTGTGTATGTTCTGTGTGCAGCTGCAGGGAAATTGCATATTAAAGTATAAATAGCGGATTCTCTCAGATCTGTTCCAATCTTTTCTTTCACTTATTTTTGTAGATTCACAAACAGTAGACCTGATACATGAGATGCATGAATCACCTGAATACATATTATAATACTGTGCCTTGCAGAATTATTCAAATGACTTGGATTTTCTTTTTTGCATGTTTTTCACCTACAGATGGAACTGAATATAACACTTGAAAATAAATATCCTATACTGTCCCACATTCTGTAAATTCAGGTTAACCAGCAGCAAAGGAAGCAGGCAGGTTTAAATAAAGGTAAAGAAAAATACCAAAATTAGTGGTGGGACAGGGTCTGTAATTAATTAATCAGATTTTTGTCACTTAAGGAACCCTCCTGTTCAGCAACAACTTCCTGCATAAAGTGGAAAACATTGGGTGTATTCACACCATCCCTGTTCAGTCCGATTTAATCCAAATCTCATCTGTTTGCCTAGAAACTCTGGTTTGTTTGATGAATGCTAATCGAACCATTGGTGAATTCTGGTCCGCCTACAAATCTGGGTGTTGGTTTGGTTGAAGTCATCTCTGATGCTGTTCAAACGCATATGTGAACACCAAGCGGACAGGAGAGCGCTCCAAAATCAGGACTGGATTACAGCACAGGTAATTCATGCTAGCAGGAGAAATGACTCCAAAAAGACTAAAGAAATCCTGCAGCCGCTAAAATCTGACGCTCCATTTTTGTTTAGATGTCGTGAAGAAGAAAGTTGCACTTACCAGAGATCTTTCTTCTTCAGAGATTTTTGTGTCATTTCCTTCAGTGGTTTTTGATGCAGCGCCTCTATAGGTGAGGAAGGGAACAGGTTTTTCTAAGGATTTGGTTCATTTGACACAGTACAGTGTGAAAGCAAATCTCACCAGTAGAAAATGTAACAAATCTTGCAACTGTTGTCCCCAATCAAACCACGCCGAGAGGAAAATGAGGTGGGAAAATAATCTCAGTCTCAGTAGTGATGTTTTAACCAGTCCTGTCTGCCTCCACTTTCATTGGTTCAAGGTGACATCAAGAGCTTTATTTGTAAAAACAACAAAAAAAAAAACATTAAAAATGTTAAAAACATGCAATCTTATGCAGTTTTGTTTATACATCTTATAACATTAAATTGTGATTGTAATATGAAAATATATATGTTATTTAAGCAGAAGTTTTTCACCTCTGCCTGGCTGGCTGTCACTTTGAGAATATGATTTCAGCTGCTAAGTTTTTCCCCAGCAGGTCACTTAACATTTTGGATCTGTTGAGTCTGTGCAGCATTAAATGATAAGATGACCTGCCGTCAAACACTCCAACCTGTCTTCAGTCAGGCTGTGTTAAGACTAGCTGCTCTGCTTCCTGTACCTGCAGAGAGCATGAGCTCTCACAGGATATGGTCTCTCCTCCACAAACAAAGCCCACCTTCTCATCGGCTCGAACAAAGTCAACCAATGTCCTATATTTGCACACAGAAACCCCTCCCAACCCCCACAGATTGTGTTTGAGTTTTTTTCTTGGTTTCCAGGGAGTCCTGCTGGTGTTAAAAGCAAACATTTATCAGCCTGAAAACTAACTACAGAGCTGGCCTCATTTACAGCAGATTTCCTTCAAGCTTTTTCAGTGAAACGTTCCCACTCTGGTGCGTCATTGTTGCTTCATATTAGAGGCACATTTTGCCACATGTTTTTAGAATTTAAATAATCATTTTATTTTTTCAAAGACTAAACTGGTGGAAAGTATTGGAGTAGTTGAAGTTAGGCAACGGTTAGCTGTGGGTTTGGATGCTCTGTAACATTTTGTTGCATTATGAGCATCTGAAGAGATGACTCTTGCATGCTGATGTGCAGAAGAACAAATCCTAATTGTGTAGAAAATAATACATAGATGAATTAAGATAAACTAATAAATAATGCATTGTTTGGAGTTGCATAATCTCCTGACTGAACTAAGCCCTTTTATGTTAACTTCCAGTTCTGTCTCAACATATTTGACATCATGAACATTTGCATCCCTTTTTTTCATTTGTAAATATGTAAGTTTTTATTCCTCTTTTTTTAATATTCCTTAATTGAAACATTATTTTTGGTATATAAACTTGAAAGTGGAAATCATTGCTTACATTTTATTTTGTGGCATACAATGAATGTAAACGTTAGCCAAAGTGTAATGTCATAAAAACAAAATAAACTCATGGACAAAGATTATTCTTTTAGAGATCAAAGAATAGACAATATATTTATTAAAAAATGTGTGGCTAATTGGAACCCTATGACTTTTTTTCTGGTCTTTGAGTGACCTAAAATTCACATTATAAATTTCATGTATTAATATTATTATTAAGGACGAGTTATGCAGGCGTTACTCCTGATACAACCACCAGACCTGTACTAGAAGAAAAATGAAACATTTCTTGCGTTCTGGCCTTTCATCCACATGAAAACTCTGACAAAAGGGAAAATTTATGAAAACTGTATTTGTATTTGCGTGTGTTCATGGGAAAACTGAGATTTAGGATGCCACACATATTAGTCTGTGACAAATAATGCGCCAATATATCCACATACTAGTTTTTGAAATTATTCGCAATAAGCATTGTGTTGTGTTTTAATGACTTTATATTCTAACATGCTACTTAAAAGTTGTTCAACCGATATATTTGTCCATGCAAATTATGTTTAATGCCTAACAGGAAGTTGTGGTTGTTTTGAAGCGATCTGATTGGCTGACAGGTTTTGGCTTTGAGCTACACTGCCCCCTATGGGTTTGGCATGTTTAAAACAACAATGAGGAGCAGATTGTGTGGGTTCATGTAGATGAAAACTTTTCAGAGAATAATCTCTTATGTTTGACATTATTTTTCTAAAGACTTGGCTACATGTAGAAAAGCACTAAAAAGATGAAATGTTTGCATGTCAGAGAACTGGACATTCCATCCGTCCACATGTTTTGCCACCATGTCCCACTTGCTGAAGCAGCACATGGTGGTAACAGGTACAGGCAGAAACATCGATGTGGCTCTAAAGCTACCCCGGCCGTCTCCTAGAGGAAAATAACTCCACCTTTATAGGATGCAGAATTTTGTTCTTTCTTTAATTATTCACATCTCCTGACCTTAAGTGAGAGTTCAAACACAAGTGATCCTACCTCAATGCCACAGTTGAGAAAAAACTTAATCGTTAGCTGGATTTTTAAAAATGTTTTTTCAAGTTTTCATACAGATGAATGTTGGGAAGTGGTATGTTTTTGTCAACATTAATGAATTATTGGATTAAAACAAGGTCATATTTCTTGCTGAAAAGTTACTTGTAAGTTAGTTTTTCTCTTAATTCAAGTGTACTCAGATGTTTGCACCAAAATAGTTGGTAATATTTTATATTTTTGCAGTTCACACTGTTTTACTGTTGCACCTAGATCACCACAACATAGTTGTTTGAATAATTCTTATAAATTATCAATTTTTCTTGAATGTAACATGTTTTGGCATTTTTTAACTTTCCCCAATAATCATCTTTAAAAAAGATTCTGGTAACAGTGAGGTTTTCTTTCTCTCAGGCCAAAAATATTTGGTAAGGTATTGTGTTTCTGCAAAAAAAGAAAAAAAAAATCTAAGACGGGAACTTTGTAACATTTCAGTGTGTGGAGCAGATTTATTTTCTAAACCAGAACTTTAAGGTGTCATCTGCACAGTCTCACCACATGCCCAGACTGCGCAGATGTTTTCCGTGCACGACTGACTCATCACGTGAGTCCGAACATGCGTCATGTTGTTAAACGGAAAACAAATCGACCTCGTTTGACTCTTTTTCTTCTGCAGTTCCAGGAGCTCCAGGTTGACCGGGAGATGCAGCTGACCTCCAACCGGAGCCTGGCCGAGGAGAGCCTGGCTCGGCGACCCCGCCTCAACAACGGCAAGCTCCAGCTGGCAGAGAAGTACAAGGAGCTGTCCAACCTCGTAACCACATGCTGGGAAAAACAGAGTCAGCTGGGTGAGTTTGCCTCGCCGCCGAGGAGACACAGATTTAGGGATGGGGCGATGCGGTTCTGGTTTCATGCAGCTGAAATGTCAGTGATGGCAAGGTCACTGGTTTGTATCCATGGCCAGATCGATAAACGCAGCCCTGCAGCCCTCAGCAGTCTGAAACGATTCAGTGGAAACAGCCAGAGGAATCAGTCAGAAAAGGTCGCGTCCCAAACACTTAAGGTCACAGCTAATTACACACAGTAACCCACAGCGGCTCCTCTGTGTCTTCCCTGGTAATGGCAGGAAGACACCCAAACATGACGGCTGCAGTTACACATCGAAAGCAGAGCTGTGCTTTACAACGGAGTATTAGGATCAGGCTACGAAAAAATATGAATAAAAAAATTTAATTGTGAGAATAAAGTCAGAATATTATGAGAATTAAGAAATAAAATTATGAGAATAAGGTCAAGATATTACAGTCATAATATTTCCAGAATAAAGTTGTAGTAATACGAGTACAGTCATATTATGGGGATAAGGTCATGATAATAAGAGAATGTCAAAATAATGAGAACAATGTTATGTTATTAGAACACATCAGCATATCAGTATCTTTAATTTCATAAATTTGACTTTATTCTCCAACAACTTTATCCTCATATTATCACTTTACTCTTCATTACAACTTAATTCTCAATATTTTATCTTAGTCTCGTAATATGACTTTATTTTTGTAGTTTATTTTCATATTATGACTATATTCTCGCATTATTACAACTTTATGGTTGTAGGACTTTATCCATCCATCCATTATTTTACATGCTTGTCCCTGGTACAGTCCTGATGGGTGCCTGTTGACTCCGACCTCCAGCAGTCAACAGGCAAGAGGCGGGGTCACCCTCCACAGGTCGCCAGGTCATGGGACTTTATTCTTCCTGTATTATAATGTTATTCTCGTAATATCAAGACTTTATGCTTATATTATTTACTTTGTTCTGGTGCGAGTTTATTCTTGAAATATTATGACTTTATTCTCATTATTTAAACATTTTTCTTGTAATTTTATGATTTTATTCTAGTAAGTTCATTCTTTTCTTATCCTGGGCCTCAAGCTCTGTAGTGTTTACATCCCACTCAGCTCTCTGTCAGCCTCTTGGTTCAGAGACTGAAGGCAGCTTCCCATCAGAGTGCAGAGAAGCCTCTGAGTGTCACCGAGTCGAGCCTTCATCTGCTCAGAGAAACCTCAGCATGACTGGAGTTCGGTCATGGGAACCAAATGGAGCATATCAAATGCCAGCAGGAAGCTTGCAGCAGTTGTCAAGGAATTTGTGGGCTATAAGACGGGGAGGGGGCGCCTTGCTTCTTTTTGTTTCGGCAAGTTATTCCTTCTCAGACGATGTCGCCTCAGCCTTTCTGCTCAACTCTAATCTGGGTAGAGAAGCTTTAAAGGTTCGTACGCAGCGAGTCGATTCAGAAGCAGGTGATGAAGTCAGCGTTCCATAATGTCTTCTGCTGCTTCAAGTTCAAGTGTGGCGTAATGAAAAGGCCAGATTTCTGCCTCAGCTGCAGTGATGGAAGTTGGGTGGAATGCTAAACTTCCTGTCGATGTGCGCGCGGTGCACAGATTCTATCCCACCTCCCCGGCGAGGCAGGCAGGATGGGCGGGGGTCCGTCTTTGCGTCCTTCCTACGCGTAACATCTGATTCTCATTTGGCTCCACGAGCCGCCGGGGGGGGAGCAGGACGGGAAAGATGAATGAAGCAGCTTCTCTTGACGTAAACGTTCCCGGTGGAGACGAACTGAGGAGCAGATTGTTAGACGCATCCTGCTGTTTCACTGAGGAGGATTTGTGGACGGGAACGCTGCCAGAACACTGCAAAAAACAAAATCTTGCCAAATGTTTTAGTCTAGTTACAAGTGAAAATCTCTTAGTTTTGTCTGATTACAGGTCTTACAAGTAGCTTTTCAGCAAGAAATATGATTTTTTTTAAAGTAAGTAATTCCTTAATATTGATGAAAAAAGCAAGACATTTTTCTCATGTTATAGATCAGTGGTGTCCACATTTTTAGTATTGGGGCCAAAACGGGCAAATGTAAACTATTGGAGGCCACAAAATTTATTTAATTAGTTTATTGTAATCTTTTTTTCTTCTTGTTTTTTGTTTTACCTACTTAATAATAAATATATAAAATAAACAAATAAAAAAGCAGTTCAGAGTGTTTTCTTATTGAAAAAAAAGCTTTTCCAAATTATTTGGCTCATCAATTGTTTCCTCTTTTGTTGGCCAAATCTTTACCACTCTTGACTTGTGGTTGGGAGCCAAACACAATCAGGTTAAACACCACAAATGACCCATTGGCTACACTTTGGACACCCTTGTTATAACCACAACTGAAATAATGTGGTTATTAAGGAACTATTGATTAAAAACAAGCAACTGTATCTCGCTATAAAGTTAGTTTTGTCCTATTTCAAATCCAATAAGATATTAGGACTACTAACGAGACCGAAAATACTTGGTAAGATGTTATTGCAGGGACTCCAGGTGGAGGAGAAACCTTGAACTGTCCTGGTTTTGAGTTTCTTTCTCTTAAACATTATAGCCACCAGGAATTTGCTTTCCTCCACTATTACCTTATAAAATAACTGATGGTGCAATTTCTGTGACGTGTTCACAGCCATTTGTGCTCATAAGAAAGGTCACAGAAATGTCCAATCTGAGAAGGTTGGTGCAGAAATCCTGTAACCTTAACAGCATGAGTCCCCAGAGGGTTTGGTTTGGTACTACAAACATTCGCCAACTGATCCAGACGTGATCTGGACCCGGTTCGGACCTGAGGTCGGCAGGACTAGAGCAGCGAAACATGGTATAAATAATAAATTATGGACGGATGTGGGATTAGTGGACGAACAACATCATGAAGAAGGAGGAGCCCAGAAGACATGTCAGGGAGAACAAAGGTGAATTGATTAATCAGATTAGTTGTGATTAATCAATTATTGAAATCACTGTCATATAATGTAGTATAGATTAATTGTTAACTGGAGTATACAGACTCAAAAGGCCACAATAGGGCCTGATAAAGTAATTAATGTGCCAAATATTGCATCCAAAAATAAAAAAATCTGAACTTTTTAAATTTATTTAATAGCAAAGTGTAATGTAGATTGTTTTCATTTCTACAATGTTGATTTATATGGAAGAAGATTAGAGCCTCTGAAAAAAAACAATAAAATGCTGCCTTTTTTTTCGAATGTTGTCTTTTTTTCTCAGAATTTGGACTTTAAGCTCAAAATTCAGACTTTTTTTTTTTTAAGGATTTTGACTTTTTTCAGAATTCAAGTCAGAATTACTCTGGGTTCTGCAAAAAAGACAGAGTTCTTTTATTCATGGACCCTAATCTTCTTTCATAGGTTAACATTTACCAAATTTGATGTAAAAGTCTTTCCACCTTTGTCTTGAAGTCGGTCTGTTTTCCAGTTTCGCCTTAGAGGCTGACAGGTTAAGGTGACTCCATTTATATATTTGGCTCTGCTATTTAAAACATAAAACACACTGATTCGTTGTCACCAGCCAGAGATCAGTGCTCTAAAGTCGGCAAAGTCTATTTTTAAGTAGTTAAAAAATAGCAGAGATGAAAATATGACAGCTGCCTCTGCTAACTGTTTAAGGCAGTCGCTACAGGAAGTGTTTTGTTTTTAATAGTCTTCATCCTGGTACTTGGCTTTACGTCAAAAACTAGCTTTAATATATTTTTAATTTATCTCGGCGTACTATTTTCTCAGATGAGTTTTCTCTGAATTGGTTCCATTTACTCTTGAATATATTTTTTTATGTAACTTTGGATGTCATATTTACTCATTAGCAGGTGTAACAGTACACATATTGGTAGGAAAAATATTCAGTGCTTATGCTTATGTGCGCATAACAAGTTTTTCATCTCGTTGTATTGAGAATGTTTCGTGTTTCAAGCAATTTTTTATTTAGTTATAACTAGTTTCTGCTCTAGACTTCATTTCCTCGCTCTGGCAGTTAAACTCTTCCATATTTTAAGGTTTGTTCTTGTGTTAAAAGTGAATCAGACAGTTTCAAATTACTCGCCTCAGTGCTGAATTCAAGCTCTTGTGTAAAACATTCAGGAACATTTGCGCTTTATTTCTGCATGGCTCATCAGCTTAAGAGAAATTTGAAGACCTTGAATGCATCACTGGCAGTTTTTATATTTAATCTGACAGCTCAAATGTAGCCATCAGGGTCATAATTACATAATGCTTTAAGTTGTAATTCTTAATGTTTCTCTATAAATGAGAGAAACTCTTATTTTAGAATTGCAGGAGTTAATTTTATTATTGTTTTTCTACCTTATTACATGCGTTTTTCAGCCTAAAACAATTTGAATTTAATTAAAAAATCCAGCACACCCATTGTCCCAGAGGCTGGAACAGCATAAGCTCAACTCCCCTTTAGGCCTTTAATGCAGTAAACTGAAAATGCTGTGTGATTGCAGGAGTAGTTGCATTTAAAAGAAAAAAGCAGTGAACTGTTATTGCTGAATGACTGAATAAAAAATGCATTGTATTAAATGGTTCTGTATGATTTATACAGTCTTTGGATGTGCTGCACCTGAGCTCCCACACTCGACAACTCATCCTTTAAAATCTGGTTTAATAATGTGCTGAAAAGTTCTTTTAACAGTCTGTTCAGAACAAAAGAGTTTCAAGTCATTTCTCATGAGGTATTCAGGGCCATTTGTTCCTCGTTGTCAGTGATTGATGAGCTCTATATATGTGGATGGCAGTGACTCCTCTTTCACATTGTCTCCTTAAAACACTCACTGTGGAGTTCTGCTCATTCTGCTAATAGTGACTCTCCCTGTTATTATTTTATAGGAAACTTGATTGTGCTTGATCATCTTCAAACCAGTTCCACCAGCTGCATTTCCTTTGCAAATTTGCACAAAATTTGTCAAAATTCCGCTAATGTCAAAAAACACAATTTTGCAATTGCAGTGTTTCCATTAAATAATAAACTCGATAAAAATCACACGTGAATAAGGTGGTAATGCGATAAGTCATTAAAAAATGCACATTGCGCAATCACTGTTCTACCACTTCCCGTTGTCTTCCTTGTGGTTTGCATCAGTAGCAACATCTGTTTGTTGGTCATGTGACCTGTGTGATTTGAAATAAGTGTTTCAAAATAAACCAATTTTGATACAACCAAAAAAAAAAAAAAACTCATCTCAGCGCTCACTGATCACTGAATTTTGAATTTAAAAAAGGTCGCAAAGAATTTATAAATTGCTGGGTTTCACTCACGTCACCCGGATGACAGGCGAAATTCAGATGGAGGTCCGGAAGGGAACCTCTACGATTCAAAACAAAGCAAAATTGATCACAATGAGTACGCTAAAGCCCTACATAGGTTGGTATAGACGAGGCATCTCGAAAAAATATGAGTATATTTAGAATATGATCCGTATTAACTCAGTAAAAAGGACTTATAATCTTATAATCTAGAGGATTAACCGGGCATCGAGGCGATCCACATAAATATCTGGAGCTGCAGAGTTCATATTATACGACGAGCCAGGAGAAAGTTTTCAAAAGCCTGTAGAATACAATCATTTGGTTTCATTTTGGTTGAACCATTTAGGATAAAAAAACCCAAAAAGACATTACATGTTTGTCGACTTATTTCTGCTGGGTGTGTAGTGAATTCCTCTATTTTAAGCAACAAGTCCATGGTAACGATGCTATCGCTAACAACAAACTAGCCAATGTTATTTCTATGAGCTTTGATCTCCTGGTAAATAATTTATTTAGTTTCTGTAAACTCAAATTCATGCTGGAGTTGTACGTTAATGTTGAGTCATCATAGGATGGTGGATCCAGGTCCAGTGTAGGTCAACTATTCATGGATGGAAGTTGTGGTCAGTGTCTTCTTCAGAGGTTTTGTGTTGTTCAGTGGTTCTTGGTGTAACGCCACCACAGGCAAGGCAGGGAGCAGTTTGCTAAAAGAGTTTGGATTGTTTGACACAGTGCAGTGTGGAAGAGAACTGCAGCAGTTGTGTGTTCTCACTCTTGGCCTTTTTGCTCCATGACCCAAACCCAGATTGAACTGAAGATGAGGAATGGATGGATCTCGATTTCTACTGAAAACATATCTAAACATATTATTATTATTATTATTATTATTATTATTATTATTATACTATGTCTTGGGCTGTGTTGTTTTGGAGTTGGGGGGGTTTCATGTTGTGTTTGAGCTGGAAACTGTCAGTCAAATCTGGTAACCCTGACTGTGATCTTTAAAGGTTCTTCCCTGCTGGAGAACATGCTGACCAAATGTTAACTTCCCTTCTCTCCCATTGACAAGAACAGGAATGAAGCTGGTTAAATTTCTGTCAGACCTCATTAAAATGGGACTGTTTGCTGTCAAACCACATTGGTTTGAATGAAGGAGCAAAAGAAAAGCTTCCTCCAGAGATCCTGGTGTCATTTTGAGATTTTAATTTTCAGCGATGACTCTGAGTCGAAGGGGAGTGTCTGCGGGACTGTTTCTGTATGAAGTTTGTGGGGTAGACATTTATGAGGTGTTGGGTCATATCGACTCTGTGAATGTTTGATTTTGCTCAGTGCTAAATTTTTTATCAATAGAGTGGTAGACGCGTAGTGAGAGGATGAGAGGAGATGTTGAGGGTGTTACTGACAGCTGGTGTTAGTTCAGTGAAACTGTGAAACTGGAAACCATCTGTGAGCTCGTCTACAGCACTGCCAGCCTCTGTAAACAAAGTGATTACAGCTTTGTTTATTTTAAGCAGTAGTCGTAGTACTTGTGGTATTTTCACTCTAAAGCAATGAGCTGAACATGGCAAGTTCAGTATTTCTGGTTTCTGTCGCAAACTAAATGAAACTACACAAAACATTTAAACGTAGATAAGGACAAACCTGCGTAAGAGTTTGAAAGATACTTTAAAGTGCAACAGTGATCCTTTCGGATGTGACAACAAAGATTATCAGTGATCATTATCAGTGATCATTATCAGTGATCATTATCAGTGATCATTATCAGTGATCATTATCAGTGATCATTATCAGCAACAGCAGAATGTCTAAAGTAAAATGAATTTTTAGATTTTTTGCAGAGAAAATGTCACTCTGTAAAAAGGCGTTACTTTTGGTTGGTGGCGTTTTCCACGAAGCTGTGTAGCTTTTATCACACATTTTGTTGCGTTGTGTGTTCAAAAGGCCATGAATGGGCCTGAAGTGCCGCAGTGCCATAATTCACAGCTAGCATGATGGATGATTTTATTTATTTTTCTCTCTTATTTTTATTTTTTTTCCAAGCCTCTGAGATGTCCGTGTCCTTCAAGACAGCTTTTTGAACACCCAGCAGCCTCTGGCTCCCTGAGGTCCTTGCAGCGATTCAGTACAGTTCAGTTAGCAGGCTTTCGGGTGGAAAGAATCATGGTCATTATTACTGACTGATGGTATCTTCATGTTTCTGGCGTTTCCAGCTGCTGCTCCATCAGCGAGCCTCATTGATATTCAGCAGCTTCTGACCGGAGACGATGTCACTGCCAGTTCAGCCGTGCAGCGTGGAACTGTGTCGTGTTTAAAGGGCAGAAGGATTTCTGTTAGACGGGCGGCTCAGTGATATTACTGGTATTTTTGAACAACAGGGCAGTTAAATAACTGAGGAATTTCTGTTTTTCTTCATGTTTTTGGTCAGTTTGCAATGTTTTCAATTAATTTATCTTCAAAAAGGTTGGTTAATTTGCCTGTATAGCAAATTCTTTTCAAATTTCTTTGTTGACAGACAATGTGGATTCTAACAGGTCCATTTTATGCAGTTGGAATCCAATTTGTCCAAATTCAACTGGAATCCTTAATTTATGATCAAGTTACATCCAGTCCTATTCAATTCAAAATATAATTCAATAAAGTTTTACTGAGTTGATCTTTCCTGGTGTTTTCACTCCTGATAGTCCGGTAGACTCGGTTCAATGGGGAACCAAAATTCCAACATTTGTTTCATTTCCAGATGGTGTTGGTTTGCTTTCACGCTGCACTGAGTCAAACAAACCAAACCCTTTGAGAAATCTGTTCCTCCTCTCGCCTGTGGTGGCACTGCAGCAAGAACCACATAAGGAAGTGACACAGAAACTTCTAAAGGAGACACTGATTTCATGTTTGTTTTGGTTGTATTTACCCAGAATTCCCTGCGCTGTAGTCTGCTTCCTGCTTGTGAAGTGGTCTCTGGTTCGCTTGGCGTTCACATAGGTGTTCAAACCACCCCAGAGTTCACATCAACCAAACCGACATCGAGGTTTGTAGAGGGACCAAAGTTCATATCAGAGTTAGATTACGCATTCACACTTCTCCAAACAATCCATATTTTCTAGGCAAACGGCCTGGAGTGGGGTTAAAGTGGACTAAACATGGCTGATGTAAATATATACAGGGTTTCCCCCAGAAAACTTGCTAAGCCCCATGGTTGGGGGCTAGAGCAGTCATTCATTCAGCAGCCTGCCATGTTTTTGAGTTAAAAAATGTTTAAAGTTGACAGGAAATTTTAAAATATCACATGATAATTATGTGTTATTGGAAGATTAATGCTTGAATACCGACTACTAACCTCTCAAAAAATGCAAACATTTAAAAAAAACTAAAATAAGTAAGCAATGCTTTGCCTGGTGGGTGCCCAAGTAAAGCCTGGTGGCCCGCCAGGCTTACAATACACTGCGAGAAACCCTGATACGTTTCTACCAGTACGGAAGATGAGCTGATTGCATCGAGTTGTTGACTTTCATCTAAAGCAAGCAAGCGGCCATAGTGGGAGGGAATCTTCCAGCAGAAGCAGGTATGAGTGGACCTCTGCCTAAACCAGCTGGGGGTTCAGAGAACAAAAAGCAGACATGGAGAACACAGAAGCACTGAGTCAGAAGTTGTTTCTATGAGATAAAAAAAAAAACCTACTAAACTGACATTAAAGCAGCTGAAGCGCTATCAATGACTTCCTTCTTAGAAATGAGAAATAGACTAAACTTAAAAAGCACATTTTTGCTCATACTGATGACTCAAAGCAGTTTTACACTAGACTCACGTTCACCCAGGGGTACTCACAAGACCCAAACAGTCATGCACAGATGAATAGGCAACTCTGTGTTACAAATCCTGGGGAATCGACATCTGGTGTCAGGTCTCATTCAAGTTGTGTCGTCTATGGAACAAATGAGAGGGAATTTAAGCATTTAAATTGTTGTATTACACAGAAACTATAATCAGGTTTTCTTTATTACTTGCTCGTTTAATGAAAGCTAAAATAGCTACTTCTCCTCTAGATAGATTATATATTATGGCAGGGACTTGAACACATTAATTTTGATAATTATTTACATAAATGTTAACACAATCGCTTTGTGTCTTGTGTCCAGAATCTTAGTATTTGCACTTTTCTGGTACGGCGTTAAATCTGATGCGCAAGTGACATCCACTAACAACAGCAACGGATGACAAATCCGCTTCTTTTGGCCCACTGGGGTTTAATTTTTGCTTCAAAAAAATGATCTGATGGAACGCTGGAAAAGACTACTGTTGTGTTTAAGTTGTGCTAAAATTAGGTGGCATATCGGTGAATCTATTCAAGTCTAAAATAGCATCACAACAAAAAAAAAAAAAACAATAAATGTCTTTACTGTTGACCTCGAAGGTCTAAACATTTAATAATTTAGCAGCAAAAGGCTTTCTGATTTGAAAAATGTAAGTATAGTTAACTTAATTAACTATTAATTGCAGAGCCTGCAGTTAACTTGATTAAAAATTAAACACGAGTCCCACCACTAATTAACACTAAATGTAATTAATGCGGAACTGTCAGTGATTTAGCTTGCATTAGTCTACATGGGGATATTTTGTTTCCACTGCTGCCTCAGTCCGTGTAAATAAAGAAGCTGCTCTTTCTTCACAATGTTAAATCTCTGCAACCGAATGCCGATCAGTCTTTGCTCTGAGATTTAAGAAGCCTTGCATTGGAGCATGCTGCTATTATGTAAAACCGATATAGTGTGTTTATCTGCACTAAATCAAATGGAAATTGCAGCAGACTGCTGCGCAGTAACTGCTAGAAACATGCCTCCACATATTGCAGGAGCTGGAGCTTAAAGCGTTCTGCTATTTACAGTATATATCAGGTTCCTTGCTCTGAGTCACATGAAGCCTTGAAGCTGAGGAGAAAAATGATCTTAGGAAATCCATCTTTTGAGCTCGTAATACTAGATCTCAGGATTTCAATCAGTGTGCAAAGACAATTTTGTAAACAGACGTCTCCTGTTAAAGAAAAATATGTTTTGTTTTTTGACTTCTAAGTGTCCCAGTAGACACAGGCTGAAGCCAAGGACTAAAAGCAAATTATCCAACAGTGTCATGGAAAATACAACCCTGATTCCTTAACACACATTTTCAGAATATTGGGTCATTAACTAATATTATTGTTACAGCATAGTTAAACACCAACATTTTGGAGAGGAGCTGTAAAACATAAGACTGGAGGAAAACAGCTCCAGCTCTGATCCTGACTCACCTATCCTCCATAAATCCTTTTGTATGTAAAGCAGTTCTGTGGTTTTTCATTAGCGCTCTCATTAGAAAACCTTCACAGTACAAAAAAAGTTAGTTAACCTAAGGAAATTATAATCAGAGTAGTGACTTTGGGCCAATTTAGTTACACAGAAAATATTTCTTGGTTGTTTAGAAGTGAGTTTGACCATGAAAATCCACAGTACTGACCGCAAAGTCAAGAAATCCTTCTGGTAAATGACGTTATTATGAACATATACATCTGTTTTAATTCTTACCTGTGGAAGTTAAAACCAATAGATCCAGTTTGTCCTGTAATCAGTTGAATCAAGTTCGCTCATCATGAATTGGAGACCTCTGATGATCACTCCACTGTGGAGTGGCGGCGAAACGTAGGAGTTGGCGTTCAATGAGGCGTTTCTGTATTCGTGTCTGTGGTTTCAATGGTTTGACGGTGCAGTGAGAAAGAGAACCACAGCAGCTGAAAATGTAACAAATGTTGCATCTTGGTGCCCAATCAAACAGAGGCCATTGGAATATCAAATGTGAAAACACCCTATAAAAATGAAGCCCAGAACATTTTAAACAGCATTTAGTCTCCATTATCCCCAAAATAAAGCCATTATTTTGTCTGACTCAGCAAAATAGCCATTACTACTGGTGTGGTTTTATTTTAAAGCTGCAGGCTGTAAAAACCAAAGGAGCTGGACTTAAGGAGGTATTGACTGTGGTTCGGCTGTGGGAGTGGACGGGACAGGAATCTTTTCAGACATCAAAAGTGTCCAGCTTCTAATGCTAAAGTAGTGATGTTTAGGAAAAACCACATTCATCTCCTTATAGACTGACTTAATTTTCGAAGGTTGTACTTAGACCCAGCTTTAAGACAACCTCCAAATGCGTCCTTTTATTGGAGGCTGTAAATCCAAAACCAAGACATTGAACTCAACTTTTTTTTTTTTTTTTTTTTTGCAAATCCACGCACATCACAAGAGTATTTAACTTTTTATATTGCAGAAAGACTGTGGAGGTTTCCGAGGGCCTGTTAATATGTTAGCATCAGCTGTTTCCTGGGAGTTTTCTGCTCCTGCTTTGCAGCATCCACGCTAGCTGTCACATCAATCAGTGCTGCTGCAGCTCCAGCCCTATGAGGACACGCTGCCTGTTTTGACTCCACTTCATCTCAAATCAGTGTAGACGACTTCACTGCTGACTTCAAACCTGCCTGAACGCAACGTCTGGGACTTGATGGCCGGCGGTTCCTGACAGGGGATCAGATTGTTTTGCTGTGGCTCTAAAACTTTTAATGACTGTTGGCTTGAAGCAAGAGCTCTGAAATGCGAGACTATGACCAAAGCTACAGCGTATTTATTCATGGATATTCAATTATACAGGTGTGACTCGAAGCTACTAACGATTAATTCAAGTAATCGTGATTAATCAATTATTGACATAGTCCTCAACTAATTTAGTTTAATTAACTGGAGTACACAGATTTAAAAATATATTTGCTGAAATATATTCAGAGCAGTAATAAAGACAAAACTGTACAAAAATATATGTCCATTTTAACCCAGACCTCAAGTGGTGAAAATCTATCTAAATTAATCAGTTAATTCAAAAAATAAACACTAGATCAGTCCTAAAATGCAGAAAAGGCTTTTTTCCACATGTTGATGTTAGAAGTGTTTCTGAGCAGCAGATGGATCCTTTGCTACAAATTATTATTTTTTTTTATTTGATACGGACACAAAAAACATTTCAAAACATCATCACTAATATCTGCATCACTGCTACATTATTGCATTTTAGGCAGTAAAATGTTTATTATTAAAAACTGAATTATTTCTTTATTTGCATATTTGATGTATTTTTAACATTGCATAAAATAAGCTTAAGTGGTTAAATAAAAAATCTACAGGATTCTGCCATTTTTTTAATTTTTATTTTGCTGATTTTCAATTTTCCTGATGCATCTGTGAAAACTGACCGGCTCTGCTTTAAATCAGAATGAAATTAAGTTGGTAAAATCTACCTTTTTATATTAAGGAGAATTCTTACAGCAATAACAAACAATATTACACCTCAAATCCTTACAAGAAGCTTTGGTACCAAAGAAATGTTGAGAAATGATGGGGAGGTATTTCAGCTAGATTTGAACCGTTCCTGGCAGATTATTTCAGTATTTGCATATGAATTTACAGGAAACCTAAACTCTAAATGATTCTGCATATTTAAATAATTTCTTTCAGCTTCAAAAGCCATTTCCAAGTCTGGTTTTTCAGAAATGATGATAATCTCACAGCTTTAAAGAACCAAAGTGTTTTTAATCTGACAAATCTACAGACAGATAAAAACCTGAAATGTAAATAAATCTCAGTGAAGCCGTTAAACAAAGTTGCCTTTTCAAACATTTCCAGGCCACATAACCTCAGGCAAGTCATTCCGGATCTATGAGCCGTGACTTAAAGACTTTCTTATCTGGCAGTCTGGAAAGAAATAATCAGATTAAAAAACCCAATAAGTTCACACAGAGCAGACGCCAAGATGAATGAAATGTGGTTTGTTTGTTTCTCCTAAACCTCCGGAGGCTGAGTGTGAAATCCACTTTAAACAAGATGGAGATGCTGGAAGACACAACGGTAGAGCTTTTCTTCACACTGTGTGCTTCTTCCTTTACAGTCGTTCTAATTTTAATAAGAAATCAACTAAAATGTCCTTTTTAGCCCAAACAACAGTAGTTTAGCATTTTAGTGTAGCTACTGTGTGAATGCACTAAAACATACATTTTAAAGTAAGTAAATGTTTCAACTTGCATGACGTGGCTTCAGATTTGAGTTATAAAATCAAAGATCATAAATAATAAAACATTAGATAACATTTTAGATAAACGAAATCAATAAAAAGAAGCTTGGGTTGCTTGTTGCTTTGAGTTGTGGAGTTTTATGTTTGAGTGAGTATAAATCTGGTGGGGTTTGTTTGTGTCTGTCTGTACTGTTGGGTTTTATCATGTTTCCCTCCAGGTTTTCTTTCTTTTTGTGCTGGAGTTTGTTCATTTGTAAATATAAGTTTGTTTATATATGTATTTATAAGTATATTTTAAATTCATTGGGAGAAGGAATCATTAGCTGCTTTTAAATAACAAATGTGTGTAAAACTGTTGATATTCTGCAGTCGAAAAGTCACAACTTCGCAATTTCGACTTTTTGAGCATTACGTCATGTTATAACGTTATTCTCTCATCCAAAACATACCTGAAGTGTTGCCTTGATTCTTTCATGCATGTTTGATAAATCTTTTTATCTCCTTGGCAACCAGTCAGCTGTGGAAAACCTCTGGGTGGACTAGCTTCGCTTTTAAGATGGAGCTCTGTCTCAGAACTGTAGTTTCCAAGCTTTTGAGCTCCTTCAGACTATCCAGCACCAATTAGCAAATACCTGGTGCAACTGTGCATCACCTGAGCTCATTATAAGAGCTACTTCTCAGTGCAACGCTGGTAGAAATGTTGTAAAAGGGTAAATAGAAGTGTGCTGTTTCGATAACTTTCTGAAGGCACTGTTTCAGAAAGACCAGGAGTTTTTAAAGTGACATAGACCAAATTTCAAGGCATTAAATCAAGAAGTGAATTCTTTAAGGCATATTTGCAACTCCAGGTAGCATAGTTCCTTGATTGTGTTATAAAATGGCAGTATGTGCCTGGAAAAGACATAATTCTCTGATCATTTGTTTATTTTCTCTATCATGTGGTTTTGACACTATCTGTAAAACCTTGGTGTATTGTCACATCTGTAGCCACCAGACTTTTATATGTAATTTCCCTGTCAGCAAAGGGATTCAGCTGTTTAATATTAATGTGAAGGAAGCTTTTGTCAAATAATGTGACGGTTTACAGAGAAACTTTTTGTTCTTGTATGTCTTTCTTCTTCCTGAAGCCTCCTTAGATGCCGTGATGGCAGTTTCACAAGGTTTCAGTTTACTAAAAATGTTTCAAAGTGTCCCAGGAGACAAATCCTGCCTGTTAGTTTTATGGCTCTTTTGTGAAATGAGCAGAAAGTCTCCGTAGAGCGGCGAGGCGGCGACTCCATTGTCTCATATCAGCACCCAGACAAAATGTTTGACTCCAGCACTGACACCATTCACTTGTTAATTGAAATTTGTGCTGCACTCGGCAGCCCTCAGGTCCACTTCCCTCATCTACTCCCAAAATATAGGTCGAGTACAGCTGCTGTAGGACGACTTGTTTTGTCGGCTGTCACCTCTCATTACATCCCCATCATCCCCCTCTCCAGGGTCTGCAGGGTTGGGTCAGGAATGAGGCCCTTCCTCCAACGCAGGCGTGTCACACTCATTTTCATTTTGGACCATATCTACGCCTGTCGCAATAAGCATTAAATAAATTAATCGCATAAATTTAAAAAGCTCAATAATTTTAATTTGCATGATTGTTTTGTTTTTTTCTTTTCTATTTTTTTTTTCCTATCAAAGACTAGATGATAAAAGTCTTCAGTCTGGTGCTTTGGACTCAACTAACAGCTTTTTTTGAAGGACAATTTGCTTACAGAGACTTCATAATTCATTTTATTTGTTGCTTTTGTTGTTTTGTTTTTTCTTTATTTATTTATTGATAGTCTCTTCAATATGTATAATATTTTCACTGGAGTCTGATCCAGAACTGCACAGCATTCTGGGATATGTAGACAGAGGGAAAGACTATAGCCGCTCAAACTCTCACAGCCAGCTAAGCTCACTACTCTGGTAGTTGCCTAGCAACAATCTGAGTAAATTGGGCAGCAGCAGTTTCAGGTTTGTCCACTGCGCCTCATAACTTAAAAAAATAAAACAATTATGTGAAAACCGTGGTTAAAACAGGAGCGGTTATGCCACTAGCTTAGCAGTATTTCAGATATTTAAAACAAAAAACTAATAAATAAATATTGATGTTGACAATTATTGATATATAAGGCCAGCCCCACTATATATTAAGTGCAAAAAAATGTCGCTATGGCAAAAAAACAGGAGGGACTGATTGATATAATTTGAGACTATAAGAACTACTTTAATTTGATTGATAAAATAATATTTAAGTAGACAACTGTTATTTTGTTCTATTTGTATGTTTCTCTAGAGTCTAGAGGGCCACATAAAAAGCTATGGCGGGCTGGATTTGGCCCCCGGACCTCGAGTTTGACACATGTCTCTCTACTTGTAGGGCTGTTATGCGGGCCACTTGTTCAGTCTAAAACCTTTTTAAAGCTCATCTATATCCCCTGAAGACTCAGGGAAATGATCCGACTGTCGAGGATGAGATTCAGAGATGATATCTTATTGAAAACGGATTGCCAGCATACATTACTGCGCTCTGTCTGGATGGTGGAGATTTCCCTGAGGGGATCGGAGTTATTAGAGTCATTACTGTGACCTTTATTTGCCCCGCGGTCTCCACTGAACTCGGCGTGACTCGTCGGCTGTCACATCGTCTCTTCAAGGGACAAGACACACTTTGCAGTCAGACGGGTCAGGCCTGTTCAGAGTGATTACCGACCACGATCCACGGGAGGTGGAGGCACGCTGTGAGTGTGACAGGAAGCTGCCCTGCAAACATATTTATCAGACAGGCTGTGGCCTTTTATTCTCCCATCTGATGGACTAAAGTTCCAGCTGCAGCTGTAGGAATGAGACTTTATTTTTAGTTTTTGGGTAAACAAGAAAATGTTCAACTGCCAGAGCTTGGAAATAAATTCAGGAGTAGAATCTCGTTTAAATGAGAAAACGTTGTTTTGATGAGATTAAAACACTCACTATTGAAATTTGTCTCAATAAAACCAAGATATTTTTTAAACAGAGGTCGTAATAGTAAAACCACAACAGCTCTTGGGATTTTTAGATGTCGTCTAGAAGAAGAAGGTTTTTTGTTATAACGAAATCTAAAACTCATTTTGTTTTAACTAGAGTTTCTTGATTTGCATCTCATTATCATGACAAACTTTACATTACAAAACTTGTTTTAATGACATGCAAAGAGTTAAATTTAACAAGTAAATTTATTGTTAAAATGAGCTTGTTTTGCATTTCATTATGAGAACCATTCTCAATTTAAAGAAATTTAGATCATTAAAACATTTCTTGTAAAAAACAAGATATTATTGTCTCCTTCCCATTCTTATTTTGTTCCTTGTATTCTTCCTTTTCTTCCTCCCTTTTTATCCAACATCATTTGTCATGTCTTTACATTCTTCTGAATGTTTTCCCTCTTTCCTCTTTTTCAAGCATGCTGAGATTAATGTGGTGCAAAACAAAATGCGTCTTTTCCATTCCTTGTTCATGTGTGTTATTTTATACTGCTATCATGTTCGAAGTAAATACATAAATAAAATATAAATTCCTTAAATGTCTTTCTTTACTTTCTATGGAACATCTTCCCTCTGTCTTTCTTCATTTCCTTCCTTGGTTTCCTGCTGTTTCTAATTTTCCAGGCTACAGGGTAGTAAAGACCTGAGCACTGGAGAAGTTTAAAATGTTGATTCCGTTTTCTTCGTCCCTCTTTACCTTTCAGTATTTAGTTTAGCAGCCGTCAACCTCTTCATCCTTTTCCTCTAACATCTGCGTGTGAAGCTCAAACGGTTTCTGTTTAAAGTAATTCCTCTGCTTGTTTGCTCCCTGCTGAGATCTTCGAGCGTTTCGCTGAAAGCAGGTCAGTCCAGGTCCGGAGGGAACCCGTTCGTTTTCATCTGCCAGCACACTTTCCAGTCCAGTTTATTGGATCCTCTTTGACCCTCTGTGTTCACACCGCTCATGTCATAAACGGGTCACTCTAAATGCCAGTTTCCAAGTCAACAAATTTATATAAAGGAGGTTTTTATCGAAGCCAACGCTCTGTTCCTCTGGTCCACCTGCGGTTCTGTGGTTCCGGATGATTTCACCCAGACGGTTTATCATCTCACTGCCAAGCTCTGTAATCCCCAGAAATGCTAAACATGCTAATCTTTTCTACGTCTGCTTTCCAAACCACAAGACGTAAACAAATTATCACACATTCACTCACCTTCAGTTCTCCCAGCCGGATTAGTCATTTAGTCTGTAAAGTTCTGACTTGTGTGTAGGAAACGCTACTTTAGATCTTAGTGCAGCGAGCCGGGTGGTCTTTGAGGGGAAAACCTCGTAGATGTGCATGTTTGATTTATTTATTTAGGTTCACAGGGATAATTAAAGTTAAATCACTTTGCTTAAAGAGCCAAATCATACTAGGACTAGTTTTAATCAAGTTAACTGCAGGGTCTGTAATTAATTTATCACATTTAAATCAACAAAATAAGAAGGTTTTCAAGGTTCATTTCTGTATTCAAGGTTCATTTCCTTGAAAGTGATTGATATTCAAACTGCACAGTTTGGTAATAAAGTTCAATCTATCGTTTGATTAAAAGCTTAGATTTGGAAACGTTATTTACAGTAGAAACCTGATACTTCCAGACTCATTTTTTTCTCGTTGTCTGAAGTTAAATCAGACTAAACTTTTCTCATTTTGGTTTTGTTTGACCACAATTGTTTATATTTGCAAATGCCAGAAAGCTTAAAACATTACTTAGAGATTTTTTTTGTAGCTTTCTTTTATTTATATGAAAATATGTATATGATATTTTATGTGCAGAACTTTGCAACATTTGTTTAAAAATAGTGCTATACAAATAAAGTATTATTACTACCTGCCTTTGTATTTATAAATATTTTTCTGTAAACAAATAATGTGTAAAGTAATAGATATGTCAGGAAGGCAGTAGGATCAGATAAGTTTGTACATTTGCCTGCCTCCTTTTCAAACATTATCTAAATATATATCTAGGCCTGTCACAATAACAAATTTTGCTGATTGATTAATTGTCTCAAAATTATTCCGATAAAGACCTTTTTACACTGATTTAATAGAAATGACATTAAATGACAAATATAGATACACTTTATTTTCAAAAGAACATTCAACACTGGAACTGATAAAAGAAACAAAACAACCAAAAGCAAAAATAAAATTGATTCTCAGTCTCCATTAACAAAAATGTACTTGAATAAAAGCACCAAAGTGTAAATAAATACTGCATTCAACCAAAAGAGTGCAGATTATGAAGTCTGTTTACTATATTGCCCTTCAGTAATCATTAGATTTAATTATTATTATTATTATCCAGTGTTGGCATAGTTACTTTGAAAAAGTAACTTTAATCGGACTACTGATTACTCCTTTAAAAAGTAACTTAGTTAGATTACTAACTACTTGATTTGGAAAGTAACTAAGTTACACTAAAAGTAACTTTTTAGTTACTTTCAGCAGCTGCTAACAACAACGCTCCGCCTCCTGTGAAAATCACATTGAGCTTTGCCAATTCTTAATTGTGAGCTATTTTATAATGGTAACATCAACAATGTGTCTCCACTGATAAGGTTGAACTGAAGAGGAGATTGTAGAAAAAACAGTACAAAAAAATAAAAAATGATAAAGCCGATAATTAAAATGAAGTTGATAGTTTTAATTTATTGTGCAATTAATTGATTTATCGTTTATGGCGACAGGCCGATATATATCATTTTATTTGAACTGTGAATGTAAATATGTCTGAAAAAACTAAATTTGTTTTGCAGTTTGGTGAGGAGTCAGATACAGCTTTGCTTTTTTGTTGAAATCCTTTGCTACAAAGAGGAACTACACCCCTCATGTATTTGTTTAAGGCTCTCCCTCTTTCTTATTGTATTGACGAGGCCATGAATAATTCAGCCCTGTTGCATAACAAAAATGTGAGTGCGTGCGTGTTTGGGTGGTCTGCATGCGCGTATGTGTGCTCAGAAATATGTTGAAAATTATCTAATTAGGTTTGGATTTGTGTTTCTTACATTGGAGTAAATATAAGCGACCTAAAGTGACGAGGAAAGTCAAGACTTTAACTGGTTTATGTAAAATCCTCTCAAATGGTGATTCGCTGCTTTTCCCACGTTTTCTGAGGCCATAAGCTGCCCATCGCGTCACCAGTGCATACCAAGGAGGTTCTCTGTGATCTGGAAAATAATTCTCTATGCTGCGGTTTGTCGGTTTTTGGATTTCTCTTCCAGCTAGTGGTGAAGTCATACTTGATGGCTTCACATGCATCAGTGATGTGTCTCTGTCGTTGCAGAGGCTCGCGGGCCGAGGCGCAGCCTGCAGACGGCGCAGAACCTCCTGCAGGAGGAGGTGGCACGTGCTGAAGAACACTCCGAGGTAAGAACAACGCAGCTCTGCTTTTTCTCTAAAATTCCTCCTGGAAATTCAAAACAGAGCTTCACTGCTCTGGCAGCGGTGTTGCTGGGGGCTTTTATTTTGAAATAAATAAATAAATCTGCAGGCTGGCTCTGAGCAAGCCCACACACTTCAATGCAATCTGCTGTATGAAGCCGCTAGTCATGCTATACATACACCCAGCCTACTTCAGCAGCAGCAGCCAGTGGACTGTTAACATCCTGTTTGCTCCCCTTAAGGCTTCATTTAATGACAAACAATACGATGCTTCTCTAACTAAAACTAAATAAGCAGCAGAGTTTAATCTGAACCAGATGGTGTGAATTCGGTGTCTGAAGCTGCTGTCAATAAAAAATGCTTCACAGTCTTTGTGTTTTTAAACATATTCAACGCAGATTTGGGTGGAAATTTCCGACTTTGTCTTTGTGTGACTGAAGAGAAAAATGAGAGCAAATTGGGTTTTATTTAGGGCTGCAGCCACCAATTATTTTATTAATTGATTATTCTGACAATTATTCTGATTTGAAACAGGGCATATTCTGCCCATTTTTCAGTCAACCACTTAAATCTTTTTATATAATATTAAAAATACACTAAAAATGCAAATAAACAAATTAATTATTTTCACATAAGAAAATAAACAGTTTACTGCCTAAAATGCAACAACATGGCATTCCTTTAGAGAACCCTTGATCTAGGGATGCACTGACTTAAGAAAAGAAAAAGGGCCAATATCGATATCCGATATTAATGCTGTTGAGGCCAACAACCAATATTTCCTGATATTATTTATCTTTTGTACATTTCTTTAGTCTTTTAACTACTTAGTTCAATAGTTTTTCATATCAAAACCATTGAAACTTTAATATTTCCATTTAAATATATGTACATATATATATATGTGTGTGTGTGTGTGTGTGTATGTTGTGGGTTTTTTTCTAAGCTTTAGCAATCAGTGACTTCCTGTGTCAGTGGTGGTCAGTATTAATATCAGTTTAGTTTAAGTAGCACCCATTCTTAGGAAATGTCATGCAAACAAGTCATTTCGATTCAGTCACACATACATTCCAATTGATAGTTTTTAAGGTTCACTTTTAAATCTAATTATATGAAATTCTGACACTATAAAAACTAAGAGCTTGAAGCGGTTGTACTGTTGCAATCATAATTTTGGAAACAATTAATGAATTCAACAAATTAAAGAGATTTAATTAGTAATAAAAAAGCTGTGCTAGATTTTGAGCTCAATGTTTATTTATTTTTTTACCAGCTTGAGGTTAGCAACGTCACTGTTGCTAGGCGATAAAAATCTGAAGGCTGGACCTCGTTTCTGGTCCTTCAAAGAATCTGTCTGAATTTGGACGCACCCCTACCCACTCCACAAAAAGGGAAAAACAAGAGAACATGAACTGAAGCCATGAAGTAGCTAAAAGTAAGGAGCTTGTCATCCATATTTATAGTCACAATAATATTCAAAATGTTTGAACCTTAAAAATTGAGTTTATTTGTTGTCACAACATCAATATTACAGAGCAGGGAATGAAAATCAGTCAGTATTTGTTGGTTCAGTTTCCCTTTGTGTCAAACAATAAGCTGAGCTGCTTTGAAGCTGAAGTCTGAAATAGAAATCTGCTGCTTCATGATTAAAACATCTGAAGACCTGAGAGCAAGAGAAGCCTGATCCTGAGAACTCGCTGGTGTGTTTCTGAAATAGTTTTACCAGGCGACATTGATGCTTTCACAGGTGTCTAAAAAAATACAAACAGCTTGGAGTTAAAGCTGCCATAGGGCTGCCTACAGGCCTCCCGTCACTGAGCCGCGCTGATTCTCCTTCATGCATGCACCGACACGACCGGGGTGAGCTCACAACACAAGCAGCTGTAGATTCAGACCTGTTGTCTCCAAGTCTGTGCAGTAAATAATTCAAACTGTAAACCCCACATTACTGGGTTTTCAAATGAAGTTTGGCTCGATCACTGAAAGGTTGCTTCACATTAATGTCACAGTTAGCCGCAGAGTCACAACTTTAGAGTTCAGCTGGAGATAGAACATTAATAAGTAACAGTATATAATATATAAGTTCTCAATGTTGACAGCGTAATTGACTGACAAAATAAAAAATTGGATACTTTATGCACAAAATGTCTTTGATTTAATCTTTGTGATTAGAATTAAGGTTAAAACAGTTAATCATAATGGATCAATTATTGAAATAATCGTCAACTAATTTAGTTATTCATTAATTAATTGGAGTATGCCGACTCAAAAAAGGTCAGTTGCCTAAAGAATAACATAGTAATTAAGGCCAAACGTTTAAACACAAAAAGCATTTGCACTTAAAATGATACAAATTTCTTTGTCTGTAAATATGTTCAATCGAAAACTCCTCAAGTAGTAGTTTCAGATTCATCTGGTTCAAATTCTGTAAAAATAAATTTTTATTAAACACCTTATGCTATCTAATTATTAATTTGATTTAATCCAACTCCCGTCCGTTTGTCTGGAAAGTCTGATTCATTTGGGGAGATGTGAATGCGTAGTCAAACTCTGACAAACTCCAACTCTTGAACATTTACTAACTTTGGTCTCGACTTGGTTGAAATGAACTCCAGCGAGCAGGGCATTCTGGGTAAATACAACCAAAGCAAAAACACTAGTCTAGTGCTGGTTGGGTGAAATGGCTTATAGTCTTCAACTAAAAACAAAAGAGAAATTTTACACCGTCTAAAATCCGATGCCATTTTTATTCACATTTGGTTTTGTGTTGTTCCTTCAGTGGTTCTTGTTACAGCGCCCCCACAGGTGAGGAGGGGAACAGGCTTCTCAAAGGGTTTGGTTTGTTTGACAATGCAGTATGAAAAAGAACCTCAGCAGCTGAAAATGTAACAAATGTTGCAATTTTGGTCCCCAGTCAAACTGAGTCTACTGGTGTGAACAGTTCTTCCTTGGTTCAGGGCTGTAATAAAAACATAACACCTTGGTTTGGGTTTTGCTCCTATATTGAGATCTGGGTGGATAAGAATTATTATTAATCTTAAGTTATTAAAAAAGACTCAAAATGAGTGGTTTTATTTTGAACAATTTCTGGTTTTAGAGCGGAAATCGGATTTAGTCAAGTCCCTCAGCCTCAATTCAAACCTAAACAAAGTAGCTTATGACTCGCATGTAACGTCACCCGTTTCTTTTTAATTAAAGAACCAAATGCAAGCCTGTTGGCGTTGCTGAAATACCCACAGTCCTTTGCTTACCTGCTGGCCACCGTGTTGCAGAGCTTATTTACAGAAGAAAGCTGCCACTGCTGTTGCAGGCATGCATTGATCCACAGAGCCTGCCGCCCCCACCTCACATGGCTGCGATCAATAGTTTCATGACTGACTCATCGAACGAGCAGTTCACTGATTGATTAAGCAGCAGCAGCATTCAGAAACCTCCTCATGGATATATCAGTAAATATCCGACACAAGGCAGCTGCTTTAATTCCCATTTTTTTTAGCTTATTTATCACAAGTTTTAAGAAGAGATGGTTTATGATTACTGCATGGAACAGATGAAAGGCTCTCTTCTCTGTGTTTAATCAAAGCTTCAGAGTTGGTGTGTCTGAATCAATACAATCAGGCCTCTCTGCTGTCTCACTATCAGCTTGAATCTAAATCGTCTCAAATTGAGACCTTAGAGGGCAAAAAGATTTAAGTTTTCATGGTTGACAGGAATCTTTACAGCCTTTCAGAGTCATGTTATGGTGAAGAAGATCTGGGGCTTTGTGAAATCAGGTCCAGACAGTTAAGGTTTCGGGCCAAAAAACCCCTTCTTCTGTTGCCCTGAGTCTCAGGTACCAACATGAACAAACAAATCTGATGGAGGAGTCGAGAACTTGATGTATTCTTCCGACATCCTATAAATCAAATATGTCAGCCTGTAGGTCGTCTGAGAGTTGGTTTGTTTTTAAATGAGATGAAGTGAGGAAACGCAGCTGAAGAGCTTGGGGGTTTTTGAACTGTTCCTGGGAAATATTTTGTTAAACCTTTGTTTCCTTTCAGACTCACACAAACACAAAAACCCATATGAAAACAAGTTATATATAGTTCATCTCAGAGTGTCGTTGATGTTCTGGTCGTCTAAACCTTAATTAAATGGTGAAATAGTGAATAAAAGGTTTTTCACTTTACAACCACAAACTGTTTCACTGGGACTTTGTGTAATAGACATAAAATTAAGTCCATCGATTTTGCCATTTTGGATTTTTTATTCTTCCATTTGGGGTTCTACTGCTTCTAAAAACAGCTCATTGATGGGCATTGTGCCGTTACCTAGCAACCCCAATACATCCTGCAGCATGTGTGGTCAGATGGTTTTACTGCTGTATGCATGCACTGGACAATGGCTGTGGGAAAAGACAAGTGTTTTGTCTTTGACTTATCATCCAGAAACCACTTGCTGAATTCTTGTTGGTTGTGCAGGAGACTCTACTAAAGCTTTTCAAAGATGAACGTTTATATAAGTCTGCATTTGTTTGCAGCCATATTCACCTGTGAGTATAAACGGTGTGTTGGGGAGCATGTCCAGCAGCAGGTTATGTGGATTTAAAGTGACAGAGGCCCTAAAACAGCTCATTCTGAAAGTAGTTCAAAATAGGCAGGACTGAGCAGACGGAAATCTCATTATCCAAGATTGATTTTGTGCAAAAAATTTAATGAACATGTTTTGTACAGCCAATAGAGCAATCCTAATCTCTTCAAAGAAGTGTAATGGGTCACCTTTAAAGATGTTTGTCCAATTCCATGTTGAGTAAATTAACTAATAAACAATGGGATGTTTTTTAAAAAAAATTATGAAGCATAACAGTTCAACCTTCAAGACATCTCAAAATTATTTTTGATTTTCTGCTCAGATAGTTTCACCTGAAATAAAACCCAGGTGATGATTAAATTCTCCATGTTTTCTACTGGGTCAGTACTTAACATCTGCCTCCTGTATTTATATCTGGTTCTCCTGCTCCGGACTCATCTGTCGAATAAACAGACAAAACCTTCTGACTTGGTTTGTAATGACAAGCTCTGGTTCGCTTTGTTTTTTCTGTATGGAAAAAAAACCAAACCACCAATAAAATTTACAGATGGACAAACTCAGCTGATTCAGACCAAAGTAAACAACCTACAGGTGTACAAAAGCTCTTAACTCCTGATTTTGGTGCCAGAGTCAGGAATATTTTACAAGTTTTTCTAGAATCTGGACTAAATATAATTATCTGCTGTTCAAAGCCGAAAATACTTCAATCAAACCTCAACTGAACAGTTAAAAACTGAATTGCCACAACAGTGTTTGATATTTTTAATTTACGAGTGTTATTTTAACTATTAATGTGAGCAACAATCATGAGAGACTGAAAAACCCAGACTTTTAAAAACTTTAATCTATTTCATTCCTTTTCATCTGTGAAAAGAAGTAAAATCCTAAACTTTTTCTAAATAGGAACTGAAACGTGCTTCTGTTGTTTCACAGTTAATGATCTCATCTCACACCAGAAGCACTCAGTTGTTGTTTTCTCACCAGTCTTATTTATAAGACTGTTTGCATTAATAATGAGGCGAATGCTGGGATCTATGGGAGATAAACTGTCTCTCTGCACATTGGTTGCCCACAGAAAGTCAGAATACGAGAAGATCCACCATTTACCGGAAGAGATGTTTTTGATGGTTCTATATCAATAAAAACTGAAAGCTCAGCTCTAATTTTAGGAAGCTAATATATTTATTGGTATTGATTGGGACAACAGATGAGCCCTCCTAAACCACCATCTGGTCAGCTGGGAAAACAACTCCCACTGGGCTGACCCCATGGCCTCTAACCATCTGCACAGGACCTTACCCTTTAAATAGCAGGCCTACAGGAAGTACCGCCCCCACATCCAGCCCCAGGTGTTCACCCACCTCAGTATGAATAGATGGTCATTCCTGCTGGGAATACAAAGTATTGCACCAGGAAGCTACGTCTGGGTCACGAGAGAATCTTAATAAATTACAAACATTAAAATGTATTTCTGTGCAAAGATTAACATCCTAAACAATTTACTAAGCAAAAAAATATATATATATTTAAAGGTGACCTACTATGCTTCCTTGAACAGGTTAGGATACGTCTATGGGCTACCCAAAATATGTTCATCACATTTTTAAAAAAAATCAAAATCATTCTTAGATAATGCGATTACAGTCTGGGACTCTTTAGGACACTTTAAACCCAAGTAACCTGCTACTGGCCATGCCCCCCAACTTAATGTTGACACTCACACGTGACAATGGCTGCAAACAAATGTGCAATATATGACCAACATCTTTGAAAAGCAGAAGTGGAGCCTCCTGCACCACAAACGCAGTAAGAGGTTTCTGGATGGTAAGTCAACAACAAAATACTTGTCTTTTCCAGCAGCCATTGGACAACTGTAAAATCAGCTGACCAAAACTGCTGGAACTTAGCTTGGGTTGCTAGGTAACAAGGCTGGGCTTGATTTGGGTTGCTAGGTAACGTTGCACTGTGGCTTTACAAATTGGAGGTTTTCGAAATAGCTCATTTTTGGACACCAAAAAAACTTATGTCAAAACATGGCTGGGTAGTTTTTTGTTTTTGTTTTTTTTATAGGTAGTTTTGTAGAAGCAGCAGAGACTCAAATAGAAGTACAAACTAATTGATTTATTGTTTGACAGGCCTATGTCTAGAGCAATGTTGATGCTTGACATCTAACTTCAAAATACTCAACTGGCCAAGTTGAGGACAGACAACTTGCTAAGGAGGTGGACCTCTGTAGCAAGTTGTCTGACTGCGCTCTGTTTGTCTGTCCTGCTTCCCAGGAGCTGCTGGAGAAGTTCATGGAGGGAAATGTGAGTCTGGATGAGTTCCTTGATTCGTTCCAGAGCTCCAGGAAGATCTACCACATCCGCCGGGCTCAAACAGAGAAGATCCAGGAGGCCGTTCAAGCCAGGAAGCAACCAAATAAAAGCAAGAGACCCCAGGAGAGTCGGGTCCCGGAGGCGAAGAAGGACTCCGAACCGCAGCAGGAGCCTCAGCGGCCCAACGGCTTTGTGGCACAGGGGCCTCTCCGAGTGTTCCAGGTCCGATACGGCTTGACACCGGCCATCCTTGTCCCCCATTACCCTGTTTCCCCCCCTGCCTCGGCGCCAAGCCATCAAAACCCTGCCTCTGAATCCCCAGTGGGCCAGACCCACATCTTGAGCCCCAGCAGCCCGATCCCAGGACACGGCCAGCCTGTTGGCCTCCGGGTCATAGGCCAGCTGCCGGGCGGCTGGCCCGCTAACGGGCGGCCGGTCCGGGTGCAGCAGCTCTACAGACCCAACCCGCAGCAGCCCGAGCCTCCGTACCGATAAGCTCCAGCAGGGGGCAGTATAGAGACAGTTAGAGAGGTCTTCCAACCCATGGAGCCAAGCGGCGGCTGTCACAGTCACCCATTCAGGCAGGCAGGCAGGACCGAGGTCCGACGTTTCTGTTGTCCTCCATGGCAGGAAAGCATGAGCAGAAAGGTAGAGAGGCGGCAGACAGGAGAACTGGGGATGGGCTGGGAAACGGCTCAGGTTCAACTCTGGTGAGCTAATCTCCTCCAAAACATCCACTAATCTGCTTTTATTACTTCATAAAACCAAAACAGGAACAGCTGCAGTGTGCTGGTTTCAACCTTCCCGGGTCCCTCAACATTTTCTGCATTGTTGATGCAAAAACATTTTCTTTTTTCTTAGGGAATTTGTATTCTCTTTAATATAGTTTTTAAAACAAATGGAGCAATCTGCAGCCCTTAGCCATTTTTGTGCCATTCTGAATGTGTTCTTTGGTTATACCAGCTCCTGGGCCAGACTTTAAAAAATTCAGTCTTCAAATTAAACAAAATTGGTGTGAAATCATGGAAGCCCAACAAAATTATAACAACACAAACAAAAACTTCTGCTGCACAAACGTATCATAGTTGATTGACACCATATTTCAAATTATTTTGAAAAATGTGGACCAGCTAGTTGATCGTTGAACTCGGAAGATATTTCTGTCTTTAAAATGATAGTGGCACAAACTTAAATTTGACACCACTTTCGTTTAATTTTTCTTTTGGTCTTTGCCACATTGTTAAAAACCCCCCCGATGTGACAATGTGGTTTCAGAAAAGTTTTCATCCAGATGAATCTGCACAAATCATTGTTTTAAACATGCCAAACCTATAGGGGGCAGTGTAGTGCGCAGCTAAATCCTGTGAGCCAATCGGATTTCTTCAAAAGAACCATAACTTCCTGTTAGAAACTAAACATGGTGTCTGGAGGTTCGATTGTCTCTACAGATGTATAGGCTCAACTACTTTTAAATATCGTATTGGAGTATCGGATTATTAAAACATAAAATGAAGCAGATTAGGAATCGTGTCAAAGCAAGCACGTGGATTAATTGGCACTTTATTTGTCGCAGATTGCGATGTGCAGGACCCGTTTCCCAAACTGAGTTTTCTCAAATTTGATCGGAGTTTTAATAAATAAACGGAGTTTTTGTGTGGATGAAAGGGCAAAGTTGATAAAGATTTTGAGTCTATGGACACAAGATTTTCTATTTGCATATTTTAATCATTAAACTGGAATTTTGGTGATTAAAAAATCTGAAAATTTGTGAATATTATGTAGTTAAAGACTGCAGTTTATAGTGGCACTAAACAAAATGGTGAGGAACAAAAATGAAGGGACCTGAAAGGGTTGACCCATAAAAACGCAACCAAGAGAAGCTTTTTGTATTTTTCTGCCTTTAGATAAGAGAGACAACACTGCTGCTATCGAAGCCCATCCCCATGGAGAACAACATGTTTTTAATGGTTAATTCAAATTATTTTCTAATGTATTTTGTATTTTACAACAATGAATATGAAAGCACAGAGCCAGATGTTGGAAGAAGAGGAAAAAGGATCTTATTGTTAGTTCATACAGCTTGAAACAAAGAGAAGCTCATCCAGCTGAACGATGACGTCAGTAAAGTGGTGTTGGACATAAAGTCCTGTTGTTTTCCGTTTAAAACAGAGACCTTCATGCTTGGAGTCTTTCCCAGGATTGGGAACGCTGCAGGAAGTTGGAAGGAATGCGGCTGCAGACTCGTCTCTTTCAGCCTTTCTGCTGCGACTTCATTAGCGCGGCTCGTCGGTGGGCGGCTTATTTATTCATGTAAATCCTGTTTTTTACGTCCGACTTCAAAGCTCCTTGTTTACCGTATGAGGAGCCGCTTACTCCTTTCCAGGGAAGCCACCGTTTTTATTCTGAGCCGCAAAGTGCGAATGTCGCCTCTTCCCCGCCGCCTGTCCTGCAGAAATTTACAAAATAAAGCAGATTGGCTCTGTTCTTAAACATAGGTTTGTTCATCGCTCATCGGTATCTCATAAGTGCATGCTTACAACAGCTTGTTCCAGTACAGGAAAATGCCTTCAAAAAGCCAGCGCCCAGTTGCATAATAAACAGAGAAGATTTAATTTGACTTTAATTTAACTTGTTGGTAATTCAGTCGCCACAGTTAGCGACTTTTCTGACAAAAAAAATACTGAATTGTCAGGTCTGGCTTTTTCAGTTCAACTTCAAAAATATTTTGTTGATCCCAAATGGAAATGAAATGTTGTAACTCATTCATTTGAAGACTTATTGTAGATGGTGAGGGCTGTTGTAGAAAGATGTCTTGCAGCCGTCTGTGTTACAGTGAGTTTGAAGAAGCCTCTGACTGAAGACACTGTTTTCTCAACAAAGTCTCATGAAGAGAAGGGTGAGGGCTGTCCATCATTTTCTTCGTTTTATGAAGAAATGTTCATTGAGATGTTAGAATTTGAAAATGTGATTTTTTTTTTTTTCAAAATTATGCAAACATCTACATTTTTTAACTTACACATTTTAAAGATCATTGATCAAACAGAAAACTGTCATCGGTGCATCCCTAGATTTCATGAAAATTATGCATTCTTAGAGCTGAAGTTGGAGCTAAAAGTCGGCCCCCGATTGTCTTTATAGGTTAACCTAAAAAATATATTAAAAGTTGATTTACCTTTTAATTTCAAACTAAATGCTGATGACTTCTACCCAGAATGATGAAGATCCTCCTGCTAGTTTCTATTGAACTAAAAAGTGATAACTCTCTCATGCTTCCCTCGCTCCTCGGCTCATTTTGACTGAGAACCCGAGTGGCTTTTCTATTTTCGGCTTGTCTCTGTTTTGTTTGCTTTGTTGACAACAAATTGGTTTGTTTTGAGGAAAACAAACACAATAGAGTTCAAAAACAGCCTACGGAAAATCTGACAGGACAAGGAAACAGACTGGGAGGTGAAGAACATTCAGCCTTTATGTTATCTGTTACAGATTTAGTGTTGTTGTTTGTATTATTTGGTAAATTGAAATGCAAACGATGGCTAAAACTAGAACCCCGTTTGTCATGAGAAAAGCTGCAGGAAAAGAGTTTGAAGGAAAGCTGGACACATGCAAAAATATTTATCCAGATTAAAGCTTTCTTGGGTTGTTAATGGACAATAATCTTTTTTTTTTTTTCTTTTTTTTTTTTTGTTAAAATTACCCCTCGTATCTTTTTTAAAAATTTCCATAAAAAGTCACCATTTAATAACTTTATTTACAAAAATATTTTATCTGTAGCATTATCTAATTATTTTTAACAATTATATAGGTATAATTTTTTTGTTAAAAATTATACCTATAATTTTTAACAATTATACCTATATAATATGTATATAACAATAATATAATTGTTATATTATATTAACAATTATAATAATATGTATATTGCTAAATATACATATTATTACAAGTCATAGGTTATCTACTTTAGGAAATGTATTTTTAAAGAACCACCTTTTTTTTCTTTGTTTAGGATTTAAAATACAGATAAAATTTTGCAGAAAGAGGATATAGTTTTTTCCCCCTACTGGATTTAAAAGGGGTAAAAAAAAAAAAAAAAAAAAAACTGAACAGATTCCAACATAATGACAAGAAAATCCAAAAGCATATTACTGGTAATTTTAGTGTCACTTTTTGTGGAAATTAAATGTAAATATTTTAGAAAAAAGTGTTAAAAACCTCCATTTGTGATCTATATTTAAAACACTAGCTGCTCATTTTTATGTCTTATCCAAAGTTCATTAAGGAGACACAGTTTTCAGGAACCTGATTTAGGGTTATTAATCTTCAATGGTCCTAAACCCAAAACAAAATGATCTATACTGCAAAAACACAAAGTCTTACAAAGTATTTGGGTCTGGTTTGTAGCGCAAATACCTTAATACAGTGGAAATTCGACTAAAGTAACTTTTATGCAATGTTTTAGTCAATGGTTCATTAATATTGATTGAAAAAAGTGTTAGTTCCACTGGCAGAAGTGAAATGATCTGCCAGGGACTATTTACTTAAAAAGAAAGCTCTATATCTTTCTAAAAAGTTACTTGCAATTGTGTTTGTTTTATTTCGAGAGTATTGAGATATTTGTACTGGAAACTAGACTAAAATACTTGGTGTACTTCTTGTCACGTTGGGCTTTGATGCGACTGGGCTCTGGCTTCACACATGGTGCGCCCACTCAGGTTCTTACAGGGAAACAAAAACGGCTTCATAAGTTGTAGTTGTGGTGGCGATGAACTCAAGTCAGACTAAAAAAAAAATCAGTGAAACCAAATCACCATCGACTTTCTACTGTCGCTGTGAGATTTTACTAAAAAAGTTCAGTCTTGTTGTTTCTCAGTCCTGGTTTCTGTTTTTCTTGGTGTGTCGTAGTGACGCGTGAAACTGGTGGTTCATGTCAGGCTGGACGTGTGTGAAAACTCAAATATCGATGTGAAGTGCTTGTTTTTGTTTTGTTTTTGTTTTGTTGTCCAGTCTGTTCCTAAAAAGTGTTTTCTAAAGAGAGCTCGTCCTAGCAGCCTTTTCCTTGTTAACAAACCAAGAGCTAGACGTTGGCCAGCTTTAAACGCCACGCAGGAATCTGACGCGAAGCCGCTGCAGGCGCTCGTCAAAGCTGATCAGCGGTGCAGCGTGTAAGGCTGAGCTAATAATATCCCAGTTAGCTGATGCTTGTCGCTACGTTGGCGTGTGCGACACATTTAAAACACGATGAAGCTCGTCGTCGGCTGTTTGATGTGATCATGGGAGCAGCAGCAGATAAATAACTCGGTTTTATCTGCCAGCAGAAAACATAATTATCCTTAAAATGCTGTGGTTGAGTGACTGCTACTTTCCAACCCAAAACCATGAGGCTAAATGAGCTAATTTGATATTTTCCAGTACTAAAACCAAAATGTGGAGACGCAAACTGCATCCAGAAAGTGAAGCAGTTAGTTGGAGAGAGCTGGATGGACTCTGGCTGCAAATACACAAAATAAATGAATAAATAAATCTCAATATCTAAATTTGAATGAAGGTTAGTTGTGAATTAAAATTAAAATCTTTATTTTTAATTAAAACTTAAGGTGTTATTTCACTTACAAGTAATAAAAACGGTATTTAATATTCAAATTTACTTCAGACCAATAAAAAAATACATTTTTAAAACAGAAATGTAGCCTTAATGAAAAGGTTAGTCTCTTTTCAAAATGTACTTTTAATCTCACAAACAAGACTCACCGGGACATATTTATTAATTTACTGAATGTCCTACTTTAGCGTATTTGGTCCATTCATTTTCTTTTTAATGAAGTTTGAAAGGTAAAAAAAATAAAAAATAAGGTGCTTCCCTCTTTTCACTGAGGGATTTAGAAATAAAAAATAATTCTGGTAATGCTAAATTAAAACAAGAACGTTTAATGTGATGTCAGATTAAAGTGAGGAAAAATAGTTTTGTTTGTTTTTCTTCACTGAATGATTAAAGAACTAAATATGTGGATTTTTCAAAAACCTCCTAATTGTTGAGTCACATTGCGCCGTTACCTAGCAACCCAAGTTGAGCTCCAGCTTGCTTGGTCAGCTGGTTTGACCTCTATATGCGCTGGAACAGACAAGGGCTCTGTAGTTGACTTGCCAACCAGAAACCATTTGCTGCTTTCTTGTTGATTGTGCAGCAGGTTCCACTTCTGCTTTTCAAAAATGTACAGTTGTGTAATTGAGCCTCTGTTTGTAGCCATTTTCACGTGAGTGCGCAAATGTTGAGTTTTGCGGCCAGCAGCACATTATTTGGATTTAAAGTGACAAACAGCTTATTCTGAAAGGAGGCAGGACTGAGCAGACTGAAATCTCCTTCTCTAAGAATGTTTTGTTGCAAAAGAGTAATGATATTCAGGCCATACAACTATCCTTACCTGTTCAAGGAAGCATAATAGGTCACCTTTAAGAGTTTTGCACTATGCCATTCAGAACCAGTTTCTCACTGCTGCACATGTCCAGATTTATAGCGGTAATAAATGTCGAGCAGGAGCAATAAAATCTTCACTTGTCTGCCTGTGGGCAGGTGTGTAGCTAAAAGGTTGCTGTTTTACATCAGTGGTCCTGATGGGAGGGTAAATTATGACCACTCTGAGATCTCTCCATCTGTCGGTGAGGAGACTCTCACTCATTAAAAGCTAAGAGAGACAACTAGAAACCAGGCCGCCCACTGAAATATTTATACCCAGCACATTAGGCCATACTGTACTGAGACGTAAACATGATGCCCATCGCTACTGGCAGCTGAAGCGTTTGGTCTGAACACACAAATGTTTCCAAACGTGTGGGTGGACGCGGAAAAGTAAAGTTCCCGTCATTCAGACATTAAAATTTTGACGTTAAAAAAAAGCAAAAATGTTTTTTACGTCCGAATTTAGCTCGGGAACCCTCCAGGACGGAGCAGCTGCTTTGCTCACTTTGGGGACTTTATCTGGTTCTCTTTAAAAGTATTTTTAGCAACGTGGCTCAGAGGATGGATCAGTCTGTTGATCCATCGTGTCAGTCCAAACTGAAATATTCAGGTCGGTGGATTGGGAAGTGATCCTTTGTTCTTCCCCTGAAATTTAGCCTGACATTTCTCTCTCTCACCTCCATGAAGTCGCCTCAGGATTGAATATTTCCGTTCGATGGATGGTTATTTTAAACTTGAACTCTTCATGTTTGGATAGAATATTTGTTTTCAATTTGAAGTGGGCGGTACTCACTCCAAAAAACTAGCACGAACTCCAACTGGATATGATCAATATAACGTCATGAATCGCCTGAATAGAGAAACTCTTGACAATGGTATCAGGTCCCAGTGTCACTATTACCCAAATATTGAGTATCCACTTGAATAATAAATAGTAATTAAAATATTGCTAAATATAATTTCACATGCCTTTGTAAACGACTAAGGCATCTGTTAATTCCTGTTACCCAGACATGAAATTGGCTCTTACAATTAATGAAAATATGACATTTAAAATTAGGATACTACATCAGACCAATAAAAAAAAAAAAGAAATAAAGACTTAATGAAAATGACCACATGCAGATAAGGAAATTAAACTACATTTATGCTCAGGCAGAGTTTAAAATCAATAGGGTATCTTTATTCTTACTGGGTACTGAAGTTATTGAATCAGTGTCTAATTACACATCAGGAATCGATTATGAATGAAAGTAGCTGCACAGATTAATTAACAGTTAAATGGTTAATTGAAATGCAGGAGGGCTGTGCGGTGGTTAGCATTAATTGGTCAAAGCGAACACTGGTTACTTTCTCACTTCCTGTCTCTTTGCAGACATGTAAATAAACCCATTCTATCACTTTCCCACAAAATGTCTTGATTTGTATGCCGGTCACTGCCTTTTGAACTGCATTATCAGTGCCAAAACCACAGGATATCTTATTAACACTTATTTCTGAGGGTTTTGTTCCAGATAAAAAGAAAAATTGAAGAAAAGGCTCTGAAACTCCCATTTCCTTCCTGACCCACATTGAATGGTTCTGCTGGTTAAAAGGAGGCTGCTGGGAAAGTTCTTCTGCATGCTGAGCTTTACATAAGCTATCTGCTAAGTACAGTCAGGCTGGTTTATTGTTGAAGAAGACGCTCAGTGGGGGAACATCTCTTGTTGCTACAGTTCTGCTAACATTTCAACATTCAAGTGACCTTACGCAACATGTTTACATGTGAAATATTCATCATTTGCTTCCTATGTGGATCCAGGAGATGTGAATAAAAGCATTTGGAACTGGAGATGAATTTGTTCTTTTGTTTTCAGTTGTGTTACGACTGGAGAGTTTTACTTTTCTAGGAGAAAGAGGTCACATCAAATTAAAAACAAGACACAACTACAGTGCCTATAAAAAGTATTTAACCGTTTTGATGTTTTACCCTACTTATACAAATCGATCATGATCAGAATTTGGGTTTAGGCAAAAAAAAAAAAAAATTTTTATCTCAAAGTTTATTGTAGTATTTATTTTATTGATTAATCAAATTTGTTTATAAATATTTTATTTTTGGAGAATCGGGATTTATTTTCACCAATGCTCCTTGTTCTTCCACAGTTCACCTACCATCGTGTTTTTACAAGCATGTTTTGCAGCTTCTACTTAAACTTTTAATTCAGATAAGACAACAGATAAGAATGATCAAAATAAAAGTATGTTTTTATCATATTTTATTCATTTCATTTGCAAATTATTTTTAAGAAAGAAAAAGAAGAAAAAAACATTCAAATCAAATTGAATTTGGTCATGGTGTGAGGAGAAAAAATCTTAGAATTCATTTTCAAGCCACATTACCTGGCAATTTGGCTTAAAAAAGGAATATATATACAGTTCATGTTCCTATAACTATCCTATGCCCTGCAGCAATGGTACCACTGAGCCCCAGGTGGTTCCCTAAGATTTTCTGGACCCCCCCTATGGATTACAATAAAATCCCCCAAAAAGTGGAAAAGTTCAACTGGGCACACATATTGTTAAACCAGACATAAACCTATACACATAATTTGTTTTCAAACTCCACTGATGTTTATTTCAGTGTTTCCCAACCCTGGTCTCACTGCCCTGCATGTTTTAAGTATTTCCTTGCTTCAGTCCAGCTGATGTCAATTGATGACTGATTAACAGGCTTTTGTTGAACTGCAATCAGTTGAATCAGGCACATTAAAGCAGGGAAACCTCTAAACATGTAGGACAGTGTGCCTTGAGGACCAGGGTTGGGAAACACTTCAGGTTGCAACAAAACACACTACAAACCACATGGAGTTATATATATATATATATATATATATATATATATATATATATATATATATATATATATATATATGTACTCTTATTATAAATCTGAGCCAAGAAGATTTATGTATCAAACAAGTATCCCTTCGTGTTACTCTGTACCTGTGAAGTAGCTCCAGTGACCCCTGTCTTAAAGGCTAAGAAGCTAATAACTTTTACTCTATTCGTCATGCTGCTACCTTTTTTTAATATGCAGTTTTTTTCTGTTTTCACATATAAAGTTAAGAGCACCTCTTAAATAATATTTTAGTCTATTGACACATAAATCAATCAAATCACCATAAAAATGGTAAAATTACCATTTACCAACAGTAACTGTGGATGGGGAAGCGCTAGCTGAGTTGGAAGTACGCCCTTTCTTCTTTTTAAATCCACCTTTGTTGGTTTCATCAGCTTCAAACTTACCAATCCGCCTCTACTGTTCATTGTTATGCAGATGAGGCCCAGTTAACTTGTCTCCCGCTAATCCAGATGGGATCAAAGCTGCAGCAGAAGCCTCGCTGACAGAAGATGGTCTTAAAAGAACAACTGGGCCCCGTCTCTGAGAGAACAACGTGTTTTTGGTTCGCCCGGTCTGCATGATGAGGAGGAGGATGAATTTATCCAGGTGATGTTAGTTTCTACCTGCTGCGATTCCTGAAATTGTGCGACAGTGTAAGCTTCAAGAATTTAATGGCTGTAGCTCTGAGCATATAAGCTTATGAAAGAGAGACTGCTGGCAGAACTGGGACAGATTTGAAAGAAAAAAAAAATTGTTGAAGTAATTGTGTGAAACACATCATCACACTGTAGCAAAGAAGTGGACTCATGCTCTCTAGTGGTCGGGGCAGCTGGGGCAGCTGACTTAAAAAAAAAAAAAAAATCAATTTGGTCAAGAGAAGAGAAATGTTTAAAAAGCAAACATGTACGAGGATTAATACAACTAATTAATACAATCTTATTTCTAAAGAGTCATAAATCTTAACATAATATCTTGTGAAGAAATTGCAAAAAAATTACTATTTTCTAAAAAAAATCTTATTGGATAACAATGTTTTTCTTTTAAATAGTGAAACAAAAACACCACAAAACTGTTTAAATTAATGTATTTTTTAAAAATAAGAATAACTTTAGTTTTCATTAGATATTAGTGGAAAATTTCTTTCATTTATAATTTTTTTTCCTACAAGATAGCTCATGCCAAACATAATACCATTCAATTGTCATATTTTGATATATTCTGTCTAAATTTCAGCAGAAGATAATAGGCAGGACCTGGAAGTGCTTAAACTTGACAGGTTTACGACAGGTGTGTTGACATGTGATAAGAAGTTGGATGCTTTCTGGAAATACACACGTTTTGGTCAGAGAAGACAATTGTTCAGAGGAGTCAAGCTAAGGCTTTTAAACTTAAGAACCATTTGTCAAGCATACAATACTGTAGATTGCCGTTTTGCTGGAATGGTACAAAGTGGGTGGAATTACAGAAAGGAGGAAAACCTTCACGTTCTTGAACTTCATCTCATAAAAAACGATGTTCCAACTGGACAGGAGGGGCAACTTGTAATCTGAAAGTTGCCGGGTTGATTCCATCTTCCTCTTGCTATGTTACTGAGCAAGGCACCAAATCCCAAATTCAATTCGAATTGAAAAATACTTTATTGATCGGAATGGAAAATGAAATGTTGCTGTAGGTCATATTAATTCACATCCTTCAAAGAGTGAAGCTTGAGCTTGTAGAAAGAGTTTTTAATGAGTGTATTCTGTTATCCAACATTCTTTAATAAATTTGAAACTTGTTCTTACTACAAATGAAAATAAATGTATGTATTTTTCCAGATCCATAAAGCCACAAAACAAAATGAAATAGAGCTAGTGTACACATATTAGTATCTTGACATTTTGATCCATGACTCCCTCACTTTCAAACTCCATGTGGAAAATCTCATTTAAAAGCTCATATTAAAGTTGGGTTTTTATTTTCAAAATAACTTGTTTTCATACAAGAAAAGTACTAAAAAAGCAACTTGTTTCTGTCTATATTGGAGTATAGAGCTATCTTGTACACAGTTGTCTAAGGATGCGTAACTGTGTGTCTTCTCGAGGTTCATTTCAAACTGCAAAATGTCAACACACCACTGTGATTTCTATTCACGGCCTGGACTGGCTGCCCAAACAAATTTCTACTGGTTAACTTTTATTTACAAGACATTACCATGACTTCTGCCAGCCTGTATCTGCACTGCAGTTACACTGAGAAATGTTCCCTCAAACAGGGTTTCTAACTTTGTAGTTATGGGTGATCACTATGGCAATAATGAGCAGTAAGACAAATTACAGTGAAAAAATGTTTTATTCCAGCTGAGGATCTTACATTCCCTGAGATATTACAACCTTGTGCATCTAGAATGGCCATAACAAAATTATGACATTTATAGCTACCTTTGCCGTTTCCTCGTCATCTTGAGATACAGGACGTGCCAACATGACTGAAACACCACAGGGTTAGTGTTTGAAGCGAGTTTGTTCTCTGCTACATTCTCTATAACAGACTTTAGAGCCCACGGTTTCTCATTAGAACAGGATAAGACTCTAATCTTCTCAAAAAATGCCCACTGTGCCATTCACTCTTTTATTTCTTTGATGTTCACCGTATCAAAACCTTGATGTGTCTTTCGCCATTTATCCCCATAAAAACTCCAGGTGAGGTCTCATTGTGATGAGCCGTCTAATTCCAGTCTGGTGCCAGTTTTCACCGTTCTCTTTCACAGCCAAACCTTTCTGTAGTCTGTAGTGCTTGAAATACTTGAAACAGAGTAAAAGTGAAGGTTTGTTTCATAAAAGTCGACCTACATACTTATTCCTTGACTTTATTTGATGGCATATTATGGCTATTGCAGATAGAAAAAGGAAGGGTAGATTTCTGCCAAAAAAAAACCTCAGAAATATACTAGAAAAAATAAGAACATTTCTGAGTTTGAAAAGTCAAATATTTGCTAGAGAATAGATGGAAATTTTGAGATTGTCAGATATTTTCTAGAAAAATGTTTGAATTTGAAAAGGCAAAAATTTTTAAACTTTTGAGGCTCCAAAAATGTCCAAATTCAAATTTTTGGACACATGTCCATTTTTCTTTTGGAAAATTTTTGAGATTAATTCCAAAATTTCTGAGTCTTTTGGTGGAAATTTTCTTTTCCTTTTATTTCTATCTTCAGTGGCCCTTATAGCTTTTACCTTTCCCCTAGAAAGGGTATGTTTCACATTTTTGTGACATCCACCGGGTCAGGAATGTCAATCACCTGGAAGCCTGGGTTGTCAATGCCCAGCTTCAGATGGTTGATGTGGTTCTCCTTGTTGGGCGTCCTCTGGTCTACGTCCGTTTCAAAGCAGTGGACGCAGTGCGGCGTGGTAACTCTGACACTTTTGGAAAAATTTGAGAAATCCACTCGATACTTTCCTGTTTTAGTGCGGGAGATGATAGGTAGGAAGCTGTAGCCCCACTGGATCTCCTGTGGGACGTACGAGGTTCGTACCTGGCATGATGAGCTGGTAGACTCCGCCGTCCCGTCTAAAAACACTACCAACTCAAAGTCCTGTAGGTCGAGAGTGTCAGCGGACAGCTCGTAGAATGGACTTGATCTGTTAATGACGTGGTAGAGTGTCAGCGGACAAACAAAGAATAAGTTATCCTTGCCAGCATCAACCATGAAGTCAACATCCACCTGATCCAGGATGATGGTCTCTCCATCTGGAGTGGTGGTCGTCCTCAGCAGCTTCCCATAAATCTGGCTTCCAATCAGTAAGGTCTTTCTAAGGTTGGCCACTCTAATGAGGAGACACAGACTTCCTTTCTTCAGACAGATGACCGCTGTGTTGCTGAAGGTGACAGTCTTTGCCCTTTTCTTGGGTAAGGAGATCTTGGCCAGGATGATGCCACACATAAAGCAGTTGATGAAGACGCCAACTAGAGATTGGATGATAATCAGAGCCACCGTGCCAGCACAGTGCCCAGTCAGCGCCCTGCCACCATAACCAATGGTGGTTTGTGTCTCTAGAGAATACAGGAACGCCGTTGTGAGGCCGTTAACATTGTCTATACAACGGACGTGCTCCGCTGTTTGGTTCTGCGCCGTCAGGTCCCCGTTGCTCTTTGCGATCCAGTACCACAACAGGCTGAACATGAACCAGCTGCCAGTGAAGGCAGCCACAAACAGGACGAGGACGAAGCGCCAGCGGATTTCCATGAAGGTGGTCCAGAAGTCCACCACGAAGGCGAAGTGGTTACTGTACTCAATGTTGCCAAACTCGATGTTGCAGTGTCCGTCTTTGGTGACCAAACGACTTTTTCGGGTTCGGTGTCCAGGCGGCTGGATGTGACCAGGAAGCAGCTGGAACATCCTGGAGCTGCAGCAACAAATGCAGGATTAGCAATCAAACAATATCTATGCAATATCAAAACAAATCTTGTAATATCAGACGTAGAAAGAAAAATTACTTGTATTCACTCCACATCAATTAGAGATTCTATCAATTTTATATTTATAGCACATTTCATTAACAAGGCAGTTCAAAGTGTTTTACATCATTTAGACAAAAACATCATAAATTCATCCTAGTGTCAAAAATTGGGTAAAACATTAGCAGACATTACTTTTTGTAAAGTGTCATCGTTAAAATCATCATTAAAATTACTATATATCTGAATTGTTTCATACTTGTGGATAAAGTAGTAAAGCCAGACCTCTGCAAATGAATATAAAACATTTTTTTTATCATTGTAAGAGTGCATCAGGGTAATTGTGTTACATATACATTCAGTTATTGAACAGAACAGGGGCTTGGTACTACTTCAAATCAAATGATCCAGTTAAAGACTCAAGATCATGCATGAACTTGGCATGCTATAAAAAAATGTATGTATATATTTATTATCTGAAGAGTTGCTTTATAATTTTCTATGACATGTAATATCATTATGGTTTTGTCATAATTGTCAAACTGGAAACATTTCTGGTTATATATTGTTTTATTTCCTGTTACTAAAAAACTTCTATTGTTCTTCTTAATGAAGCATGCACATACCATGAATGTTAAGTACACCTGTTTATTCTACAAAACTTCTGTCATTACTAAAAGATAATTTACCAATTAGCAGGTCAACAAACCTTGTCTTGCATTATTGGTCCTGCAGCAGCAGTTGGCTGTGAGTTTCAGTAAAGTTTGGACGTACCTGCTCAGTGAGACTTTGGGCCCGGCGTTGTCCTTGGATCTGCGCTAGAGCTTTGGACTCCCTTCCTTTTAGCTGGTGGCCATGGAGGCGTTGGAAAGATTTTAATCCACAGTGAAATTTCCTAATCCCAGCCACATGCCACCATGTACGGCGGCCTTATACAGCTGCAGGACTCCCGGTGGGCGACTCCCTTCATGGTTTTGACACTGTAAATGCCTGGCCAGGACTGGGAGGGACGAATATTCTGGAAAACAGCCGACTGAATGCCTTCAGTGGGCTTTTCTTTGTTGGGCCAGTTGGTACGTCACTTGAGGCGACCGAAGTTGGCCGGCCCAAGCACTCACGCTGTTTTTGTTTTCAGTTCTTGAGAACATTTGGGATTTACAGGAGGCCACACAAAAGATCCCTCCAGTTGCATTTCATTCGGCCCCCTCCCCCAGTTTGAACCTGCAAGGTTGCCCCACATTTACATCAAAATGAAGAGCTGCAGAGACACAGAGACCCTCACTATGCCTGTGCTGCATGCTGCAGTTCTTACATCTGAGAACCATGTTTCCATCTTCTGTTCTTCAGGGAAATGTCTTAGATCTGTAAAACATACGTCCAGTGGTGCAAATAAAGCAACAGGAGATGTTTCAACTAGTTACCATTTCAAAATAATTTTTTTTTACTAAACAGAAGGGAAATCAGTTCAGCAGGTGCATATTATGCACAAGAAATGTTTTTTTGTTTTGCCACATTAATGCAAATGGGGTACTATTTGGCTGTGTTTTGTGTTGTTTTTTTTTTTTTTTTTTTTTTTTTTTTTTGAAGAATGCACATTTTAAGTAACCAGACTGCTGCATCCTAAAAGCACAAAGTTGCATTATCACAGATCCTTCCTCTCTGCAGCCCTTATACTCTACAACCATCACCGCTGCCAACAATCTTAACCATGTTTACATCCCTGCTGTTATTTGGACATCCTTTCTTATTTAAAATAAAGTAATAAAATTATCAGAATAAAGCCAAAAAAATTTGAGAATAAAATCATAATATTATAAGAATAAAGCCTGAACAAAATCGTCATTTTGTCTTTATACTCGTGAAACTACAACTTCATTTTTATACGACTTTATTCTCATAATACTATGACTTTATTCTTGTAATATTGTGTTTATTTTTGATACTGTGACTTTATTCTCGCAATTATTTTCTTATTTTCTTAGCATGGCCCTAATACTCTGTTTTTGGTGCCAACAGTCTATCAAGAGGAAGGAAACTTTTTACATTTTCCTTGTTAAACATCTTCATTCGCAGTGGGCATTTATTTATTTTTAACCTTTATACATGATTTATTCAACACCCATACAGCAGGTTCAACACCTGGCTGGCCTTCACCATCTGAAACTTTTCTTTGTTCCAACCTGTTGGCGGGCCTGTTTTCGTACCTCAGAGATACAGGAGTGTGTTTGTGTGGTTTTAACAGCGTGCCTCACTCTTTTGCTGGTGAAATGCATTGTGACACAGGAAGCTAAGTCGGGGAGGAAGCACAGCCTGATGGCTTTTGTGGCAAGTCACAGCAAAAAACCACAATCAGGGCAAATGCACACAATCTTTCAGTGACTTTGGATTTAACTCAAATAAAAGGACAATTATTATTTCTAATTCTAATTCTGCACTGCACTTTTTAATTATAGAAGTTATTTCACTCTTGGTCGCATTTTTTGGGTGCGGGTGTTTGTTACCTTCCTGACAGCTGGAGGGCAGAAAGTAGTTTTCCTCTTCTGTCTGATGTAGCAGATGAGTCTGTATCTCCTTTCAGACAGTAACAAGAAGAACAGATGATACCCAGGGTGGGTGCGGCCCTTAAAAATACCTTCTTTTGTAGTCGGTGAGTGTAAATGTCTTTGAGGGTAGGTATTGGTGTTGGTGTTGGTAATCCCTCACCACCTGCTGCAGGTCAGGAGGCTCTCTTTTCTAGATGAAAGTTGATGAGCAGGTGGTAAAAGAAGAGAGCTAGCTTTAGCTTCCTGAGGAGATGAAGCCTCTGTTTGGCCTCTTGAAGTGTCGGTCAAAATGTTGGGCAAAGAAACTTAAAGGTTCTCACTCCCTCTACCTACCAACGTTTCTTAAAGACTACAATAATATCGCTGGTTTCTTTATACGCTTGGTTTTGTCTCATGCACATTATTCTTCCAGTTGTCTCACTGTTTAAAGCAATAATTTTTTTTGTGTAAATTCTCTCGTCCTTTTCTTCTAACTACAATGGCTGTAATACTGTCGTAGTTTTGACTGCACTGCAACCTGTCTCTGTGTTGACTGTGTTACGTTGAGTTGTCTAATAAACTCACGGGATTTTAGCAAGTATCAAAAAATATGTAGGTTTTTTTTCAGTACCTTCTATTTCATCAGGAGAAAAATAAACTTATCAACATTAAAAATATAATTTACAAACATGTCCTGGGCTTGGCAGCAGTAGAAGAAGATAAAAATAAGATCTTTTCAACTTTTGGACATCAAGATACAACATTTGAACATTAAAACAAATCACAGAGACGTTTCTGTCTCCTTGGTCTTCAAGAGTCTTAAAATTAGGACGAACGCTGAAGTGATTAAATGGCTAAATAGCGCCATCTGGTGCACAGTTTCTGAAAAGCACTGTAGGTCAAAAGTGCAAAACATTTATAAGGTAAATCCTCAATATTAATAAAGTAACATTTTCTTTTTCTAACTGTCCTGTAATTAACTTCAACATCTTTACATACGAACCATCACCATTTCTTTGAGCATTAATTATACTTTGGCATAATTTAAAGAAAACTGACTCTTGAATATTTATCTGAGTAGGACGATGGACTTCTACAGTTTGGAAACGTCCTTACAACTCTTCCCAGAGTGACGGGAGGCAGCAGTTGTATTGCTGAAGTCGTTGTTGCTGATTTTCCTTCTAGGTGTTATGGTGCAGCCCCTTTCTGCTGCTTTCACTTTAGAAAATTTTAGCAAGAAAAAAAGTTACTTTTTTGACATAGAAGTTTTTAAATGACAATATTTGCTGTTCCTTTTACACAAGATTGTATAGGTTTTGGTGCAACTGGCACTTTTGCACATGCCTGCAATGTTTGTTGGTTTGTCAATTGTGATTCATATGCACTGAAAAATAAAGAAAAAGGCATATAAATGTCAAAAAAACATGTGTTCCCTATATTTCCAAAGCTGCAGCGTCTTTCTTACAGGATACTGAATAAAATAAATAAGAATTTGAGCCCTTTCTACACGATGTTCCTCTCCAGCATGGGCTCCTGCATCAGAATGCGTTTGAAGCTCAATCCGCTCAGGTCCAGTGTTTTGAACTCTCCGTCCAGGATGAGCTCCGCCACGGCGCGGCCCACCGCCGGCGAATGCTGCAGGCCGTGGCCGCTGAAGCCGGTGGCTAAGTACATGTTGTTGATCACAGGGTGAATCCCGATGATGCCGTTCTGGTCGAACGTGTTGTAGTCGTAGAAACCGGCCCAGGCGCTGGTCACCTGGCAGGAATAAAGGGCAACAAGTCAGACCATGAGATGCTGTTTTTAATGTTAAAAAGTCCAGAAAAACTGCTTTTATTTCAGGTTTTGGTCTTGTGATTGATAGACTTAAGGGATTTCACGCAATTTTAAAGGTGCTTCCTTGTGCAGGTTAGGATAGGTCTATGGGCTAATCAAAACATGCTCATTACATCTTTTGCAAAAAATCATTCTTAAATAATGAGATGTTAGTCTGCTCCATTCTGGCTATTTTCATCTCCTTGGAGAATAAGCTGTTTCAGGCCCATGTAACTTTAAATCCAAGTAAGCTGCTGCTGGCCACGCCCCTGGAATCAATGTTTACACTCACATGTGAAAATGGCTGCAAACAGATACACAGTTATACAACTGTGCATCTTAGAGAAGCCTTAGTAGAACCTCATGCACAACCAACAAGAATGCAGCAAGTGGTTTCTGAAGGGTAAGTCAACAACTGAACAGTTGTCTTTTCCAGAAGCCATTGTAGAGCACATAGAGCGGTAAAACCAGCCGACCAAACGGGCTAGAGCTCAGCTTGGGTTGCTAGGTAACACAACTTAAAATAAATTCAAAGGGTCTACTTGGCTTAATGTGGCCTTGGGTTCTGATTGTCTCATAGTTGAAACTTACAGTAGATGTAATGACTAGAAAGTAAAAAAAAAATTAAAAATCATTTTATGTTATTTAGGTGTATATTGATATTGATGTTGATATTGATATATTGACTCTAGGAGAAACTATCAAACTCCGGCAAAAATGTGTTTTGTGTAAAGTTTTCATCACGGTTAGTAAAACTGAAATTAAAGCCATAGGAAATTTTTTAAATGTGACAAAACAAATGATGTGCTTTTCATGATTTAAGATCAAAAATACATTTAAAACATGCAAAACTAAAAAAAATAAAAAATATGGGACCTAAAATTGAGCCTTGAGGTACCTTCAGTTTCTCAAAAGCTGGAACTCGATTGGCCAAGTTGGGCCAAACCTTGTCTTCAAAAAACTGATGGTCCACCTCCAGATTACTGGTGTCCGGCTCCTCCGCCTGAGAGGGAAACAATGAGGTAACCTCTCAGTTACAATTCAGACAAAAAGATGCTGCTCAGAGATGAAACCGACCTCCTCGGGCGACACTCCACAGATGTAGTTTCCTCCCAAACCTTCCCTTCGGAAATAAACCCCGGAATGGTCGATTAGGAAGGGACAGTCGAGGCCTGGGCCATCAGGACAGTGAACCACATACACATACCTGGAAAACAACAAAAACAGCTTTCCTCTTTACATTCTAAAACATAACTAAATACTCCTTTAGAAACAAAAAGAAAAAGCGGCTGAGGTTGGAGACCGACCTCTTCCGAGGTTCCACAGGGACTAAAAATCCAGAGAGGGAGTCTTTGGCGCCGAAGCCGCTTCCCACCATCTCTGCCAGTTTCCCAGAAAACGCTCCGGCTGCGTTCACAACGAGGGCACAGTCCACCGGCTGGTACTCCAGGCTGTTCGGCATCTGCACCTGCGAGACGCAAAACCGACTGATGTAGTGACCTGCACTGTTGTGTTTGTTAACCTTAACAGCAGCAAGAGGTCAGGGGAAACCGCACAGCAGGTCACATTACAAAACACAGAGTCTTACCAGGTTTTGTGGTCTAGTTTCTAGTGCAAATACAAATAAGACAAAACTAACTTACAAGAACTTTTCACCAAGATATAGAAACTTATTTTAATTCAACAATTCCTTAATATGAATGAAAAGAACCAGTTCCTCTGGCAGGTTATTTCACTTATAAAAAAATAATTTTTTTTTCCCATATTGTGAATAAAATAATCTGCTAGTCGAACTGGTACTTTTTCATCACTATTAAGGAATTATTAACTTAATACAAGCTCCTATATCTTGCTAAAAAGTTACTTGCAAGTTAGTGGTCCGTTTCAAAATGTACTAAGATTTTGAACTTGGTAAGATTTTGTACTTTTTTGTACTCTATGTTTGTTCAGCACAGCTGGGATCACTTTGACAGAGAAATGAGGCCCTGACGAAGAGTTTACATGAATTACTGCCTCCATGCGGCGTGGCACGGAGATCATGCTGTGGTTCTGCAGAGGTGTTCAGGAAGTCCAGGTTGCTTTCAGAGCATCAGAGCATTCACTTTGGACTTCAAGCAACGTGAAGTCTCAACTTCTCTCTAGGATTCTTATTTCCAATTCAAATTTAAGGCTTGTGGATGGTTTTCTATTACACTTTTTTCTTCCACCTGACTTTTCTTTAAGCATGTTCTCACACCCTTGAATCATTGACCCTCAGTGTCATCTGCAAACATTACACTCAGTGAGTCTTTTGAACCAGATTACATAGAACGTCTTACTGTTTCCTATCAATCCCTCTCAGGAAGTTCTGGATGTTCCACTTACTTTGACAGATTTTATTGTCCTCCTTTCCATTTGTTCCCCATTTTTTGTCATCATAACTTGTTTTATGTGTTTAAAATCTGTGGATGAGAATAAGATTAATAGATTAACAGACAAAACTCCTCCACTCTCCCCCCCAAAAAATAATATTTTTTACATATTACATGTGACATGTTCTCATTTCAGGTTTCAGGTTGCTATGTTTGTATTAATCGAAAGGAATACACCAGCTTGTTGTCACGTTAATACTACAGGGTATAATGGGAGGACAAAAGGAGGCCTTTACACAAACCAACCTAAACTGTGACCAACATCTGAAGGTATGACCCACCTGCGACTTCCCCGAAGCACTGAATGGCCCCCATGGACATGGCCTTCCTCCTGAAGGCGTTGAGGAGAGTCCAGGGGTCGAACCAGCCCTCGTTCTCCAGCCCTGCACAGCACCAAACCCCCAGAGTGAAGTTAAACCAGCTGCAGAACCAAGTTCAATACGGGTTCATCAACAGCCAAAGAATCAAAATTAGCCTGTTTCCAGTTAGCAATCCAAAAACTTGCAATTATCCCAAACTAATAAATAATTTTGGGTGACATTAAAAAATAATAAGAATAAAAAACGGCATCAGCGAGGTTTGTCTTGGTCAAAGATTTCAGAGCAGCTCACAAGATCTGTCAGTCTTTTTTGTGGTCGTCCTCTTTTCCTCCCTAGCAGCGCCGTATTCGACATCTGTCCAATTCCTCATGGTCAAGTCTCAGTCTAGCTGTCATCGCTCTAAACTGCATATCGCTGCAAGTCTTGAAAGCTTCTTTTTTCTCTTGCAACTAGCCTTAAGTCATCATGTCTGTTAGGGTTAAGGTTGCTTTGGACACTTGGCACATGCACTCGTCCAGTTTTGGTGCTTTTGTACTACTCTCATTAGAGATCACAATATCATGATCCACAGCTTGTCCTCGTCTGCCAACTTTTCCAACATTCCACAGAGGAAAGGACTCTTAACCTTCTTGAGGTGAGACCTTGAGCAGGCAACTTCCATTTGGGTAGATTCTTGTTTGTTTTCCTTTCCAGTTTAGCTATAACTGATAAAGTTGTGTTTGTTTGATCGACCACAAATGCAAAACACCACGGCAAACTGAGGTTAATTAAATCATACTAACTAAACATTGTGTCATGAATTAGCTCAGGCTCTGGTGCTCTTTATTCATTTAGGGCCTGAATAATGCAGAGCATATTGCTACATTAGATGCAATAAATCATGTTCTGGTACCGTATGAAGCCAGTGCCACGCCCTCTGTGTTTATCCACGGAAATTTCTCCTTCACTTGTTGCGGAGAGAAGAGGGAAACTTTAGCTCCTGCACACCTGGAATCACACGATGAGATGATTAGCAAGGCAAACCGTCTGAAATCCAGAGCGCACCGCGCTGCCAGGCACCTCTGGGTGTTGTAGTTCTGCTCCATGATGTGAGCCACTTCCTCGCTGGCTAATAACAAGTATCCCGACTGGTTGAACTGCAGATCCACGGGATCTTCATTCACAACGCTGAGATGGTCCTGATGGGAAACAGAGGAGATGATTCGAAAGGATAACCAGCCGCTACTTTTATGTTGTAGCTCTCAGCTGCTACCACTCCCAAAATATTTCCACAAAGCTTCCTTCTGTAGCAAGCACTGGGTGATTGAAATGCTTATGAACTTTGACCTACGTTGATGTTCCTCATGAAGTCTGCAGAGTCCAGGGAGAGGTGGATGTTCTCCAGCAGGGAGAACTGCTGGCGGATTCCTCCCGCAGACAGAACCGTGGAGGCCTGGGAATACTGGACACAGTCAAGAGCGTTAAAAAGTGGTTTTATATACATTTGTTTTCTGTGTTAAAGTTGAACAACTGATTTCCCCCTACTTTTTAAGAGCTGGCGACCTCTTTGATTGTATCTTATCTTAAAGATGTTGTGAAATCCCCCCAACCCCAAAACGGAGTCCTTACTGTTGGGTCCCTCTCTACAACGAGGACTCGCATATCTTTGGAGAACTTCTCTTTCTGCTTCAGCCAGTAGGCGATGGACCAGCCCATCACGCCGCCGCCAACGATCACGATGTCCGCCCTCTCAGGAGGGAGGTTGGGGTTGATCTCGAAGGGCATCCAGTTGCTGCCCGGCAGACCGTCTGCCGCCTTCTTCTTCGCCGCTGCCAACTGGGCTCCCAGGTCTAAACAAAAAGTGGGAAATGTCACAGCGACCTGCAAAACCCAGTTCCACAGGTTCCAAAGAGTCTGACTTTATGTTGATGCTTTTGATCCATAGATGTTTCTGAAGATCTTTCAGTGTTTTTCACAAATGTTCTATCTTGTCACCGACCAGTGTTTCTTTGGTTTGTTTGAACGACTCTTTTGGGTAAAAAAAAAAAAAAAAAACGGCAAAAATCTCCTAAACTCTACAAGTAGCAGGAAATGCAAATATACAAAGAAGTTAATCTTTGCTTTATTTTCCCCTTTTATTCTTATGTAAACCATTATTTGGAAACAGAGCTTTTGCTGTCAGCTTGTCTAGTTTTGTCAACCTTGAATATTGATCAAAAACATATTAAAAAGACTGCAAATCGGAGACTGATAAATCAATAAATTAATTGATTTTTGTTTTTTGTTTTTTTAATCAGTAACTTTGCATGGAGCTTGTGAGGGATTTACCCCCTCCCTAACAGGTGTTGTTTTTTTGTGCTTCCTATATTCTTGCTTTATTTAATATTTTTGTTTTAATCATCCTCTCTTCTCTTTGAGGTCATGTGTTGCCATGGAAGCGCCCATGAGCAATGCTGACAAGGACCTGGTGTTTCCAATCAACCTCACTGGGAAGGTCCATTGTTTGGGAAGGAGAGGAGATGTTTTTTGGGGGGTTTTGTTTGGGCCCAGCTTGGTTTGTAATTCTGTAAATATTTGTCTAGGAATATTGTTTAGCACAAATGTTTTCTTTCTTCTACCTGGAAATGTAATTATTGTCTCCGCCCCTTAATTAGTCCTGGCCATGCTTTAAAAGCCAGGTGGTTTTAATCAGTGGAGGACGCTCCCTCCTTTTTGTTTGGAATGCCTGTCAGGCTGTGAACTGTAGAGCAAAGTCCAAAGAACTGCATAAAGCAAAGATTTACAGCTCTATAATTGCTGGACTCGGTCTTATTTTCCATCACAAACCAACAGAGCTTTAAAGGATAATAGGAAAAACAATTTTTAATGTATTTATTGTGCCTATACCATATATGCCGAATAATTGGCGAGATTTAAAATATTCAGAAAAAGTCTACTTGTGATACGAACTCTGCGAGGAGCTTTATTTGTCGAGTTTATTTAAAATATGACTATATGTTAAATGGGATCTAGCTCACTCCTGTTCCAGATCCTTCAGGGTTCCCACCTTTAAGGAAGTCGTTCCGTAAGGCTCCACCGGTGCTCAGCTTCTGGCAGAAAGTCAGACCTCCACATCGGCCTGGCTGCCATTGTGTCCCCGCAGTGCAGTTGAGCGATCCACGGGAGAAGGATCCACGAAGAGTCCATACGCTTCTGTGCAGCCGTCTCAACGCACACATCCTGGCTGTGAGCTCAGTTAGTTATTCATCCCCAACGCTAGTAAGGCGGAGACCGATGTGAAGGCAGGCGAAAGATCATATTTAATCTAAAACGACTGAAAATGTGCAAAGTCTATAATCTGACAGCGAGGTCAAGAGAAAGTTAAGCTAAATGAACCGAAACATCCACATCCGCTTTCACATGTCTGTTCTTCAAAAATAAAAGTAAAGACGTAAGATTTAGAGAAGCGGGACAGACACGTTAAATTCTACCAAACTAATTTACATTACTATAAAAGAAATTAGACACTGTACGCTGTTAATTGCAAGTATTTATTAAAACTATCTGTGGCATTTATTTTATATCTTCTGTGTTTTGTTCATAGTTACTTGGTTACTTTCCCAAAAATTTTATGATTTTGCTTAATGTATAAAATTATATGAACCATGGCCACAACTATAAATAAATATATATTGCAAGATGTATGATTCATAGGTTTGTGGTCGTTTGCTACTTGGTGGGTAACTGGAATGAGACTGTTTTTATGTTCTTTACAATAGTGGTGGAAAAATAGAGCAGGAGAGGAATTTTATTTTGAAAATGTAACAGGAAATGACAGCTATGTAAAAGGTAACTGGAGTTTACTGAGATGAGAGGCAGTGGCTTTCACGTGACTTAAATGAACCAATAGAAAGGAGAACCGGCACTCTAATTTATGTATCTGTGTTCTTTTCAATATTTTTGCATTATTTTGGATTTGAAGATATTTAAATACAGTATAAAGCGCTTTGGGTTCAATTGTGGTAACTTGATAAAGCGCTATACAAACACAAGTCATTTACCATTTCATATTTTATAGCGGACGACAGGAAAACTACATAACAGATAAATAAAGCAATAGGTAGCTTTCTAATCTGTTATATTCTACTCTAAATTAAAGTTATAAAGAACTTGAAAACCAGTGGTGTTTTTAATTGTTTTAATAGAAATATTTGGAATAAAAAAATAATGCAATAAAGATTTGTGGTAACAAATAAATAAATAAAATTATAAACTTGTCCAAATACCAGTGATAGCATTTGAAGATATTGAAATACTGCAGCCGATGTTATGTAATTATAACTATAGTTATTATTGCTGACTATGGCTATAGTCAGCAATTATAGTTTTTATATAAACTAAGGGTTCAACAATATAACTGCCAGGTAACTAAAGTTCCGTAAAATGTTAAATTATTAAGCAATTAAATAAAACAAGTTTACATTAAAATAAGAAACCGAAGTAGATCTCATTGAGACTGATTCCTGCGCACCATTGTTCAATAATTAAAATGTCCACACCTAACTTTACTCTGAAAAATCCTTGCGGAAGTAGAGTTTTATAATACAGCGGGCCTTGGCGTTTATTTTGTGGCGTCAACCGGAAGTGGATACTGACCTGTGCCGTTGATTGACGCACTGTTTTCTGTTCCCCGGGGCCACAGTGTTTTCTACGGGACTCAACTTCGCCGCTCACTGGACCCGCTATGGTTGCTTGACCCGGGCTGAAACTCCATCCGTCCGCTTCCATCTTGCCCCGAAAACCCTTCGTACGAACTTTTCTGGATAAACTTTTGGACTTGTTGGATCAGTTTTATGACCAGAACCAAGGATGCAACCCCCACCGAGAAAGGTGAGATTTCTTTTTTTTCTCTCTCTCTCTCCCCTTTTTTCCGCGGCTGTAGCCTCCTAAGCTAGCGTTACTTCGACGTAGTGGTGCATATTTAATGGTTGGAAATGTACGCTTTGTTGCTACTCGCCTGGTTCACTTCCACTTTTGAACATCATAAAACACATAAACTGATGGTTTCTTCATCAAAATCACTGCGGTTGTTTGTTTAAGTGAGTTAAAAGGAAGAAAACTTATTGAAAACACTTGATGCGCTGCAGTTTTCCCTTGTTTTTTTTTTAGCGCTCATCAAACGTGGTTCGTTCGCTCTGAAACTGAAAAACGGTTCTTCAACTATTTCCCTCCAGCTGTATAGGAATTAGAAACTATTTTTGACTTTTAACTGAGATGCTTTGTTACTTTTAACTGTAATGTTTGGCATATTTATAACCTGTAGTATATTCAATTTCTAAACTTTTTTGGGATATTTCTGTTATTTCCAAAAGGATGGAGGGCTTATAAGCTATTTAAAGTCTAAAATATCCTCCAGGAAGCATTGCAGTGCATGTTTTATCATTAAGTTAAGCCTTAAAAGCACAAATCCCTGCAGACATCAGTCTCTGTAGAAGTATGTGGACATAGTGTCATATTTCAATAACAGCACAGACCATTTTTGTCCCAGTCCTCTTCGTAAATATGTTTCAGTTCACTGAAGGCTCATAAATCTACACTTATTTAAAGCAATCCTGACAGTATTCTTTTGTATTTTGGACATGTGCTTTAACGTCTGATGACCAAAAAGTTGTTAAAAACGTCTCAGACAGACATATTGACAGAGTATACCTGGTTATGGTTGTGCATGCAGTTAAATTGCGCTTCTAGCTGTAGTAATAGTCAATGCGCAGCTTTGTATGGGAAACATTAGCCTAATTGTTTGTATTTACTAAAGATCTTAAAATAAAATTACTTGCAGATAAAAAAAAATGAATAAATTTCTGATTTGAAAGGCTGAAAAATCAGATTTGGATGAAAAGCGGAGGATATAAATCAGAATTTTCAGCATTTAGCGTAACGATTTGAGCCATTCAGGGTTAAATAGTTGATTATTTGCGCACCACTTTTGTGAAAATGTGTAGTCAAAGTATATTCTATCTGATTCTTTTCTTCAGCGGTTGCTGCATTTATATAATGGTGAATATTTAACTTGAGAGCAGCTGTTGATAACACTTCTAATCACACCTGGTCGGTAATATTTGTGTCACTTCCAGTCAGACAGACACACTCTGTCCTGATCAGCGCTGATAGTTAGTACTGCTTCACTTGTTTACTTTGTGCAATTGTTGTATTATTAACCACTAGATTAGTATCAATGTTAAATTAACACGGATAATAACTCGGGTGCATCAATATGACAATTTGGGCTGATATTAATACTGCCATAATGACGAATATCCAATATTTATCAATATTATGTAGTCCCTTTTATGTGAAACTTCCTGTCAGTTTGATCTTGCAGCTCTAGAAGAGAGAAAATGTCCAAACAGATATCAAGACTTTTGAGTGTTTTCAGACTTTCTTTGGTGTAAATAAATTATAAAAAAAAATCCAGAAGATTTTATTTCTCTCCTAATTTGAAAATGTTTAGTTTAAGAATCTTTGATAAGTTGCAAGAATTTCTGCGTAGGTGAGCTACACAGGAAGTGACGTCATTGTTCTGCTGAATTTATGTCAACATTTGTTTCCGATTGAAGCGGCTCTGAATGTTGTATTGTTTCCATGTGATTCTTCTGTTTGCTTCTAGACTAGCTGTGTTAAACAGGTGAGGCCATAATTATTCATACTCCTGACTAGAATCAGAATCAGATCAATCATGGTTAATCAACTATTGAAATAATCGTCAACTAATTTAGCGAATGAATAATTGTTAAATAGATCATCCAGATATGAAGAAAAACTGCACAAAATAGGTACGTTTTACATTGAAGATAAGAAAAAAACCCTTTTTTGTCTTTAATTATGTTTCACCCAGAACTCCTAAAGTAGTTTGTAGTTTTAGCTTCACTTTGTTCAAAGTTTAGGGTGATGGCACAGAAACCTGCCAACAAAACTAACATGTCAGTGCAGAGTGCTGCTCTGTATTTCTAATTATCTGATTATTAACCAGCCACACTTTAGACTGAACTATTAGGTACATATTATATAACTGTGGCCTCCTATGAAGTGCTTTATAAAAATTTTTTCTAAATCTGTTTATTGTATTTCATTTCAAACGGTCATGTAGTGAAACATTTCTTAATGTGTGATAAAATCATGCAGTTGAGGTAAGATTTGTCTGCCTCTGTTGGTGAGAGGCCTAATCTCTTTAAAACGCTGCAGATTAAAGTTAATCCAGTTAAGTGGAAGGTGACGGATTACTGATGCATTTCAGATTTTTGATAAAATGTTAGTAAAATCCTTGACGTTGACTCATCTTTTGAGAGACGCTGCTCTCATTTCTCAACATAAAAGTAGCTTCTCGGTTGAATAAAAAAAAAAAAGTCTGTTGGTTGTATGAATTATTTTGAACTTAACTTTGCGGCTACCTCTGGTTTAATTCAACCCGACTCGGTTTGCCGTTAAATCGCAGCGTTTTTGGCGCTTTAGCTTCAGGAGTGTGATGGAAACCCGCCATGAAAGTCGGCCATCAGGAGGTTTGTTAGCCATTTCACATCACAGCTGGTTTGGTTTGGTTTCCCTGCCAGGTAAGGCTCACCCAGGAGCTGAAGCACACGCAGGCCGAGCAGATGAGCCAGTTACAGACAAAACACCAGACAGAATGTGAGCTGCTGGAAGACCTGAGGTAAGCACACCGGTTCACACTAGGGTTTGGATAATTCAATTACAAGTCAAAATCGGGTTTATCTTTGTCTTTGATGCAAATTTGTTGGAGCATCTGAAGCATTTAAGTGAACGAAAACAACAAAATGAGTTAATCTGCAACCAAGACTTTTTTACAGCCCTAGATTGTCTGAGGTAGTTCTTTTGTCCAAACGTCAAGGTCTGAATAAACCACCAGACCTTTAAAGTATCTAATAGGGTTTCAAACTTTTAATGTGAAAACCAGGGATCCATCCATCCACGTTTTTCCACTTCCAATACTGATATGTTAAGTTTAGTGATACAATCCGATACAGAAGGACAGCGCTGAGTTGACTTAAAATGTTTTTGTTTTTCTAGACATAGATTTACTAAACTACAAGTTTATTTGATAACTCTGTACCAGTACAGCTCACCTGAATACACCTGTACCTTCACAAGTTTGGTCAAGCATGTAAAACAACACAACGTACACAACTTGAATCTGTTCAGTCAGTGCAGTTAGGAGAATAACAGCCAAAGTAAAATAAATAATAAAGAATCGGACAAAAACAAACTGCAGCAAACCTTCAATTAGGAATCCTAAATATAATGTAAATAAATAAAGTTTATTTAAATTTTTTATGCTCAGAGCACAAAGTAAAGAATTAGACTGAATAGATCTGCCCTTATGGATTGGGAACATTGTCACCGATACCTGATCTAGAATTATATTCGATATCAGGACGAATACAGATATTAATATCAGATTGTTTCATTTCCACTTTAAAGTATCTAACAGGTTTTCATCTGCAACATTTTAATGTGATAAAATGTGAAAACTCAGTAGAGATCAAGTGTTTTGTGTCTGGAATGTCTAAATCATCAGGTCAGGCTGGAAAACGCCAGGACCTGCAAACCCACACAGGAAGCTTCAGCTGCGTTCACGTGGAGCCCTTTTCAGGCTGAAAAAGCCAAAAGGTTGCGGTGATGTTTTTTGTGCTAAGCTGCCGATCTCTGGCTCCCCGCTTCCTGTCTGTGGTCGGGTGCTGGCGCTCAGGCCCGCTCGGCAGCTGGAAGTCAAGGTCACAGAGAGCTGCCAGATGTTCCCGCCGCCCCGCATCGTTCGCCGCGGGAGGTTCTGTAGCTTCACTCAGATCAGAAACGACGCTCCTCTCTCCGCTGAAGTGATTCAGCAAACTGGAAGCTGCTCGTGGCTGTCAGCAAAAGCTCTGCAGGGGAAAATGGCAGGAAGCGATGGAGGAGGGGAGAGAGAGGGAGCGATGCAAACGCGACGGAGAGGAAGAGGCGGAAGCTCCCAGGAAGTACGGCAGATTGTTTAGAGTCAGGGTGGAGCAGGCGGCCGAGTCTCGACATGTTTAATGACTTGATGATTATTTTGCTGCGGGAGTTTTTCCCAGGGCACTGACCTCACTTCTTTTCTTAGACGTTTTCACAAGCCTCGCTGGAGTTGTCATTATCCTGTTTACATCTGCGTTATAAACAAACCAGAAAAGGTTTTACAGCCACCAGGTTTCTCAGCGCGTCGTCTGATCCGTTTTTAATGTTGGTGAAACCTGCTGGAACGTGTTAATCTAACAAAAACAAACCGGAACGAGTAAGATCTGAGGCAGCGGATTCAGGGGAAATGTTTTACAGTCCGACCAATTAACCATCTGACGATAAATTGTGGTGATTGTGAAAGGAAATTAAAGCAGGAAAACACTGTTGCAAACTAAAAGCAAAGACTAGAGAACCGTTAGAATTTCAGCTCTGGAAACAGAAACCCATAAAAATCAGACTTTCTGAAAAATACCAGTATGATATTGAATTATATTTGAAAACCTTCCTTTCACAGCTCTGTTTTGGTCCTGCTTCATGATCATTTTAAGTTGTGGAGAGAAACCACAAATAAATGTGCATTTTGGCTGCAGTAGAGTAAATATTTCTGACTCCACAATATACATGTAGTACAGCTGAGTAAACCTCTGAGCGATGCCTCACAGGAAGGTTTCTAACACCGTTTTTACAATGGAAACAGACAAAATGACGCAGCGACCTGTTACTTACGTTTAGTGGAAACGAGGCATTCGTTTTTTTCGTTGGTTTAAGATATCAGCTTAAAACCTTCATCACTTTGCAGAATCTGATGTCTGCATGTTGGAGGTAAATAGCCATGAAAGTCTGAAACAGACCCAAGATTAGCTGAACATATTGGCCCAAATATGTTGCCATTGTTGTTTGTGGTATGTAAAAACTCATAAATAGTTAAAAAATTGTAGAGCTTTGTTATACATCACGCCTGCGGAGGTCTCCATCTTTTCACCCGTGCAATGCATTCTGGGCCGATGACTCGGGTAGGTTACAGTGGACTAAAGTTTATAGACAAAACTCGAGAAGTCAAGGAAGCCAACAAAACATCTGGATTGAGGCACACTGCCTCAAAGCTTTCATGTGCCGTTCTACATGCAATATCTGTTGAAACAAGCAAACATGGTCATGCTACGATCTAATGGAGCTAACACCATTAGCAGGAGCTAATGGGAATTAGTTAAAAATTGCTGTTCTGGCTGAAAGGAGCTCATTTCGTAGAGTCTAATAAATCTCATCTACCCAGGATGCATCGCAGCGTAAACACTGATATGTCTGTGTGACAGTATTTTATTTAAGCTTATAACCCTAAACAGGTTACAATGTTTCCAGTGTTGGTTTTACATCTGATATTAATATTTCTCATAGTTTGTTTGATAACTCATTGTTTATCCTTTTAAATACATCAAATTGATTGTAACATTCACTGTCCCTTTGCACAACTGGCCTCTTCTGAGGCCATGACTACGTCTGCTTTTATCCCACAGAGTATTTTTACATTTCAGGCAGCCATTGGGTTACAACAATGACCTAAATACTATATGTGATGTTAAACTTGTTTTGTTGCACCTCAAGTGCAAAAAAGCCCAAAAACACAGTTTTTTTTTCACCAAGCTGCATAGAATCTATAAATTTAAGGTACCAAAGTCACATTTAAATGACCAGCAGTAGCTCTCTGTTTGGTGTGGTGTTAATGAATTAATTGTTCTGGATCATCACTGCAGTTTCTCTTTCGTTTCTGCAGGACCTTCAGTCAGAAGAGGGCAGCGGTAGAGCGGGACTACGCCCAGGTAAGTGAAAATGTCCGCTTTGTTGTCCTTTTAGCCCCGCTGCCGACGCTCGTTAACTCCACCGCTGGAGCGCCTTGTCATTTGAGACGCTAAAAATAAATGCTTCTTTACGCCCTCGAGAGACATTGGGCCGAGGATGTGGCATTTAAAAAAATAATGGTTTTGATTCACTTGTGGCCAGATAAGCCATGAAAGTCGACAGCTTAAAAAAAAAAACAAAAAAAAAAACATCCCAGCTTCCACTGCTGGTCAGGTATCTGACTTCCTCCTTCCTGTCTTGTTGATTTAGTTTTTGTTTTTTATGGTTGTTTGTTTTTTGCCCCCCTCTTCCTGACGACACAGTTGGGATATTTGGAAATTCCTCTGTGTCCCAGTTGGCTCTGGTTTCCAGCCCAGTGAGGAATCTGTTCCAGAGCTGTAGAGAGTGGGGCCATGTTTGTAGTTTTCAACCAAACAACCCACATCTTAACGCTGATTTATTTTTTATTTATTTTGTGTGCATCTGTATAATTAAATTTAACATGTATTTAATACCATATTTATTGAATATTATCAAGATTCATTACTAGGCCTGTCACAACAAACCAACCAATCTCATTATTTCCATAATTTATCATTCTTGGATGATAAAATTCTTCAGTCTGGTGCTTTGGTCTCAACAAGCTCTTTTGTTTTTTCTTTTGTTTACAGAAACTTCATAATTCATTTTATTTGTTGTTTCTGTTGGATTTTTAAAAATTTATTTTGGATATTCAAAATGTCTTTCAGTTCCAGTGTTAAAGGTTCATTAGAACTTAAAATGTATTGATTTTTGAGAATGTGTTACCAATATTATTATTTATTGTAGTAACTTCTGGGACAATTTATCATCCAGGAAAGTTGTTTTTATCATGACAGGGGCTCCTTTTGCATGAATTACTGCATGAACGTAAGGCTGATCACTTCCATGACAATTTATGAATTAGGTTTTTGTTCTTTTTTCATTATTTCAGTTTTGAAAGGTAAAAATAAATCAGATGTTAATTGATTTGCTTTCATATAACATATATTATTATCTGCAGTCCCATGCAGATTAAGGAAAAAGCAATAAAAGACATAAAATCAAACGTGAAGGTCATTAAAAATAATATATCAGCAATTAAATTTATAACCACTCCACACAAAATGTTTATTCCTTAGTTTTGATGATTGTGGCTTAAAAGTATTAAGAAAATATAAATACATAAGACCAAAACAATATTTTTAAATGTATGAATGTGGGGCTGATGCACAGTGTATTGGCGTAGCTCAGAGTTTCTGCTCTTCTGTTCGGTTTCTGTTTGCTTCCTGTTGCCTGCTTTTTAGATTCACTGATTTGTTTCCCAACAGAAGGAAGTAAAACATATCTGCAGTCTGTGATCAGTTTCATACAAACAAGTGGAGAAGAGTTTTTGTGACCGCTCTGTTTGGTCCATGTTACCTCGCCATTTTCTACACGACTTCAAAAGAAGCAAAAATGTGTTTCTCTGCTGATGATGTTCTACGTTAAGTCAGGATTCAACAGGATGTCAGTTCCTGTTCCAGACTGTTTTCCTTTATTCAACATCAAATTAGTTCAGACATATTTTTCTTACAATGGAAAATGTTAAGTACAGCACAAAGTATTCATCTTTTTATAACGAAGCTTTTGTAATGGGTAGAACAACATCTAACCAGATCTTTACTGAAAAGTTGACTTGGGAGTTTTTATTTAGTTTATTGAACTCAACTAAATATATCAAGCATTTTTAAAGAAAGTGGCCCAAGTCCTGGTTTTATAACTGAGTAAATTTGTTCGATCAAACCCCAAGAAATTCAAAAAATAGATGTTTTTTGTTTTTGTTGTTTAATACAGCAGAGGGTCAAAATCCCTTGTAAGTTTTGTATCTACGATTTATAAATTTCCTTTTCCCTCAAAAAAGTAAAGTAAAAGTAAAAATTTGGAACTACTTTGCTTGAATTTAGTTTTCTTTTATTTTCTTGGTAAAAGTTTGACTTGATAATAGTGACAAAAAGTTTGGACATCAGATCCCCAGTTCAGGCAGAGCAACTAAATACACTATTTATTAATTCAGAAAAATGATAATCAGTTCTCCTTCAGGGACCAGCTGGCTGTTTTTCTAGTGTTAACTAGTCTGATCTGTTGGTTATGTCTGATTGTTTATTGAGAGTGTGAATCAAAGTGGGTCAGACCGTCTCTGGAACAGTTTGCTCTCTTTAGCAGCTCTCCTCCTTTCAGACCCGTCTCTTATTTTCCTCCGTCTCTTACACCTGCAGGCGGCTTCGGCTGTCAGCCATTGCTATTCATATCACACGCTGCAGTTAAGAAGCCCTCCTCTGTGTGGCTCTTCCTCTGCCATTCAGGGCGTCCATTAGTCCGGCTCAGTCCGTGATTGTCCCTCTATCTGAGGCCACAGTGATGGCGTCTGTAGCAACTTCGAAGCTTTGGCACCCGGGTTGCCGAGATCAATGAGTTCACGGCTGCTGCCTCGGCGGCTTCAGGACCGCATAAACCGGCCCTGTCTTTTAGAGGTGAAGGAAGACAGAGGAGCGCTTGTTGGGCCTTAAAATAGTTGTTTCTTTAAAAAAAAAAAAAAGAAGAAGAAAAAGTGAAATTAAATAGAAAACCTGCTTCTATTTGGAGCCAGAAGTGAAGCAAACGCGTTGTGTTTTTGTCAGTTCTGTCTGTTTGAACAGCGAAACCTCAGACAGCTGCACAGATTTATTTCTGGTGAAAGCTCTGGCACTTTACCAAAACAAATTGATATCCTGAGAACTATTTTGGAAGAGCAGATTTTTGATTTTTGTTGCGGTATGTAAGCTTTATAAAAAATATTTCCCGCTAGCCCTAGATTAATACGTTTGTTTTGGTTGTATTTACTAGAGGTGCAGAAAAAATACATTCTATAACGAATCGATTCAAAATGCTCAAATGTTGAATTTAAAATATGTTGTATGTCTTTGCTGCTCTTATTTGTGAGCATTTTGCATTTTTACTTTTTGCGTCCATGTAGCCAATGCATATATTTTGAATAAGTCTTGGTATTTTTTATTTAAGAAAAAGCTAGGAAGCTAAGCTAACCTAATCGTAGTGATTTAAAGGGACAGAATGTGTATTTTCGAGGCACATAGTGCCATTTTATAGCATAATCAAATTAATAGGTCACCTTTAGTTGTTAAAAAAATGTTGAATATATCAAATAGGCTATGACTTATGACTTGGGACTCTGTTTAAAAACTCCTGGTGCTTCTGAAACTCCGCCCTCACGAAGCCAACACAACTCTGCTTCTGTGTTAACCCTAGTGATCTATTTTTAAATGCCACAAACATGAATTACGTAAACCGAAATGAATGATTATAATAAATAACCTCTGTGCCGATCCCACTTGTCATATTTCTGGCTCCGCTGCTACAACACTTTATGCTGAACAGATAAAACACACATTAAACAAAAGCTGAGACTGCACAGATTCCAACATCATGCGTCACAACGCTCCACACCAAAGCTGCTTCAATTAACAACAGTTCCAAAATTTGTCTTATTCTTCCCGTCTTTCCATGAAAGGACATTTTTGTTAGTATACAACGCTACTTTTGATTATGATTATGCAACTTTAGAGCTGACAACTAAAATGAAGCTTGGGTTTGAAAGGGTTAAATTGCTGGTTAAGTTTAATATGGTTACAATTATTCTCAACGTCTTTGTTTTTTCTCTCTTTCTTTCTTTCATTCTTTCAGGCTCTACAGAAGTTGGCGAATCAGTATCTGAAGAGGGAATGGCCGGAGAGCGTTGCAGAAAACCCAGCAGATCACAGGTTGGTTCAGTTTACCGTAATTTCCGGACTACAGAGCGCACCTGATTATAAGCCGAACCCCCTACATTTTTAAAGGAAACACATTTTGTACATACATAAGCCGCACCGGTGTATAAGCCGCATGTGCCTACATTAAAACATGAGATATTTACAAAGAAAGACGGTACACAGAAAGTGTTTTTAAAGTTTTAATAATATGCCGTAGCTTTTCTTTCTGAACAGCAGCAATATAGCAAAACAGCACTAACAGGGCTGGTTTAATTAACATACGGTTAAAAGTCACGGAGAGCCGTCATCCTCTTCCTCCTGTGCACTGAAACCATGGAAGTCTTCAGTTTACGTGCAGCAGCTCTGTTTCCTTCTTTATCGGCCAGCTCGATTGCTTTTAACTTGAAAGCTGCATCATATGCATTTCTTCTTGCATTCTCCATGATGAGGGTCTGTTCAAGCTAATTTTATTCATGCACAAAGCACGACGTTACATTAGTCTTCCTCCACAGATATATTCCATCTGTCTCACGCTTACCTTTTCTGCTCCAGCGCCCCTACTGGCCGTTAGAAAAAATTCATAAATAAGCTGCATCGTCGTTGTATGAGCCGCAGGGTCGAAAGCGTGAGACAAAGGTCGCGGCTTATAGTCCGGAAATTACGGTACTCTGCTTTCTGTGATTGTTTGCTTCTGTCTGTCATAACTTAAGATAGAAGTGCTTCTGTCTTTTTTGTTTCGTACCTCAACTTATTGCGCAAACATTTATGAGCAGGTGTGCGTTTTTTTTATTGTCGTTTATATCCCTTTCTTCCTGATGAGAAGTAATGTGCTGCTCAAGGACGTTTGACTTTATCAGTAGGTTTACTACTGTTATAAAACAGTAGTAAATCTTTGTTTCTGGACAGAAAACATCAACATTTTGCGTTTAAGATAAGAATAAAACAAACTTGTCTGTAAGTATGTTCTATCCAGAACTCAAGTGGCCATTTTAGCTTTTCTCAGTTCAAATTCTGTAAAAAAATAAAAAAATGCTTAAGTTCTTAATTACATTTTTTTTAATCAGCAGAATAATCTATTACTAATGCAGTAGCCAAGTACTGAGTATAGATGCTCTTCACACTTCTGAATTAAAACCACTTTTTTGTTCTTGTGTAATATTCAAATTTTCTGAAGAAAAAATAATACTGGATTTAATCAATGGTAAGCCAGAATCATCATATCTTATATATCTGTGTTTGTGTTGAATAACTGGGACTTTTCAGGTTTATTTACTGAAATAAGCTTTTCAATTACGTTAATGTTGGAAGTATAGATTTATGTGTTTTCCTGCTTATTTTTCAACCTTCCTGTTATTTGCACAGAAGGTTACCCTGTATGCTTTTCTCTAACTGCACAGAAATTACATGAACCAGTTGCTCGGAACCATGAATCATTGCTTCCTGCATGTTTGTCCTTCTTTCTCCTCAGGAACATGTTCTGTGTGTGGAGAGCGTACCTGGAGGGCACCGTGCAGGCCACGCAGTCCAGACTCAGCGCCTGCGATAACTACAAGCTCCAGGTCGCAGACGCAGCCAAGACGGCGCGGCTGCAGAAGGAGCAGCAGCTCAGGAAGGTAATTCAGGTTAATTACACAACTCTGCTGCGGTTTCACTCACTTCTGGCTTTTTTAAGTCAAGTCAAGTTTATTTGTAACTCATTTCACAAACAAGGTAGTTTTAAGAGCTTTATATCATACAAGCATCATGCAGTCACCAATTATGAAAACATGTAATAAACGTTACATTTTGTCAAATGTCGTAATCAAAATGATTCAGCAAATACAAATATATCAAATAGATCAAATATATTTGATCTATGTTCCAGTTATTAATCAAAAACAGCTCTAAACAGCTGGGTTTTTAGCCTTGATGCTAAGCCGTTCAGTGATTTATGAACTAACAAAATAATTTAAATTTCTGTTCTCTGAGCTGCAGGATTTTAAAACTAAAGATAAACACATGGCTGAGTTTCTCTAGATCTTTCTGGAACATTAGTCCTTTAATCCTGGAAATGTTCTTTAGGTGATAGAAGGCCGACTTTGTAATTGTCTTTATGTGACTCTGAAGGTTCAGCCTTGAGATTTCAGCTCTGATGGCGAGTTTGTAGCTGTAATAACTAAAGCTTTTTAATCCTGGATCCGTTAAGACTTTTTTTTTAGATAAACTTTAAACAAAGTTTACATTTTTACTTAATCTGTGGAGATTTTTGCATTTAAAGACGTTCACGCTTGATGATCTCACTCTGTCACATTTGATGACGGAAAATGAAGTGAGAGAAATATTTCACAGCAATTTCTATCCTTCCCTTTTCAACCAACCACAAAAAGCAGTTTTCTCACTGAAGATTACGCCCACAGAATCACAAAGTTGTTTCTGTTCTGGGATCTGCTTCTTTCATCAGAGCAGAACTGAGATGAAGTTAAAACTGTGACCCCGACCTTTAAAGGTTTTGTCCCAGATGTCAAAACCAGCCTAATTCTACCCATTATGCTTCATGATGTGCTACACTGACATTTAAAGAGGGAGGTTTCAGCAGTATACTGAAAGGCACGCGATCGTTGGGGAGCAACCGCGGCTAGTAAAAACAGTGGAAAAAGAAGATTAAAGAAGTGTTAATTAGAGTCACTAAAACACAGCTTAGGTTGTGTAAAATAATCTGTCATGACCTGCAGCTTGCATTTTCAAAAACATACCTTAAGAATTGCTTTGATTACGTCATGTATGTTTGAGAAAACCTTTAATCTCCATGGTAACCTCTGTGGCGCCTTAAAGGAGCTTTTCTATGTATTTTCCACAGTCAAGTAACAAGGTTACCTTCAGTTGTCATAAAAATGTTGTTTATATTTACATGACTTAAAATAAACTTGACTTTGCAATAGGAGTGGGCATGTATTGTATTGTTTATCATTTATCATGATACATTTCTAAGAATATTAATTTATTGTTGCCACAATAATGTTTAAAACCCACTAAAACTGTACTGATATTTGTTTCCAGTGAGAGAATAAATAAATATTAAAACATTTGAAAATCTGATCAGTATGATGGAAAATGTTTTCACCCTTCTCCATTTTGATCAGGACTATAAATTTACATTAAATAAGGCTGAGGCAGTGGAAGTGAGAAATACTGCCACTTACAGCTGCGAGTTAGCATCACTTAAACTTGTTTTTTTTTGTTTTTTTTTACCATTTTTACTAAAAAAAAATAAATAAATACAACAAACTCACAATTATGCATTAGTGTAAAAAAAAGAAAGAAAAAAAAAGTCAGAGTCAGAATCTGTTTATTTTGCATGAATTTCCATAATTTCAGAATCTCAAAAAACTGGAGGGACTGATTGATGTAACGTTGCTGTATACAGATAAAAACTGCTTTGATTTGACTGCTAAAATAATATTTAATGATATTTCACTGTTATCTTGGAAGTTAGATAAAGCTGGTGGAGAAATACTCCAAAAAAGCTGGAAAAACATCGAGTCAGGGGAGCTGAATTCAAATGCAGGCCACACTTTTCAGATTCTGAATTGTGTTATTTTATTTATTTTTTTTTAATTCTTTTACTTTGTGTCGGTCTCTTAGATAAAACTGTCATAAAATGTTTTAAAGTTTGGAATTGCCTGTCACAATAAAAAAAAAAAAGTTCTGGACAATAAATCGTCCCAGAAGTTATTGTGATAAAAGATAATATTGTTATTTGAGACCATTTTGAAGTAATATAATGGTAATGGCATAATAACACAAGAACACATTCTCAAATATCAATAAACTTTAAATTACGATGAACAGTTACGTTTATTTCGGTAGACAGAGAGAAAAGATAAAAATGTTAAATTATGCAAATGGGAATTATTAAGCTTCCTTTAATTTGTAATGGGATTAGTTGATTTATTGCTTGTTGCAACAGGCCTGGTTGCAGAGTGACAGATCGTGAAAGGCCTCAGGTTGCTTCCTGATCCTTTTGCTCAGAAACATTAGAAGAGCCGCTCTCTGTTTCACTGCTCACACCTCACAGAGCTGCTCTTGTTTGCCCTCTGCGTTGGGGAGATGTCTCCATGTTTTCTGCATGTCACACATATTCAGCTGTTTTTTTGTGCATTTTGATAGAGCATTTGCATGCTTTTCTGGGTGGATAAATCATTTGCATGAATGTTTTGTGTGTGCGTCTGTGTTTGGCCCCACAGTGCATTGAGCAGCTGACAGCGATCCAGGCGGAGCTGCAGGACTCGGTGAAGGAGCTGAGCAAGAGCAGGAAGAAGTACCAGGAGGCTGAGACCATGGCGCAGGCCGTCCGGGAGAAGACAGAGTTCGAGGCCAAGTACGACAGATCCAAGCCAGCATATTTGAATGCTCACAGAGCAAAGTGTTGGTTAAAATCACTTTCTGTTGGGCTGTAGAACTGCAAAATGCTCAGAGCTAGAACATCACGGTGCAGAATTCTTATAAAATTCCCATTTCATTCACACTTCCCAGCGACTGATTCACTCCCTGGCATCTTTTATCCCAAAGATGCCAGATCTGCAGATATAAAATCTGCGTTTTTATGGGTTTCAAACAGACAAAAAGTCTCAGAGGAGTCCAGGAAGCTGCCCCTCTGCTCTTCATCCTGGCACAACATAAGCAGCTGGCGCCGTGACTCACTGCATTTCTGACATTTTTCTGCCCATCAGGAACGTTTTTAAAAAGCTGCGGCTTGACTTCATAAAGAAATGCTTTCAGGAGCGATAAACTGCTGGAGGATCGCTTGTTCTTGCACCAATAATACTTTCTTTGGGACGCTGTGAGCAAACATGTCACATAAATTCCTAATTTATCTCAGAACAGTCTCTTTCCACACAAATAATGGGGAAAATGTTTCTTAAAAAATAGTTTTCCAGTTTTTGAACCTCTGTGACACAAACATGCAGCGATCAAGATGTTTTTTTTCTATCAATTTTAGTGAATATTTCTATTGCTTCTCTGTCAGGTAAACGACCCACAAACCCCTCACGTCTACAAACAGCAACAAGATGGAAACAAGCATCAATTAATCAGTTAATATTAGTACCAATATGTTCTAAAAATATAAGACCAGCATTGGCCGACACAGATGGCACTACTGATAATTTGTTCAACTGTGGAGGTAAATTGGGGTCATTGTTAAAAAAATTGTTTTGAAATGGGAAAAAAAATTTAAACTAAAAAATGGTGCAAGCATTTTTTTTTTGTTGCTTGTAAAATTCCCAAAATGTGCCAAATATTTCAATTGTTTTTTTTTTATATTTACTTATGATGGATCATTTGTGTTTTTGTGGCTGAAAATAAACAAAAATAATAGAAAAATTTTTTTAAATTAAGTTCTGAGCAACTATTCAGTTTGAAAAATTTTATTATTCCTGTTTTTTCAGTCTGCATTGTTTTCAATTTATCTCTATATGCATCCTGAGTTTTTGGGAGTCAGAAATAAAAGCAATCCTTATTAATCACTTAGCTGTACTTTAGCTTCAACTGGCCGTTAGAAATTCTGGTTAATTGTTTTAATTTAAACCACATTTTCACTGTGAAATAAGTATTTCTATTGCAAGTTTCAACGAGTAATTTGTATGTTTTTCAGATCAAAGTTAAGTCTCTTCCAGTCGCGCTCCAGTCTCCAGAGGGCCAGTGTAAAGGTAGAATATTGACACCTTAAAAAAGCTCCTGCTTGTTATCTAGGTAATGTTTAATTAAGCTAACTGGGTTTTTTGCTGATTTTATTTCAGCTGAAAGCAAAGAGGAGTGAATGCAACTCCAAAGCAACTCATGCCAGAAACGACTATCTTCTCACCCTGGCGGCCTCCAACGCTCACCTGCAGCGCTACTACAGCGCAGACCTCCTGGATTGCATCAAGGTGCGGCCGCCGGTCCAAACCGGATCTGAACGACTGCGGATCCTCATGCCCCCCAGAGATAACACTTTCTGTTTTCCTCCCGTGTTTCAGGTGTTAGACGGTCGAATCTACGAGCAGGTTAAAGATTACCTGGTCTCGCTTTGTCACACTGAGCTGGAGACACAGCAGGCGGTGCACGACTCCTTCACCCAGCTGCTGAACAGCTCAGCCGGGGTGAGTTCGTTCTGCCCACACCGGGAATCAAACAGAGCATCACATAATCCACCCATTCATCCATCCACTAACACCCTTGTCCCCTAGTGGGGTCAGGAGGTGCTGGTGTCTATCTCCAGCCAACGTTCCAGGCGAGAGGCGGGGTCACCCTGGACAGGACGCCAATATTTGTCTTTAAATAAATTATTGCATTAAGTGCTTCAGTTCTGACATAATAAGTTAAAGTTTAACTCTCAACAAAGCCGCCTTATCTAAAGTGTTGCAGCTCTGTGGTTGAAATATTGGGTGAGCTTAGAAAAACAGTGAAAGGTCAGACACATTTCACTGTAGTTATGGAGGGCAACAGCTGCAGGAACGAGAGCTGATTGTAACCATTAGATGAGCCTTTATTGCACCAGGTGAAGGTTATTTAACAGATTAGAGAGAATATTAATGAGCCAAAGTGTTTACATTTATGTATTTGATCTAAAGTCTGGAAAACATTGAATTTGACTTTATTTCTCAGATTGGATTCATATGGAAAAAAGAAAATACCTTTACTGCTTTTATTGTGTTCTAAAAGATAGAATTTAAAAAGGCATAAATGACTTTTTACATTTATTTATCATTATAAACTTTGACTTGCCAAATCAAAAATTGTCTTTGTCCAACTTATTGTTTTGTTTTGTAATATTGTTGATGCTTTTATGACTGACAAACCCAACTTCAATAATCTTAGAGTCATAGTAACTTAAATGAATTCAGTGATAAATTGTGAAGAGTTTTTGTTAAATGGATCAAAATGTGTGAATGTTGATCAGTTTAATGAAGCTGAGCTGAACTCAGCTGATTCAGATTCTCCTGATTAACTCAAGCAGTTTGAGTTACTCGCCGCTGCTCAGTTACACGCCCCAAAGCCGCTCACGTTTTTTCGGGTCAGCTTGCGTCTCTGGACCCAAAGAGGGATTTTTGTTTCTTCTCAAAGTATGAGCAAATTATCGTGGCAGGAGAGCAAGGGACGTTTATATGTAGAACACAATTCAGCAACAAGGTGGTTCGAAACATCAGACAAAACATCACGTTGTGCTGGTATAACTTAGGAAAGTGATGTAAAGTCTAGAGGAAAATCGTTCATGTTTCAGTTCTCATTAATCAAAGATTTTTAGCCTTGATTTAAAGTAACTCACTGTTTCAGCAGTTTTGCGGTTTTCTGGATGTTTGTTCCAGATTAGAGGAGCATAAAAACTGAATTCTGCTGCAGTAATCAATGCAACTAAACATAAACACATGGACAAGTTTCTCTAGATCTTTCTGGGTCATTAGTTCTTTAATCCTGGAAATGTTCTTCAGGTGTTAGAAGGCTGACTTTATAACTGTCTTTATATGACTCATGGGGTTCACTCCGCCCTAAGAGTGAACCCTAGGTTGGAATGAACCCTAAGAGGTCTGAAATGTGATTTCAGGCCTGATTACTAGACTCTAGCTGTAATGACTAAAGCTGTCTGCTGACTCTAAATTGTTCCTCTTTAGGTCCAAAAATATTTAAAGCAGTTTTGTTTCTATTTGGTCCAATGTTTTGACACCTCCTGGCATTTACTCAGCATTTGAATTGATTCTTGTTTGTAATGTGCAGCTTCTCCAGGAGTTCCACCAGCAGACGTTTGTGCAGAAGAATCCTGTGTTTCAACAAGCCTCAGATTTCCTTTATCATCCCGTTGACTCAGATAAGGTAAATGCTGGATTTTCTGTTGTTATTTGTCTGCCCTAATCAGTCATCTCCTCCACGAGAAAATTAAAGCTGGAACTCATTTCTGTGCATGTTTTAGATGAGTCCATTTCTCTGTTAGCTTGCTCAGTTTTTTAGGTCTGCACTGGCAAAACCTCACATATCTAGGTGCAGAAAGGTGCATGTATTCATGTTTTCAGGACGCTTTGTGTCGCCTCAAATGCGTACAGAAGGAATCCAGTGTTGTTTTAAACCTGTACACACCCAGAAGGTTTACGTGCAGAACTAATGAGCATAATCTGGGTTCCCATCTGCAGCTAGAAAAACGGAACACGTAAAGTCAGAGGGAAGGTTTTATTTTGCAAGTGAGGCGTTCAGTTCCACCATTCATTCATTGTTGAATCACAAAAACTGTAGCAGACAAATAATCAGCTGAAACTGAAAAACAATTCATATAGATTTACTACATGTATTTACAGTATTTGTTTCTGTTTGTGGCTTTTATCAGTCCGGAAAAGTCTAGAATTTTCTATGACCATTTTCCAAAAAAGAAAATTAAATATGGAAAATTGACATTTTATTATTATTTTTGGTTTTTCAATGGACAATAATAATATGGGTTTTACTTCGGTTTTATTTATTTTTGACTAAAACATCACAACTTTAATTTTAAACACATTAGCCATCATTGTTTTAGTTTTTGACTTATAGACTCACTGTCAATTTAATGAGTTTTTCAACTTTAAACAACTTCAGATTCAAGTTGAACAGGGTTTGGTAGAAATGCCACTTTAAAAAAAAGCTTTTTTGGGGAATTTTTACTAACAAAATAAAGGTAAGAGTCACTTTACAAACTGCTTTAAGCATGCATTTTTACAGTTTGGTGCTTCTATCTTTACTAGACTAGTAAAAGAGTTACAGATGTGGAAGTAGAGCTGGTCTGAGGGTTCCAGATGCCAAACAGGAAGTGAAATCAGAAAAAACATGAGGTGATTTTGGCAAGTTGTTGATTCAGGATGTGTGGAAACCAGAGGTGTTCACAAGTCATTTTTTAAAGTCTTTAGGGCACAAGTCCAAGTCAAATCTTATTTTTGGGGCTTCAGTGTAACTTGAGTCAGAGTCTCGAGTTTGAGGCTCAAGTGTCAGCAGATTGAGGTGAATATTTTATGGCTGAATGTTAGGAAGGTTAATATAACTAGAAAACAATCTAGAAATTTGAGTCTGGAAAAGTTTTGGTATGAAAACAATTCAGTTTAAGGTAGATACTTCTGACTCGATTCTGACATTAATCTCGGAAATTTCCATAGAGCAAATCTAAAATTTTCTGAAGAAAATGCAGCTTGGGAAGCAGAGATAGATGGGCACAATGCTACTTGAAACGCTACTGGCTGATGTTAGCAAAACAACCAATCCAGGAGCGACGGTCCAGCCTTACCTTAACTTTTTGTACAGCCAGATTTTAATATACTTGTATTTAAAACTGTTCTCCTCTCCCTCTCTATCCGCCATTGTTACAGAGACAAAATGTTTTGTTTGACATTGAATTTTGGGAAACTCCAGACCAGTCCTTCAAGCCCCTTAAAAAGGAGGATGCATGTGTATTATAGTTTGTTGTGTCACAACTGTTTTTTATTTAAGGGTTAGTTTTAATCATTTCACTGAAAGATTACAAAAAAAATTCTATTTTTAACTCAACCAACCAGAATGCTTTAAAGTAGTTTCTATCTTCAAGAAAGAATAAGGTTGTGTTTTGATTTGTACAGTTTGGGATCCAAGGTTTTCATCTGTTGATGCAGAAATGTTTGAACTTCATTTGATTCAAACCATAAAAATCAAATTTATTCCACTGAATATTGTCTTGCACAACCAGGGAGCATGCTAATTTGCACTTGTTCATTATTTATTTGGTAATTATATGATCCGCTAAAGCAGCTGACTAGCCCTGGCCCTGGTTAAGTCGATATGTGTACGTTACATGTGACCTGGTCAGATTTCCATGGAAACCCCCCCGGAGGCTGACGGACCACACAGGCACTAAACCGTCATCTGCTGTTAGATTTTGTCTCTTATTTTACACCCAGTGATTACCCGTAGTGGTGAAGGTTAGTTGTGAAATCAGCTGAAAGTGCAGAATTATCAGGTCTTAACATGAACTGTTCACTCTGTTTGTTTTCCATGTGCAGCTGTCACTAATTTAGCCGCTGCACAACTTCTCTGAAGTGTGGGAATAAAAGCTGACTGTCGGACTGCAGGACCGAATCTGGGTCATCGCTTCACGCCGAACAACAGCTGTTGTTTGCTGAAGCTCTGAACGGTTCTGCCGACCCGCTCTGACCCGGTGGAACGAACCAAAACAAGCCACAGACCTGAGCTTGTGGCTTTCAGTATACTAGTAAAACTTTTTAATATGAGAACACTTATTCAGTTTTTTAAAACACAAAATCACCAGTTTTAGACTTTTCAGAGCTGCTTGGAATTGTTGTAACGTGAAATATTTTTAATGCCTCTTTAAGTTGATCAGCCTGGCCTTTTGAGTGACCCAAAATATTTAGTTTTCTTGGGCCTTTCGTTGGTTTGCTCTTCGAACTGGGAAAGAGAAAAGAACATTTAAGAAACGCAGGGAATAGCTACATGTACTGTATCTGAAAAATAAGGCTAGAATATTAACATCCAACAAAACCTGTTACCAAGATTTCCTATGCTTATATTATATCAGTAAATAGAAACATCAAATAAACTAGTTACAATGTAACGATAGCTAAAATTAGCACTGAAATACAGCACTTAACTTGCATGAAAATTAAGTGCTATATTAATCTTAACATGCTTTTTGAGCGTCTTAAGATTATTGTACAAAAATATGTCTTCTGCATTCTTGGTTTATGTGTGTGATTTTATACTTCTATCATGTTTGAAATAAATGCATAAATAAAGCAATAATTAGTAATGAAAAGCTTTTATAACCCACCTTTATCACAAATGCAGACAATGTAACAAAATAATGACAATAATATTATTAACAATAATATTAATTTGGGCTTAATATATTCCTCTTACTGTGAGAATACAATCCAGACTCTAAGGAGGAAACTCTGTGCCTCTGTTTTGAGAAGCCTGAAGCTTTGACGGCCTTCAGGAAGTCTAATGAAGAGCTTTGTTCCACTTGGAACAGTGAGATTTAATTTAAATGAGAAACGTCTCAGAAATCATATTGATGTAGAACAGGAAATACATTCATTTCCTGTTTTGATATGATTTTATTTTCTTCCATTTATGTTTGTTTTGAGTTCATTTTTGTGAAATATTTCAAGCATTTTTTTTCTTGTAGTTTTGATATTTTTGGCTTCCGAAGGATGAAACTCAACTTATTTCGTCATACTATCTCCTTCCACTTAACTTTCTATGAGTATTTCTGGATGTAGCACTCATCTTTTGACAATATTCAAATTTTCTGAGTGTACATGTAATTTTTTATAATTTTATAATTTTATTTTTTTCCTTTATCGTGTTTTGAGATCAAAAGTATTAGGAAAACTTTGCAGACCTTAAACTTTTTTGTTTGAAACAAAAACAGATGCCCAGCTTCACTGTGTGTGTTTTTCTATGATTAGAAACACCCTTCCCTTTTTTTTAGTTTGTGAGTTTTATTGGAAAAATATTTTTTTAAATTGCTTGATTTGTTCCTTTTCTGATACAACAATTTAAAGCTACGTTGTTTGTATCTCCAGTAATCAGACTTTTTGGTTAGAATGCAAAATTTTATCAGGATCTGAGAGAAAATGTGTTGAAATTCCTTTTGAAAGCAGACGTTTGCAGATTTATTCACTGCTAAAAGTTTGCGGTTTCCGGTTGTAAACAGCTTTCCCCTCATGGAAACGTTTCTACGATTTGCAGAAATGTCGCCCTCTCGTAAACAAAGTTTCCAGTGTGTGTCGAATTCTCCGGCTGTGTTTTGAAATCTTCATATTTATCATGTTTACAAGCAAGTGGGACATAAAGTCCAGAAAATATGAATGAATCAACTAATGTCCACAGAGGTTAATAGCAAAAGAAGGAAATGCATCCAACTGGGTTGTTGATGATGGAAAAAGAACTTTAAGAAATCCTAGAAATCAGTGGTTTACCAGAAGCGTTTGGATCGTGTTGTCTTTGTTTGGATTGATTCTTTGTTTTGCATGTTTTTTATTAGGAAATTCCAACACAATGCAGCATGTGGAAGCGTTTACACTGAGCTCAGAAACAGCTGACAGGAGCGCTCACTCTCTGCTTAAACAATGCCTCAGACCAACACAAATCAGAAAACAGAAAGGATGCATGGTTCCAAAAGGGTTTCCCATGGGGGGATTTTAGCGTTTTTAGCATGTCGTGTTGGAAGTGAAACCCAGCAGCAAGGAGTTTTATTAATTGCATAATTGTTGCAACACAGAGGTGCAGCTGTTGATTAAGTTAAACTCTAAAATTGTTTCTCGGTTATAGTTTTTTCTGTATTTCTACTCAGGCTAGACTATGTGATTTAAGATTTTTCAAGGTTTGGAAATGTTGGAACAAGGAGAATGAAAAATGTTTGAATTTCCAGGTTTTATCTTCTTTTTCACTAGGTAAAGGTTGAATCCCTCCATCTGTTCTTCAGTCCATCCATCCATCAGTTATGATCAAATTTTTCATGTCAAGTTTATTGTTAAGTTTAATATTTGTTAGATAACGCTCTGCTGTTTTTACTGGTTGTCAGAAATGAAGAGTGTGAATCAAATCCATCCTAAAATGGCCTCTAAGTTTTATTTCTCTTCATCTCATCAAACCTGCTATGAACTCCTCACTGTTCCTTCAGACATTTTCCTCGTTCACTTCACTTTGATTGGCTGGCTTTTTTTTTACCCTGCTTTAAACAAACATATTTTAGGATGTCCCTTTGAGATGAGCCTGGAGTTCAGATGTTCCCCTGATTTTCTAACGACTCATGAAAGGGAAGCAGCGGTTCGCCCATCACTGGCGCTCCTTTTCTCCACTGCTCCATTGGACAACACTGGACAATTTGTTCGAACTGCAAATGCTTGTGTTGTTTTGATTGGAGGCCAAACAAGCAGCAGCCTGTTCCTAAAGAAAACTTTAGTGGTGCAGCGCCGCCTCTCTCCCTCCGTCCCTCTCCTACTCCTTTTTTCTCTCCCTTCCTCCGCCCAGCGCCGCTCGCTGTAGACGAGGGGATCCGGTGAGGAACAGAGCTGGATGGGAAGCAGGCCGGGCCCTGTGAACGGGCCATCTGTGAAAAGGAGGCATTGTGTGTGTGTTTCATCAGAGTACACTGACCTCAGCCCCCCACCACCCTGGCCTCTTCCCTCAACACACACACACATGCACACACTGCCCTGATGTCATGTGGATTCATTTACTCGAAACGTAACGAAGAGAAAAATCACATCATAGTCACACTGTTGCATCTTAACTCTGTTTTCTGTCTTGATGACTCAGAATGGTACTTTTTATAAAACTAGGACTGGATATTAAATCAGTATGATAGATGTGATTAATATCAATAGATGATACGTCTGTTAGAATATGCAATAATTCCACTGAATCGAGAACCGCACAGCATTCTGGGGGATGTAGGCAGAGCAAAGACATTAGTCTCTCAGCCTCTCACAACCAGCTAAGCTACGTTGGTAGGATCAACAAACTCCTTTTCTATTTGGTTACCTAGCAACAACCTGCTGAGTAACTCACTAACTCACTCAATATTTGATTACCTGGCAACAAATAGTGAGTGACTTAGTAAGTTACTGAACCTCCTAAGTAACTCACTAAGTCACTCATTCTTTGGTTACCTAGCAACACCCTGCTGAGTAACTCAGTAACTCAGTAAGTCACTCATTCTTTGGTTACCTAGCAACACCCTGCTGAGTAACTCACTAAGTCGCTCTTTCTTTGGTTACCTAGCAACACCCTGCTGAGTAACTCAGTAAGTCACTCATTCTTTGGTTACCTAGCAACACCCTGCTGAGTAACTCACTAAGTCACTCATTCTTTGGTTACCTAGCAACAACTTGCTGAGTAACTCACTGAGTCACTCATTCTTTGGTTACCTAGCAACACCCTGCTGAGTAACTCACTAAGTCACTCATTCTTTGGTTACCTAGCAACAACTTGCTGAGTAACTCACTAAGTCACTCATTCTTTGGTTACCTAGCAACACCCTGCTGAGTAACTCACTAAGTCGCTCTTTCTTTGGTTACCTAGCAACACCCTGCAGAGTAACTCAGTAAGTCACTCATTCTTTGGTTACCTAGCAACACCCTGCTGAGTAACTCACTAAGTCACTCATTCCTTGGTTACCTAGCAACACCCTGCTGAGTAACTCTTTATATAAAACTAATAGAATTTCAGTATTTACTTTCATCATGTTAAATCTTGTCAACAATTTCAGACCGATCCATATATATATATATATATATATATATATATTCTAAAGGGGAGAAATAACCTAAAATGATTTGTATATGTGCAGCAGCGCCCTCCAGAGGAATAAATTTACATCAAAAAGAACTATTTTGGAAAAGCTGCTCCTTTTGTAGTTTCTTTTTTTATTTTAGCAAAGATCCACAGAATTTCTACAAGAAAATCATACATAAAGTCTATCAAATCATGTTTTCAGGATTTAATCTTTTTCATGCTGGTGTTTTTATGTCTCAGGTGATGGAGCTGCAGAAAGAGAGCGGAACGGCTGAGGAGCACAGCCTGGATAAAGAGGCGAGGAAGTGGGCGAGCCGTGTAGCACGAGAATACAAAAGCATTATCCACACACAGAGGGTGAGGAGGAAATTAAACACACCTTGGTGTCTCATATGCAGTAAAAATATCACTTTTGTCATTAACTGTTAGAAGACATATCCACTATTTTCTCACTGTCTGATGTTTAATCAACCCTCTCTTGTTTTACATTAGTTAGAATCACTATAATTATTTCTGCTTGCTAAAAAAAAAAAAAAAAACCAGAAGAATGAGGAAAATAACATGAGATCAACTGGACAAATGTGGATATAAATATTGTCAAAAGAAATTGGATATGGAATGATGTAAGTATTTCCATATTTTACTGATTACTTTATTCAAATAATAAGAATGAGAAGAAATTGTTTTTATATTGATTGTGTTTTAAATTGCATATTTTATCTTTAACATTTTAGCCGTCAGTGATTTTTTTTTTTTTTTTTTTTTTACATTATTTGCAGATGAATGCACAAGTCAAAAATGGCCATTTCACTGTTTGTGAGCTCTTAAACTGTGTTGTAAAAAGCTTTTAATCTCTGTTTGGTTTAGGTGCAAATAAAGCACGAAAATCTACACTTTTTTTTTCTTTAACAGAAGGTGTCGAAGATCGCAAACCGCATTGACGAATGTACATTTAGTGTAAGATAACCCAGTGAATGTTTAAGAAGCTGTGAAATGGGCATATTTTTATGTCATATCCCCTATTCCAACATCTTTCTGCTCTGTTTTCTAACCAAACGGTTAGACAGAAACTTAAAAAGGAGCAGCAAAAGCAAATGAGGTGGATCAGCAGAGCTTCCCAACAACTGATGGTGTCACTCAGGACATGTTATTGTGGAATATTGTCTCTGCTGTCTGGATATTAAGCTATTAGCATGTCGAAACAGTCATTAGACTGTCATACACCAACGGTGTTCAGTCAGAGGCTTCTTCATTCTCTGGCAAGACTGAGATCCCTCCTTTTCGCAGCATCACCATCCACAATGACTTTTTGAAGATACTAGGATGATTTGAGCAGCAGCATTTAGTTTCCCTTTGAAATAAATCAAATACTTTTGAATTGAATTGAAGCCATGACTCAAGTAGACAATTTCTCTAAACTTGTATTATTTATTGTTTCCACCTGTCAGGGGGAGCTTGAGTATCTTGTGCTCTACTATCTGTGTCAGCTGTGAGACTAAATATCTTATTGACATGCAGAGTGTGTATTTATGAAATATGAAAATAACAGTTCTTTGCATTATTATTAATGGTACAGCAATGAAATACACTGCTCAGCCCATATTTAGTCAGCATATTATTAAAAACATACAAGGCTGCTAATGTAGCCACCAAACAAAAACAATATTGGTCACCTTCAGATTAAAAGCTCTTCTTTAAAGAGCTTTTAATCTCTTATGCAATTATGCAAACATAATTATGTTTTGCATTTGGAATTAACACTTGTACATGTTTGGTTTGGGATTTTCTGTGGATATTGGGCCATTTAAAGTCCCAGATGGCTGTAAAAATCCAGGATTTGTTTAGAGCTAGGATTTCCAAGGTTTATTTTTATTGCAAGATTTGCACTAATAATGGGAAATCATGCGGTTTGGATTTCTGGATCTAAAGAATCTCACACCAAAATTTGAGTATATTGTTAAGTTCGTTTTCTCTTCAGTTTTAACACACATCTGTCCCTTGATCTCCAGTATGACGTGTTGTTTTCCTTCACTGAGCTGGAATCTGTCCCTCTTCCTGTCGAGCAGCAGGACGTTTTAGTTTGGTAAAAATAAACCCAGAGGTTGTTATGCTTGATTAAGGCATAAATTTAATCAAAATTAAATTTATGCTGAGGGATGACTCAGGTCAGAGTTTCATCACCTCTTATCTCTTTTATTGTCGGATGAGTCACGCTTCTGTTGTTCACACTCTGGATGTCTGTGATGTAGCCATGACGATGTTTCATCGTGGTTTGCTTTCAGGCCCTGGAGGAGTACGGAAATCAGGATTCGTCTGAGCAGAGTGGCGGCGAGGTGGAGACCAAGATGGAGGTGGCGCGGCAGAGTCTTCGGCGGTCAGAGGTGAAATGATCAAATCTCCTCTATGGGTGTTTTCACACCTAATAGCCTGGTAGACTTGGCTCGATTGGAGATCAGAATTGCAACATGTTACATTTTCAGGACTGTAGTTTGCATTCACACTACACTGTGTCAAACCACTCCAACTAACTGAAAAACCTGTTCCCCCTGTCGCCTGTGGTGGCGCTGCACCAACTCCTACTGAAGGAATCAACACAAAAACCTCTGAAGAAGTCAAAGAGCGGAGGCTCTTTTTGGTAGGACTCCACAACATGTTGCTGGCTGCTCCTGGATCGAGTGCCAAGAACAGCATCTAGTTCATCCTACCAAGGAAACTTGTCCTTTGTGTCTCCTGGACTTCAGATTATTATGGTTTCTGATTTCTGATCTGAATTTATGCTGTATACTTAATATCATGCAATAGAAATTTGAATAAATTATATTAGGGCTGAAACGAGTAATCATGAAGAACTGATTATTGAAGTGATTGTCAACTAACTTAGTAATCAATGAATTATTAACTGTAGCGTACAAACTCTAAAAAGGGTAATTTGCTGAAAAAAAAACAACAAAGTCAGAGCAGCAATTAAACCAGAAATATAAAAACAATATACACTTTTATTTCAAAAACCCTTCTTTTTCTGTAAACATGTTCTGTCCAGAACTCCTGGAGTGGAATCGTTTTCAAATTCTGGTTCAAATTCTTCATAGGAAAAGTTTTTCTGTTGAGAACCTTTTACGATCCAGTTGTTGATTGGTTAATCTAAAACACAATGAATGGATCAGTGTACACCGAATAAATGCTATTATTACATTTTAGGGAAGTACAGTTTTATTTTCTAATTTAAAAGGAAATTCAATTATTTGTTTATTTGTATTTTTTTTTTTAAATCTTGTATAAAAAAGGCTCAAGTGGTTTAAATAAAAAATTAAAAATCTGCAAAATGTTTTGTCTCTGATTAATCATCAGAATAATCAATCCACTAATAAATAACTAAAATAATTGTCGGTTGCTTTGCTAACTTACCTGTGGAAGCTGTAAATGTATGTGAATAAAATAAATGATCATTTAATGGCAGACTGTGAAAGTGAAGGCCGAGGCCCGACTGGACCTCCTGCGGCAGGCGGGAGTTGCTGTGGAAACGTGGCTGAAGAGCGCGATGAACCAGGTGATGGAGGAACTGGAGAACGAACGCTGGAACAACCTCAATACCCATGATCCTTCACTCTCTGTAAGACCCCAAACCTGCCTTATTCAAGCAAAACTCAATGTTTTTGTCTATTGTTACAGAAATGGTGCTAAAAAACTGTTAGTGGAGTTTTTTGTGCTTAATTAAAGTAACATTTAGCAGAAGTGAAGATGTAATTTTTCTCAGGGAACAGCTGATCTGGAGCGGGAAGACGAGGAGGAGACGGAGGACAGCGGTGAGGTGTTGGACGACAGCAGCTCCAGTCCCTCCAGCACCCTGAAGAACTATCCTCTCACCTGCAAAGTGCTTTACTCCTACAAGGTAACAGAGAGCTGAGCGAGCAGCTCCAAAAGCACCCGGGATTATAACGGGGGGAAACTGAAGTCGGTTTAATCTGCTGCCTGCAGGCGTCTCAGCCAGATGAACTAACCATCGAGGAACAGGAGATCCTGGAGGTCATCGATGATGGAGATATGGAGGACTGGCTCAAGGTAAGACGCTGCTACACGTTCATGTATGTGTATATAGAAATCTTGTGCACCCTGTTTTGTTCAGGATGTTTAAAGGAGGTTAAAAAAATGGCTGTATATCTGCACATAATAAAAGAGATTTCCCTGCATAAATATAAAGGATTTATTATTTATACAGGAAAAGACGAAGTGTAGGCTGCCCGGCTCTCATGGCTGCTCAGGAATCCCGCATGTGGATTGAAACATGGCTGTGTCTTTACAGATATACTGTATGTTTATTGACATTTTTATTTCTGCAGGCCAGAAACCGCAGTGGACAGGTGGGTTATGTCCCAGAGAAATACCTGCAGCTGCCGTCCTCCAACAGCCTGCTGAGCATGCTGCAGTCCCTGGCCTCGCTGGACGCCCGCTCCCACTCCTCCAGCAACTCCACCGAACCCGAGGCCGAACTGTCCGCCAGCTCCATCAACGGAGACTCCAGCGGTGAGGCCCACAAACCCAACGCTGCTGCTGATCAGCGTCAGACGAGCATATAAAATAACAATAATCTGTTTATGTCAGTGTCGTTTGCGAAGGCTCTGTACGACTACGCGGGTCAAACGGCCGAAGAACTTTCGTTCCCCGAAGGCGCCATCATCCGCATCCTGAGCAGAGAGACTCATGAGGACGACGGTTTCTGGGAGGGGGAGTTTAACGGCGCCGTCGGCGTCTTTCCTGCCGTCCTGGTGGAAGATCTCACTGGAGTCATCGAAAACGGAGATGGGCAGAAAGAAGCCGGCGTGCAGGTAGGCTGCTGATACTAAAACACGGCCATATGGGCGCTTGCAGCCTTGAAAACGTTATGTACTTTATTTTCATACACATAATAAAGACACAGATCAATTTTTTTTTCTCAAAGTCTGGAGTTAAATCAGACTAAACCTTTCTTGTTTTAGGTCAGTTAGAATTGTTAAAATTATTTTCATTTGCAAAACGCCAGAAAACCTTTTAAGAGATTTTATTTTATTTTTTTTACTTTCTTTGTTTAAGCATTTAATTTGAGCAGGAAGGCTCTTTACCTGAACATAATTTGCTTGGAGTGTTTCCATGTAATGAATATCTATTATTCTTAACTTCTCAATGACTTATTGGTCTGTGTGATTGAAATAAAGGTTGGCTTATGTATTATACACTAAACAAGGTTATTGAAAGTTCTTCTTTTTTTGGTCAAATTAGTTATTTGTTCTCCGACCAGTCAGGTGTGTGTGAGACGTTTCAAAACGTTGCATGTTGCTATTTTGTCATTTTTATTCTGCCTGCTGTAGAACGTAGAATACAATCACAAGATGTTATTAGTTACAGTGACAAATAATCAGAGTTGGGTAGAAATTACTTTATCCAGTTACATTTATTTGAGTAAGCTTTTGGATAAAATGTACCTTTAGGAGTACTTTTACTACCCTGTATGTTTTACTTGTACTTGATTGTGTAGTATTGCTTCTTTTGAAAAAACCAAAAATCCACCAGACACAAACACACAGAACCAGCAGGTTTGTATAAAGTTTGCTAAGTTTTATATAGAAAGAAATTGATTTGGAAAAATAAATATTTTACCTGATTTCACTTATATGAAATATTTTTATATTACCAAAAGTTCCACTCCATCTGATGATGTAATTATGAAATATTAAATGTTTTTCCATCAGTTACTCAGTACTTTTTTTTGCTCTTACTTGAGTAATTTCTTAGATTGCTGTTTATTATTAGGCCTGAACAGCAAAGCGTTGCAAAGGCCTATTGTTTTTGTACTGTTTATTATTCTTATTATTTTTACTTGAGTTTTTATGTTGAAGTACTTCTACTCTTACTTGAGTTCAACTTTTGGTTACTCTACCACCTCTGAATATAATATCATATGTTGAATGAGTCTTTTTTTTTTTTTTAGTTTGAAATGTTTTTACCTTCAAGGAAATGTAAAAGTTTGAAAACTTACCTTGAAATTCTTAAAAAGTGCTTGAATTTTCTAAAGTGTAAAGATCGCTGTATAAATGGAGCTGCTGTTGTGTTTAAAGCTTGAATTGTGCAGAAGTTGATCCAGTTCGCAGCATGCTGGTTTGTGACGCTGCGTTTTGCGTTTTAAGGCTTCCCCCTCGGCCGCGGCTCAGAGCGACCGCTTCCAGGAGGCGCCTCTCCACAGCAGCCCCCTGCAGACTCCCACCACCGCCTCTCCCGGGTCCAGTCCCTGCAGCGCCGCAGCCTCTCCCGTCGGCCGGCCGCCATCTTACCACAACGGACACCACCGGCCACCGCCGGCGCCGCACAAGAGCCCGTATCACAGTAAGATCAGCTGCTGTGTCTGCGGTGAAAACAAAGAGCTCACAGAGATAAAATATGAACCATCTGAATGTTTTTCATTCCTTCAGGTCCAGTTCAAGGATCCCCTCAACCTCCTAAATACCCAGAGAGCGGCGGCAGTGGTGGCGGTGGCGGCGGCAGTGGTGGCGGTGGCGGCGGCAGTGGTGGCGGTGGCGGTGGCAGTGGTGGCGGTGGCGGTGGCAGTGGCGGCGGCGGCGGTGGCGGCAGCATCAGACCTGTAAGCTACAGTTCAGTAACAACTCTCACCAGATGATGGCGCCAGAAAACAAGAGTCACATAACAAACTAAATGTGTTGTAAAATTTGAGTCCAGTGTTTTATTTTGGACAAACACTGAAAAGATGAATTGTATTAATCATGACTAATGAATTACTGAAATAATCTCTACCTAATTAATGATTAATTCTAGTAAAGACTCAAAAACAGGCATTTAGTGAAAGAACAAAACTCAGAGCAGTAGTTAAATTCAAAACTCCTATATATATTTATTTTATATACTCATATATATATACATATATATATATATACACGGTATATATTAATTCATTATTATATATTATATATGTATATATTATAATGAATTAAAACTGTCCTTTTTTATAGTTTTGGTGTTAGAAAGTTTTGAAAACTTACCTTGACAATGCTTGAAAAGTGCTTGAATTTTACTGTAGGAAAAGAGTGCAAGCCTTGTAGTATTATTTAGTGGTATTATTTCTCAAACGGAGAGTAGGGTGTATTTTTGTTTTTTTTATCCTGCCTGTATTTTGAAAAGCAACTTTGTTGTGATTTTGTCGGTCCTGGTGTGTGTGTTGCAGGTCCGTGCAGCTCCTCCTCCCCCAAAGCAGCATCCTCGCGGCCAGGTGAAGCGCCGCGAGGAGGTGGAGATCACGCTGGTGTGAAATTGCTCCGACACCGACACCCCCAAATAAACCGGAGGACGCTTGACGCCCCGAGAGAGCCTGGAGACGTCTGAAACCTCAGCGGGTCGGAATAACGTGCCTTTATCGTCTGTTTTTCCTGCTCAGTTAACGCAAACGAGGAACATCACCTGCTTTATCTGCATCTGGAATATTTACGTTACCAAAAAAAAAGACATTTCCTTCTGGTAAATTAAGGGAAGTTTACAGAAAAGGGAACAACTCGTGGTCAGGAGAGTGGATTGCACTTTAAGGAACATTTTTGAAGCCACATTGTCTTCCTGGAGGTGATTAGCTCCACATAATCCAGTGATTTTCAGTAAGTTTGGCCTCATTGAAACCGGTTCGCTTTAAATTTACAATAACTACCAAATGCAGAATAAGCATCTAAAATTTACCCTAAAGCTCGTTAGAAAAACAAATTTAACTCCATAATGTTGATTATGTTTTATCCTTTCAGCTTTTAATAGTTTTAATTGTTGATTATGATGATATGTAATTTAAATTTAGACTCAACACATAAAGTCCACATAAAACGTTGAAGTTCGTAGTTAAAAATGCGGCTTAGTTGCAGGCGTCAATATTTTTGTACAGTGCAACAGAAAATCCTGGCTTCTCTCATTATAATGCAATTCATTTTATTTTCTAATTTCTTAAAAAATGTAAGCATTTAAATGCCAGCATGCAAACGAATCCAGAAACAGTGTCTCGTTAAAACGGCGGTTTTCTCATTGGAAAGAAAGAAAATGTACTAAAACAACAGAGTTTTCTTGTTAAAACAAGGAAAGGTTTTCTCAATAAAATGAGAAGAAGATGTTAAATAAATGGCACTTGTCAAAAATAGTAAAAATATCATAATGCAAAAGTTTTCTCGTTAAAAGAAGAAAAAAATGTTGAATTGAAAAAGTTTGGCGCTGTAACGAGATATAAAAATACGCTCCTCTGACAGATTTCTTGATTTAAAAGATATTTTAGTTTTATTGAGATCAAATAAATCTTGTATTAGTATTTTGTGTTTTTAACATTGATTAAACCAGAATGTTTTCTCGTTTAAAACAGATTTTGCACAGGAATTTATTTCCTGGCAGTTAAGAGCTTCCGTACTCAACTCATGACTATTAGAGGCAGAATTTGCTAATGACCTCCTGTCTTCATATTCATTTGATTTCCTGCTGAAAAACAAGATAACTTCCCCACTGTCATTCTTTTCAATCCCAAGCTGATTAATACTGTGATAAAGATTAAGGTTCGATTCATTTCATGGATATGTTATTTCTTTATTCATTTCATTCAATGTTCAATGTCGAGGCCATTCAGGCTTTTCTTGGCCAAAACCATATTTTTAAATTCTACTTTCAACTGTTTAGTTTCATTTTTCACAGCACAAATAAGATGGAAATCTTCCTAAGTTATAAATCTGTCAGAAAATTAAGTAACTACAAAGTCATCCTCATTTATTTTTTATTAAAATACATTAAATGTCACACTTTTCCATCTTACAGATTAAAATTAGTGGCAGGTTTAATCATTTATTTCTTTTTTACATTTTTTGCACCCAATCAGAGCAAATCAGAGCGATCTTTTGCTGGTAATTTTTTTGCGTTCCTGATAAAGCAGCAGCTTCCTGATCACATGACCCGCCGATAAAATAAAACTCTGTCTGATCCCGACTCCAGCACGGCCGAGGCCGGTCCTCTCCGCCTTCGACGCATCGTAACTGCAAACGGTTACACCAACAAGGGAAAAGTGGCAATTCTGTTTGTTTTTCTCCTTTTCAGTGACTTCCTCTTTATATTATTTTATTTTTTGGTTTTTTTATGCCCTTGTTTTCGCTTTAGAAGCAGTTTAAGGAATCCTGTAGTGTAAACACACACATAGTGTAACGTCCTGTTGTTTTTGTGTCCTGAGGTCCAGATTTAGATGTTTTTGTGATGTTCGGGGTTTCTTCGCAGTCTGAGGAAAGAAAATCTGAAATATTTATTTCAGGTTTGTTCAGGTCTGGAAAAGTGGAAAAATACGAGGAAAGAAAAAAATCTCCAGACTTTGTTTCCTAAATGCTCAGTTTCCTTCCTTCCTTCCTTCCTTCCTTCCTTCTTTATGCCCTCACTCTCAACCTTCTGTCTTTGTCCCTTTTTCTTTCCTTGTGTCAACTTTCTTTCCTTAACTCCCTCCTTCAATCCTTAATTCCATCTATTCTTTTCCATCCTTCCTTCTGTCCTTTATTCCTTCCTTGTGTCCATTCTTCCCTCGCTCCCAGATTCCTTCTTTGTATCCTTTTTCCCTTCCTTTCGTTCTTGGATCTCTCCATCACTCCTTCCTTCCTTATGTTTTTATCTTTAAAATTTTAGGAATTAAATCTTGAGTTCCTTTTCGATGGAAGCCATTCAGGAACCCTGCAGATCATTCAGATTGTTCCATCTTAACGTCTTCTGGGACCGCTAGCCACCGCTAGCCGGAGACGCCAGCAGCTACTGGCTGGAGATGCTAGCAGGTGCTAACTGTCCCATTTCATAGCGAAGCACTTTCTTCACGTCTTCTTGTTCCCTCTCAGTATTGTTGATGTTTGAGGTTTGTTTGAAAGCCGTATTGGTATAAAAGCATTTATTTTATCAGCTATTATTTAGCCTTAAATAGCCACCGTAGTGTCTTTACTGCTTCTGTTTTTGAAACATGAATAGTTTACAGAAAACTTGGAGATGGATATCTGTAAAAAAAAAAAAAAAAAAAAAATTATAGCATTTTCTCTGTTTGTTTCATTAGATTCGGAAATAAAGACCTTTTTATTAAACAGTAGATAATTAGATCAGAGGGAAAGAGATATCTGTCAGCCTCGTTGCTGTGTTCTCGTTGATCTCCTTGAGATCTGAATGACATCAAACTTATTTTTGAAGTTTGCGTTTACCCTGTTGTATTAAAATAAAATCAGACTGACGTCTCGTTTCCATCAGAGACGTTGTTATTGTTGTTGTTTTAAACCTGCTACTGGTCCTGATTTAACGCCCGGTTCACTGATTAAATTCCCATGTTTAATGTCGGCTCTGCAGACATTAAATCTTCAGATTTACACACCAGTGGATGTTTGACTGTATTTATTGTGTATAAATAAATGTGAAATAAAGATAGCTTAAACGAAACTACCAAGACTCCACTCTCCACTCTGGTTTGTTATATTTTTATAATGAAGTCTGCAAAGATCTCAGAACTTCGGGCATCTTCCAAATCTCAACTTTGATTTAAGGGATGAACAGATGAACATTTCTGCAGTTTTTGTTTCTGCAATGAAGAGAAAACTGGACCGTCGACACTCCAAGCTTCACCTCTGGTCTTGGACTGGGGTCTGTAGCCAGCGACCCCCAGCAAACCTTTAATATTCAGCTTAAGATCATGTTAAATAAATGAGTTTTTAGATACAGGGATAATAAAATTTGTTTCGTTGTCATACAAATTAGTCAGTCCCTTTTAAATGTTTGGTATCTGAAACTTTAAGTGCATTTTAAGTGATTTAAATAAATAACATTACTTAGTTGTTCAGACTTATTTTTTTTCTCCATTTAGATATTAAAAGGATGCACTTGTACCAAAATAAAAATCCAGTTTTTGTTCTAAATCTTTAGTAGAAACTGTCTATTTAGAAATGAATTTGCTAACTTTGATTGTTGAAAACTCAATTTATTTCAGTAACTCCAGCACCAAGTGAGATGCATTGTATAGATTAATTAGACAAAAACTGATGTGTTAACACCTTAATTTTGCTTAATCACTATGACTTTCTTCTAACAGGAAATGAAAACCTGACAATTAAATTTAGAATTTTTTGTAAGACCAATTCAAAAAATAAATAAAAGCAGAAATGTGGGTCTAATGATGAATGTATGTTACTTCATAAAGGTTGTTATTTCCAAATTGAAAGTGAGTAGAAATTGTTTTGGTAACTCAGACTGCCATTAACACAGTCTGAGTGTTAAATCAGATAAGTTTAATCTGATTTAACTTCAGACAGTGGAAAAATGATTTGTGTTTGTTTATTCGGTGTATAAGCTTCCAATTTCTACTACATAATTATATATCACCCACTAAAGTTAGCTATATGACTCTTATTAAACATGTAGAATGAAACTGAAATACAAAGGAAACACTTAAATACTTAATCTCTAGTGAAACATATTGCCATTTTTAATCCAATCAAATCCTAATATCCTGAAAGGGACAATTTGGGTTATTTCTATATTAACAACAAAAGTAAATGAATGGTTAAATATATCATTGCAATCCAAGAGAAAAGATTACAATTTATTTGAAAAGATACTTTTTTAAAATGTATTTGTTTTCAGGAAAACAAATGTTATTTTGTTTACACGTCATTTAAGTGTGAAAAAAAACAAAAACATGGTACCTGTCTTGTTTTTAACATCGCTTGTTCCGGTATGGTTTTATTTTGTAACAACACCGGAAGTTGTGTGCACTCTCGCCGCTGGGGCTTGACACTGGTGTGGAAAAGATGGCTGCTTCGGCGGCAACAGCGAGTTCTCCCCCCGGTTTGTGTCCAAATTACGCCGTGGTTTGCTCGTTTCTGGAGCGATATGGAGCCCTGTTGGACTTGCCGGAGCTCACCTTCCCTCAGCTGGAAAGATACCTCCAGGACACATCCTCAGGTAGGGCAAGAAAGCCCACAGCAGGAGGCTCGGAGGACGCGGAGAGGCTCCTGCCTTGCATTAATGATAATGGGACTGAGCTAACGTGCTAACCGCTAATGTTAGCTGTTATTGTGTGGATTTTTTTAACCTTCGTGTTTACTTAAACTCAACTCAACCGCCTCCCAGCCATGCTATTCAAGGTTTTAAACGTCTCCCCGCTTATTTTCACGTTGATTAAAACGCAAACATGTCGATTTGTTCGATGTTTTCTGTCACTTTTTAGCTTTTGAATTGAGCTTAATTTTTCCCCAGCCTTTATCTGCTTGTCGTGCAACAACACAAGCATAAATGTGCGGTGAAAACACTGTCTGTGTGTCCGTGGGCGTGATGCGAGTTCTCGCAATGAGCGATGTAAAACTGTATGCTGCTTATAAATCGGTCAGAGTGTTACACGGATGTTGGATTATGCACTTTATTTACAGTTAAATATATTCTCAGGTAGAGGATAGCTGAGCTGAGGCTAAGTTAGCCGCAAGAGTGACGATATCCGGCATAGGCTTTCAAAATAAAACTAATTTAAATACCCAAGCAGAATTCTCGTCATGTATTTTCCTAATTGCAAGTAACTTCAGCACGTACTTGTATTACTTAGGCATGTTCATTTTTGTAAATAACATTTTAATCTATTTTAAATGTGTTTTTATGTTGTTTTAAATGTCGATACATTGTCTTCCGGTGCATATTGTGGCTAACTTGACAATTTTTGTGCGCTTCCTATTTGAAGTGCTGCTGATTGGGGTTTAATTTCTACCTCTCATTAACATGTGCTCAAACTGCACTGTGGAAACTTTATTTTATTAAATTAATCGTAATGAAAAGTCCTAAATAGACCCAACGTGATGCATTTTCTCAGAGCAGCGTGATGTGTTCATTAGATTAGACTGAGTTTATCTCAACTCCAAGGAGCTTCTTTCAAATGCTGACATGTAATAGCAATAAATCATCAAAGGGGGGCGCTATGTTATTGTTTAAAACAATTTACAGCAACAGGTAGAGAAAACGCACCCTTTCATAATATTGAAAACCTGCAGCTTGTAATGTTACAGAATGTCTTTAGGTGTAAAAATGCCAGAATGTTAAATTTAGACACACAAAAATACATGATTTTATTTTATTTTAAAATGTATCATCTTTTTTTTTTTTTTTTTGAGTGCGAATCAACCCAAAATCACAGAAAAATGCTTTTTAATTTGAGTTTTTAATTTGTCTTTACGTTGGTGTGACATGTTTATTTGTAAATTATGGTGTCGACTTACCGTCATTGATCTATATTGCTGTAAATTTCTCTCTGATCTTCATGAACTGCTCAAACAAAATGATTTGGTTGAAATAGTTTTAATTTAACTGAACAGGTCGTCTCAGTCAAAACAAACAAATTCACTCATTTGTTAGAAAGTGAATTAATAAAAAGGGCAAATGTTCTTTGTATTCATTTGAAATCGACATTTTTGTGTATTTAATAAAAATATTACAAATGATGTAAAGTTTGCAGGTTTGTTTACAGATCAGTAAAAAATTCAATCTTAATAAATGCTCTTATGATAATATTTTATAATCCAAATATTAAGCAGCATCACAAAGGTAATTTTTAAAATTATATAAACTGAAATTTTGACATTTTCATTATTATTGCAGTTCTAGTCATTAGGTATGATGTGTTTAAAATTCTGATTTGTACTGTAGTGAAACTCAATTTTATTGCTTTTTTTCTTATAGATGCAAGTTGTTGGTTTTTTTTTTTAGCTTCTATAAAAACATTTATTAATATTTTAAGCCTAAAAAAATTTGTTTACATAACTAAATTGTTTGAAAATTGTTGCCTTACTTTTTTATTTTTATTTTTTTTTTACTTTGAATTGTCTTGCAAATAAACTTCTCTTCTTAGAACCAAATATTGATATGGGCCCAGGGTTTCAGGTCGGTGAATCCACGGTGAGGAGGAGTCAGCATGTTTAAAAACTTGTTCATCTGCTCAGATTCAGGGGTGAATCTGTCATCCAGGTCACGTTGCCCTGCCTGTCTCCTCAGTTCCAAAGCTGCTGGTTGATCTTCACGTCAAGTTGCTGAGGAAGATTGGGAAGTCGGTTTCTGCAGACAGATGGGAGAAATACCTGGTCAAGGTAAGCGCTCAGCCTCCAGGCTGTTTAGTGGGAAAGTTTGCGTTTGTGATTTTAAATGTCTGCAGAAGGAAGAAATGTGGTTTTCATGCTTTTATGTAATATTTACATACAAGGCTGGACACTCTCGCAGCAAGGGCAGAGAGGAGAACATTACAGAAACTCCAGGCTTTTATGGACAACACCAGCCTCCCTCTGCACTCTGTCATCAGTGGGAGACTAATTCTGTCAAAGTCCAGGACCAACAGACTGAGGAACTCCTTCATAAAGTCCCTTGTGCAATAAAACACTTCAGCTCCTCACTGGAGGCTGGAAACAGGAGTACAATAGAAACAGAGGGACTATAGGATCAGGCTGTTAATGTAAAAAAGTTAAATAAGTATTGAGGTATTGTTTGATGTGTTGGTCTGTGTGGGAGACTGAACCATAATTTTCCTGAGGGTGAACCCCAAAGGGATGAATAAAGTATCTATCGATCTGTCGGACTTCTGGTCCATAAGCTGAAAAACCTTCTATTTTTAGAAATTTACTGAACATAACAAAATAAAAATGTTTTTGTTTAATGTGATTTTTGTGTAGGATTCTGTTTCTCATCCGACTCGTCAAAGATGTTAAAATAATATTGAATTGTCGGGATGAGTGAATTTTAAATGTTTTTTCATTTAAAAAGAAATTGAATAATGTCTGCATACTTTAATCTATTTTTGATAGTGGATAGAATAAACTTTAGTTGAGTGAAAATCTGCAGAATGTAACTATTAATCTGATTAATCGTAAGAATAATTGATTACTAAAATAATTGCACTTTGCAGTACAATATGTTTGGCAGCCATAATTCAACTTCGCTTTTCTAATAAATCTTTACTGTCATTGTTACAAGAACAACAAAAACCAGTTTAGCTGCATCTAGACTGTTTATCTTGGTGAGTATTTTGACATCATCGTTTTCAGATTTTCTAACTCCACGCTGGATAAACTTGGATGCTGACTGAACTGAAATTAGACCAAAAAAGAGACTAACTCCATGTCTGGAATGAAAATTAGTTTGAAGATCATAGAATCCAGCTTCTTGCCATCGGGTCAAAGGTGAAACTGAGAAATGCTTTTGCATCAATCAATCAATCCTGAACCTGAGCGCTAACCGGGGCAAATTTTTATCTTTTGTTCATTTTTCCGGTGTGACTTATAAATATATGTAGAGACCAACGCTTAAATGCAGAACAAATCTCAGGCTTGACGTGTCATAAAACAGCAAAGTTCTGTTTTCAGCTGCAGATTTTGCTCTAAGAATCAACATTTTTCCAATTTAGATTAGAAATGAAATCAAGAGGCAGATGGATGACAATTCAAAGTTATAAGTACATGAAACTTTGCATGTCTTGTTTCTGTGTTATTCAGTAGTAATATTAATAAAATCTGACATCACTGAAGCTAATAGTTTAATGGTTTCTCTTGGTAACTAGTTTTTATTCCCAGGAGTTTGAGTCAGTCAGTTTTGTTTTTGTTGCAGATTTGCCAGGAGTTCAACACAACCTGGGCGTGGGAACTGGAGCAGAACGGCTACAAGGAGCTGTCCATGGAGTGCAAGACGGACATCCTGAAGGTAAGAGACGGATGGACAGTAAAGTTTATTTCTTTATGCGTTTAAACTCAATTTAATTTCAGTTAATAAAACTCAGCAGGTTTGGATTCGTCCGCTACAAAACTGACCCAGTCCCTTCAGGAGTTCATCATTGTTTGTATTTTCTTTGTTTCTTACAGTAAAAATCACAGATTTTGTGATTTTATTTTAGAAATATTTGCAAGGTATGTTACAATGTTTCTTCTTCACTAATCTGCTTCTATATGAGAAAAAAAAAGACAAGCATACAGATTGGACACAAACGTCTTTAATCTTTGAAGAATTTAAATAGCTCAATTTAGTTACTTGGCTTTAAGTAGACGGTTAGTAAGGATGAGGCAGCAAATGGCAAAATAAAATTACAAAAATAAAGTCAGAAAATTATGATTTTATTCTCAAAATATTACATTGTTGTCATATTAGGACTTTATTCTTGTAATAGTTCTACTTTATTTTCTTCTAACTTTATTCTTGTAATATTTTAACTTTATTCTTGTAAAAACAATTTGCATCATTTGCCACATTTTCCCTATTTTCCTTGTGCTTGCTTCAGTATTTATGTGAGATCCAGTTTGACGAGAACGTGAAGTTTAAAACCGCCATCAACGATGAAGATCCGGACAAAATGCGGCTGCAGCCGATTGGCCGGGATAAGGACGGGCAGATGTACTGGTTCCAGCTGGACCAGGACGACAACGTGCGGGTTTACGTGGAGGAGCAGGACGACCTGGACGGCGCGTCGTGGAAATGCATCGTCAGGTCGGCTGGCGGCTAAATGCTCCAACCACGGTAAAACAATGTCTGGATGTCTGCAGGCTGATCAGTGAAATGTGTTTATTTTTTTCTCCTTTAGAACCAGAAATGACCTGGCTGAAGTTGTCGCTCTCCTAAAGACACAAATCGACCCGGAGCTGCTGAAGAGAGACCTGGAACTGAAAAGTAAAGCAGAGGGGGAGACGGACAAAGACAAAGGTTGGACTGCTGAAGCCTCATTTTTACACTCTGATCATGAAATAATCAACCATAGGAGCACAGTTGGAGATCAACAGAGGAAAAATCCACCGCATTGTTAGTGTATTCCACTAATTTTGTTCAAATTCTCTCACAATAAGCAATAAATAAATTAATTGCATTATAAGGCGCAGTCATTTCCTCTACAGACAACAGCTCTTTACAGACCGCCGCCCCTTTAATATGGCTGAAAAGCCGACATTTTGAGAAACGCTGCAAGCATTTGACAGCCTAACGAGACAGGTAGTTTACATCACCTGTCCCTTTCGCCTGTTTTCTCTGTCCAAGCTGAAGGATGGTTATTTTTCAGAATGCAGTTTTGGTCACATAGATTTCATTATCCATTTTAAATATTGTTAATTTTAAAAATGTTTTCCAGTTCCACTGTAAACATTTTTTAGGATTTTTTTAAAGTCTTTGAATAGGTATACCAGAATTAATAAGTCTATGCTGTTATTAAGTTGAAAATGGTCTCAAAATAAAATTGTATCGTTTATCGCCATAATTTCTAGGACAATTTATTGTGACAAGCCTCCATAGTCTTGATAAATTAGTTTTTTGTCTATTGGCCGTAATGCAAATATTAATGGAAAGTTTAGTGGAAGAAAATAATCACATTCCATTTATTTACTAAATGCCAAGTTTATTGCTGTTCATTTAGACAATTTTTCCTTCCACTAAACTTTCCATTCTAGGATACAGCGCTCTACGGTGGACATTTATCGTATCAATTAAAATATTCTGATTTGAAAATCCAAAATAAATTTCAATTCATTTTTTAACTGAAATTCAAAGGTTTGCTTTTGAATTCAAATTCTGAATTGAATCCAGACCCATCTCTCATCCGTCGTCTTGTTTTTAAGGCGACACAAAAAGGGCTGACGATACGTCGGATGAAGAACTGAAAGACAAAAATGAAGGGACAGAAAACTCGGAGGTGAAACCAGAAGCCAAACTGTCACTAAACGGCGTCATCGAAGCTAAACTGGAGCCAGAACTCGTTTCAGAAACCATCAGCGCGACGGCTCAAAGCATCAAAGAGGAGCCGATGGAGGCGGTGGACTCCAAACCGCCTCCAGCCGACCCGACGCCACCCTGCGCCGCCGTCAAGGGAGAGGAGGTGAAGAAGAGCAGCTCGGAGGAGATCCAGCAAACCGTAAAAAATGACCAGCAGGCCAAAATCCCACTGAAGAAACGGGGAATGAAGTTCAGCGAGGACTTTGGTGAGAAAAATGGCACCATCACGGCACAAAATCCGTCTGTTGTCGAGTCAAATCCAGAGCAGAAAGTCCAGAGAATAAACGATCATGTGAACGGCGAAGTTCTGCCTCCGGTGGACGGAGAACCCGAGAAACAGAGGAGTAAAGATAAACCCACGGAAAACCTTTCTGCTGCTGCAGGCGGCAATAAATCACTCCAGGACGACTCGACAAGAACGGAAGAGAAGAAAACAAAAAACAGAGAAACAACCAAACCTCCCCAAGAAGCAACGCCGGCGTGTAAAGACGGGGACAAATCATCCAATCAGGAAGAGGAGGAGAAAATGGACGAATCCGAACCAACAGAGGTCAAAGCGAGAGAAACAGATGAAGCAAATTCTGATATTACATCTGCAGAGTCGGAGCGAAAGTCATCCTGCGTGGAAACGGACGCATCCGAGTCTAAAAAAGAGTTGAGTGGTGGCAAATCGGATTCATCTGAAGCAAAAGACATGAAGGAAAGCACCAAAACTAAAGATGTGGACGTACCAGAGGAACATTCTGCAGAGAAAGATCTGGCAAAAGATCCTGTAGAGAAGGATAAGACAATAAAAGATTGTGTAGAGAAGGATCAGACGATGAAAGATCCTGTAGAGAAAGATCAGACGATGAAAGATCCTGTAGAGAAAGACCAGACGATAAAAGATCCTGTAGAGAGAGACCAGACGATAAAAAATCCTGTAGAGAAAGATCAGACGATAAAAGATCCTGTAGAGAAAGATCAGACGATAAAAGATCCTGTAGATAAAGATCCTGTAGAGAAAGATCCTGTAGAGAAAGATCAGACGATGAAAGATCCCGTAGAGAAAGATCAGACGATGAAAGATCCCGTAGAGAAAGATCAGACGATGAAAGATCCCGTAGAGAAAGATCAGACGATGAAAGATCCCGTAGAGAAAGATCAGACGATGAAAGATCCCGTAGAGAAAGATCAGGCGATGAAAGATCCCGTAGAGAAAAATCAGGCGATGAAAGCTCCCGTAGAGAAAGATCAGACGATAAAGGATCCCGTAGAGAAAGATCAGACGATAAAGGATCCCGCAGAGAAAGATCAGACGATGAAAGATCCCGTAGAGAAAGATCAGACGATGAAGGATCCCGTAGAGAAAGATCAGACGATGAAGGATCCCGTAGAGAAAGATCAGGCGATGAAGGATCCCGTAGAGAAAGATCAGGCGATGAAGGATCCCGTAGAGAAAGATCAGGCGATGAAGGATCCCGTAGAGAAAGATCAGGCGATGAAGGATCCCGTAGAGAAAGATCAGGCGATGAAGGATCCCGTAGAGAAAGATCAGGCGATGAAGGATCCCGTAGAGAAAGATCAGGCGATGAAGGATCCCGTAGAGAAAGATCAGGCGATGAAGGATCCCGTAGAGAAAGATCAGGCGATAAAGGATCCCGTAGAGAAAGTTCTGGTGACAAACGTTCCTGTAGAGAAAGTTCTGGTGACAAACGTTCCTGCAGAGAAGGATCCTACAGAGAAAGACTCTGCAAAGACAGATTCAATGGAAAAAGATCCAACAATAAAGGAGCTAACGACAAAGGATCCTGCAGGGAAAGATCCTCCAAAGAAAGATTCAATGACAAAAGGTCCTGTAGAGAAAGATCAAACAAAAAACTGCTCTGCAGAAAAAGATTCAACAAAGATTTCTGCAGAGAGGGATCCTTTGGCAAACGATCAGTTGCTAAAAGATTCAATGACAAAAGATCTTGCAGAGAAAGTTTCTGCAGAAAAAGATCCTTCAAAGAAAGATTCTGTAGAAACGGATCAGGCAAAAATTGTCTCTGCAGAAAAAGATTCTGTTGAGAAAGATCTGGTGACAAAAGTTTCAGTGGAGAAAGATTCTGCTGAGAAGGATTCAACAAAACATGTGTCAAAAGTTCCGACAATAAAAGATTTAACAACAAAAAATCCTGTAGGGATGGAGTCTCCAAAGAAGGATCAGACGACAAAAATTTCTGCAGATAAGGGCCCTGTGGCGAAAGATTTGACAAAAGATCCAAAAATAAAAGATTCTGCAGAGGCAGATTCAACAAAAAAAGATTCTGTAGAAACAGAGTCTGCAACGAAGGATGTGCTGAAAAAGGTTCCTGCAGAGAAAGATCCTGCAGAAAAGGATCCTGTGGCTAAAGATGCAATGAAGACAGATCCTGTAGAGAAAGATCTGTTAGAGAAGGATTCAACAATAAAAGATCCTACTGTAAAGGATCCTTCAGATAAAGAACCTGCGCAGAAATCTGCTGAACCTAAAGCTGCGATAATTCAGTGTGCTGATGTAAAAACAGACAAACCAATAATCACTGACAAATCAGGAGAGAGAACAGGAGCACCTCATGTAAACAAGGACAAATCAGATTCGGGTTCACCCAGCAGGAAGAGTGACGACGTCGAAGAGGTGAGTTCAGAAAATCAGCAAGACGTAAAGAAAGACTCAAACTGCAAAGATGGTACGATATGCGACTCCAGGCCGACAGGAGAAGAATCGGGTGATGAAAATCGGACGAAGATGCAAACCGATGAGAAAACCTCTGAACAGAAATCCTGCGAACGGACAGATAAACCATCCAGTCCTGCCGAGAAGAAAAAATCCCCCAAAGAAACAGAATCGAACCGGAAAGAGGAGAAAGTGTCGTTGACAGCCGAGGACCCACCATCAGAAAATAAGAAAGAAATTTTGCCTGACAAAGGAAAGGAAGAAGATTCCCAAAAAAGTGAAATAACGGATGAAGAAGCTCTGAAGCAAAACAAAACTGAGTCGAGTTCAACAAATTCAAGCAAAGAATCCGAGTCCTCAAAAGATACGGAGGAGAAACGAACCAAAGGAGCAGCCGGCGACGGACCTGCAGACTGCGGCAGGAAACCAGAACAGGTGCGGAACGGCGACGGAGGCTCTCCGCCACAAGGGGGCGCACGCCGACGAAACAAGCCACCGGCGCACAGGAGGAGAGCCGAGCTGCAGAGGGAGGATCGCCACGGCGACTCGGAGTCGGACACGAACACGGGGCGGTGTCTGAGGCGGTCGCCGAGGATCTCCAGGCCAACGCAGAAGGCCGTGGAGGTTCAGGAGAAGAAGACGGAGAAACCTCCACCCACTCCTCTTCCTCAGGACCGTGACGAAGACCAAGACAAGAAAGAAGAAGAGGAAGAGAAAGAGGAAAAGGAGGAAGTGAAGACTGTTCAAAAGAAACCCAAAGAGAAAAAGGCTGATCAGGAGGGCCAGCCAAAACCCAAAGTAAGATCAATATCTGATTGTTATTCCTGATCATTTCTAAACTGACTCAGGGATTTATTACTTTTGTTACTAAGTTGAGTTGTTTTGTCTTCAGGGGAGAAAAAGACGGAGAACTCGGTGGTCCAACACTCGAACGCGCAGGAAAAGGAAAACCTCAGACGACGAGGACGAGAACAGCGAGGAGTCATTGAGCGAAGAGGAGGAGAGCGAGGAGGAGGACGACAGCGACGAAGACTACAAGGTCGAGCGAAACCGGAAGAGGAGGAACCGGAACCGGGAGAGGCGGAGCTCGGACTCTTCCACGTCTTCCGACGACGACCTACCTCCAAACGACGACCCCTGCAAACACTGTGGTCTTCCAAATCATCCTGAGCTGGTGGGTGGGCGGGGCCTCCGCTGGTCTGCAAACCTTCAGCCATTCCTTCAAATATAATTTTTCTTTTTTCTTGATCACCAATTAATGCAGACAAAACAAACGGTACTGATTAGCAAATGGAGGTATTGATCTGCAAAAGAACCAATCAGATGAGCAAAGAGGACAAGAAACAACAAATGAGAAACAGACAAAACAAAAATGAAATTCTGTATATGTGGGTTAGAATATTGTTTTTCTTTTGTAACCATTGCCAAAGTTTTACCTTGAAGTTAATCGCTGAGATCCGCAACTAACAATTATTTTACTAATCGTTTATCCTGACTACTAATCGATTAAATTAAAATTATTTTTCCACCAATGAGGCGCAGTCATGAGTCAGAGATACTTTAGCTTTAGTTAGTTACATTTGTTCATTGAAGGTATGGGTATTTTTTATATTTCTATATATTTTAGGGTAAAAATATCACCAGATAAAACCAGAAATTGTCATTATGACTGAAAATCACAAAGCTGGGGGCCTGATTGAATGTCATGGAGAAATAAAAACCTTTATGTTTATAGAACAAAAAGAGACAAAAACATCCTTAAAATGAAAACATTTACATAAAACGGAACAACAAAATGTAAAACGGAATCTTTTGTGACTTGATCTGACCGTCGTCTCCAGATCTTGCTGTGCGACTCGTGTGACAGCGGCTACCACACCGCCTGCCTGCGGCCGCCTCTCATGGTCATCCCGGACGGAGAATGGTTCTGCCCGCCCTGTCAGCACGTACGTTCATGTCAGACTGTCGCTAACCGAAGACACCAGAGGGAAAGAGCTCTGAATGAGGGGTCGATGTTCTTCTGTTTCCATCTGCAGAAGCAGCTCTGCGACAAACTGGAGGAGCAGCTGCAGAACCTCGACGCCTCATTGAAGAAGAAGGAGCGGGCCGAGAGGAGGTGGGACTTTCTTCTTCTGCTTTCAGTCAAAGTTCTCGTTTCTGCTCTTCCACTGATCCACTACAGGCTTCTGTTGTCACGGTTTATGTGCTTCTGTACACCAGAAAATGCTTTAAGCTGTTATAAACGCCCCCTAATGACTGATTGGGCGACCTCAACAGGAAGTCTGCTTTTGACCAATTATCACCAGAGCAGCTTTAGCCCCACCTACTGGCTTTAAGAAGGAAGACCAACATCAAAATTCACAATATCTTGCAACATTCGTGAATCCAGCCATTATCTTAATGTGTATCCTGCAACATTTCAGAAAATGTTTTTATTTTTATCAGACATATTTGGTTTTAAATGTCATAAATTTGTATTACAGTTTTAAATAATTAACATACTCCAGTAGTCATTTAATGATTTGCTTATTTTTTTTAATTTTTATTTTTGTCATTTCTGGACCTCCATACTTGACCGTCTTTCATTTGATGCATTTAATAAGTTCACATATATTGTGCTTTCTGTTTTAAGTTATAATCACTGAAGATATTCCTGGCAAAAAACACCTTAAATTTATGTTTTAGGGTTTAATGACATTTACAAAGCAAAAGAATCCACATGTAGTTTGTTGTTTGGTTTTTCTGTTTTAAAACAAAATCGCAAGAAGAAAAAAAAAACCTTTTTCTTTTCTTGTCTTTCCGTTTTCAAAACTTAAAAGAATGTAATATTGAACAGTGTAAAAATTTAACACACCTGCTGTTTAATCCATGATTTCCCAAATGGTGCACCAACAAAACATAAAATTGTTTTTGCTGTAACTATTCAAAAAAATAAAATAAATCAGAAATTTCCATTTATGTCATTTATTTTATAAATAACTAAAACACAATTTTGTTTTTCTTTATTATATTTTGAAACGGAAAAACAAAAAAAACAAGTCATAGTTTTAAAATCATTAGTTTTGTTTCAAACTGCAGCTGCTGTTTCTAATCGCGCGTGCTGAATGTGTTTCCGTCTTGTGCAGGAAGGAACGGCTGATTTATGTGGGAATCAGCGTTGAGAACATCATCACGCCTTCTGTAAGTACAAACCGGGCCTGGCCGGGCTCCAATTCGCTCGCCTGCTCATGTTTGTGAAATAAAAGATGTTAAACCCGTCGCAGGTGGAGGTGGAGCAAGAAAAGCCTGAGATCGTCATCAAGGAGAAGAAAGAAGCAAAGCGGAGTAAGAGCTGGGGCCGCAGATCGACGAGGGCCAAGAAAACCATCAGCTACAGGTCTGAGGCAAACATTTATGCAACAGGAGAAGAAAAAACAGCCTCTTTCCAGGTTTTAACCTGGAAATAAAAGTCGTACACCACACATTTTATTTATAAAAATGGAAGTTTGTGAAATATGTGTGCAACTTGTGCAACATCTTGAAATTCAGAGTGGAACAGCAGCTTTATTTTACTGCAGAAAGCATCCAGAAGGGGGCGCACACGCTGAATAAAATGTGGTGGGATTACTAAAGAAAGTTTCTTTGTGCGAGACACAAAACTGTATGAGACATTTCAAACATTAAAATTTGTCTTGGTTTACCTCGTTCCTTCTGTAGAACACTACCACAAAAAATATTAATAACACAGTAATCCATTATATATGATATCGATTTAAAATGGTCTTTTCTATTTTGTTGTTTTTATTTCCAAAGGGTAGTGCTGAAAAGGTTTGAAAGCTTGAAAATCCTTGAATGTTACTGTAGGAAAACCTACAAGCCCTGAACCAATTTGGGTAAAACTGTAAATGTTGTGATTTACGTTCTGTTACTAACCCTGATTCATGTTAAATAAAACCATCCTGGTGAAAATGTTGGAAATGTTCTTATGTTTGAGATGGTGATTAAAATCTTACTTCTTAAAGTGTGTAAACTCATTAATTTGAAGTTTGGCTAACGACTGTTTTCGTTTTACAGGTTTGATGAGTTTGATGAAGCAATCGAGGAGGCCATAGAGGAAGACATCAAAGAAGCAGAAGGTGGAGGTAGGAAGGATGTTTATTTCTGATCCTGTTTGATACTCTGGGAAGTTTTCCATCCTGACTAAAAAAAAACCTGGAAAAGCAGCTTTTTAATGTTCGTATTTTTACATAATGATTCTTGACGCAGGAGCCGGTCGGGGTAAGGACATGGCCAACATCACGGGCCACAGAGGCAAGGACATCTCCACCATCCTGCAGGCGGAGGAAGGGAAGGAGAACGGGCGTCCGCCGCGACCCAACGCCGCCCAGCGCAGGAAGAAGCGCCGGCGACTCAACGACCTGGACAGCGACAGCACCGTGGACGAAGAGGAGAGCGAGGAAGAGTTTCGCCTCAGTGAAAGGTACGTCGGAACCCCTCGGTCTCGCCCTCGGCGCCGTGGTTTCCTGTCTCCACTGAACTCCTCGTGTTCGGTTTCAGCTCGGAGGAAGAGTTTGTCGTGTCCGACAACGAGACGGAGCCGGAAACGGAGGCGGAGTCAAACGGCAGCGGCCACGGCGGGCGGCGCCACGCGTCGTCGTGGAGCAGGAGGCCGCAGAAACGCAGGCAGAGCTCCAGGAAGAGGAGGAGACCCAAGTGGTACTCAGACGATGAAGAGGAGGAGACGGATGACGAAGTGGAGGAGGACGACATTGGTAGGAAGACTCTGGGAGTTGGACTTTAACTCTTTTATGTTTGCCTGATAAACGTGAACAAGGGAGGAAATTAAAATTAAACCTCTAATTGTTAGATTAACAGTGGCTCTAAAAGGGTTGAAATCAATAAAAATGATGTTTTAATGATAAATCTGACCAAAATAAACAGATTTTGTTAAAATCTTCTTTTTTGTAACCTTGTTAAAAACTCAGACAGAAATGGAAGAGCTACTAAAGTCACGTCAGCAGCATTGAATTAAATCTCCTGTTTGTTCCTCATCTCTGCTCAGTGCAGAGGATTTCACTCATGCAGGGCCGCTGCAAAGCTGGATGAGGCCTTAATCTGTGTTAGATTTAATCTGGGAGAAGGAAGCAGTTTAACTGGCCAACCTAAAAAGCAATAAATTATAATCGCAGTTTACCAATTTGTATTTGTGAACAAACGGAGCTCAAACTCAAAGATTAAACTTGCAGCGTCAGATTGTTGTTATGGTAACAAATCAATTTAACTATGAATATTTTTCTTTGAACTTTTACAAAGTAAACTTGCCTGCTCCTAAAAATCTTACATATAAATGTTAAACAATTTAAAATCTTATAATTTATGTATACTGAAACCATTAAATCAAACTTGGCAGCATTTATAATCTCAATAAACAAACGTTACATTTATGTGTCTGTGTTAAAATGTTAGCATGTATGGGGCCCCTGAAGCCCAGGGGGCCTGATGGAGCCACTGACTTAATTTGGATTAAACAATAGTGCAAATAATTGATATTTATTTTAATTGTGTTTTCTGATTTGTTGTTCTTAAGAGTAGTTGTAGGTTTAAATATCGTTTCACTGGTGATGTCTTCTCGTAATGGACAATTACCCAGTAATAAAAAACGTTGCATCTATTGTTTATCTATTGTTTATTTATTGTTTATCTATTGTTTATTGTCCACCTTTTGTCTCCATTAGTGGGTCAAAACATAAATTCAACTATTTATTCATCATCCATCCATCAAGCAAGTAGAGTTTTTGGAAAAACTAGGGAAAAAAGTGAAAAAAGTTAAAATTTATGTATAAAATAAAACAAAATCTCTAAATATAAAGAAATCTACACCTTAAAGTCTTGTTTCCAGATTTTTGTCAAAAAAAACAACATTTAAAATAGTTTATTTTTACCTACCGAGTCTCGATTTCCCCTGCAGAGACGGAGCGGTCGAGTGACTACAGCGACAGCGACCTGGACATGAGTCGGCGGCGGTCCCGCCGGAGCCACAAGAAGGAGGTGAACTACTGCGAGACGTCGGGGTCCGAAGGCTCTCAGGCCGGAACCAACCGGGCCAAGATGAAACCCAGGCGGCGCCAGGAGAGCTCCGACAGCGACGGTCAGTCAGAAACCGTCTCTGCTGCTAATCGGACCCAGATCAGCCCAGCTCAATCTGACGATTAATCGATTACTCTGATGATTAATCAGTTAATCTGGTGATTAATTGATTAACAATTTGGCACAGTCTGCTGATTTTTCATTTACTCACATAAACTTTTTTTATACAGTGTTAGAAGTACATTAAAATACAAATAAATGATTCAATAAATTTTTTCAAACAACAATATTTACATTTTGCTGCCTAAACTGTAATAAGAGCATTTCTTTAGCTAAAAGTGAGACTCGAGGAGTTCTGGGTAGAACGGGTTTACAGAAACAGGTTTTCCATTTTAACTGCAAAATGTCTTTTGTACAGTTTTGGCGAATAGCAACTGTACTCCAATTAACGATTGATTGGTTACTAAATTAGTTGACTATTATTTAATCAATTAACCGCCATTAATCCTTTTAATCATTTCAGCCCTACTGTTTTTTCACTCGTCGTTTTTCTTCCTTCCAGCGAGTTTCTCCAGAGACTCTGAAGACGAGTCGAAGGACCTGAAGGTGAAGCGAAGAGTCGATTCCTCAGAAGAAGATTCCCGGCAGCGGCGCAGGCGGCTGGCGCTGAAACGCAGGCGAGCGTCTCGAGACTCGGACTCGGACTCGGACTCTGACTCAGACGACTCTTCAGAGGAGGATCGGCCCATACGAAAGCGGGTGAACCGCATCGACTCGGATGACGACGACGATGAGGAGGAGCAGCAGCAGCAGCAGGAGGAGGAAAAGCCTAAGGAGACGAAGGTGGAGGAGGAAGAGGAGAAGGAGCATTCAAAGGGAACAAACTCGTTGGACCGCCGCCCGGCAGAGAAGCAGCCTGCAAACGGACGGAGCGAGACGAAGAACTTGGACGGCGTCGCCCCTCCACACTTGGAGACGCCTAAAACTGTGAGTTCCACACCGGCTGCCGCCGCCGCCCCGAACGGACTGGCAGGACAGGAAATGGCGGCGCAGGACGACGAGGAGGACGACCTGTTAGGAGTCACAGACTTGGTGGACTACGTCTGCAATAACGAACAATTGTAAAAAGACAACAGAAATGGTGTACCGTTTATTATTTTTATTATTTTTTTGTGGTATTGTATTTTTATATTGCTTAACTTTATTATTCCCTCCCCCTTCCAACAGTTGTTGTCGTTTTTATTTTGACATGGAGCTTCGTTCTCGGCACCAACACATCATCAGATCCTCCACTGCCAAACCTGTCGTCGGTTTTCCTCCCAGCTGTTTTTCTTTTTTTGTAGATTTGTATCTGTTGAAGCACTAACATACATTCATGAAATCTGGCACTGAAATGGTTTGAACAGTTGATTACTTGTCTGACTTAAAGGATCATTCCATGCTAAAGGTGCACCGATTGCAGCTTTCTGGCTGATTGAGGATCTTTGAAAAACCTGAGCTGCTGATGCCGATTTTCTTTCTTTTTCTTTTCCATATCTGATGTTGTGACTAAGTCGCTGTTGTCGATGAGTTATCTGTTGTCCAACTCCACCAAGCCACTTGGTGGAGTTGGACAATAGAGATGAGAATGTTTTATGATCTTATGCCAATTTTTGAGGCCATGATTCGATTCAAATTCAAAACGATTATTGGTGATGATTTCTGCTTTAATCTAATGAGCGAAGGATCCTCATGATCTACTCCAGTCTGCTTTGCAGTTCAGAAACACAAACTGAGAACCGCGTTTTAAGAAAATGGAGGCTGAAAGACGGATTTGTTTTATTTCTATAAAATCGGTTTTGGAACATTTTGAATGATGGTAAGCGATACTTTGGGATTCTTATGTAAATCAATGTTTTTTTTTTTTTTTGGCACACCTAGTAAATATGATCGGTTTCACATGCAAGTATCGGCCGATTTATCTGTGCACCAGCTTTTCCACTGAAACGGACATGATTGCAAAGTATTTTAGAGATTTTTAACCTTCACGAGTAAATACTGGAATTTGCTCCAGTGTTCCGGCCTACAATGTTTGGCTTAAATAATATTTCCACAGAAATTAAAGCTTCTAATCTGCGAACTGCAAGTTTACTTTAAATTTGGGGTTAGTTGTTAGAGAATCTGACCCCTAGTGGTAGTCCAGGTCTATTTCGGGGGGGATTTGTCTATTAAAATATTTAAAAGGAAGAAATTTTATTCAAATAAATACACCCAGTTGAATTTTTTTTAGCTCCCAGAAATAAATGTTTTCTTGTACAGTGGAGTTTTGATTTCTTGGCTTTGTCCTGTTTTTAGCTGATAAATGGTTCTCTGTAAACTACATATTGAATAAGCTAACCCTTAGAACAGCTGGACGACGCCGGCCAGCATCTGGAAATCTGTCTTCTCTTTTCCCACCATCCGTTTTCCATCCGTCTCGTGTTCAAGGTGTGAATGCATCAGAGTGACCAACATGTTTTTGGGTTTTTTTTTCACCCCTCCCTTCTTTTTGAACTTTTGTATTTGAGTGATAGCGTAGATTTTTTTTTGTACATTGTATACATTGTGTAATTATTTGAATTCTGTGTGTTGCCATCAGACCAGTGGTGAGCTCTCCGTTATTGAGAATTGTTTTGAGGAAATGAATCTATTGTCACTCCTAATCCTCAGATCTCAGTGTCTTCATATTTCATTTATTTTCTGTATTTTTTTTATTTGTATATCTAAACCATTATTTGAGTAAAAATGTAAAGTGTCTTATTTCTATGTACGTTGTCCCTCGTTGCATGTTTAAAATCATGCGGATCCATCCTAACATTATTTTTCCTCGCTCTTCTTCCCCAGATCTTCTAGCACTTCCTTTGTTTGTTTTCATAATCTTGAACCCGAGTCGGGTTTTCTGGATTTATCCCCAAAGGTTCAAAATTATGAAAAATCTGTGTAATAAGCAGCTTGGAAGTAAAACTGAGAAGTTTTTTTTGTTGTTTTTTTTCACAGGAGGAACGGACATAAAAAATTCAAACCAATGACTATACTGACCTCTGCTGGAACCTGTCTGTGTGTATATCTGTAGTATTTGTTGTAATATATTTAGAGGCATTTTGTAATCATGAAAAAGGAAATATATTGGACAATTCTTTGGGAGTGCATGGGTTTCTATTAGTTGTTTTTTTTTGTTGTTTTTTTTTGTAGGGAAGTAATATTGGCACAACAGTTTTTATAGCAAAATTAAACAATCTGGGCATGTTTTGCAGATGTGTGTCTCCTGACCTGTTTTGTTGGTGCTGAGGATGTTGTGTCATAGGCAGGCGCTGACCAAGTGAAGGGGAATGAGACGACCTGGTTTGAGAGAGAATGTTGTAAAATTTTTGTAAATTACTCCGGAGCGCCGTCTCCAGAGGAAAAGTCGCTCTATTGACCAGAAACTCGACTTCCAAGAAGGAAAAAAACAAAAACTCTACGAGCTGCTTTCAGTGAACACAAATGTTACGATGTCCAGACTTCAGCTGGACAGAATTTAGCGAACCCAAATATAAAAGTATAATAATAAAATGTGTTGTGGTGGGCCGAGCTGGGAAATGTGTTGATACGTGTTGCATAGAAACAGAATTAGACTGAAAAAGACCAGTGCCAACCACTGAAGTGTTAACTGTTTCCTTTTTACCTCATGATGAAGCTGGAAAGAAAGAAACCCTGTCCACTGTGCATAGTTCCTAGTAGACGGATTGTGTTTTGTCTGCTATATACTTTTGTTTGTTTACTGCTATTTCTTATGGATCGGCTCTTGTACATTTCTTATAATAAACTGGGTTTTAAGCCATATGTTTGTCTTGCGCTGCGTTTTCTACTGAGTTCATCAGTAAGCACATAAATGTTGTATAAAATGTACGTTTTTAGAATGTTTTAAATATTTTCTTTACTACTAGACTTAGTTTGAGAAATACATAAGTTCAGTTAAAAAGTGTAATAAATCAATAGATTTTTTTTTTTTTGCATAGCACATTTCAGCAATGCAGAAGTTCAAAGTCTGTTACATCATGAAAGCATAAAAACATAAACCCACACAGTCAACTTGGGACGATTGTAGATGATAAACTAAACTGTGAAACAGACCTTGGAAATGTTTACACTTTTACTGATAGTTAAGTGAATCCTCCATTGTGTGTTGCCTGTTTAACATCTTGAGTCAAAGTTCAACTCAACGAACATCACAGAGAAAAGATCAAAGAGAAAAAGCTCCTCATAGTTTTGAGTTTTGCAGAGAGTTTGTGTCTGAGCTCATTTCTGGATTTTTACCTGGAGTCCCAAATATTCAAGAGTCAAATTTGCCCAGAAAAGACTTTCTTCAGATTAGTGAATCATAAAACATTGTAGCGAACTCTCCCCCTCAAACAATAGAAGATTTGTGAAGTTTAACATCGGTTATGGTTTTTACCCTGAGGACTGGGACAATATTCCAGGCTGGAAACTTGGCCTTGAAGCTGAATGCAATCCTCTTTAACTCTGGTAAGATTGCAGCTCCTGTTGTGCCTGTATACACTGAGTGTGTATCTGAACTTCTCCAGAAGGACATGACACTCTGAAGAACAACAAAACTCACAATTTATTATGATGAGGAGAACCTTTGCCAAATTTTCCTGTAATCAAGTTGTTTTATTGATGAAAGCCAAAGAGACAGAATAGCAGACGTTTATTTTTCTGATCTAAATCTAGATGCACAAGAAAACAGCATCAGCTGTAAGTTCATACTAGTTTCAGATTCTTCTTTGAATCACAATAAAGAAAAAAAAAGTAAGTTCAGTTCACTTCAGTCTCAGCTGATTTAAGAAAGAACATTTGTTCTGCAGAACAGTGGAAAGGAAACCTGAACATCTGAATATCAGCAGTGATTTCCTTTATGGCTGGTGGAACACAGTCAAAAATAAACCAGGAATTGAAGAGAAACAAAACAATAAATCCTGGTCAACAATCAGAGAGAAGAAAGAAAATCTATTTGGGTTTACAGAACTGTGCAGAGGATAATGTACCAACATAAACTCCAGCCAGCAGCGGCCGAGTGAATTTGGTCTGGACTCTGTGGAGGAGAGTCATGGTTTTAGAGACGCTGTAGAAGGACAGAAAACCTGCTCTGTGATCCAGGTACACTCCGACCCTGGAGGAAACTGGACCTGAGACGGAGGTCCAGTTGTTGTTGTGACTATAACTAGAACCTCTATGGGAGCAAGTTAATGCCCAAGATTTATCATTATATCCAAATCCACTCATATTCCCCCCTGCTCTGCTGATATTCTTGTATGCTATTGCTACACGAACTAGTTCTCCGCTCCACTCCACCTCCCAGTAACGACGTCCAGTCAGACTCTCTCTACTCAGAACCTGAGACCAGTCAGTGAATCTGTCTGAATGACTAGTGTAAGACTGATGCTGATTCATCCTTGTCACCTTCCTATTCCCCTCTGATAGGCCCAAACATGGGAATGCTGTGTTTGGATCCAGAGTGAGTTCACACGAATATCTTAAAAATCCAGCTCTGCTCTTTGGTTCTGATCCTGGTTGTGACAGTAGAACATCCACCTCAGTGACCATCAGTGAGATGTTTGTCCATGAGAGTCTCAGGATGTCTTGTAGTTTATCTCTGAGCTCTGACACAGCTGCTGTCACGTCCTCAAAGTATCCTAGAGGAAAATATTCTAAGCTGGAGAATTTGATAGACTCACTGAGTGCTGGCAGTGAGGGGTAGTTGAGGAGAAACTGGTTGTGATCCTCTGTGTGTGAGAGCTGCTCCAGCTCAGCGTCTTTCCTCTTCAGCTCAGTGATCTCCTGCTCCAGCTTCTCCTGAACATCTTTGACTAGACTCACTTCGGTTTCCTGCTGGGATCTGATCAGCTGCTTCACCTCAGAGCTTCTCTTCTGGAGGAGACGGATCAGCTGGGTGAAGATCTTCTCACTGTCCTCCACTGTTTTATCAGCAGAGTGATTGATGGCCTCCACCTCCTGTTCAAGCAGCTTCACATCTTTCTCTCCGTTCTGGATCTTCTGCTGGATGTTTCTTCGTCTCTCCTCCAACTCTCTCTGCCTCTCAGTCCTTTCTGCTGCAGCTGACACTGTGTCATGACCTTTATGCTCCTTCATTAAACAGAGACTGCAGACACACTTCTGATCAGTGCGGCAGAACATCTTCATTACCTCATCATGCTTAGAGCAGATGTTCTCCTGCAGGTTCTTGGATGGCTCCACCAGCTTGTGTTTCTCAAAAGTAGCTGAATCATAATGAGGCTGAAGGTGTTTCTCACAGAAGGAGGCCAGACAGACCGAACAGGACTTGATGGCTTTCAGCTTCCTCCCAGTGCAGGAATCACAGGCCACATCTTCAGGTCCAGCATAGCAGTGATCAGCAGCAGCAGCTTGGAGTCCAGTCTTCTTCAGCTGCTCCACTAAAGCTGCTAACATGGTGTTCTTCTTTAGCACAGGCCTTGGTATGAATGTCTCCCTGCACTGAGGGCAGCTGTGGATTCCCTTCATATCCTCTTCATCCCAGTGGGTTTTAATACAGTTCATACAGTAGTTGTGTCCACAGGGAATAGTCACCGGATCCTTCAGTAGATCCAGACAGATCGAACAGGAAAAAGTTTTTTGGTCCATCTGATTCTGCTCCATTTCTTCTCTCTGTCGCACGGTTTCTGTTTCACTTCCTGAAACAGAAACTGGTTTGAGCTCTGATCTGAAAATCAAGGCAGTGCAGAGAGGCAGCAACCAATCAGCTTCCACCTTCAGCAGACTTTGGTTCCACCCAGATTCAAGGCGTGTTTGAGCAGGAATGTCAGGCTTTGATTCCACAAAAAGTTTAAAGTTTAAATGGTTTGGCAAGAATTTTCTGCTCAAAACATCAAAGTCAGAAAAACTCACTACTTTAAAATGTAATCTAATCTCTGCAGGCATTTATATAGCACCTGTGCACAATCTGTGTTTCTGTGTTGCTGTGACAGAAAGACTCAGAAAATGAAAGGAGTGGGTGAGAGGTGTCTGTCTGTTCCCTATTGCAACGGCAGTCTGCTGAGTGATGGACTCTGACCTGACACTTCAGAGAAATAAAAAGACAATTACAAAGTCGTCTTCTATCCCTCTGAATCCAGGATTAAATAACTTATGTCTCAGCCAGATCTTCAGAAACTCATCCAGGCATTTATCTTTAGTCACATTGATTACTGCAGCAGTGTCTTCATTGGTCTTCCTAAAAAACAGGCAGCTGATCCAGAGCTGCTGATCATGTTCTGACTAAAACCAGGGAAATAGATCACATCACCCAGTTCCAAATCCTTCCACATTCTCTGAGATATTCCCTGTAGCTTAGAGAATAGACTTTAAAATACTATTAGTTTACAAATCGCTATATGGCTTAGCACCACAGTATATTCAAGAAGCGATTGGAACATCTGATTCTGATCATTTGGATGAGTGAGCAAATACTTTTGGCAATATAGTGTATTTGATTTATATTTGCTTGATGATTCTGATTATGGCATTTGACAAAATATAATGTTTTTTGCGTGTTTCATAATTGGTGACTGTATGATGCTTTTACAATGCAAAGCACTTTGAACTTCATTGCTACTTTAATGTGCTTTCCATAAAAACTTGACGTGACTTTTAGCCCGGCGTATACCAGTGAGCCGAGTGAACCATGTGGATCAGTTTTTAATAAGTGTGACCTGAACCCAAGGTTGGGTCCCATCCCTCAGCAATCCTGAATGGAGCAGCAGCCAGTGGTGGACTGGACCCGGTGTTCCCGATGTCCAGTCCACCACTGAACATGATGTATCAAAGGTCTAAACGTCAAAAAGCCTGGTCAGGAGCGGCGGATTGAGAAAAGTGCTACAGAAACCAAGTTAAATGATCTAGACTAGCTACCAGATTGAGCTTGTTTGTCCATTAGAACCAGGGGCGCAACTACATATTTTTGAGGTGGATGCGAACATCTCTCATTGACCCGATTAGAGGATTGGATTCACTTCAGACTTAAAATAAAAAACCAAAGAGAGAAACTAAAAGGATCTTTAATGCTTTATTAAACAGAAAACAAAAATTACATTCATGTTAAAAAGTTGCATTAATTTAACTTGAAAAGCTTCACTTTCATCTGAGAACCAACAGAAAAATAACTCGCGCATCAGAAAAAGTAAAAAGCTTCTGGTTCTGATGAGAACCAGAACCGCATCGTTCAACTGAGACCCGGAGCAACAGAACCACCAAGATTTAAACACCAAAATGATGAAACATCCATCAGTCAGACAGAAAATCCTGATTGACAATCAATCACTCAATTGAGTAATAAATCAACAAATTTATGATTAATAAAAACATTTATTCTAACACGATTGGACTGCAGTAAACATTAAACCCGTCCCAGCAGGCAGGTCAGGATTTTGTTTCTGTTTACCCAGCAGATAAATCACCTGACTGGAATAAACCTGAAAACATCCAGATTTTTATTAACATGTCAGGTAAAAAAAATGCAAAAAAATCTAAATTATTACATCTTAATTATTCTGACGCCACCTGGTGGAGAAAAGCACCAATCAAAACAAACAATACTAGTAACTCACTCTCGCCGGAAACGAGCCTGACTTACTGCCGGCGATGCGGACCAGACTCTGACATCAAAAGGGCCCGGTACCCCATACTCCCGGAGAACCCCCCACAGGGCTCCCCGAGGGACACAGTCAAACGCCTTCTCCAAGTCCACAAAACAATAAACACAAAACATCAGACAAAAGTCCAACCAACATGTAGACTGGTTGGGCGAACTCCCATGCACCCTGTAGGAACCTGCTGAGGGTGCAGCACTGGTCCAGTGTTCCACGACCAGCACAAAAAACACACTGCTATTCCCGAAACCAAGGTTCAAATATCCAACGGACCTCCTCTCCAGGAGGACCTTGCCAGAGAGGTTTAAGAGTGTGACACCCCTGTAATTGGAGCACACCCTCTGGTCCCCCTTTTGAACAGGGGGACCACCACCCCAATCTGCTAATCCAGGGGAACTGCCCCCGATTTCCATGGAATATTGCAGAGTCGCGTCAGCCAACACAACCCTACAACATCCAGAGCCTTAAGGAACTCCGAGTGAATCTATCACGTTGAAGAATTCCAAAATATACTCTTAATTTATTACAAAAAAGTCCAAAAATACTTCAAAATTTATAAATAGGGCCCAAACTGAGGTCAACATAACAAAGTGTAACTCTGGTGGTAACACAACAAACCAAGCACAAACTGACCTCCCAAACAAGACCTGAGGGGAACTTAAATAGTGGCTGAACAGACCACTAACACACACAATGGGGTAATTAAACACACAAGAACCTAAAAAATACTGGTCAGAATATTACTAAATCTGTAAATCAAATGAATATCAGAACAAAACTAACTTTCAAAAAGAAGAAACATTAAATAAATGGTAAAACTAAACTATAAACCAAATTTCCCCTTCCTCTGACGAACAAATGGAACGGCCCGCTGAGGAAGTTTGACAGCCATGTATGGATATCCGTCAGCTGGAGCTCCTCTGTGTCATTTTCAGGAACAGGTCCAGAGGAAACTACGGAAGAGGATTAGGGCCACCAAAAAAATAAATAAAAACAAATAAAAATTCTGACTTTAAAGTCAGAATTTAAAGTCTGAATTTAAACTTTAAATTCTGAATTTAAAGTCTGAATTTAAACTTTAAAGTCTGAATTTAAAGTTTGAATCTAAACTTTAAATTCAGAGCTCCCTCGTCGCCTCCCCTGTGCCAACGTCGTCCGCTGGCCCGATGGATGGATAGTTTTGGACCCTCTTTGAGAGCATTCAAACCCCATGAAGACAGACAGAACCCAGGCTTATTCAAAGGAAAGAAATGTTTTAATCACACCTTTTTAGAATTTAGAGACCAATTAACTAAACGGTCGTGAATTTAGACTGTGGCAGGAAGCCGGAGTACCCGGAGAGAAACCTGTCAAATCTTTTTAGCTTTCAATCCCATAATTTCATTTAACTGAGCCAATTGGAACACATGTTCAGTCCCAGTCAGATTTCTGTGATTTTTTGTCATTTTTAGCTCCTCTCCAAAAATCATGTTCAAGAGGAGGGGCTGGAGAAACTGTAACGTCAGGTGTGACTTCATGTCTTACCTTTTCCCATAGACATCCATCGGTTGTTCCTTCCCAAAACTAGTTGCTGTCATCTTCCTGATAGACCTGAGACACACTTCTGTCCGACTATTACTTTCCTGGGACTATTACTTCCCAGGAAAGTAATAGTCCCCTATCTTCTCCGTACCTGTTGTCTCCGTCTATTAAAGGCCAAAATGAAGCGGGCCCGAAAGAAGAACCTTCTTCGCGCACTGCGAAAAGCTTTATAAATTCTCCTTCGGACCCTTCTCCATTCGGCCCTTATTGCAGCCATCCCTCCGCTCAGGATGTATCTGAGTCCCCTCAGCTGCCGGTCAGTGGGTATGCTCCTCCAGATGTTGTAGGAGGCATGAAACCACTGCCGTAGCTTCGGGAACTTTGTAAAGATCAAGTCGATGATAAAAACCTTGATCCCTACAGATACACCTATGATGGAGCCCAGAAGCCGATATGGACACAGGCAGGAGAGGATAAATGCCAGCCAGAGTCCGAAGTAGAACTGTTTAGTGATCTCTGGCCGGGCCCACATGCAAAGATTTTTTACCCTCTCAATATTGTCTGCCGTGTGTCCAAAACGATTCTGAGTTTTCTGAGCGGACTTGTAAGCGAGGCGGGCCTGCTCTCTAGCATCCAGGTTCTGTCTAGGAGGTTGCAATGGTTCGGGGACATTAGGTAGGATGCTCCACGTGATCTCCCAGCCTCTGGTATTTAGATAATTAAAAGTAAGGCCAAGAAACACGAGGAGCAAGAAGATAGGGAGTAGCCAGCTATGGCACACTGCATACATATATTGAATAAAAAATATGGCAGTACGGCACGGAGAGTGCCAGCTGACTAAAGAGGACAGGTTCTTCATAAAGTGTGCCGCAGGTCTGAGGTTTTGCTCCAAGCGGTCCATGTTCCTTTTTAACTTTTCGGGAGTAAATCGCTCCTCCTCCTCTTTAGGATCTTCTGACTGGGGCCTGAAGATTTTTTTAAACAAGGCTCTAGTTTGTAGAAAAAATTGCATTTTTGCTGCTCTTAACTTTGGTCTCTTTTGAAGTTGTGTGAGTTCAATGTGGGAGCAAGACATTCAAGCTTTTGAACACCTTTGATCTATTGTGATGTACATGATGTCATCTATGACCTCATCAGTGAGCTCACTGGACTTCTGGGGCTAGGTCTTGCTTCTGATCGTTGCTATGGAAACAATCAGCAGACTGAACAGGATGTGGAGTGAAACCCTTGTGTCTACAGAAAGTATCTCAGCTGATGAAGAAAGTCAGATTAGAAACCATCAGATGACCTCTGACCTCTGAGAGCAGATGGAGTCATAGCACAAATCTGGGGAAGGATCCAAGACGTCTGGAACAACTCCGTGGTCGAGTCAAGCTTCTTAGTGTGGAACATTTCAGCAACACGGCGGTTCAAAGTGCTTTACATCAGAAAAACATCAGACAGTCACCAAGTATGACACCAGCTGTGAGGATTTGGTTTTTCTTGGTGTTAATTTAGGTTTCTGTGTTCAGTTGAGTCTCCGTGTCGTCCCACCGACCCCTTGATTGTCTCCAGCCGTCTCTGGTTTCCCCTTGATTTCTCCCTTGTGTATTTAGTCCCGCTTGTGTCTGTGTTTCCCTGTCGGGTCCTTGTCTATACTGTCATGTCTCATGTCTTTGCCTTTATGCCAGCTGCTACCAGTGTGAGTGTCATTGCCGTTGCTCGCCTTTGCTGCCAGGATTGTATATCTTGTTATTCATCATTAAATCATTACTTTGCTCACTTCAACCTGGGTCCTACCTCACTACCTCATGACCGCAATTTATGACACCAGCAACAAGCATTACATTTTGTCAAGTAAAATCATCAAGGAAATGCACATTAAATATATTATTTAATGTTCCACTTACAAATCAAAAGCAACTCTAAAGGTGGGTTTAAGTCTGGATTTAAAGTTGTATTTGAAACGTAATCAATTGCAAATTTATTGACGGAATCTGACTTGATGTTGTGTTTTTATTGTTGATTCTATGTTGCATTGTGTTTTTGTGTTTGATTTGATGTAAAGCACTTTGAAATGCCTTGCTGCTGAGTTCTGCTATACAAATAAAGTTTGATTGATTGATTAATTGATTGAATTCAGTGTTTCAGCTTCAAGTTTATTGGAAGATTATTACAGATTTGTGGTACACAGAAGCTGAATGCTGCTTTTCTGCTTTTGGATTTAGGATGAACATGTCTGCTTTCTTGCAAATATAAAGTGTTTTATTATTATCTATTCAGACTGATAGAGAAAAAACATGAGGGACCGTTCAGGACAAAAATTATGTTTGGTCTTAGACGCACTACTAAAGACTCTTACACAAAATATCAAAACATTAAAATTGCACATATATACTATTAAAATGTCACACACACACATACAATTTTTCTCTCATCAGGGGCGCAACTTCATACTTTCTGAGGTGTATGTGAACATGTCATTGGTGCTCCCCCGCCCCAATGACATAAATGTGTACAACTCATCTTTAATTAAAGTATCAATACTAATAAATTTACATATATGTAAATAAATTGATGCCTACACTGAAAAAAAAAGAACTCAGGGCGTTATCACATTAACAAAACAATATCATGTACTTTTAACTTAAAAATTTCATGTTTCAAACAAAAACGTGATATAATCATGTTGGATAAACAAGAAATTCAACAACTTAACGTTTCTGAAATTTAATCATGTTGAGATAACATGATTCATTATAGTCAGACTGATCTTGTGCTGAAGACGACAAGTGAGAGACAATCGCTTTTGTCTCAACTTGAATAACGTATTCAAATTGAGACAACGTGATTCAATTTAGACAGATTCATTTCCCTCCGCAGAGGGTCTAGCGAGATCAGGGGATCAGGAGAGATTATGGAAGATCACGTGACATAACTGTTTTCAAACTTCAAACCGGTTTTAGTTACACATTAAACTATAGATATTTGTTTTTCTCTGCAGGGCACTACTGGCATTTAAGAACTGCACTGTTATAGTGCATTTAAGAACTATAAAAAAACTATTTTATAAAAATGTCTTTGAATTAATGTAATTAATTCATAGAAAGGATTTCCACATGATTAAAAAGCTTTCTTTCAGCATGAAGCGTGTTTGTTGAACTAACTTCATTTTCATGAGTTGGATCAACTTCATAAGTAGTGTGCAGGTACCATTGTCTTGGGCATGCTGTGGTGGCGCAGCGGCTTAGCACACATTTGGAGGCCCTACCCCTTGATGCTGGTTCGACTCCCGGTCCTGGCGACCTTTGCCGTCTCAAAACGTACGAGCCACTATCTTTAAATAGGAGTAACAGAATTACATGGGGCTGAAATAAAGGAAAGTAATTAGGTGGAAATCCTTTCCATGATTTTCTTATGTTCATCCAAAGAGGTATTTTTTTCAGTGTATGTTGTGTATGCAACGCATAGGGGCGCTGCACTAGTGGGGGCGCAAATACGATTTGGTAAATTCTTTCCTAGTCATCATTTTATGTACTTAACAGCTGTTCCCCCCCACCAGCCGCTCTCACCTCCCATACAGATAGCTTGGGCAGCGGCCCTTCGAGAACACGCTGAGGGCCGTTTTTTTTTTTTTCTTTTAAATTTTTATTATATTAATGCACTCGACAACAGGGAGCTAAAGATGGGGCAGAAAAAAACTCTGGGGCACAAAACAGAAAACGGAAGAGGGGGAAACTGAAGACGTGAGTACAAAGGTTTTGACGAGGATGTTGAAGCAGGAAGTTTCAAGCACATGGAGTTCTCATGTCTGCCAGTAGAGGTCGTCTGCACACATCAGCACCGGGAAGATGTTGATGCTGCAAGTTCCTATGAGATCAACAAAATATTCCATGCAGATCTGCTAGTAACAGTGCGCACCAAATGTCATGCTAGTTGTCTTGTTTATGAAAATGACCATTGCAAAGTAATCAGTGCTGCTTTTAGTTTGACATTTAGTTCAATCTGAGTGTAAAAGTTAAATAAAGGCCACATGTTCATGTTATGTAACAGGTACCATGCGACTAGCAGGATTTAATGGAGCTTTTTTTGGATAATCCAGACTTCAGCGAGGGGATTATCTGTTATTTAGATCATTTATTGTGAAAAGGCTTTGGGTAAAAATATCTACACTTTACTTTCTTACCAATAAATTCATATGAACAGTAATTAGAGAATTATTCAACAAAAATGTTATCAACCTAAAGCAAAACTGAATGATCAAAAAGTATCACCTGTTTACATTTTTACAAAAAAACTTATTCTTTCTCACAACACAGGATTCTGTTATTTACATCATTAGGATAAAAATGATGTAAAATATACTTGTTTAACAATTTAACAGAATTAAAAGCATAAATAGCTAAAAAGAGAGATTGACGTTAGCTTCCTCCCAAAACCTTTATTCACTTTGCAAATGGAGAAATAAATACTTATTATTATGTAATTTAATTTTTAATGTTTCCAGCAGTTCTAAATCCAGACTTTGAATAATATAAACAGCCTCTTACCTTCAGGCATATCTACTGGTATAATAAGCAGTTCCAATCAACAGCATGATAGCACCTTCACACCACAATCATTGATCATTTTTTCCTACAATTTTGTGGTTTTGATTATTTTGTAACTGACTTTTTCAGTATGAAATTGAATCAAATGTCAGTGGTGATTTTATACCAACTTTGGGTCAGTTTGTTCTCTCTCTTAATTTCTTCATATTTAGACTTGTGTAATATCAAGTGCTGTCACTTTTTCCAGCGAGGTGTGTCTCCTTTGATGGGTTCTTGGTTTGAATAGTGCGTGTGTATTTGGATGAAGGGTGTGAAATTCACTCACCACTGAGTCTGAATGGCAAACCTGACTTTTGGCAAAACATCACCATTTAAGGACCTATGAACTGTCCTAGAATTAAATTTTTAATGCTCTGAGCGCCCTAATGTCATCAGGTAATCATTAGCCAAATTAGCCAAAAGGTAGGTCATGCCATCCGATTCACTTGCAGTTTTAGTAAGTGCTGCAAGTCATGTTATTGTTGGGTCATTGTTGCAGATGAATGGGATATCAGAAAAAACAACAACAATAAACTCAAAAAGCCAAAAACATTAATGATAAAATAACTATTTGTTTACTTTTTATTCCAATCAAAATACTTCACATATCATTAAAAATAAATGCCTTTTATTACACACAGACAAAGCCATGTTTCCTAGAAACATAACATACTGTATAGCTTCCTGACAAACAGCAAATCAGAAAAATACATTATTTCATAGCAACATGAGCTACTAGCAATAGCTTCAATTTGAAAAAGATGAACACAAGTAAGATTACTACAATCCTCATCACTGTGTGTCAATACTTCATTCACTTGTAGCAGCACATCATATCATTACTCAGAGTGATGTATGCAGCAATACTTGGCTAAAAAGACCTAAAGACCAAAGCATTATTTTCATCTAAAATAAATTAACTGTCTCTCTGAAATCTCAACAAAAAGTTTTTAAAATAATAGAAACACTTTGGTGGAAGCAAATCTGTCATAAAATGCTATTTACCTTATTTATTAATCTACAAAAGAAAAGAAAAATAAAACTTTTGTGCTTAATTCATTTCAAACAAAGATGATTACAAACATTAAAGTGCTGTCAGATATATGAAAATATTTCATAGTATCAGCTATTTTTAGAAAGAAAGGCAGGTGGGTAGGCAGAGTGCAGCCATCCGTTTCTGTGGCTTTTATTCTCTTTAGTAAATATTTGCACACTGTGGTTGGAATAAACAGAAAACTCGTCATCACAGGGCGTGCTATCGTTTTACAGTTATCAAGAGAAACTGTCACCAAATATTGATCTGGCTGCATTTAGCTGGAGTGTTCATGCATTCTTAGAAATGTTCATCAGCACTTGGTGCAGGAATACCAGTTCACTGTACTGCATAGAAAGCATAAAGACTATTAATAGAATACTTATGGAGCCATTTGACACATATAAAACAGGTGATTACACGTTACTGTCGTCTGCTAGAGTGAGCCGTTAACATTTTGCAGTGCATTTTCAAAACCTCCATACATTTGGATTGCTGGTTTTAGGAAATATATAATTATTTAATTAAAATAAGCAAAATAGCTAAACAATATTCCAAAAAAAATTTAATTAAAAATCATATGATAAGAGGTTCACTCATATAATTATATAACACAATAAACATTTTTCTCTAAGGCAGTGGTTCCCAAAGATTTTCTGCCCCTCCACCAAAAAAAATTTAAATAAAAATGAACTGGGCACACACTGTTGAACCTAAACACATATTTTGTTTTCAAACTCCACTGAAGTTTATTTCACACTTCAGGTTGCAGCCAAACAAACTGTGAACCATCTTTACAGTGAAAAACTTTGTGTAACTGCTTTTTTTGTTTTTTTCATTTTATATGAAATACAGTTTTTTCTTTGGGATTTTTAATGAGAGGCATAATATTAACTTTAATGCATCAGCCATATTGGTCTATGTTGAACAGTTATGGTATTTTTGGTCACCATTGAGTTTTTGGTTATCACTAAAACAAAGTTTTAAGTCTAACTCTTCATCTGTTGGGTCATTTTTGCTTCTCATAAATGACCTAAACAAAGTGGTGAAAGCAAACGTCTTAATTATTCAGAATTGTTCTCTCACTTAAATAAAACAAAGATCTACAGCGTCTTCTCTTTCTGCGTAACGGAGCTGTCCATCTCAGCGGTGCTCTGTCCAGAAAGAAAAGGGACGATTTTCTCGAACAGGAGGATGCAGCTCGCCATGCCTGCAGGCACACAGCAGCTTACGTTTTAACGCAGCCCGCGGGTTCAATGTGAAACTAAAACACAAATCAAAACACTGGAAAAGAGGAGGAATCAAATGAAAACACGATCATTACCCAACGTTGGACCCAGCCAGTAGATGAAGCAGTACTCAAGGAATGTGTGGCCACTGCAGGGGAACTGGACAGAGAAAGCCAGGGCCGGATTAAAAACGGCTCCAGAAATACTCCCACCTGCACAAACAAAACAGGACAAAACAAACAAAAGCACATAAATATCCTCTTTAAACCCAAACTTGCTGAAAGCAAACGTAATACAGTCATTCACGTTTAGTAAAAATTAATTGAAAAAATTATGCAATTCCATGAAGAACTTTTATTCAGTAAAGACAATGTTTGAGTGAACAAAGGTCACATGTGAAGTTCCTCAAAACTTCATTCTAGGATCAGGCAGCAACTAAAAGTTGAGCTAAAGCTAACACACCTGTGTAAACCAAAGCGGTGATGACCGCAGCGAAGAAGTGAACTCGGAGTTTCTCCTCCAGCTTGTGGATGTGCATGGCGGTGGCCTGCACCGCGAAAGCGCACGCCAGCTCCACGGCAGCAGCCTCCAGCACAGTCCCACCGAGCGGGTCGAAGCACCGGAACCCGAACTTTTGGTGCTGGCGGTGCATATCCGACAGCCCCAGCGACCAAACGGAAGCTGCAAAGGACCGTGCGGCGACCGCGGCTCCCAGCTGGACGGCGATGAGGAGCGCCGCCGCTCTGCCGCTCGCCGTTCCGCGGCAGACTCTCTCCAGAGCCGCAGCGGGATTACACGTCGCTTCCCTGAAAGTTGATAAATGAACAACGGTGACGACGTAAGTGAGAGTCAAGCTGATCGACAGGTCCAAGCGGACGGATTCCGCGAGCAGTTTGAGTTCCTGGGTGCAGCAGCAGAGCTGGAAGGTGGACGCCGCTTCCAGCAGGTAAATCCAACAAACACCGGGGAGAAAACGCGCCGCAGCTCGGCGGGTCGCCTCGCAGAGCAGCACCGCGGCGGCCAGGACACCCAGCGAGACCCACAGGTCAGCCATGTCCGCGGTCCGGAGCCTTACAGGCGGGTTTATCCCGAGGTTCGAGCCGCTGGCTGGACAGAGCGCAACTTTTTAGACTAGCTCTTAAATCCAATTAAACTACATTTACATTTTGAATATTAAGTTAAGTTATCAGTGGTGGAGTGTCAAAGTCCGGGAGACCCACGTTGGCGTCAGGCTTTATTGTGAAACAGGATGACTCAACCTTCAAATTAAAGGCACGACCAACAATTTGATACGGCAATGTACTGTGATAGAAATATAAATTTGTTAGAAACATAACTTACAGACCTACTTTGGATAAAAGTAAATATGTAAGTTACTTTTATTATTTTTAAGCAGTTTGATGCATTATATTTTATTTTTCTCTATGTCTATACATTTCTTGTGACTCCAGCAATGGGCGATTGTGAATAAAGATTTTTAAAAATCAATACATACATTGTATTTATAATGTTATTAGTGGTCTATTCTTGTTTTTGGACCGTTTTTCGTGTTTGGTCACATTGTTTAACACCTTTTGATCAAATGCTAGTTCATTTAATCTGAAAAAGGGAACGTCAGGTCTTTAAATAACATAGGTTTATTTTGCTGTTGGATCAATTTTCTTATAAGACAAAAAACAAACAAACAAACAAACAAAAAAAACCCCAGGAATGTTCCAATTAAATATTTAAGTAAGATTTTTGTCTTTTATTTATGTTTACTCTTTCCAACTGAAGGAAATAACTTCAGATCTTTCTGTGAATAATCCAGTTCTCTCTTTTTTTTTTTTTTGGTCTTCTTTTCCAAATCATTACAATAAATAGACCACAACAAATTTGAGATTCAGTTCACTCTATTTGTGTGTTTGCTTCAAGTTTTTATCTAAATAAACTCTAGTTTTTTATTTTATTATTTGACCAACATTTTGAGGGGTAAAAATACAGTTAAAGTCCAACAAAAAAGAATAATAGAAAATTATTTACTCCTCTATTTTTTATTTATTCTTTAAAGTTTACTTATTGTATATGCAGCCTGAGAGAAATCAGAGCTGTAACCGGCGACCCGCTTTTATTTTTGACGCTTCAACCGGAAGTGCGGGTGAACGCGTTTGAAACGCGGTTAGCTTGATCTGTTTGGGTCCAGAACCGGCTGTCAGGCTCAACGAAGGGCGACAACATTCCTGCTCCAGCAGTTTGACGACTTTCCCGAGAAAGAGACCAGCTGGAGGGAGAACTGGGCTGCTTATGCTGCGCTCAGTGGGAAGTCTGTGGGTTAAAAAAACCGAAATAAACTATAAGAAAAGAATAAAAAGTTGTCTTGGTTAATAATGGAAGCTGCAACAAATACCCAGAGGTGGGCAGAACAGCTAAAACATTTACTCAAGCAAGAGTAGAAATACTTTCATATATTTTCATGAAAGTAAAAATAAAATAAAAAATCAGTTTGATTGTAACATCTGCTTTAACTTGTGAAAAGGTAAAGCAGACAGAAAAATAATATTTAGTTATGCAATTCTAGTCTTTAAAAATAATAATAATAAAAATCAAACTTTAATTTTTGAGCACTTTTTAAAACAATCGAGTCTGAAGCCAATACCTGCTGTATGTTCACTGTTAGAACAGTGAAAGAAATACTGTTTTATCGTTTACTTGACCCCAAATGTTACAGCAGTGAGAAAAAGACTTTGTAGCAACTTGGGAATATTTTTACTGCATCGTAGTTATTGCTTTTCCAGACAGCAGTCAGTTTTTATCTGAAGTGTTAATATGGAGGATAGTCTATGTTTATGAACCTTTAAAACAGGTGAACCTTCTGCTGGTTATGTAACAGTAATCTTGTTTTAAAGGGTCCAACTCTGAGGTGAACTTTGCGCATCACACTATGTTTTTTATCGCTGCTGTGTTCCTTTGTTTACTTACACTTTGACTCTGGGATTTTACTGCAGGTCTCATTCTTACTCAGCATTTTCACCACGTTAATGTTTGCACTGAGCAACTTCATACGTTTACATGTTGCTGTGAAATATCAAAAAGTTGACTTAATTTTCTGTTTCTGCTCAGCTTTATGTTAATGCTCTTAAATCCAATTAAACTACATTTACATTTTGAATATTAAGTTAATTTATTTCAACAATTCAATTTAAAAATCCTATGCTGTACACAAAGTGACATATTTTCATGTTTTCATGTAGACATGTTTCTTTTTATTTATTTATTTGCATTTATTCGGCCTTCCAGCTTGTTAAAACCAAAAATCTGTTATTTAGGATCATGTTTTCAAGATCTTTAATAGAAAAATGTGCTCCTACTGAAGCTATATATGCACCAAATACTTGGTCTGGGCTCCTTTTGCATAAATTTAATCAGTGTGATTAGCTTCTTGGTCTCTCTCTTTAAAGGGTTTTGCTTCACAATCCTCTCCACACTTTTTCCTTCCACCAAACCTTCCATGAATACACCCAACAGACGCACTGTGACCTTTTGTAAAGGGTGTCACAATAAGGCAGGCAGCCTCCCTCATGGTCATTTAGCCCATATTACATTACATTTAAATTGATCTTTATTTAATAAACAAAAAATATCAGGATTTTTCATTAGCTGTATTTTTAAAAAGGAATTTGAGCATTGCAGATATTTAATCCAGGGCCATATTTAACTGTGAGTTTAATGTTTTTGGACATATTTTAATAAATGAGTCACTGTTGGTATAAAGAACACAGAATATTTCACCAAAATGTCGTATCTCTTTAAAGAGGCTGACATCCAACAGGACTCAAGTGATGGTGTGTTTGCATCACCTTGGCAACAGGTGGCGATGGATGACACCGAAGAGCAGGGTCACCAGCATGAATTATGTACATTTGCTAGAAAATCTCTAGTGCTTCCGCTTTATTTTTCAAAATAAATCTAACAAAAATCTGCTTTGCTCTTTATATTTTCTATCTCGGCTACAGAGTTTCTCCAGATGTGGAGGAAAAAATAGACAAGAAACTTAAATTCTGCTCTTAATAAACCAGTGGCGCCCACAGTATTATACAGGCTCTGTTAGTGAACACTTAAAACGAAGAGAGACATTTATGATTAGCTTATGTTACTATAAATTAATTAAATGGAAATGTATTAACATGGATTCCCCGATCCATGTTTATACCTTTGAAAGAAATCGAAAGATGTTACTGTATTTGTTTTCCCGGGTTTAGAAACAAATTTCTGGTTTAGAAACGCAGTTTTCTTACCACAACTCACCTAAAAAAGTTATTAACTTTAGTTTGAAATAAAAATAATAATGCGAGTAATTTTAAGTTCTTCTCACAGTAAAAATGTGGAAAAACAGGAAAAACACAAATGATCAGAAACATAATTCGCATTGTGACTCTAGGGGGCGATGTTTCTTCTTTATTACCTTCGTATGTTTACCTGGCTAGAGAAAACGCAAAGTATCACCACATGAAGAAAGCAACGTGATGCGCAGGTTAATTTCGTAAAGTACCTTTTATAACCAAACATCGCGGTTGAAAGGGACTGTTATTGCAGATTTTCGTGCATATCTGACCGAGCAAACAACGTATCAGTTTGCTGTGAGATTGATAAACATGAAGAAACCTCCATCCATCGTTTACAGCTACTTGTTCTACAAATCATCCAGTGCCCCACATTTTGGGGCACTGGATGCCGTAGTGTAAACGCACCAGTCTGAGGCCTTTTGTTTTCCTCTTCTCTCTCCTAATTCCCAATAATTTACTGTTCAATCAAATGTGTGGTAATTCAGGTCTAGAACCACCATGAAATTAGACCTTCTGCAGCTCGATTCCAAGAAGACAGTAGAAGTGAAGGGGAAAAGGAAATCCATATAAGGCTTTAACATGTCTGAGTACCACCACATCTTTTCTTCCCTCCCTGAATGTTAACCAAGGAATATAACCTCAGAGCATTGCTGTTGGACCAGATTGTTGGAGGCTTTGTTTTTCTATAGAACTTTTCTCCTTCCATTAGATTCTTTCTTCACTTTTTACTCACAAAAGTTCGCCTCTGGAAGTTCCTCAGTGAGGTGAGTGTTTGTCCCCAGACGTTTCTGGTTCCTGATTGGAGCCAGAATGGCTCCTGACAACTTTGGCTAAACATAAGGAACAAATTAATATGTTTATTTATAGATATGTCGAAGGCAGGTTTACATTTTTCCATGGAGTAATTGCATTGCATTGCCACAACAGAATAACACCTAAAGTACCAGTAATATTACTGCTTTTAGCATAGAAACCGGTTTTTATTCTTCTTTATTCTTTCCTTTTTCCTTTCTTCTTTTTTTTTTACATGTTTCATGAATTACATCTCATTAAAGAAAAAAGAAAAATAAAAGTAGAAATAAAATAGTTATTCTTTTAAAGAGGCAACAAATTTCTCAGATATTTATCAAAGATTAGAAGCAAACTTTTTTAAAGCGGCAAAGTAAATCAAGTTTGCTAACATTTTTTCTCAGGAAGTCCAGCAGTCATGCAACTTTCACTCCTCCTGGACGAGGAAAAACTCTCCTTTAACAGGAAGAAACATCCAGCAGAACCAGAACCTGGCTCACTCAGATGTGATGATAAACTTATAAAACTTGTATTCTGATTATATTTTCAGTTTTGGTGTGCCACCCCAGATGATCACTGGGCCCCCTTTAGATCTGGAGACGCCCCTGGTGTTCAGTTTGTACCGTGCAGATCTTATAAACCAGCAAAAATGACGCCGGGTGTATTTTTGCACTGTTAATTTTCTGATTTTTTACTTAAATTTAAAGAAAACCTGATACACCTTCCCCTCTTAAAGTCTCAAGTCTTTTACTTCCGGTTGTTGTGTCGGTAACTCTCGCTCGCTTGACTCCTCCTGATCAGCCGATCTGCTCCGAGCGACAGCCGGAGAAGGAGCTCTGCACTGCGGGTTTGTCTCTGCCGGCTCACCGAGAGCCTGGAGGTAGGAAGACCGGCCGGAAACAGAAGAGAAAAATATGAAACAAGATGGGAAAAGATGCTGGTGTCGATGTTGGTTACGGGTTATTCGCCTCTGAGCGGATTTCCCAGAGCTCAGCGGCTCCATTCTTTGTTTATAGAGACAGTTATGAAGGTAGCCCGATGAGACGTGCTGTTTGACGCAATAAATAAGCTTCAAAAATGGTAAAAGGCCTCAGAAAGCTCCAAAAAACACGAAGTTATTTAAAAAGTTTGGTGTTTATATGAGTGAAGGATTTACTAACATTGCTATTTCGACTGGTAAACACAACATGGGATGGATTATTTAATCTAAATGTCCCAGATTATTCATTTGGTCGTCATGTTTCAACCTACAGCTGTACTGTTCAGAAACAGTACAGCTCTGCTGTTTCATTTCATTGCAGGAATCATGATGCATTCAGGCCTGGAAATAAGGGAGTGCAGCTGGAAAGCAGATATTTCTGTCAAAGTATCCACACATGCCTTAATGATTCAAAATATTATCAAAAGTTATTCTATGTTACTAATATTGACCAGGGGAAAGTTGAATAGATTGTGACACATTCCAACAAAAGTGATGCATTCCAATGTCTTTGTGTTGATTTTTGATGTTTTACAGCAAATAAAAACCCAAAATTCAGAGTCCCAGAAAACTACAGGAGATATTTAATAAAAAAAAATAGAGAAATGTTTAAATGGCCGATAAAGACATGGAGAAGACTCCTGACGTTCAGCAGCAAACTATCAATGATACTAAACAAGGAAGGTAAAATATTACTAAAGATGCTGTTGAGACAGCTCTGTCCATAGCATATTAATAGAAAGTTTAGTGGACGGAAAAAGTGCACAAAGAAAGTCTTGTAAGGAATGTGAGGTTAAGGGGCGTCCACGGTCACCACACATGGACAAATACCTACAGTACAATAAACATTAGTTTTAAAACAAGTTAAAAAAATGTATATATATAAAAGTCTGCCAATGGAACTAATTTTAATTAAAATTCTAGAACTAGAAGCTCCTATATCTTGCTGATAAGTTACTTTTAAGTTAGCTTAGTTTTTTTTTTAAGTGATGCTGAGGTATCCATACTAGAAACTAGACAAAATGCTTTGTAAGATTTGGTGTTTTTGCAGTGCACGACTATGGTCTCTATTTTTGACATTTATTGTTCCTGTCAGGGGGACAATGTAGCAAATTTATAAAAATAAGAACCACACGGGACTCTGGTCCTTCTGCCGGGATCAGGCCGACAGGGAGGAGATGAACTCAGCATATCTGAGCACACAAAGTTCCACAATTGCAACAAATCTTGTTCTCTAACAAGATATCTTGTCGTATTTATATATCTGACTCTTTTAATCTGATGAACTCCCGTTTGGCCGACCCAGAGCTCTTGGCTCGTTCCAAGCTGGAGTCCTATAAACTTTTCCAGGAATTGTCTACAGCTGGAATGTTTACAAGGCACGGCTGCGTGATGGTTTACAGCACTTTGTCCACATCTCTGGAGGAAACTAGAGACAGAGATGACTGAACCAGTCCGTCTTCGTGGCGACATTTGGACACAGTTAGCTTTTTGCTGAATTCCCGGGAAGACTGAGTTTGACATGACGCTCACCGCGTGTGGCCAAGGTCCACAAAATGAAGATTGAGCAAAACGGGAACAAAGCAAATGGGCGGGGCCAAGGTCAGTCATGCCTGTGATTGGTCAGAAGCTTGTTGGCATGTTTTATGCAGAAATGTGTTCGGACAGAGTTGTTGATATTGCACTTTGTATTGCCTTGGTGCTGAAAATGGGCTTTATAAATACAATTACCTTTAAATTACCTTCAGTTCTACTGGTCCTCTTCCGCTGACATTTTGTTTTATCTGTAGGCGACTTGAATCCGACTCAGTGAGGCATTATCTACATTTGATTCTGATTATTCACTAAATAACTAGAATAATAATGAGGCCGTCAAACGGCTGAAAACCTCTGGATGGAAATTGCAGCTCGTTGAGGAGGCTGCCTGCAGAAACGTGTGGCTCTCTTTCTGGACTTTTTGAGGATGCTTGGATTAATATTTAAAACTTAATAAATGTGAAATAAGACACTTTATTGTTTCTATTTGTCATTCTGCCTTGCAGAGCAAACTGTTATAAATCATTAACAGCCTTTAAATAATTGTAGTTTAGAGCAGAAATCATTATGAGTAATTGTTTTTAATCCAAAATCAATTTTCAATGGAATTGTGAGATAGTCAAAGATTCCCACCACAAATATCTGTAATAAAAATCCTTTTTCATTGGCCTGAAGAAATATTTTCAGAGACATTGAATTTTGGGTTTTGATTTGCTGTAAACCAGAATAACTGACATGGACAGAATCAGTCAGTGGGCAGAGCGAATCACCTTCTCAGCTGCCAAAATGCGTGAATGTTTCAGTAACTGGAGAGGAAGCCTGTGAGTCGACCCAGCAGGTGAGTTACAGCGGCTTTGTCCTCCGCAATAAGAATAGGAGCTGTTGCAACTCTGCCTCTGGCTGCCTGCGGGAAGGTTTATCATATTTTCAGCTGTACAAAGAACAAAAGAAAAAAAAAGATCGGATATTACAGGGATGAAGTTTCGGGTGTGGCTCTGCTGAGGTTGACCTCAAATCTGCCGGAAGGAAAACTCAGATTGGAGGTAGAATCTGACCAGCACCTTCTGAGGGATTGAAAACGGAGGATGCTGCAGTGAACAAAGCAAAGATCATCCTACATTTCTGAATGTGTTGTTGCTGTTCGGCTGTAGTCATAATAAAGTTTCAAGGTGTGTTTTCTGCTTCTCATGTGTGTGTCAGCAGGATGGTGGTTGACTCATGACGTATCCAGCGATGGCGTCCAGGTTCTCGCAGCGGCTGCTTGGCCTCCGCGCCAAACTGCTGCAGCGCTACGAACACGGGCCCTTCGTGCGGTGTCTGTCAGGTCTGTACGGCTGTCGCTGGAGGCGCTACGAGAGGAGCAGGGGTCAGCCAGAAGACTGCTGCTGCAGCAAGGTCAGACACTGTGGGGCAGCTTAAATGCTGACTGCGGTGGAGTCCGGAAATAGTTAATTTTGCGCAAGACTATGAAGAACAGAACCATGAAAAAATGTCTCAACAACTTGCATTCTCCTTGCCTGCAGCCAGGATATTCTGTAATCTGCCTGAGGGGAAAAATGTTGCCAAATAAGCTCAAAGAAACTCATTATAGGAAAGCCCGGCTGGTTGGAATGATGACATATTAAATAAATTAAGGATGTTATGAAGGAAAAGGTGATGTAATTTCCTTCAGAGGTGAACAGATCAGACTTTATATGCCTGGCTTAAAAAATAGTTGCCACTGCATAAAAAATGTTCAGCATGTTCTGAAGAAGATGGTTTTAAACTACAGCGAGAAACTTATTGCCTTAGTTTTGATTAATTTGCTAAATAGATTTTAATGTGCTAAAAATGTAACTAAGTTTAGTGCATTTTTTTTTTTTACATACAAAAAGTCAGAGGGGAACCTTTGTATTTTGTGTTTCTGGTACATCCATACATCTGAAAGCCACATCTGCAAACAAAACGATGGACGACAAGGTCGCTTCTCTTCACACCCTGCAGCTTCATTTCTGCTTCAAAAAATGAAATGTATGAAAATCAACATTTTACACCCACCTGGTGTTTGAATAACATAACAGATTAAGAACAATAAATATCTTTAATGTTGAGCTCATATGTCTATTTATTCAATAATGTAGCAGGAAAAAGAGTTTTTGAATTCAAACTGTTGCTTATTGTGTCAATACGGTTCTCAATTAAAATGCAATTGATTGTTATTAATTAATTACACACCCTGCAATTAACTTGATTAATAATTTTAATCGACTCCCACCACCATTTTAAACTCATAAAAAGCCAAGAAGTTACAAGTTTAGGAGGATTTTGCCATTATTTTTGAGTTCAGTATCGATTGTGGTAAAATCGATTCCTCAGTTTTAGATTCCATTTAAAATTTTTGTTTCATCTTGAGAAACTTCTCAACTCTACCTCAAAACAGGTTTGTTTTGATTCACTCTGACATTTTTTTTTTTGCTCTTTACCTAGAAAAAAATTACCCAAATATGTTATTAAAATATTTTGTAGACACCTATGAACTGTGTTCAAATTCTGTCAAAGTTTTAAACAAAACAATTAAAAGAAAAAAAAAAACTACAAAAAGAACTGGAGGTTTAAAGTTAGATGTATAAAACTTAAATAAAATGTACTGGTATCAATATTAGTATTAGTATAGGCGATACTGATCCTGTATTAACTTAGTAACAGACTGATAATATGTAGTATCACACATCTCTAGTAAGAAATACTGCCACCTGCAGGTGGGAGTTTGTTACTTAAAACCAACGTTTTTGACTATTTTTGTGGTAATTTTTGCAATAAACTCACAATCATGCATTGGTATGAATAAATACAGGTATCTGTGGATTTTTAGTGAATTTCCAGGATTTTGGAATCGCAACAAAACAGAGGGAACTGCCTAATGAAGCAACAAAAAAACAAAACAGAAAAGCTGAAACAAAAGAGTGAAAAAGTTCAATATTGCACATACTAATAAAAAAATAAAATAAAATAAAAACCAAACACAGACATTAAAAGAATGATAAAAAAAAATGGAAATAACATAAGAGCAACATCAACGCTACTAATATTTTTGGATTAGTTGAGAGTTTTTGAGAAGTGAAGCTCTCATGCATGGAGTTACATCATTCCAGCCCTCATTTCTTTTCCTTCCAATGGCTCACAGAGAATGAAAATATAAAACAAATCATCAGATCAGGTCAGAATATTGTTGCATGATTTTGATGGAAGGCGTTGTGTGAACGTCCTGTTTGGTTGTGGCGTCCACAGCTGGAGGGAGCGTCGTTCGCCCTGCTGGTCGCAGCTTTCTGTCTGACGCTGCTTTTCCTCTACTTCTGGGGACAAGCAGAGAACGACTACAACGACTTTGACTGGTGGGTCAAACAGTTTACTCTGTGTGCACTAGGTCTACACACCCTGGAGTAGTTTACTCAGGAACCTGATGAAGGAGAGGAGGGAATATTTGTTTAGGAGCAGATTACAGATTACAGCTCGTCCTCACGCTGTTTGTCCTGCTTGTTTTAGATGATTCAATTGATGAATTCCTGGGAAATTAACTCTTGTTGCTTTAAAACTGAGTAAAGACTTGTTTCCACAAGTCCTCTGGAAAGGTTTCCAGTTCTGCTTGTTGCAGGCCTAAACACAGCCAGATGTTTGCTGCTGTGGTTAAACAGCGTCAACCTTTCCTGCACTTCAACTCATTTTCTAATGCTAAGTCCTCCTTGGTGTTCCTCACTTGTTGTAATTTATCAGAATTGTGTGGAATACTTGAAACATTTCGATAGTTTTATGAAATGAATGTTATCTAACTAGTACTAATCCCCCACCGCGCCGCCACTGATTAACCTTATCAACTCTCGTGGGAGAGAAAGAAATTTCAAAAACACTTTTTCAGGATTTTTTTTTCTTTCTGTCAGAAATAAGCTTAAAAAGTGATTTTTAAAGACTAACACTTATAGACTGATATAAATTTGGTCAAAATTTACTAAGATTGCTCAGTATTTTTATGTGCTTTTCACAACTTTCTCTTTGTTGTTTTTTTTTCTCTTTTTCTTCCTTTGTTCATCTTTTGTTTTCTCTTTTCCTCCTTTTTTTGGTCTTTGCTTCCATTTGTTTTTTGTTTGTTTCTCTTTTCTTTTCTTTAGACTTAGTTTTTTCTTTTTCTTTGCTTTGTTTCTGTTTTGTCTGTTTGTTTCCATCTTTGTTTCTTTCTTTTTGTGTTTCTCTGGTTCTTTATCCATGTGTTTTTTCCCCTTTTCCTTTTTTTTCTGTTTCTTTCAACAATTTTGTCGATAAAACAAAAACTTATTTTCTGTCAAGGCTTTATTTCATTAAATAGACCTTATTTTCATTCCTACTGTATTAAATGGACCCTCTCTCTGCTCCTCTGCTGGTTTGAAGGTTTAACTTTGGTCATTTGGGGTTCTGGTTCCCCTGGTCTGTGGTTCTGCTGGTCATCTCTGCAGGGTTCTTCACCTACGTCACTGTGCTCATGGTGAGGCGCCGACATGCTGTGCATGTAGTTATCACATTTTTCTCTAAATGTTTTACCAGAGTGTAAATGATCCGACTTTAAATGAGTTGATATTTACATCTGAGTGCTGCAGTTTTTCCTTGATGTTCAGATGATGCTAATATTTCTTCTGAGTTAAAATAATTTATTTTGAAGTGAACTAAAATGGTAGATTTCAAACCCTAAGGCTTCAAATAAACATTAGAAACTATTTCAAGTTCAATTATGAGCTTTTTTTTTGTGAAAGATTAAAAAGCTAAAATAGACTTTACATTTACTGAAAATACCAACTTTCTTGTTTGTTGAAGATTGTTGTGTTTTTATATCGCAGCTTAAACCCCAGTTTAATGGTGTCACAGATCATGTTATGAATTTTCTGTAAGTACTGATTGTTTTAATTTGCTATCAAAGGCAAAACCGTTTTCATTCAAAATACAGAATAAGCCCCTTGTTTGTCAGGATTTCGCAGCTTTAAGCTGCTAGTTCAGGTTGATTAGACGCCGTAGAGCTGGAAGCCATTTTGAAGAAGTCTGGAAAACACGCAGCGCTTCCAGAAACGTGGCAGTAACTCTAAACAACCTGCAGCGAGCCAAAAGCAGGAAGTGAGCAAAGCGTCTCAAGCTGTTTTTGTTCTGTTTCTTTCTGCAGCTTCTGGCGGTGTGTTTACTGTCTGAAGGCCAGAAGCTTCATTTACACTGGAGTCACAAGGTAACCTGAACTCTGCACCAGTCTGAGTCATCAGTCGTTAGCTAGCTCTGCTACTCCACCTCGTTTGCTTTTGCTGCCCCTCCTTACCTCTCTGCCTGGCCGTTTGGTTGGACAGAGAGCCGTTGGAAGGTCAAAGGGCTCCTGAACACTGAAAAAGAGAACAGAGCTCCAGATTAAAAAGAAAATGATGATAACATGACAACTTCATCAACTTTCTTGGATAAACTTTATTGGATTACTTGCAACAAATCAGCTCAATTTTTGTAAATGTTGGATGGCCTGTTTTCTTTTTTGAGTGTAGTTTAGTCATCAGGCTGAAAACTGTTAGGAACAAATAAATTTGGAACGTTTCATTCATTTAGTTTCATTCTGATAAAAGTTTGAAGCGATTCTTTGTTCTAAAACCTAAAATCAGATTTACATCCTTAAGTTTCCCTAAAACTTACTTCTTTCAAAGAGTCTCATTGGTTTTGCGCCTCCAGGCGAATTTCATTAATTCAGACCAGGAAGGCTGCTGACCTCTGACCTTTGACTCTCCTTCTTCCTGTTTGTGTTCAGGTTGGGATCCTGATCAGCCTGATCTTCTCCATCGCAGCTACTGCGGTTTTATCCGACCTGTGGGGAGAAGAATGGACGACTCTGCTGCTTTCCTTCCAGGTAACATCTTCCTCCTCCTCTTCCTCCTCTTCTTCCTTCTCTTCCTCCATCACCACTGATGGCGTTTGATCACCTGAGCAGGTGACGGCACCGTACCTGCACCTCGGCGGCGTTCTGCTGATGACATCACTGGCCTGGCCTGTTGCCCTTCACGTCTTCCGCATGATCAGCAGCGGTGAGGAGACGCTTCGGGTTAAAAACAAAATGGTGTCTCAACACTGAAACAAATTGGATTTGTGTTATTTTTAGTTCTAGACTAAATGAGAGTTTTCCAGACTGGATTCCTAATCCCACTGACCAAATGTCCTTTGTCTCCTTCTTTCCTTCTCTTATTCTTCCTTTCTTTCTGTCCTTCCTTCCTTTTGTTTTTACTTTCCTTTCATACTCTGCTGTAGAAAAATCTGCCATAATGATCACTAAATGTTTTCAATTTATTCTAAAATTAAAAATTTAGGAATTAAAGTTCTGGAACTTTTTGCCCAGAAAACTTTATTTTTTGACATCTTGACAAACTCACAGCTTCTGTCTCTGCACATTTACATGCAGAATACATGAAATGATCTGACATTACTAAAACAATTATTGAAACGAATCTCATCTCAATCTGTTTGTTGTTTTTTTTTTCCCCTAATCCAAGCAGTTGGATGGTATTGTCAACTTTTGAAGCGTCTCGGCGACGCAGCGTTTTGAAACCTGATGTTTGTGTTGCAGTGAGGCGGGGGCTGATCGTGGGGGTTTACCTGTCCGTCCTGCTGACCCTCTACCTGGTTCCTCTGGGCTTGTACTCTCCCTGCATCAAACAGAAAGGAACGCTGGGCCCCGCGCCGGCGCTGATCGGCCACCGGGGGGCGCCGATGGTGAGCCGCCCGCCTGTCAGAGCTGTTAAAGATTCAATTTAGCTCTAGAAGAGGAAATTAGTCAGGTGAATTTTATGAATTAACCCTGATCTCAGGATTTTTATCCATTAAATAAATGAAATCAATGGATCCCACCAGAAACAATTAGATTCTATAGAACTTCATATATCTAAAAAAAAAAAATCTGAATACAAACTGGTTAAAAGTTGACATGAGTTCATTTCTATGTACTACTGAATGCTTGGTCTGGGCTCCTTTTGCATGAATTACTGCATCAAAGCAAAGTTTCCCTAAATTCTTGAATATTTTCTTCTTCACAATCCTCTTAATACAGCAGTTATCCCTTTTTCTGGTACACTTCTTCCTTCCACTCAACTTTTTATGAATATGCCTGCATGCAGCTCTCTGTGAACTCCCAGCTTGTTTTTTAGTAACGACCTTTTGTGGCTTCAGTGTTCAGTCTTCCCCATGAGTGTGTAGCTCATAATATGGCCAAAACATTTATACTTTTTAACATTTATATGTTAAAAAGCTTTTTGTTTTCTTTTAAAGATGATTTTATGTAATATAAAATTTTTTCTGATTATCTGTAAGACATCAAAATGAACAGATATTTTGGAAATGAGTGTCCAAAAATAAAATCTTTTAGTTTTTTGAGACGCACCTGAAAAGTTCCTGTCAAACTGCGACTCTGACCTTTCATATGTTTTTAAATCTCTCCAGCCGAAGCCTCTGTTTGTTCACTGACTCATTTAAATATTTATGCTTCTGGATGTGAGGGTTCTGATTCTGCCTCTCCTCCGCTGTGCAGCTTGCTCCAGAAAACACGATGATGTCGTTCGAGAAGGCGGTGGAAGCCGGAAGCGACGGCCTGGAGACGGACGTTGCAATAAGGTCCGTTTGGTGCTGATGAGCCAAACCTCAACGCTGCGCTGTAAAAACAGACTGTGACTGATTATTCTAACGACACAATACTCTAACATTATAAGGAATCAGTAGTTCTGACGATTAATCAGTTAATCAGATAAAACCCACTGAAGCCTTTCTGTACAGAATTTAAAACACATTAAACATGCAAACAATCAAATGTTAAAGAAAAAATTTATATATTTCTTATACAGTTTTGGCTTAATTACTGCTCTGAGTGTTGTTCTTTCAGCAAATTGCCTTTTTCTGAATCTGTATACTTCAGTTAAAACGATTAATTGATAACTAAATTAGTTGAACTTTATTTCAATAGCTGATTAATCCCGATTAATTTGATCAATTGTTTCAGTTATTTCATGTAAAAGGTTTTGCTGTGTGGTTGCAGCTACGACGGCGTGCCCTTCCTGATGCACGACCACAACCTGCAGCGCACCACCAACGTCCAGGAGGTTTTCCCAAACCGGACCGGCGCCCCTGCTGCCATGTTCACCTGGAGCGAGCTGGAGGGCCTGAACGCTGGCTCCTGGTTCCTCTCTGTGAGTTTCTGTCTTTGAAAATTCGTGCACCTCTATTTGGTGTTTCCAGGGTTTGGAAGTGCTTGATTCCTGTATTAAACTTTTATTGCAAAACTTAGCAACTTTGTGATAAAGTGCAATCCAAAACGCTACGGTTTAAACTAGATAATTTCATACACCTGATAAAAAAGACACAAAGGCGTTTTTTCTGTAGAACATAGAATACTATCACAATCAAATTATTAACAGGAACAAATGATATTTAATAGTGAATTGAAATCCCGTATTTTTTTGTTCAGTTGTTTTGGTTTTATCTCCAAAGTGTGGTGCTGAAGAAGTTTGAAAACTTACCTTTAAAATGCTTGAATTTAACTGGGATAAACGGACAAAAGTGCACATAATCCATACATTTGGACTTTGTTGATTCAGACACTGCCTCCTACTGGCCATCCACTGTAAATGCAGAGAAATACTTATATTAACAATAGATTTTTATTTCTTACATACTGGATTCCCCTCTTACTCCCTACTGAATAAATGTCCTTAGAGTATTTTTTTTAAACTGCAGCAGTGTAAAGACATGTTAGAAATTAAATATTCCTTTTTTTTAAATGCTTTTTTTGGTCATCTTTACCTGTGGAGGCAGCATCAGAGGTTCAGCAGCTCGGTTGTAACTTGAAGTCCAGCTGGAACATGTTGACCATATTTTCCTCATGACTGAATCCAGAGCAACACGCAGTCTGCCAGCAAATGGAAAACGCATCGATTGGTGTGTTGTCACAGAAATAACTGGGCTTTTATTTATTTATTTTTTTTCTCTTTGTACCTTAAAGCAAAATCCATTTGGAACAGCCGGTTCGCTGCGGCAGGAGGAGCGGCAGCGAGCGGGAAACCAGTCGGTCTGCAGCCTGCAGGACTTCCTGCAGCTGGCGGGTCAGGCTCAGAAACTGGTGATCTTTGACCTCTACCGCCCGCCCTACGGCCACCCGTACAGCAACAGCTGGATCCAGCGAACCCTGGATGTTCTCTACAACGTGTCGTCCATCCAGTCATCGCAGGTAAAACTCATTCAGGGCTATTTAATGTTTAAATTGCTTTAAATGATTTCCTTAAATCAGAATTAAAATTGTTTTTCTGTACAAAATAGAACATTTATGTGCATACAAGGAAGGGCAGCTGGTACATTGTGATAAATTGCAATGTTAATCATTTAAAAGTATTTTTTTTCATGTAGTTCAGTACAAAAACTGAAGCTAGTATATTTTTTTACAGTTATTTATTTCATGTTTATTAGATAAAAATTTAAGCACAAAATTTAGTTTCTCAGAAAATTTAAAGGAAGAATTCAAAAATTGGCAACCAGAATTTTTTCTTCCACTCAACTTTCCATTAAGTTGCTTGGATGTGGCCATTGTAAACAACAGTCAGCTTTATAATCAGTGAAATCATACTGAACTGCAAGACAGGGCTGATAAATTTTGTTTAAACCAAGTTCTAAGTTCATTCTAATTCCTTCTCTGGGTTGAAATAATAGGAGTCTCTCCATCTAAATAGTGAGTACTCTACAATGTGTAACAAAATTAAAAACACATAAAGGCACATGGCAACATTCAGACAAAACAAAGATATGTGTGAAGGCGGTGACATCATGGGGCCATAAAACCACGTTGCTCAGCCTCCTGGCAGAAGTCCGATAAGATGTTGTTATCAAGGCCTGATGTCCTTGGGAGAGCTCAGCTCCACAGCTCCATGGGTAACAGGAGGGGCTGAGGTGGGAAGGAGCGTTATGTTTACATTTCTTCAAGGAGATTGGGAATATGCAGCCCTTCCAAGGCAACACGGGAAAACCAATTCAGATACAGAATGTCTTAGGTGGGGTAGATTATAAATTTCAATCTTCCCTAAAGTCTCTCTAATATATCTCAGTTCCCATCCATCCATTTTCTGTTCACCCTAATGGGGTTAGGAGGGTTGCTGGTTCCTCTCCAGCTACGTTCTGGGCGAGAGGCGGGGTCACCCTGAACAGGTTGCCAGTCTGTCACAGGGCAACACAGAGACATACAGGACAAACAACCATTCACACACACACTCACACCTAGTGAGAATTTAGAGAAACCAATTAACCTGACAGTCATGTTGTTGGACTGTGGGAGGAAGCCGGAGAACCCAGAGAGAACCCACCATGCACAGGGAGAACATGCAAGCTCCATGCAGAAAGACCCCGGGCCGGGAATCGAACCCAGGACCTTCTTGCTGCAAGGCAACAGCTCTACCAACTGCACCACTGTGCAGCCCCATCTCAGTTCCCAATTATCCAAATTAGTTTGGTCTGAGCTGAAACTAGCAACTTCTTCAAGATTGATTCCCTTCCGATGGTGAGTTTTGAGTCCTCAGCTGGTCGGCAACTCTCAGCAAAACTCACATCCAACTTGTGTCTCTTTCCACACCAACAGCCTGAGTGTTCGCTGGTTCGACCAAGTCTGTCGATAAGACAGGTATCTGCAAGCTCCAAACAGCAGAAATCCTGTTATCATGAATAAATCCAGGGAGAATCCCACCGGCTGTCTCCCTGCAGGACAAGAGGGCTCTCCTGTGTCGAGTCGTCTCGTCGAGAACATTTGATCAATTGCATTGAGAGACCTGTTGACCAGATCCATAATTTGTAGATTTGGAGGATGTGCAACGAAAGGCTCCAAAAATATAGAAAAAGATAAAAAACAGAGCAAGCAGGGCAGGCATGGGCAGGGAGGGAGCAGAGGGAAAAAGAGTCCGCCTTCACCGAGAGCAAGAGATTTAATTATGATAAATCTCTATTAATCGATTACTGAAATCATCATCAACAAATTTAGTTATGATTAATTGCTAACTGGAGTATTGAGACTTGTTAAAAAAGGTAAATTGCTGAAAGAACAACATACTTAGAGCAGTAATTAAGCAAAAGCTGTACAAAAAATATATTTTACATTAAAGATAAAAAAAACTTTGTCTGTAAATGTGTTCTATCTTAAAGTGAGTCTTTTAGCTTCACCTCGTTCAGATTCTGTACAAAAACGAAAAAAAAAACTCCAATGAAGCGTCTTTTACTATCCAATTATTAATCAATGAATCAAAAATAAAAGTTCACCAGATCTTATTGATGTTAAGTCAAGAAGAAATGTTCACATGTTGATGTTTTTTAGCTGCAGATGCATCCTTTGCTTCAAATAAACAGGTGTTCACTAAAGTAATGCTGTTATTGCATTTCATGTAATAAAATGTTTATTTTCTCATTTAAAAACAAATTTAATTGTTAATTTGCATCTTTCAATGTATTTCTAAAATAGCATAAGAGATTCTTAAGTGGTTAAATGAAAAACCTGCAGCATCTGCCCGTTTTCATTCCAATTAATGGTCAGAATAATGGTTGGCTGCAGCTGGAAGTGGGATTAGTTTTTTCACCTGCTGTTTTTGATGGAAAGTTGCTTCCCGGTGAATGAAGATACTCTGGTCAGCAGGCACTAACGTCTGTAAGTTTAGGTTCTGTGGCTGCCGTCCGATCAGAGATCCTGGGTCCACCAGTCGGATCCCGACCTCCAACAGACGTCCGGGACTCGACTCCCTCTAGAGGAGCTGCAGCGTAACAACATCGTCAGACTCAACCTGCCCTACAGCTCCATGTCAGCTGAGCTCACCAGGTCTGTGTGTTAGTTACGGAGCAGAGACGGCCCGCTGGGTTCTCTACCAACGCCGCTGCTGTTCTCACCTGCAGAGAGTATTCAGCGCTGAACATCAGCACCAACCTGTACGTGATCAGCCAACCGTGGCTCTACTCTCTGGCCTGGTGCACTGGGGTCCACTCGGTCACCACCAACGCCCCCCAGCTGCTCCGGACCCTGGACTCCCCGCTCCTCCTCATGGTGGGTCTGATGTTAGTCAGAGCTGTTCACTCAAAGGTCTGAAGTGCAAAAACTGAGTGCATTTTATTCTGAAGATGATATTTATTGGTAACAAATGGGACTAAACCTCTTCAACGTGTCAACATTTTTCCAAAAGTGCCTTTTAAAATGCAATATTTTTAATTTAGTCACTACAACATACTAAAATAAAGTAATTACAGGGTTTCCCTCAGTGTATTATAAGCCTTGTTTGTTTATTTTAAACAGGGATTTTATTCACCAGTAACAGTGAGGGTAAAGTTGGATGAAGCTCAGTTTATAGGTGAACTGGGTGAAAACAGGTGTGAACCAGTTGCACCTGCTGGTTGGCCTTCCAGGATATTATTTCCCTAATTGATGCAAATCCAAATGAGTGTAACACGGTGGGCCGCTGGTGGTCTGCCCCTGTGAAGTAACAATGAAAAAGAAAGACTGGTTTTGAAAGTTTGTGCCTGGCTTTTTACTTTTATAAATTATGAGTCACACAGGTTATTTTAATATTCTCCTGTGAAAAAAACGATTCAAACATTTAATTCAACACTTTTGCCTGTGTGTGTCAGAGTCCAGAAGAATACAACCTGATGTGGATTCTCACCGACCTCCTCTCCTTCATGTTGGTCGTCGTCATCTTCTATTTTCACAGGTGAACCAACACTTGTTTTTTCACCTGTCTGGATCCTTATGAGACACAAATGGAACAGGCATGCAGATAAAAATGTTGTTTGATTTTGTTTTTTTAACTGCAGATGGCGGGAACGAAGACTGGCTTTCTGCTCGGACCGAGAAGTGAAGCAGGATAACGACTGCTGCAGGCAAAACAAACCAGGTGACCTAAAAGTACAACTCAGCTATTATACATTATATAATACAGCTATTGTGTATTATTATTATTCACTGTATACTGTGCACAAATATTAGGTGAGTATTTTGACCATATCATAAATTCTAGGCTTATTTTCTAACTCCAAGCTGGATGAAGTTGAATCCTGAATAGATTTAATGATAGCTGTGTATCTGTGTAATGAGGTGTGGCCTACACAACATCCTGCATCAAGGTGAGCAGAACCATTAGGCAACTAATTTTCTTTAATGGTCTAACTGGTTCGGAAGAGACAAAAAAGACCCAAGGTCTCTGAGAATGATTCAGTATTCTTCAAATTGCTGAGATATTGTGATCACAGAACCAGCAAATGTTTTGTTGTTACAAATAGTCAACAGGGTCTTAAGAAGCGTGTTATGAATAAAAAGACGCAAATTAACTGATTTAATTTGAGAAGGATCACGCGTGTAGCAACCAGGAACCCATTATCTTCCAGTTCTGTCAGGTTCAAATAACTGCAACCTACCTGGAAAACCCAGAGGTTCAGAGTTCAGAGTTCAGAGTTCAGAGACCTGGCCAAGGTAAGGAAGGCTGAGCTCATCAGCTGTAGTGTCCAGGCTGGGTCAAGAAATATCTGGAGACGGATTCTTCAAAGGTTTTAAGGATGAAATGAGAGCGTGGGTGGATCAGTAACGAATACAAAGCTCCACTCGGAGTCCGAACCTTCTGCCGGTTTTTTAAAGACACTTCCTTGCAGCAGTGATGTCGACAACTTTCAACAAGACCGTAATTTTTCTGCAGAGTAATGCTCCATCTCATAAGTATTAATGATCATTTCTCTCTCTGATGATTTCATAGAGATGGCCGACATCTGGTCCGTCTCCAGCTCAAACTGTCAAACAGAGAAGATGCTCAACCTGGCAACCGTGATGGAGCCCTCTAGGCAGAGCTGACCTGGCAACCTCTCACACTGCCGGGTTTCTGTCATACTGCAACCAAATCACGTCAACGTCAGAAGAAAACGCCAAACTTTCTATCCGAACATCAAATATTCTCAGGTTAAATTCTGTTAGTGATTTCTACTTTAAAGGGGCAGTATTATGTAAAAATCTACTTTTTTGAGCTTTCCATCATGTTATAATGTTATTCCCTCATCAAAATCATACATGGAGTGTTGCCTTGATTATTTCCTGCATGCTTGAGAAATCTTCAATCTCCATGGCAACCATTCAAGCTGTGGAAAATGCCTGGCTGAGCCTAGCCCCACCTTCGAGGCACAGCTCCTCCTTGGAGCTGCAGTTTTCAAGGTTTCAAGCTTCTGATTCACAGAGCAGCTCTTCCCCACCTCACCCCCATTCTGTTCCTTCAGACTAGCCAGCAACAATTAGCAAACACCCAGTGGAACTGCGTATCTGCTGAGCTCATTATAGGGGCTACTTCTCAGTGAACCACTGGTAAAAACGTTGTTAAAGGGTTAATAGAGGAACCATGTTGTGATGACTTCCTGAAGGCAGAGTTTCAGAAAAAAGAGGCTCAATTTCAAGGTGTTAAATCACAAAGTAAAATGTATTTTTAGTCACATTTGATATACATAGCATTTCTACAACTGAAGGTAACATAGTTACTTTGATTGTGCTATTAAATGGCACTATGTGCCTGGAAAACACGTAATACTGCCCCTTTAGTAATGATAAAGTTACACCATAATAAACTGCCATTAGCTTTGCTTCACAATGTGACTGTGAAAAGAAACTAGTCTGAAAAAAGCATCAATAAACAATTTATATCTGTAGCAGCCGGGATTTCTGACTGGATTCATGTTCCTACTGATGGAAGCAATAATGAAGCTGGTTTAGTTGCTTAAAGATAGATTTTTTATGAGAATAATTATTTTATACTAGATACAAATACCAACATATTTTCACATGTGGAATTTCCTTATTTGGATGGGAGGTTTCTGTTCCTCCACCATCAGTCTCAGCAGTGCTGTACCATCCTGTTTGTTGAGCCCATTCAAAGTTTTTTAGCGTTTTGTGCCAAAACCTTGACAGAAGCAATCTGTATGAAGAAAATCCAAAATGTCTGGATAGATGATCACATTGAAGCTCTGAAGTCTGATGTGTATGTTTTAGATTTTAAACAGCAGCATAGAGATCTATTTATTTCTGTGTTGTAGGCATCGAAGTATTTTTTATTAAAGAACTCAAACAAGCTGAGTTTGGTCAACAGTCCTTTTTAAAACTGTCCTATCCAGAACCTTAAATGCTTGTGCTGAAGCCCGGTAATCTGTCCCAACTCCCCCTACCTAAACGTGTAGGGATGTGTTCTTCTTCAGTCTCCCAGCAACCAGCACAGCTTTTTTGGAGGTCTGGGTCCTTTTCTCCAACTGAGAGCTTAGTGTTTACTGGTGAAATGTTGAGGCCTAAGCATCATCTCTGTGCGGTGAGTTCTGTCTCAAATTGCTACAGAGATTCAAGAATTCTGTAAAACAGTCAGGGAAACAAAGTAGCCAACAGGTACAAACATGCAGCGAACAGGTGAGAATGTGTACAAACAAAAACCCACAATCAACGAAACAAATGCAAATGAAAAATGCTCTAAATATGAAAAGCTGCAAAGTTGCTCCACAAAATTAGAGTCGGACCGATCTGATATTATATGTATCAAACCCGATATGGAAAAAAAATTCTAGATCAGGGATCAGTGACAATGTACTCAATCCACAATGGCAGAGCTATTCAGTCTAATTCTACGCTTTGTCCTCCGAGCGACGTCATTAAATATGACGCATCTTTTCTTCCTTGCTCTAACCGTAGATACATAAGTATGTCTACAGTCTTTACTACTCCCATGCGACCTCCTTGATTGACTCCCCCTAGTGGCCAGGAGCACTTCAGTCTCGTAGAGTGAAATTTTAGATTTGATACTTTTACTATAATCCTGTGTCTGCAGCGTTTTTTATTTGCAGTGTTTTTCTGTTGCGTTTGTTGGTTTTTGTGTCTGCGTGTCCTGGAGTTTGCCTGGTTCATGTGTTTGCTGCATGTTTGAACCTGCTATGTGACAAGAAGAATGTTGACATCTCACAGCAGCGTTCTGTTTCAAGAAGTAGTAATGGACGGAGCCGTTTAGGGATGAATTTCAAATTTATTCAGCATTTTTAAATTAAAATATTGGTAAAGAACCAGTTCCACTGGCAGATTATTTCACTTAGAACCAGACATTTCTGTCATTTTATAAGTGAAATGATCTGCTCAAGAACTTGGACTTTTTCATCAATATTAAGAAATTACTGACTTAAAACAAGCTCTGATACCTTTCTGTAAGTTAGTTTTATCTTAAAGTGCACTAAGATATTTTCTCTAGAACATTGACAAAAATACTTGAACGCATTCTGTGTTTTTGCAGTTTTTCTAAATAATAATCTTCAATAGCTTTTAGGTAAAAATGAAGAAACTATATTTAAATGAGAAATGAATCCAACTTTCTTTGCAAAATGTAATTTATTTATGGCTACATAAAGTTATGCCACATATTTTAATAAAAGTACTTTGTACATGGATGATGTGAGACACGATGACTTCACACTCAAATTCTTAAATTACTTGTATTTAAACATGAGATTAGAAACAGATTCCTGTGGTTCAGAGTCTCTGAAAACCAACCTTATGAAACAAAGACAGCGTTTTAATTTAGTGGCACACCTGCAGAACAAATCACATTTCCTCTAATCTAAAACCACAAATAAACTTTTTCCAACAGAGAGGAAAGATTATCTAAAAAAAATAATTATGGTAAATACATAAAATGACTGGGAAAAGGCGTCTAATTGACATTTCTGTGGGGGATGAATGGTTTTGTTTTTGATTTCATGATGCAGGTTTTCACTCTAGAACTAAACTTAAAACTATTAGTTAAAGGTGTAAAAATTAAACTTCAATACATATGTGAAGAAACTCAGTGGGAGTTAATATTTACAGTCTAAAAAAGAAAAATAGTTGGTCTTGAGCACCATCGTCCAGAATAAAGTGAATTTTATTGCAGTAATCCATAACGGTGTTAAGTGAAAAATGAAATGTTTACCTACTTGAAAGGTTAGAAATGGTGTCATATGACATGTTGTCTGATTGCTTCGTTTCAGTTTCAGGTCAGAAGATTAACATTAATTTAGACCTTTTTCATGTTACAACAACTGGGTTCAATGTATTTTAATGGAAACTTGTGTGACAGACCAGTACAGAGCAGTGGTTAATTGTGAAGTTTAAGTAAAATGATGGTTTTCTAATGTCTTATAAGCTAAAATCTAAAAATGTATGAGTCAATTATTTTGCTGAAATCCCTTTGTTTTTGTGGTAATTCATGCTGCTAATTAAATGCGACTGCAATCAGACTTCTGTGTGCAGAAGAAGAACATAGACGTGACTCAGCAGCGATCCGCCATTATTATTTATGTTTACGGAAATAATAATGGCCACTGCCGTCTACGGCTCAATTTTAAATCTTTTGATGAGTGGCAGCCAACTTCATCACAAGATCACTAAAAGACTAAGGAAGATAATAAAAACAAAGCACAGCCAATAGTAACGGCCTTTTGTGGAGAATTGGCTACAACTTCTGTGGAGAAGTCTGCTTGGACGTAAGAGTGGTGGAACTGTGATGTGATTCACTGACACAAACTTCTTTCATACATTTCAGAATTATATTTTCACCTGGTGTTTACATCCAGATTTACTGCCTTTGGCTTCTTCTGCTGCAGAATTATGACTCATGTCTGACGTCAGTCACGTAAAAGTCGGATAAAAAGCGAAATGATCGTTCAGACTGCAGACGCTTTGAAAACTATCATTTCATCAGAGTTGGGAATTCAAGCTGCAGAGAAAAAGTTGCAACTTCAGGATGCATCTCTGCTTCGACACCACTAAACATAAAGTCTGAATCACCTCCTGCTTATGTCCACTGATTGAGATGTTTGGATCAGGGGTGCATCAAAAGCTGCAGACCCCCAGCATAAGTATTTCCACATCATCCCTCTGTGTTGGTCTGTCACATTAAGTCCTGCAGACAAAGACACTCAGCTATGTAGTTGTAACATGACAAAGTGTGTTACTTTTCCTGGGGTATGAATGTTTTTTGCAAGGCTGTTAATCATCCAGAAACAGTTCGACACAGGAAAGTCCTGAAGGAGAGATTTTAAAGGCAAAAGGTGAGTTTTTAAGACAGGACAGAAAAATGAAAGGTAGGATTTAGGTCAGGAGTGTGGCCTGATCACTTGCTGTTTCCTCTGGACGTTCGCTGCTTTGTCATCGTTGTCAGCATCTGGCTGATGTAAGAGGTCAAAAGGTCATCCATCTTGTATCCCTGGAGTAGTTGGAGAGACAACATGTTTGCAGGGAATAATTAGCTGCAGGACAAACACCTGAGAATCACCTGCAGGGCGTCTGTCCCCTGCAGGTTCCCTTACACATATTGTGTAATATGTCTTTCTGTCATGTTTCTATGCCGACGGTCAGAACCGTCCTTACAAAGTAAATTCAGATGCTCACCAGAGACGTTTCGCAGAGCAGCTTGCTGCCTCGCACCAGGTTCCCGATGGTGATGTGGAAGTATGTGTTGCCGCTGCTCCAGTTGGAGATCTTGGTGAAGGGATGAGTGGTCAGGATGTCCTGCAGGACGAAGGATTAGCACAGATTAACATGACATTTCCAATAAGTTGTAAAGATAAAACCGTGAGATTAATCCTCACCTTAGTCTTAGGATCAATCAGACTGACTCCGTGTTTATTGATGGCAATCAGGAGAGTTTCTGGGTAATTTGGATCTGTTGTTTGCTGCAGAAAATCAAAAACATCACATGTGGCAAGGAACAATATATGTTACTTTTGGTCTTTTTTGCAACTACTTTTCTGGCATCTTCACCTTGACTTCAAAGAAGGCGGAGCCAAACGTCAGCCATTTGTAAATGACCTTCAGGAAGGAGAGTTTGGCGTCTTCAGGTGTTTTTCCCGACTGTTTGTTAAAGAACGTCATGATGGACTGAGGAGAGAAGAAAATCCAAAACGTGAGTCACATAAACTCATCATTCACTAGGACAGGTGCTAGAAATCCATTACTTTGTGGATCTTTGCTTTCAACTGAATAAAGAATAAAAGAAAAATCAACTCAAATCTTTCAGCTAAGACCTATTATCAAAGACAACCTGTGTAAATATAAAAAGAAGTTTTAAAAAGTGAATAAAAGCGTTCGAAACCAACTTGGACGTAACAGATATAGTGCCTAATCTGGTCCTGCTTCCCAGCAGAAATTAAGAAGTCTTTTTGATTACTGTAGAGGAATTTTGGCCAGAATTATTTTATTTAATTCACATTGGAAGGTTTTACAGCATTCCAGTCAGATTTTAGTCCAGACTTTGACTAGGCCACTCCAAAACCTATTGTTTTTGAAGGACTCCAGCGGTGAGTTAGCTCTGGAGTTTATTCAGCTTCATTAGTGAAGGTAGCTTGAAAATTTATTTTCTGATGTGAACTTGTTGATTGGACTTTTTTCCTAGAAAAAGACAATTTCAAAACAACTTTTTCGTTATTGCAGGTTAACTTTGTTTGATGTTCTGGAACATTTAGAGCCTGTTAAAAAATACACAGAAAATGAATGCAGGTCTCAAATGAAGGCATCTAAATCACATTAACCAACCAGATTTGATTTCTTTCTCATTCTTTGTGCTGCTGAAAGTAAACCTGGTCTCACTCGGTTTCACTGCTCTGCTCACCCTCTTCCAGTCATCTGGGGACAGAAGTCGGATCTGGTCCTGAGGAACGAGGTCCTTCAGGATCTTGGGAATGTTCTGGAAATGGGATTTGTCCTCTTCAAACTTCACCCTGTAGATCAGAGCTGCCAGCTGGTGCACCTCCTCCCTCGAACACTTGTGGTAACCGCGGAGATACTTGGGCAGCTCCTGCACAGAAAAAAATTTTTTTCTTTAAGTACAATCAAAAACTGGATCCCTTTACTTTATCAAGGCAAATTTTTTATTTTTTTTTATGTTTTGTATTTTTGGAACAAGAAGAATTTCATGAAAAGTTAAAAATCTATCACTCATTTCAGAAAGTGAATCTTATTTAGTATTATAGATTCACCACAAAGAGTAAATATATTTCACGTTTTCATTTCTTTTTTTTTTTTTTAACTACAGCTCACAAAGAATGAAAACCCAAAATTCAGTGTATAAGAAAATTACAATTTAATTTAATTTAATTTAGGGGGCAACTAAAACTTTTTCTAGTAATCAAATATTCTGATAATGAATCAAGTAATCAGATAAAAATTTGGCACATTCTGCAGATTCTTTGTCTTTTACAATATTAAAAATACATTAAAGTACAAATAAAAGTAATTTGTTTTAAAATAAGAAAGTAAACATTCTCTTGTCTCAAACTTAACATAGCACTCCTTTAGTGTACGCTTAATCATTGCTGAAGAATCTGGTTGCCCACAGTGCTGTATCCAAACATATTCACAGAAAGTTGAGTGGAAAGAAAAAGTGCGAAAACATAAAGAAATGAATAAATAAATAAAACAAATTAAAAATTTAAATAGTTCAAAAACAAAAAGAGTAATGTGAACATAACATGTTCAAGAGGGAGTAGGAAGAAGCATTTGCTCAGATGAATCTGAAACATGGGATGCAACATTTATGTTGCATTCATATGTTGCACGATGAATGCAACATAAATGTTGCATTCATCGTGTTAAAGGCTCTACTGAACCAGTAATTCATGCAAAACGAGCCCCAACCAAGAACTGAGTACAGAGAAATTAATATAGTTCTCATAAACCTGACATTCCTGCTTAAAATATCATTTTTATTGATCTTGTGTAATATTTAATTTATCTGAGGTTCTCATTATCTATAAGCCATAATATTCAGAGTCCCAAGAAATAAAGGCTTAACGCATTTTACTGTAATATTTGAGCTTTAATTTCTGAAAAGAGAGCTAATAATGACATTTTTCACAATATTCTACTTTATTTGAGTTATAAATTGAACACAAAATAAAAACGAAATCCTCCAGGGACAGAAATAGCCGCCATATTTCTACATCTTAGTCTCAAGTTTTCTGGAGAACTGTGTTGAGTAGGCACATTAATTATGTCTAATGTCCAGTTTAAACGTTTCTGAAAGCACCTGGTAATAATGGAAGATCGAGTCGGCCATGGTGTCTTTTCCTGGCACGGTGTTGGTCCACAGCTTCTTCATGAAGAACACCTGATAGGTCAGTGAAGGCAGCGCGCCTGTAGAGCCTGCAGGAAGAGTCAGAGATGCTCAAACAGTCTGAGCTTCAGCGACGAGAGCAGCTGTCCGCCTCCGTTACCATGTCTCGCTTTCTTGATCCAGTCAGTCAGATGCCTCACAAAGTCAAAGAAAAAGTCGCCGTCTGGCACACTGATGACCTAAAAACAACAGAAAATGAGAGATTTGAGGTCATTCTTTTAATTTTTTGCTGCAAAACTGGAAATTTTACAAAGAAGCAAAAGATACATATTTAATGTTTAAAGAGAAAACAACTGAAGGAACTTGAATGGCTTCAGATTTTCTTACATGTAAATCTGACTCACCCATCTGATATTTAGTCCACATCTAACAGCTAAATGTTGATTTTTAAATTTTTTTTAATTAGGACACAAATAAAAAATGCTATTATGAGAATAAAGTCAATATTCTGAGAAAATAAATCATACAAAAATAAAAATGCAATATTACAATAATAAAAGCTTGAGTATTACGAGAATATGACCTAATATTTTGAGGAAAAAAGTCGTAATAACAAAAAAGTCAATAGTAGGAGAAAAGTCATAATATTACCAGAAAATTATTTTAGTTATACAATAATGTCATATGACAAAAAAGTCATATCACAAGAAGTTGTAATTATATGAGGAAAAAAAAGAAGCTTTTTCTAGTAAATGTCCAACTATCTTCTGGTAATATTTATTCTACTAACATTATGACATTTTTCTCATAATTAAAAAACAAATCTCTACTCTGTCGTAGTCTCCTCACCTTGTCTGTGATCTTTACAAAAAGACTGAAGCCCTCAGAGGATTTGAGCATCAGTCGACCGGAGATGTTATGGCAGAAATCTTTAGCCTTCGTGCTCGACTCCACTTCAAACACCTGAGATCACAAGAAAGCCAAAGAAAACGCTTGTTTCCCAAAAATGACCAAGAATTTGCCTTTGGTTCCAAATGTACACAGTTTACAGACAAGCAATACGAATATAGAAACATTGGAGGAAGTTAAGGAACAAAATGTAGATCAATCTGCAGCCAATTTTTCTTTTCTCTTCAATTTAAGAAAGAACAACAAGAGTTTTTGTTTTTTTGTAAAACACATTTTACATTTTATCAAAGCAAAACTGAGAATTTTCTCCAGTTTTTTGAAAATTTTGCAATTATTTTTTAATAAAGCAAATCCTGAACAAAGTTTAGATCCCTCAGTTCAGACGGTTCCAGTTTTCCAACAAACGTTTTGAACCCGAGTCGCCTCTGACCTCGTCGGAGTCGTCAGGGAAGTAAACCTTGTGGAAAATCTGCGTGGTCTTGTGCTGGATGGCCTCCACCTCCACCAGGTGAGGAGGGTACTTCCTGGATCCGTTTCTGCACAAATCAGGAGAAAGAGGCGAGATGAAGCAAGAAGGAAAACAAGGATGTGGTGAAAGTGAAGCCATGTGGTACCGCAGGGCTTTCTGCAGCCGCTGCATGCAGTCCGGCGCCAGCGGGAAGTGCTTCCTGGCCTGGAGGAACTTCTGGACGTGGGGCAGCAGGATGTTACTGGGAGGAAACAAACCAGTGCAGAGCCACAGCAGCTCCCAGCCCTTCTCCTCACTGAACCTTCACAGAGAAACCACAGCATCAGCTGAAGTCAACTTATCGCTGCCCTTCAGTTGAGATTGACTAACTTGATGTGATTGTCTGTGAGCTGTTTGAGGATCTGGCAGTAGATTTCGTCCTTCAGCGGCTCCGCCTTCAGCGCTCCTTCAAAGATCTGATCGGTGAGCTCGTTGACGGACCGCGCCCGTTTGGACGGGTAGTCGCCCATGTATTTCATCACAGGTACGGAGACGGTCAGGGAAAAAAAAACCCCAGACAGGTGCAGAGACGACACATCGAATCCAAAACACTCAACACACCTGATAAAATGCAGATTTTTAATTGGCTGTAATAAATCCACATTTAATGTGAGATATGCTGCAAAACTTGACTGCTAGAGAAACATAAAAATATAATATTAAAACAAGTTTCTATGTCTTGCTGAAAAGTTACTTATGAGTTAGTTTTCTCTTATTTTAAGTGTACCAAGATGTTTGGACTAGAAACTAAACCAAAAACACCTGGGAAGATGTTGCATTTTTGCAGTGAATTTCCTTCAGTCTTTTCTTACTCTATGAACCTTGAAATGGTTTAAAAATAATTGTTCTAATTAATTTCTGTTGTACTGAAGTGCGATGTGATTAACGTGAGAAGCGGAGGATATCGATGAAGGCCAGAAGGGCGTCCTGGGAGAGTTCGTCGTGCGCCAGGACTTTCTTCAGCAGCGGCTGTTTGAGAGGCTCCCTGACGCAGCTCCACAGTCGCTCCTTCCCTCGAGCTTTGGACATCATCACTCGGCTCAGGGTGCTCTTCGGAGGCGGCCTGGAGAGGTTAAAGGTTAAAGCAAGCACCCAGCCCGTTCTGTGAGAGGGATTTGGTTGGTCGGGCACCTGAAGTGGTCGTAAGAAAACTCCTCCAGGGTGTAGGCCTTGGATTTGTCCGTCTCAGAAAGACTCATCTGAGACAAACTGAGAGACTCCCTCCTCTGATCGGGAGTCATCGTCACCAGAGCCTGAGACCAGAACAGGCAGGTTAGAATAAACAAGAATAAAACGACAAGATCTACACTGAGGAAGGTAATTATTACACAGTAGGTAATTTCTAAAAAAATAAAATAAAAATACCCAGGGTCAGGATTAGATGTTCAAGTTAAAGGTGAGTTATTATGTTTCTTTTAACAGGTTAGGATAGGTCCATGGCCTAATCAAAAACATGTTCATTACATTTTTCCCACAAACCAGCTGACCAAACATGGTGGAGCTTAGCTTTGGTTGCTAGGTAACGGGTGAAACGCTGCTGGGGTTGCTGGGTGAGGGGCAGTGCCTACTGATGTGACTTAACAATTGGGAGGTTTTTTAAATGGCTCTTACTCCAGACACCAGAAAACATTAACTTCTTGCCAACAACTCAAATGGAAGTACAAAAACATGCAAAATGTGAATTCTGTAAAAGAGGTCCTTGTGTTTTTGCAGTGTATGCACAGTTCTATGCGTACAGTGCTCTTTCTGTGTCTCACTTTTCAAAATTTGTCTCTATGCCAACTTTTAGTTATGGCATCTTTTATGAACAAAATCTACAAGAAGAACCAATCAGAACTAACAGAGCTAGTCCAGGACTAGCTCTGTTACACCACCAAGATCCTGGAACACCACCAAGAGCGGTGCTGTTCCAGGATGGAACAGAACCGTAATAAGTTCAGACTGAGCGTTAAAGCAGTTCACCCTGATGACTGACTCTTACCACGATGTCGTACTGCGGCCTGGTGATGGTGGGCAGCACGTAGACACAGTCGGCAGGGAAGTCTCCTCTCTGCTTGGTCTTGTCGTTGATGCCGTGTGCCCAGCCGGAGTTCATCACATGTTCTCCGTCATGTTCATCCAGGATGATCAGATCCCCCTTACAGAAACTCAGAAAGGTGGAGTCAACGCCAGCTGCAGGACAGAGGTCACAGCGAGAGTCACAGCTCGGTTCAGGACAGCTGAACCTTCCCTCAGACTGACCCTGAAGCTCACCAGGGTTTGGACAGTCCAGCAGTCCAACCACGTATTTGGACTTCTTCCTCAGACCGTCCAGGAAGGTGACCACCAGGTCCCGGATGTCCTCCGCGTTGTTGGAGGTGAAGGTGTACTCGTCTCCTTTGATGGTGGCCAATGTGAAACTCTGACCTTGCAGTTTTCCCCCTCTGGACAGTTAAAATTTAAACTTTAAAGTCCATAGTAACAGCTTCAAAAACATGGTAGGGCTGCAACTAACAATTATACTGGAAATTGATTATTCTGAGAATTAATAGTTTATTGTGACATTTAATTGGATAAGCTGTTCTCCTACCTGCTGCTGGACACGGCTGTGATTTCTGGGAACGACAACTCCAGAAGAACCTGCTCCTGTTCATCCACAAAGTAAACCCCAGTCCAGTTCACCGCCACAATCACATCATTCTTTGGCAGACTGGGCCCTGCAGCAGACAATTATATCCATTTAAAATCATCAATACCACTCCTGTGTTTCTGAAACATAGTTAAGAATGACCTGACCTCCTTACCTGAGAATTTAAAGGCCTCGTAGAAACGTGAGAAGAGTAAAGGCCACTTTATCCGAGCGAAATCCACAACGTCCTCCCTCACCTTCTGAGTGTTCAGCCTCCTTTTGTGGTATAATCCCTGCAGGACGAGATGCAGCGAATCACCATCGCTCAACAGTGATAAATAAAACCAAAGATTTGCTGTTTTAAAGGTGACCTAATATGTTTCTCTGAAGAGGTTAGGGTCATACAAAACATGCTACTTTTAGATAATGACATTTTCGGCTGCTCAGTTCTGCCTGTTTATCTCCTTTCAGAGTGAGACGTTTAGCAGGTACCTTTTTGTGGGCGTTGATGATGAGCTGAGCCCACTTCTCTGCAGTCTTAGTCGAGGTGACTTCTCTGTCGGGGATGTAGGACGGGATGAGGCTGAGCAGGCGCTCCTGGAGGATCTCAGAGCCATAGTCCACAAAGTACTGCTGAGAGGCCAACTCAGCCAGATCTTCCTCCTGCAAAGGATCGACGCGGTTTAAACAAAAATGTTTAAAACGACCTGAAAATCTGTTCTTCTGAAGGTACTAAAATACGGACTCAGTGAAATCCTGCATGGTGCCTCTATGTGTGGGTTGTGCTTAACCACAGAACAGCCGTGGTCAATTTTTATCATCAGTTTCCAAACCTTTCCAGCTGCACCAGGCACACATTAAACCCTAAACATTAGGAGTGGATTGTACTTTTGACAGCACAGTCCATTTTTGGTGCTGATTTCTGTTAATGTTTGGTTATGGCAAATGAACTTAAAATTCAGTATCTAGGAAAGTTAGAATAATACAATAGACCAACCAAAAGCTGATTTTAACTGAAGGTCTGTAATTTTAATCAAAAATTGTAACTTGTCAAAATGTTCAATTTAAAACAACAAAGATATTTACTGTTTTTAATCTGTTATTAAAAGTTACTTAACCATCATATTGGAGCAAAGTTAAATTTTTAAGTGTTTCAGAAACTCCTGATCATTCAAGAAACTTCTTTAGAAACGTGAACTGTGGACGCTGACATTAGCAATAGCATGTGTATTGCTACATGTTTTGTATTGAGATGCTATTTTAGGCTTGAATAGTGTCACTGATAAACTAACCCCTTTCTGCACAACAATAGTCTTTCCAGGGTCCCATCAGACTGATTTTTGAAGCAAATATTTCAAAAGAGGATCAACAAAAGTAGCTTTATCGTCCTTCGTTGATGTTAGCGGATGTCACTTGTGCGTCAGATTTACAGGCGTGCTAGAAACATATTCTGATTGGAACCTTTGTATGTAAAACAAAAAAAAAGCAATTAATTATTTTTATAAATCTGTTTAATTAATATATCAAAATTAATGATTTAAGTTCCTGGCCCTAATTTTAACACAAATATGTGTTAAAATGAATAAAGAATAAGTCCATATGCTGAAGGTATATGGACTGAGCAGTTGGTCTGGGCTCCTTTTGCATGAGTTACTGCATCACTAAAGGACGTCACCCTGAAAAGAGGACTTTATAGCCCACGTAAGAAGTTCTGATGCTTCTTCACTGTTACACCTGGAACTTCTGCACATTTTCCTCCCACTAAACTTTCCATTAATATGCTCGGATCCAGCTCTCTGCACGTAATGCTTATCTAACAATCAAGTTTTTAGGGCTTAGTTCTTTCATGGAGAGCAACAATGAATGTCTACTGGACTAAAAATCAGACTTCCTTTGTCAGACATGAAAAACACATTTTAAATGTAGAATTCATCTAATGCATTTTGAATAAAGTTACTAAAATTATCTAATTTAAATCTCTCAAAACTTCCCTGAAAGTTAATTTTCACAGCAGAAGATGTGAGGAACTCTCAAACATCTTATCTGCTTCGACATAGAGATGGAGGCTGCTGACCTTCTCACAGCGATACTCTCCAAACTTCACTCCTCTGACGATCTGCTGGTAAATGAGGTTTGTGGCGACGTAGTCCTCCGTGGGGTCGTGCCAGGGGCTGAAGATCTCCTTCCTGAAGAACAGCCTCCAGGGGGCGTTCCTCTCCTGGGCGCCTTGCTCTTTGGCATACTGCTCGCACTGCGACACGGCGTCCATGACGTGGTCGCTGCCGCTGCCCAGAGACGACACCTGACGGAGACGCACGTCCGTCAGCGGCAGCGCCACAGTGAATGACATCATGGGGCGTCTCGGGCCGTACCTTATCGAACAGAGCGATGTACAGCGAGAAACCGAAGCGGTCGCGCAGGTTGATCTTGTCCGCCAGGGCGTTGCAGAGCTCGAAGGCCGTGGTGGCGGAGTCCGCCAGCAGCGTCTTGGTGGTGCCGTCCATGAACGTCACAGGCAGCATGATGGGCTTCTTGGACTTGGTCGCCTCAAGGAAACAAAAAATACATTCGCTAGTTATGCTAACTAAACAATACTAGAAGCATGTTGGAGAAGCTGTGTTATGTTGGTTCTGATTTATTCTGTTTGTAAACTTTACGACAGCGCTTCAACTAACAATGATCTCAGTAATGGATTACTGTATTGATTAATTAAATAAAAAATGGCCACTGTAGATTTTTCATTTATACACTTAAGCCTTTTTTATCAAATATTAGAAATACATTAAAAGATAAAAATAAATGGATAACTTTTTAAATACAAAATAAACATTTTATTGTCTTAAATGCAATAACAGCATTTATCAAGAAACTTCTGCAGTTTTAACTGTTAAAAATTTTTCTTTTAAAACTGCCTAATTCCTATAAGACATACAGATTTTCCCAAATCCCAGAGGAGTTGAGAAGGAAGTTTCATGCGGTTTGGGCTACAAGTGAGACATGGAGGTCTGTACCTGCAGCTCCAGCCAGGACGGCGGCTGGGTTCGTGTGCGGTTCACAAACGTCCTCCTCAGCCTCTCTTCGCAGTACGGAGCGTAACCAGGAGGACCGTTCTTCAGAAAGGTTCGTAAATACTGACCACACAGCAGAGAAAACATTTTTAACAAACATACTCCTAGGAAGGGAAGATTTTCTTCTCTTTTTTATAATAGCACATTATTTTTCAGTGTGCTTTGTGCCATTGGAAAATAAAAGCAACTTTTTAAACTTACAGTTTAAAAACTATTAACATACAGTTTATTTTTTAAAATGCCTCCATTGGCGTTTTCTCAGAAAAACAAACAAGCAAGAATATTGCTTTCCTTCAAACACCTAAACTATAATCCGTATTTTTAACATTAAATATTGATTACAAAAAAAACCCCACCAGTAAAATAGAATAAAATAATTTCCTCTTAAACATTCGTACTTTGACAAACTTCTCGGACGGAGCGAAGCAGCCGACACAGAGAGACAGGAGGATCCATCCCCGGGCGTGGCTGCTTTTGGACGGGTTCTGAGTGAGCTGTTTGCAGATCTGACAGTAGATCTCATCCCTGCAGCAGAGATGAATGAATAAAACACACACACACACGCAAACACACACGCAGTATCTGACACTTCAGTCAGAACCGGAGGATCTCGTTTTCCTCTTGGTGTTCAAGTCTTAAAGCAATGCAGCCATTTCTCAATAATAAATCAATTCTATATGAACTCTAGAGTTCACTTAAAACTGACCAGACATTCAGCTTTAAATGTTTCTTCTTTTTTTTTTACCAATTCCTGATTTTTTTTTTTGTAAAATCTTCTGTTTCCTTATTGTTAAATAAATTTTAAATCTAAATATTCTGGTTTAAAACTATTTCTGCTAAAAGTACTTTTCGTTTTTGGATCTTTTTTGAACACAAACATCAACAATAACCGGGATGATTCTGCTTATTTAGAGCAGATGCAGATTCAGAAACTGAATGTAGCTTTTTATGAGAGTTTAAGTTTAAGGAAATTATGCAATTCTGGGACATTACCACTACAGGTTTTTGCATCCAAATTCTCACAAATCAGTCCTGTTTGAACACAATCATGTGCACAACCTAACAACCCATCATTACAATGATATATCATCCATACCTGCACCACCCAAACAATCAACTGGGCTACCGTGCAAAACTAGTAGGTGTTTTTATTTTTACATGAATAAAGCCATTTTCTTGACTTAACAAGCCATATTTTAAGTTAAATATTCTAATTTAACTAATTGAAACATTGTCAATGTCTACCAAAGTGCAGCTGGATGTCAGTACCACCAAGGCTTTGGATCGGCTCTGCAAACCTGAGCGTTGGCCGTAAGATGCCGTTTCCGATGATGAAGTGGAGCTTCTCCAGGTTGGAGGTGGGTCGATCCTCCAGCATGCTGTTGCCCTGGAGGCCGTAGTCCACGCCCTCTGTCAGCCGCCTGGTGACCTACAGATGATAGAGGGAAAAAACCTTCAGCTTTAAAGCTCTCAGATGAGGTAAATAAAGGAGTGAAAGACTTTTACTGGAGAGTAAATTGAAAAAATAAAGTATTAATACTGTAATTGTTCATTAAACAGAGTCTAGTTTGGGATGCAAAATGCACTTTAAGAGGTTATGTTTAGAAAAATCGTTAATCAATCAATAAGATCAGTTTTACATGAATTCAATCGATAACTTGCATCCATAACATAGAACCAAAACATCTTCTTCGAAGGTTTCTGCAGATTTGACCCATAATGCCTTTGTTTTTACCACTGAATTAACCCTAATCCAGTCTGTAAACATGAGCAAACCTCACCTCTTCTGTTATCTTAGATTTCCTCTTCAGAGTTAGAGACACCAGCTTATGTCTGATGCTGTTCCTCTTCTGAGACTCTATGGAGCTGTTCTGTAGAGACAAACGAGGAAGTTTGAAAGTTTCCTCCTCAGAAAAGAAGCGATAAGACCCGGTGCAGCAGCGCCTCACCTCTTCCTCCACCTGCAGCTCCTGCAGCTCCCTCTTATAGGTCCTCTTACCGAGGGTTTCGTAGATCTTGGTCATGACGGGGATCTTCTCACTGCCGTCGTTTATGACTAGCTGGCATTTTGGTTCTGGCAGGTCGCCCATGAACCTCAACACGGTGATCCACACGGCTAACGCAGCCTGGAAAACACGGAAAAAGAGGTTTTAAAATTAGATTTCTGACTGCATTATACTCTATGATCAAATCAAACTTCTTTGATTCAATCTGTCTCTACAGCTGAATCTGTATGAATTTGATTTACTTATCACGTTCTCTATATATTTGGATACAACTTTAAACTGTTTATGTTGTGACTTGAAATGACATCTTTTCTGAATTGGTTCAATATAAATAAAATGAATTAACAACATGCACACAATTTTCCATGCATGCCAGAACTATTTCTGTTCATATTTCTGCTCCACCCTGAACTGAAAACAAACATGTGTATGTGTTTGTCATGTGACTGTCAATACAATCTGATCGGAAGCTGAAACTCACCAGCTGGTCTCCTTCGTCCTCGTGAAACAGCAGCGGTTGCTTCAGCGGCCGCCTGATGTAGGTGTGAGTGGAAAGACCCTGGAAGTAGGTGGCCGCGAACTTGGAGAACTTGTACTCGGACAGATCTTCGTCTTCCTCGTCAGGCAATGGCGGCGCTTCAGTCAGCATCTCTTCTTCTGCTTCCTCGCCTCGAGGAGTTTGCTCCAAATCCTGAGGGAACACCGAAAAGTGGGACGTGACCTTCAGAACCTCGATACTGAGATTTACTGTCAGGATAAACAAACAAGGAAATTATTTTAATATGGAGAACATATGAGACCCACAACCAGTTTGGCTGTTACAGGTTTTATAGTTTGGTAGGGATGTAGGGATGCAATGATGTTGTAAGATAATGCTAGTTTTTTTTTTACATTTTAGAGGATATTCTTAACTCAATTCTTCACTATTCTCAGGGTTTCTTTTCTTATCTTGACCTCTGCAGATGTGAGTTAGCAATGAGCTGTATTCGGATACAATGCATCAAATGGTTTTCATTGAGTTTAAATAAAGTAAAAGGTTGTACACAACCGCCAAATCAGTCTATGTGACTGATAAAAGTGTTTTATGATAATTCAGGTACATTTCTTTGTATTTGAATGATCTTATCTAACTTTCACCAAAGCTTATACGTATGATGACATATTAGACCCACTGGGCGTAGATAAAGAAAAAAAACTGAACAAATCCATCCATCCATCCATTTTCTATACACCCTTTGTCCCTAATGGGGTCTGGAGGGTTGCTGGTTCCTCTCCAGCTGTGTTCTGGGCGAGAGGCGGGTTCACCCTGGACAGGTTGCCAGTCTGTCGCAGGGCAACACAGAGACAAACAAGACAAACAACACACTCACACCTAGGGAGAATTTAGAGAAACCAATTAACCTGACAGTCATGTTTTTGGACTGTGGGAGGAAGCCAGAGAACCTGGAGAGAATCCACCATGCACAGGGAGAACATGCAAACTCCGTGCAGAAAGACCCCGGGCCGGGAATCGAACCCAGGATCTTCTTGCTGCAAGGCAACAGCTCTACCAACTGCACCACTGTGCAGCCCAAAACTGAACAAATTTCTGACTAAAATAAGCTTCCTTGCAAATTTTCAATTTGGAGCTCAGAAATTTCCTGATCTTTTCTTGAAAAAATCTCTAAGACTAATCGTACAAATTCTCTATTTTTTTATTGCAAATTTTTCACTTTTGGAGCTCAGAATTTTTCTTGCTATTCCTGGAAAATTAACATAAAACTTTCTGAGTTTTCTGGCAGAAATTTAATCAAACCTTGAACACATACTTCAAACCCAGCCGGCGCCTGTCCGTCCTGGTTCGGGAGTGGTCCGGAGTCCCCGAGGAAACCAAACATCCGGTCCACCATGTCAGAGTGGTCGACAGGCTGCTCCTTCTCCCTCTCCATCTGGTCCAGCAGCTCCTTCTTCCTGCGCGCCTCCTCCTTCTCCTCCCTCTCCCGCTCCTCCTGCTGCTGGGCCAACTGGAAGAGCCGCTCCTGGTGCTTCCTCTCGGCCTCCGCCTTGGCCCGCCGGACCGTCATCTGGTTCCGGAGCTGCTCCTCCTCGGCCAGGCGCTGCCGCTCGGCTTCCAGGCGTCGCTGACGCTTTGAGATGAGAAAGCAGAAGGACACGGTTCACAGACGTTAAAACTGCAGCTGTTTCCTGACTGATTCAAAACTCAAAGAAAAAGTTGGGTTAGTGAACGCCTTATTGTTTCGTTTCAAATTAAAAAGCCCTCCCTACTTGTTGCTGATTTTGCTCTACTTATTTTTTCTATTATTATAAATAATAAATAATAACAATATTAATAATAATAATACCAGTAATAATAAAAACATAGAATATACAAGATTAAATAGACCTGTGACTAGCATATTTAAGGCCAACTTAGTTTTCAAGATATTTAAGGCGGTGCAAACACACTGAATAGTAATTATTAGTATTACAAATAAGAATAAATATTTTACTTTTTGTATAATTTATTGCCACGTTTTATTTATATTCATGAAAATGTTGTTGAACAAAAATAATTTTTTTTTAAATATTATACAGAACAGAACTACAAATCTTTAAAACGTAAAAAAACCGATGTAATAAAAAAAAAGATTTATAGACATGTTACTTTTTTTCCTTAAAAAAACAAATAGACACAAAAAACTAAATAAAATGAAAACTCATTTGTAGGAATAATTTGTGAGTTTTACTGCAGGATGAATTATGTTGACCCCCTTTATGAAGCCCAGCACTGTTGATTGAACTCATAAGTTTTATTTTGGTGTAATCTAGTGGAGATGGGTTTGTGCTGCCTGGAGTTCACAGTAGAAAAACAGTGAATACACATCAAAATGGTAAACCTTTAATCTTTTCATTTTCAAAGACACTTTTATTTGTTTAACAAAACACAAACAAAACACAGAAGAATCATTTAAGGCCCACAGGTAATAATAGATCTACTTTCTGACATTATGTTTCCAAGGGCAACACATGAGGACGAGGAAGCAAAAAAGATATACCCACAAAAAATCAATATAAATACAAAAAATACAAAGCAAGTGAGAACATAAAAATAATAATAGTAATAATGATAATGATGTGAAACGAATGCTGCTCCAGCTCCAATGAACACCATTGTTTTCATTGCTAAAGCAGAGCCAGCCAGAGGCATAAGCAAACTGAGCCACTTATTAAGACCCCCAGGCCAGTAGAGGGCACTCAAGAACCTTCGCTTGTATTCATGTTTACCAAGAATAAGCCAATTTATACAACTGCTCCATTGTTTTAAAAAAAAGCAGATTTAAACAAATTCATAATGAATGAATTTACATCATAACATAAATTAATTTAAGATCTAAAATAAATAAGGGAGTAGCATGTAAACAGTTGCAAAGTTATAAAGATTTGATTATTTTAGTAAATCAACCAAAAACATTCCTTGCGCTTCTCATAACCAAAAATTATATCAGGTCTTGCTCCTGTTCCTCAACCTCTAAACACAAACGACAGAGCATCTCTGTCAGATGAGACTCAATAAAATTACAGTGAAATGTATAAAAACAAAACATCTGAGAGACATGATGCTTTAGTTTTTAGTCTAATAAACCTTTCAACATCATCAAGTGTATGTTTAAGTCTGAAAATGTTAATTATTTTCTTTGCAGTAGGACATAATTTTAAATAATCTATTTGTTATTACTAAATTAGAAGGCAAATAAGATAATTAATTCAATAAGGAATTTTTTTATTTTATTTAGGTTTTCAAGACACAATTTTAACAGTTAAAACTGGATTCATTTAAAAAAAAATATTTGGCAAATGAATAAATTATAAGTTACAAAACATAAATGTCTGTATTGTAGCACCTGTTCTGGTCATTCCCACAACAGAAATAATGATGGCTGGATAAAAGAAGAAGAAACGGGGAATGTTGGCAACAAATACATGACCAGGAAGCATTTGATGCTATTTGGCTGATATGTAAAGGGAAGGATAGCTTTCACACAGGCCTCTGCTCCTTCCTGGTGTAATTCTGTTTTAAATGTATTGAAATATTAAAAGATTTATTAACAGGCACTCCCTCACAACCAGTCGCCATGTCTTTCTGGCAGGTCAATGAGGTGTAGGTAGCAGTAGTAAACGTAGTAACCATTTACCTCGGCCCTGAGCCTCTGGCAGAGGCGTCTGGCTATCATGCCTCTGGTGTAGGCCTGGAGGGTCAACACGGCTCGGAGGCGTCTCCAGAAGGTCTGCCGGACGAGGAAGCCCCGGCAGCGGGCTTGGATGAGGGTGATGCGGCAGCGAGTGATCCGGTAGCTTCTGTAGTACTTCCTGGACCTGCAGACCGCCTGAAGGCGAATGAAGCCTGACTTCATCTGACGGAGAAACATTTATTCCAAAAGTCACGTTTTTCCCAGAAAAGTTTTCAGGATTGGTCTATGGGCTGTACAAAATATGTTTGTTACGTTTTTTTAAAATCATTCTCAGATGAGGAAATTTCAGCTTTTTAAGCACTGTTTTTAGTAGCAGAAGAACCTCCAATAAGAGTACAAAAGCGTACAAAATGTGAATTTTGCATAGTACACTCCCTTTAAGAATCAAGATTTTATTGTCACCCTTCCTTCAGCTTTTAAGAGAAAACATCTTTTTTAGAATCTAAAAAAAAAAAAACTCCACACAAAACGCTCCAAGAATCAGAGCGACTCACAATTTGGTAATTCTTCCTGCTCTTGTACCCCCTCCACACCTTCTGAATAAAAACCACAGCGCTCCTGAGTCTGCGAAAGTTTGACCTGTCAAAGAAACAGAGAATACACAATAAACCACAACTCCATCATGCAAAATCCATTCCTTGAAGTTCAATAAGTAGTTTATACATTCATAGATATTTTAGACATACATATATTTTCATATACATCTATAAGTTAATACAGTTGTGCCACATGGATCAGCTGTTGGTCCCCTTTTTTAAGTTTGTATGTAAATGATTTGCTATGTTCATGGCCTGCTGTAGGATTAAAGATGCTGAAGACAGGGTTTTATTATATTTAGCAAAGATGTTTCAACTGTTTCAATGCAGCTTTTTTGGTTTACAGAGTCAGTTGCTGCATGGTTTGAAAACTCGCCTCAAGCTGATAAAACGGCTTTGATTTGTTTTTCTTCAAACATAATATTTGACTTATAATGATGTTTTAAAAACAAAATATTAAGCTCAAAAAATAACTTAGGTCTTTGTAGTAGTTATTGTAAACTCCTCACCTGCATGCTTCAGGCCACTGATTGGACAGGCGACTGCCACAATTTGGCAGCAAATAGTTTAAGAAGCATTAAAAGCAATTTAATCAAATATTAGCCTTTAAAGTGGTTGTACTTTAAAGGATCAGCTCAGTTTATGATTTTAAGAAGAAAAAGGAAAATGAAAGCAAATGTTGTGAAGAGAAGAAATTTAAAAAACATATTTTTTCTCAAAACACACAGCTTCCATGATTCCTCCACTAACCTGGCTTTCAATCCACGCACAGATTTCTGGATGAGGATGACTTTATCAGTGATGGCTTTATCTCTCTCGATCTCCAGCTGCATGTCGTGGTGGTCCTGACAGGAAAACACAAAAACAAAAGTAAGAAAAATAAAACTTTTTACCACGACTTCACAGAGTAACTCAGGTGGCTCGACCAATTGTTAATGGGAATGATAAGATTAGTTTATGTTCACCTGCAGAGGAGTTTCACTGTCTAAATGCTCTGGGTGGTTTTCATGATTTCATCTTGATTTTCTTTACTTCAATAAATTAATCTGCCCCTTTTTAGGTTAAATGTATCTAACAGAAAACCTTTCTAATTATTTTGTTGTTTATGATGACTTTAAAATATACTTATACATATTTCACATTTCCTGTGTTAAACAGCAAAAACATAAAAACTGTACAGAAGAAAGACCCACGGACCAGAATTCAGACTACAAATTATGTAAAATCAAACGTTTGGCTTTGCTAAATTAATTTTTCTGCCCCACAAAATCCTTCGTAATGCACTTGAAAATTTACTTCATATAGATACAGTTTAACTTTCTCCTTTAAAACAAACTCTAATCAACATTGCTGATCACAGAGAGAAGCAGACAAATTTCAGGAAGGCTTTATGTTGTTAAAAATTCAAGGTTCAAATCAGAACATTTTCCTCAGAATGTTGATTTTGAACCCACTACTTGTAAAACTATCAACAACAAGAAGTCTGAAAAATCCTCAAAAAGTAATTGTTCTTTTGCCTGCAGCTAAGAAGCTAAATAAATAACATAGATGGATTTATGATAGACCACAAAAAAACGTTTCTTGCAACACATTACAAATCAGGAAAATGATCTACATTAGATCTCACTGAACTGTATTTCAGCCCAGAGATTAAACTGATGATTTCATCAGTTTAATTTCATAACAGGAAAACCAACCTTTAAAAAAATCTTTGTTTTTCCTATCTGCCAGTCGTCCTGTTTTCCCAACCGAGCTGAAACTATCTGCTGACAGGTTCCCTTCAGGTCATCCTGAATGGAAAAAAAAGAAATTATGAACTCAAAAGTGGGGAATAAAAGATAAAAAAAATATATTTAAATGGTCAGAAATATGCAAGAAGTTCTGCATTAGTAAAATGTTTTAATAAAATCAAGACAAGTTACAGTTTAAAAAAACACCTTTTCTTTTTTTTTTTACAAAAACAAAAACAAAAAATTTAAAGATTTCATTTCACTATTGATGTCAATTTTGATTTTTTCAAAATAAAATCTATTAAAAATGCTTTAATGCTCTGAAAACAGAAGAATACTGATGTAACCGTTTCCAGAGAAATGAGATAAAAAAGAGAATAAGGTAAAAGCCAAAGAGAAGGTGCTGTTTACCTGTATGTGAGCAGGTTTGATTCCAGGCATCAGGACTCGATATCGATCCACAAATTCAGCAAAGCTGTATCTGATGGGATAACCTGCTCTCCTGATCCGGATCGTCTCCATCATGCCGGAGTAGCGCAGCTGGCGAATACACAGCTCACTGTCAAATAACTGAGGAAAATAACGCAGAAACACGAATCATCATTATCAACGAAAAAGAATACTAATACAAGATAAAAATCTGATCGATTTTGTCATTAATAATTAACACCAGGAAAGATTTATTTGTATTTGGCCAAACATGGAGACTGGAAATGCTGCAAGTCTATAGTTTTTATACGTAATTTCAAACATAACATGAGTAAAGACAAGATTTGAATTTAATTGTGCCAAAGCAGTGAAAACGGGTATAACACCACATTTAAAAATTAACATTTAGTTGTTATAATTGTGTTATTTTTAAGGTTTTCAGTGGAATTTTAGAGCTCACAGTGAAGTTAGCTGTTGCTACACTAGTCTAACAAGCTGCATTCTGAAAGATTACATCGCCATTTATTAATTGTGTCGAGATTTTGGAAAGAAATAAACCATAAACAAAACATTTTAAAAAATGTGAAAGGTGGTAGTGTTATGTAGCTGATAATTTTTTGTTGTTTATACAAAAAGTAACAACGATGAAGTGAATTTATTTGCAAACAATCTCTTCCTAATAACTCTGATAATCAAAATTTTTCCTTCCATCTTCATGCTACATTTTACTCTTCTAAAATCTCAGAACAGAGAATCAATAATATCATTTTTACAGTTTTTAAAATGAAAATATGTTATATATGTCCTTTACAGGGTTCATTGTGCCCACCACAGGGAGTTGGATCCTTACTTAGCTCAACCTGGCATGAGGGATCTCTTTGTTTGTGGAAGGCTGCGTAGCAGTCACTGGTTAGAGACTCTTACCAGTGGTTTCTTGAACTCGTTGGGTTTTATGCAGCGAACAAAGAACGGCTGACACACACTGAGCGTCCTCATCAGCATCTCGAGGGAACGTTTGAACTGGCTGCTCAGAGTTGGAGAACGCTTTCTTGTTTCAACCCCCTAAAAATACAGTGTAAAACAAACAAAATAATAATATACATAACTAATAAAAAGGAAGAAAAACACTGCAAACCACAAATTAGTTAACAATATCATAATAGTAAAAATGCTTAAAAGAAAATCACCTAAAGAAAAATTAAAAGCATGATTGAATCTGATTCAAAATGTAGAAGGGATTGTCATAACATCCAGTAAGTGCTTCAACTCATACAGTAAAATCTTCTGTCCCTAAAACATGGTTGAAAATACGGTCAAGGAGAATGGTTGAACTCTGTTTGTCCCAATAACAGCATGAAACATGCAGTTCTGTGAAATCTCGCCTTATTTTGACCAGACTTTCTGAATTATTTTACTAAACAATTGTAGATCAGCTGACCAGCAAACTTACCCATATTTCCACTGATGATTTAATTATTTTTTATTGTAAAGATAACCAATTTACTAAACATTATATATTTATCAGGACATTCACCACATTCACTAACATTGCTTACAATGCACAACACAGGACAGGGGGAACATGTTGCTGTAGCACAAAAAAAGGAAAAATCTTCACAAGATGTCTGTTAAATGTTTTCAAAGCTGCATTTTCCTCAAACCTCAAATGAGTTTTCCTTTAAGCTGCCCCAGTTACATTCCATTTGTCAGTGTAACATTATAGATGCCAGGAAACATGTCCGTGTGCATGAAGATGCACACGATATTCTGGCCAAAACTGCACAAAAAAATAATTTTTCTGAAAAAGAGTATTTACTCCCTCTGGAAGATTTCGAGACTTACAGCATAAGGAAATATTTTGTCATTGACACTGATGCAACTTTTAATATATACATATAATGAAGTGTTGATTATATGTTGCTGTTTCCTGCAACAAGCCATATTCCTGCGGAGAAAAGGACTAATGAGTGGAGTGGGAGGCTGCTAGTCACGCTGCTGGACTTTGGATGAAGTTGAGGAAACACAGACACCAAAGTTTGTCGATGTTACCTTGGGAACGGAGGTGCTGGGCTGCTGATAGCCACAAAGAAACTGATGTTTAAAAAGTAAAAACACAGAGGAGACAGAAGAGTGAGAGGAGGTGTGAGGTGAAGCGCTGCACCACCCGTCATCACCTTGAACGACAACAGAAAGGAAACAGGCATTACCATAGCAACATCGGCCTGGAAGATCTGCTTGATGAACTTGTTCTTGGATGAGTGGACGAGCTGGATGATGTCGGTATGGAGGCTGTCGCGGTTTTTCTCCAGAAATCCTGGAATTAAATGTGAAACACTGAGAGGGTTTGGTTGACCCATTCAGACTGAACAAAAGCTTCACACACAAACAATCTTGACAAAAAGTAAAATCTGTAAACTTTGTGCAGATTTTCTGATAAATATGTTTCAAATGCACCATTCTTTTTCTGAGTAATTTCTGTTCTTTTTTTTAATTATTGGACAATTCAGATTGTTTACTATAAGCAGGTTCATAGTTGGAGTTCTTAGTTTATAGACTAACTAGATTATCTCTATTTTCAACAAACCATCATGTCTTGAACTTTAATCTGAATTAACTCAAAAAAGTGCATGATAGCATTAGGTGGTGCATTTAAAGAAAATAGTTTTGATCAGATTTGTAGGTCTTTACATTTGTATAAAGACATTTTGGATGTAAAAAGTATGAATTCAGATGGATTATGAGACAGATTAGTTTAATATAATTAAACATAAAGACCATAAATTAGAAGATTAATCTCTGATTAGGGTGAACAAACCTCTGGACTCATAATTCACCACCCCAGCAAAGTGTTGGATGCCAAACTGGGTTTCGTAGCTGTTTTTCGGAGGGATGTAGTTGGTGTTGAGTTTGTGCTGTGAGTTGAGCTTATACAACATTGTAGCATCAGTTCCCTGACAAAAAATGGACAAGAAACTGTTTTCAGGCTCTTTCCACCACACATAACTTTGCAGAATAAAACTGCGTTTGATCCTTCGAGTCGTACCTTTGGGAACTTGCTCTCTTCATCGATGAGGGAGATGATGTTCATGGGTTTGTTGGCGATCATGTCCAGCGCCTCCTGGTTGTCTGTGAACTCGATGTGCTGCCAGTTGATGTCCTCCAGGTTGTACTCCTCCTGCTCCAGCTTGAAAACGTGACGAACAAAGAACTGCTGCAGGTTCTCGTTGGCGAAGTTGATGCACAGCTGCTCAAAGCTACACAAGCAGTCGGACAATTCAGAAAAAAATCACCTTAATAGAAGTTTAACCCACAAAAAAAAAAAAAAAAATGTATTCCTCACCTGTTGACGATAAAATTCTCAAAGCCGAAGATGTCCAGCAGTCCGATAGACCTTCTGATGACACTACTCTCGCAGGAAGGAGGTCGGTAGATGGCAGCGTTGATTTTATCTACTATCCAGACAAACAGCCTGCCATAGATCCCCTGCATGATAAAACATAAAGTCAGCAAACCTGCATTGCTTAGCTGTGAGAACACAAACCTGTCTGGAGACAGACTGATCTGAGGGGACTCCCCTCCATCAATAGAGTTACTACTCTGACAAAAAATACACATCCTGCAAACAGCTGCACTTATTCAATTATTTAATTCAAGTGTGACGAAGCAGAGTGCTTTAGATAGATGTTAATAAGAACTGGAGAATCACACAACAAACATTTTTAGATATCTACCTATAAAATCATTTGAAAACCATTTTATTCTTCTGCTTCATAATTATACACTTTTTTGTGTTTGTCTTACAAAATCTCAACAAAAACATTTATGTTTATGGTTGTAGCTTGACAAAACGTGAAAAGGTTAAATATAAATGTGGGATGGCGTGGAGTCCTTCAGAAACGTCACAAAGCTTTTCCAAGAAAGCTTTTAAATATGACATTTGAGCCTGATTTCATAGTAATAAAAAGCTTGTCCTGGAACAAATCATTTTGGCCCCAAGCTGATTGCCTGACAACTTCTGGTTTTAGCTGCCTTACAGTCCTTGACTGTTTATAAAAGATCTCTGCAGAGGGAGAAACCACACATGAGTGTGAATTCAAAATGCTAAATTTCTCATTTATTTACAGAAATTACAGCACATACATAATGGCACAAACATTTGGGCCTGGCTTTTAAAAATAGTGATTTGCTACAGTCCGGTAGCAAATCACAGACAGTTGTTCACTGATGGAAAAAAAGCAAAAGCCAAAACAAAATGATCATTTTTATATTTTTATGACTGAAACATACTGAAAGGTATAGTTCAGAAACCACTCTGCTCACATATATTTTGTGAGAATTTGTTGATGAGGCTTACATTGATTGAAGTCAATGTAAGAATAAAACATCCAGCCATAGCCTCTAGGAAGGAGCTCACAGCAACGCAACTCTGTGTTTGAATTTATTAAGCTGCTCTTTAAACCATAAATAATAAATACCTTGACAAAGGCGTCCCTGACATCCAGACCTTGTTCCACGCTGAGAGGCGTGGTGACGCTTTCCCCCCGGGTGATGAGGGTTCGAGTGGTCAAACACACCATCACGTCCTTCGGCTCCACCTACAGTACAAAACCACGCAAAATGTGCTGCTTTTTCTGTAGCGGACGGGCTCTTTGCTATCTGTGCTGTGAAGGCTGACATTCAGATAAAAGGGAAATGTTTGCTGTCAGGCCACACAATCGAATTAAACTGAAAAATATATAATTGAGTTTAAATCTGTCTGTAATCAGATACTATTGGAAAAAGATATATTTGTGTAAAGTGCCATGAGAGAGCCTTTGTTGTGAATCAGTTATATAACCTATTAATAAGGATCTGAAAAGGCTATAAAATAGAAGTTACAGTCAGAAATAATGTTCTGAAGGCTAAATTCTACATTTTTCTACTTCAAACTGAAAAAATGTCCGAACATTTTAGCACCGCTCGCTAAAAAATTATGCTGAAGCATTGACTTCAATACAGATTATATCTGCCCTTGGAAAACTACAACCCTCGAGCACCAATTTAGTTTTGACAATATAATTTACATGTTTTATAATTCCATTAGATACTGTATTTATGTTTATGTGTTTTTCTCTACTGTCTGTGTTTTATTTTGTTCCTGTGTGTTTCTTATTGTAAATAAAGCTATTGGAGGAAAAAAAAGATGTCCCAATAGATCAACAAGCATAGATCCGTTTGTAGGTAGTATTTCTAGAGTGGAACAAACCTCCATGAGTGAAGCAGCAGTCACCAGGTCAGGAGATCTCACAACCACACAGGCATCCAGATTGTCGTACGTACGAGCTGCAGGTGATGAGAATACGGTTAAAGAACCTCCACACCTCCACAAGTAGTAATGACTCTGAGGTGTTCACATACCCTCAAACCGAAGGTTGCCCATGTGCAAAATGGCCGCCAGCAGTTTCGAAATCTCCACGTTCTCTGTCTCGCTGAACATGAGCACCTTCATGGCCGACAGGATGCTGGAATAATCAGCCAGGTCGTTGCGGCCATCGCATTCAGTACAGTTACCCTGGAAACAGCGAGGACAGGGAGGCTTTTACAGTTCTTGGTCAGAGCAGTGTCGTTATCGAGTAACTTAACCTTCGGAGTGAATCAACGACGCTACGCAAAGTGAATTTTGTTAGATGTTGACGCTGCATATGGCTGCACTAAACAGGAAGTAGAGGTTGCCAGCCAGCATGAACCACACTTCTCAGAAAGTCTTTTCTACCAGGCCCAAGGTGTGGACGTTGTGGAGGTGTGGAGCTTTTGCCTCTGGTAAGGCACAGATCCACCAGTGGACAGGAATATTAGCAACATCAGAACTTATTTGGTCAATTTGTTTCCATCTTTAGCTGAAAACTACCTCAAGCTTTGCAAAATTGAGGAATTATTTAAAATTTTAGATTTTCCGAAAACTTTTTCTAATGTGATACTACAAAATACAGATAAAAAAATGCTGATGGAGATGCAACTAGAGTCAATGTTGGCCTAAGGACTTCATAAAGTTGTGCCAGTTCTGTCAGCAAATAACAACAAAATAATTGACTTACCTTGACACTTAACTAACCCTACCCCTTATCTCAATGAAATGACATATATCACTTACTGACTCAAGGTTAAGAAAAACTTTTTCAAAAATGGTATTCTAGTAATTTGTTAATCTCAACTGAATTAAAGCCGAAAAAGTTTTGTCTGGTTTAATATCAAACAGTGTAAAAATGTCTGATTTGTGTAAATAATTTTACCGCGGTGAGGTAGCAGTAATCCCTGGCCAGGCCCAGACCCAGCTTAGCCTTCATCTCCGGACCCATTCCTTTCAACATGCAGTAAAAAATGTGGTAGTTCCTCTCATCGGCTGCCTGCAGGAGAGAAAAACAAATCAGCATTCATGTTAGTTTTCACTCTGCTCTGTAAGAATCACATTTTTTAGATAAATTCAGAAAATATGTAGATGTCTGCAAAACCTCCAGCATAAATCTGTTTTAGATATATTTTTTATTTAACTATATTTTTTAGAAAATATTTCCTCTGTTGGCTGCACAGTGGCGCAGTTGGTAGAGCTGTTGCCTTGCAGCAAGAAGGTCCTGGGTTCGATTCCCGGCCCGGGGTCTTTCTGCATGGCGTTTGCATGTTCTCCCTGTGCATGGTGGGTTCTCTCCGGGTTCTCCGGCTTCCTCCCACAGTCCAAAAACATGACTGTCAGGTTAATTGGTCTCTCTAAGTTCTCCCTAAGTGTGAGTGTGTGTGTGAATGGTTGTGTGTCCTGTATGTTTTCTATGTTGCCCTGCGACAGACTAGCGACCTGTTCAGGGTGACCCCCCCCTCTCGCCCAGAATGATGAACCAGCAACCCTCCTGACCCCATTAGGGATAAAAGGTGTACAGAAAATGGATGGATGGATTTCCTCTATTTATAGAAGATTCCAATAGTACAGGAGAACATATCAGATCAGAATACAATTTCATTTCAGCTAAAACTGTTCTGGAGTAAATCTGAACTGAACGTGGGATTATCTGACCTGTCGACACACTCGAGATTTCTCCAGCAGGTACTGCTCTATCTTGGCCCCTTCGATGGCGCCCCGTTTGTTGAAGTGGATGTCTATATACTTGCCAAAGCGACTGGAGTTGTCATTACGGATCGTCTTGGCATTTCCAAAAGCTGAACAGTTAAACAAATGAGACCAGGAGATGACAAAGAAAGCATAGAAGGGTGCAATAATTTCTTCCTGCTTGTTTATAAAGTGGACAAACATAAACTTTGTGGGTGGAGATTGAAGCTGACCTTCCAGGATGGGCGTGGCCTCCAAGACCTGCTGCTCTATCCAGGAATGCTGACCGCTGATGGCCGCCAGGAACTGCAGAATCAGCTTTGTGCTCTCAGTTTTCCCAGCTCCAGATTCACCACTGTCATACAAAACCAAATCCAAATATTTAAAAATGAATAAAAAAAGAAGAAGAGAGTGAGTCAAAAACCTTTGCACAGTTCTTCAGGAGGAAACAAAGTCACACCTGATGATGCAGCACTGGTCTTTATTGTTCCTCTGCATGTTGAAGTAGCAGTTGTCCGCGATGGCGAATATGTGCGGCGGCATCTCTCCGATCTTCCTGTTGGTGTAGAGGCGAATCTGGTCCGGAGTGTAGATGGGAAGCAGCTGATAAGGATTCACCGCCACCAGGATCGAGCCGGTGTACGTCTGGGAGAGGGAAACAGAAAAAATAAAGTAAAATAAAAACTTACAAGATCTAGATCTACAAAAAAAAATATGTTTAGAGAATGTTTTCGTTATGCTTTCAGCGTCTTCTTATTTCTTTGAGATTTTGACATCTGAGTTTACACTTTGTTCAAATTAGCTTACGCTAATGCTAATTTCAGGTGAAAAACCAACTAGTGAAAAATCAAAAAACGTTATTTATTTTTTCAATTATCTTGTTTCAATTAAGCAAATTTATTTCTGTAATTTCAATTTGAGCAATTATATGATTGATGGAAACATAGTTAGTGTTGCAGAAGTCTGTGAAACTGCAGGAAACCGCAAATGTTTTTGTTGTGAACTTGAGATGTCACTAACGTAGATGACGTGCTCGTTGTAGCGGATGAGCAGGTTGCGGAGAATGCCGGCTTCGTTGAGGTCGCCCAGGCGGATCATGTCCTCGACACCGTGGATGGACGTCGGGTGCATCGGCTTGATGTTGGTGGCATTCTGGGGGAAAATCCAGTGTTCCTGCACAGGGAAGGGAAAAATAGGGAATAGGGAATAAATCCGTTTATTTTTATATAGATTATTCTGGTCAACAATTTTTTACTGTGTTTAATTGTTATTAATTCATTTAAAGAATTTTGAACTAGTAGAAGGAGCCGAAAAGGTCTCAGATTTTTCCTCCTGCTGGGTCAAGGACTCACCCGGCCTTCATCATCCAGAACCTGGATCTGTCCAGAGTCGCAGAGTTTCACCACAGCTCCAACGGGGACGTCAAACTCCCGGCCTGTCTTAAGGTCCAACCACACATAGTCCCCCTGCATCAGGCAGAACAAGGCATGTATGTTAAGATTTTAGGCCACAGGAGAAAAAAACAAAGAATAATTACTATTAAAACTAAAAATGTGTTCTGAAAAATATGTTTTCCACACTCTCTGGTTAATGTGCCTTAAGTGTGGCACAGAAAAGTATTTATACTCCTTTCACAGGCGTCTGGAACTATCAGATGACTTCCAGTTTGTGCCAAACGGAGCCAAGTTGGATGATTCTGTGGTGAATTACATCCATAAAACTGCTCTAACTTCATCTTTTGGTTTCTGTAACAATAATTTAAAAACTTCAACAAAATGTATGCAATTAATATTCCGAAATAGAAGAGAGGCTTTAATTAGCTGTATTTTGACAAGTAACATTCAACAAAGTTGGACAAGTTGAAAGAACAGGAAAACTAAAAGCACAGAATCAGTCAGTTACATGGGAAAACCTTGGCTGTCCGTACACATAAATGTGAATACTGTTCATTTTAATATTGACACAATATTTATTTATGAAAACCACCATGTTGAAATTTTTTCACTCTAGCATTTTCAGTTTCAGAGTTGATAAATCTGGTCTACTAAACCGCTGGATCAAATGACAAATGAACATCTTAGAAAGAGATATTTTTGTTAAAAATACAGCTGTCAATCATCTTAATGTAACAGTATAATGTTGAGGGAATAAATCCACATAATTATATAACTACTAAGGTAAAATTTCAATCTGAAGCCCAGAGAGGAACATTGAGGACACCTAGTGTCTGAAGGTGGAGGTGAATCCAGAGAGAAACATTTTAAAAATCAGCCTGATGTGGGTTTGTTGTCATGTAACCTGTTGTTTCTGTCTGGATCTGCAGGTTGAATAACCAGTAAGTATCAGAATTACCTAATTTTTCTGCTGGCAGCTGACTGAATGGGAGGATTTAGTTTGAAAAAGGCTTAACTTCAGGCCAAATGGGTCACGATGGGACGTTAGGAAGAGACGTAACAGAGTTTAATTTTAGAACAAACAGAGGATTTAACCAATTTCTAGTGAAATTTAGAAAGAAACAATCATCTGGTCTGTTTTACAACTAAATTTATCCTTGCAAACTTAGGTAAATTTGAAAAGAGGGAAATAATCCATTAATATTTGATGCACATTTGTAACACGACATCTTCACGTTTCAGCAAATCAAATTTAAGGCTTTTAAAGACCTTTTTAATGTCACTTTAAATGCATATCGCTTGCTAGCTAGTTTGGGTCAATAGCAGTCAGGATTTTGTCCATCGTTATATAGTGAATTACAAATGTTATAAGGATAATTTGCGATAATTTTGTTTTATTGACTGGCTGTTAAGTTGGACGGAACTAAAACCTGCACAAATATGAAGTAAGTCTGATTCGTCTGTTTAAAATCCACTTAGGAAGGTGCTGGAGTCCAACACAAATTTCTGCATGTATTGGATATTCAGCTGAATATACGGTAATTAATTCCTGATGATGTTATAAGGTCTTCACTTCTGCTTCCATATTGTATTTAATTTGCATGAAATCTGCATATTTCCATGACAACCGAAAGAGGAAATTAGGCTCTGTAGCCCTACACTCAGGATGTCAGTAATTTGCGGAATTTTTAAAGCTCATTTTAATGTAATCAAGTGGGACTTTTTAGAAGTAAGAAAACTAATTTAAGAATTACTGACGCCATTAAGATACAATGTTGGAGATGAGGATGAATAAGGAAAATTATTTTTTCCACAAAAAATAAGCAACTGTGATCTTAAGTTTATTTTAAGATAAACTTAACTCTGGACATCAAGAGTTAAGTTTAACTCTTGATGTTAAACTTCATCAAGATGAACAGCTGTCTACTGACCAGAAGACAGTAGATATAACTAAATGCAGCTCAAATGTTGTAATTGATTTCCAATCATTTGCATTTTAATCAGACTTTCTCTAGTTGTGTTTCTACTGACCGTCTAATTGAACAATTTATTGTTTTGAAGATAAATTTGCTTAACAGAAAAGCATTAATTTTGTAAAAACTCTTTATGCTGGGATGAGGTGGTTTTTCAGCTGTATCATAATCGATTTATTTTGCAAAACTACAATGAAAGCACATTTTTTGTATTAACAACTGGTGGTTGCCACAAAGAAAAAGAAGACAGAAAAAAGTACTAGAATGATGTTTTTTAATGATTTGTCATATGAACAAACTTATTCACATGTGATTTTCATATTCAGTGGAAATATCGCAATTGCGAAATATTATTTTTCCGACAATAATGGAATATCTTCAAAGGTTTGCAGACATTTATAATGGAAATGCAGCTATAGTCACTGTTATGAACGGGTGATACAAATGTTTAACATTTTAAAGTAAGGAAATAAATAGTTATATATCCCTTTTCATGATGTCTAAAATTGTGAAAATGGATACGGACAAAGCAGAACTCCATGCAGATAGCTATCAAACACATATAAACAGCAGAAACTATGATAGGTAACTCTGGGTAACAGTTTCTTACATAATATCTCCTCTCAAAGTTGCTTATCCTCACATTAATCTGTTATACTGGTCTGTTTTTCATTTATACTCTTTTTTGCAGCACAGGTGAATAAATGTGGCCGTTTGTTCAGTTAAATTGGTAAGACATCAAGAGAAGAGCGACCATGCAGAAATACAACAGAAGAAACAAAAACATGCAACATGGAGCAATGAGCTGGTTCCTACCTGCTGCAGAATGACCATGGTTCAGGTCTGAGTTTCCCCGAGGACATCAGAAGTCACCGTGTGAGGGAGACCTTCAAAGATGAACAACAAAAAAGATCTCAAACAACTTAGTCAACATATTTAAAGCAATGCTGCACTGCCTGCACTCCTTTAAATGGCTTTATCTCCTTGCTATTGTTGGTAACAAGTCAACAAATATTCCCCTACAACCTCTTAGCATCTTGATGAACAGCTGTCCAGAGTTATTGAAGGTAATCAAAACCTTTTCTGTGGATTTTGAGTTATTTTCCACTTTTACCTCAACATGATGGATCAACGCACGTGTGCATAAGATCTAAGAAAAAGATCACATTTAGAATAGAATAAGAGGAGGATGAAGCCAAAAAAATAAAGGAAATAAACAGATTCTGAAAATGTTTTCATTTAGAAGCAGGAAACAAAAGGAAATCAACCTGAAAATCAACCTGAAAATGCCTCAATCTATTATATACCATGTTCTCCGCTAATGATCACTGAAAAGTGATCAAAGCCTAAACAAATTTATCAGACGTTAAATATAACCCAAACTAATGAAAACTTTGGAAACAAGTGAACTCCATTCAGTGTCTTCAGAGATTTTTGCGTTGTTCCCTTCGGTGATTCTTGGTGCAGCGCCAACACAGGTGAGGAGGGGAACATGTTCTCCAAAGGGTTTGGATTGTTTGACACAGCGCAGTGTGAAAGCGAACCGCACCAGCTGAAAGTTTAACAAACCGCGTCTACTGGACTATCAGCTGTGAAAACTGGAACTAAGATTCAAACTGGAACTGACTGGGCCGCTCCAAAACATTATCACTACTTCCAGTATGACAAAACAAGTGGAATTTTTTTATTCTAATTAATAAAACCTTATTATTTTAATTATCAAAATTTTCATTTCTGACTCTAGATATTTTCTCTTTATGTTATCATGTTTTAGTTAGATTTTTAAACAAACTAATTGAGCATTTTCTCAAGTCTCAACCTTAAGACCTTTATCTGATCCTCAGCCTGTAGGATTTCTTTGGTGACCTCTATATCATTTTTTAAGATTTATTTTCAACAAAGCAAAGTGCCAACTTGATCACCAAAATATAGTGAACAGACTTGGATAGTGGTGAGATTAAGCCTTTAGGTTTTGAAGCCTTTCAATGCCTGGTTGATTAGTAGGTCAGATTGAAATGGCTTATTAAACAATCAAACCTCTGAAAATGTTCAGCCTGAAAAGCAGATCAAGTTGGGTGAAAGACGTTCAGAAAGCGTTTAATGCCGGCAGAAGTATGGCAGCGCATGGCCGCTACCAGCTGCTCGCTGCACGGCTCAAATGGAAACAACAAACCAGTACGGGAGACTTGTTAAAGGCTTACTCAGATTCCTGGGGCTAATCCTGTGGTTTAAGTACCAGCCACAGTTGCAGCTATGACTGCTGAATCACTTAGTGCTCCCCCCCACTGAGTCGTCCTTCCTCTGTTCCCTTTGTTTGCAATAACGCTGAAGTGGCATATGGCCAAATGCCCCAAAGTAAACTTCAATAACTAAATAGATACAAGCTCCGTCCTGTCACCTTCTGCAGTATAATGACTTCAGTTTCGGTGTTTGCGACACTAATCTGCAGGAAAATTGAGGTTTGGAGCTGGAATAAAATAATATAATGGTTTTAAGAATCTCCTAAATCAAAGCATATTTGGAGCAGCTAGTGAAATTAATCTGAGAAAACAGATTTCCACTAAACTTTAAGTATCAAGGAAACACTTTTCCAGCATTTTTAAGGTAAGTTTTAAAACTTTTAAAGTGCTGCACCTTGGAGATAAAAACAACAAAAATTAACTAAAACAACAGTTTCAATTCAATATTGTATGTTATTAATAATTTCATGTGGTAGTATTACATACTCCACAGAATGGAAAAAGATACATTAAAATATACAAAATATTTTGTTTTGAAATGTCTCTCTCACACTTTATGCACCTAACAATAAAGACAAACTTTACTTTAATTGCACACATCAAAAAGTCATTGAACCATTATGAATAATAAATATTTATTAGAATGAAACAATCACAATATACAAAGAAAGTTAGAAAAGCTAGCGAGTAGAAATTATTTTGGTTATTCTGACAGAACACAGGAAAAGTTTAGTCTAATTTAACGTCAGACAGTGAGAAAAAATGTCTCTTTGTATAAAAATATCTGGCTTCAACTGTAAATAACAGTTAAAAATTTTGACTTTTAATTAAATTTTATGACAAAACTGTTCAGTTTGAATATCAAGCAAGTCCAAGAACTTGATTTTGAAATCAAGAACTAACTGGAATTCAAGGATTTCAAGCCCCTGTACCAACTCTGAAGGTCTAAGCAACATTTCTAAATGTTTCATTACTTTTTTTTTCTTTTTTATTAAACTACAAGTATGAAGGAACTGCTTCGGTTTAGCCATAATGAATGATTAGTGTACGTTAGCGTCTTATCCTGAACTGCAGGGAGCCAATTTATCCTCAGTCTCCAGTACAGACATATGGATCTGATTCTCCTTTAACCACAACTTCCATTAGACCAATTACAATCCAACAGGAAAGGATCTACCAGATTAACTGATAATGCCTCAATGCAGAACACCCAGATCAAACTGGAAGCTTTTATGTTTACGTTTTTCATCTAAGTACTAAATACATCACTTCAGTTAAGTCAAAGTATTCACATCACTAGGCATTTTTCCAGATCCTCAACCCTCGAGGTGAACGGATGTGACTGACACATTACTGCAAAGTGGGAGGGAATGTTAAGTAGTTTTCAAAATTCTTATACAGGTTTTTCTGAAGGTTAATGCCCCTTCAGAAAACATCTAAACTGGTCACTAGAAACAAACAAAAACAAAGCAGACACAGGGGATGAATAAAAATCAGAAATCTGGAATAACATGCCACATTGCTCCTGAATTAAAAAGGTCTTAAGCAGATCTAAATGAGTGATTTAGTCCTCACAATATTCAGAAATAACCAGGTTGACAAGTTCAAGGACTCACCACAGACACAAAACCGCAATAAATAAGAAATAGGGTGGGGCCAAAACATTATGACTGGAGTCAGGACTCTTTTTAACGTAATGAATCACTTTTTTAGTTTTCTTTGTCTTGTTGTGATCTTGTAACAATACTGTGGGCTCCCAAGGCTCAACAACCTTAAAACTAATCCATAGACGGCAGTGTCCACCATTACTCTCCTAAACATTTCGCAGCTGTGTGACATCTACTTCATTTTTCTGTGCATGCGGGTTGCTTTTGGGGTCGTCAACTGTTCACACAAATCTCTGGCTGCAGTCAAATTTAATTAGCAGCATGAATGATCAAAAAAATTGGATTCCATCAGAAATTTTTAATTGAACATCAAAAACTGCTGTGTGGACGTAGCCTTAAAGAAAATCATAAAGCTGCTTTTTAATCCTCTGACGCTTCATTGCTAAACAATCTCACGATTTTTTGATTTTACATTTAATTCTGCTGGAAATCTGTTCCAATGTTTTTAATCACCATCGGGGTCTTCGGGCTGCACTTTGTCTGACCCCTCAATCTGTTGCACAATTAACCCTCTGCAGTTTGGAGGTGTGTGTGCTTCACTTGAGCTGGGGCCAGTATTCCACAGTGAGCTTAATCTCAATTATTCAGTTGCTGTTTTAAATGTTTGTTCTACTAATTAATACTTGGACTGAAGATGCATGTGATTATTACAGATTTCCATTAAAAAAAAATCTTAAGACTTTTAAAACAAACTAGTTAATCTTTACAGCTCACAAGACTCAAAGTCAACCTGCTGGAAGATTTACACACAGAGGCTCGTTAAAGCTCCTGGCTGTTAATCTGTCTGTGGTCTGCACTGTTATTCTAACAAGTATCACACGAATCACTCACATGGCAGGGATTCAGAGGCACCGCTGGCTGGGTCACTTTCATCATCGGCCAAGAACCTCTGGGAAACTCACCGCCATCAAGATGGCCGAGGTTCAGCGTCTGAGAGAAAATAAAACGAGTTGAGAAATGTAGGTGCTTTCTTCTATGATGCACAAATAAATCAAAATTTTACAAATCATAAACAGGAAAGTGATCCAGCATTAAGCAAAGCAGTTAAACCTTAATTACATTTTGAACAGCTGCAGTTCTTAAGGTTAAAGAGCTTTACATGACCTCTGAGGAGGCTTACATGCTTAACATCTGCACCCCCAGTCACCATGATGATGTAAGCTGTGTTAAACAGGAGCTTTTATTCACAGTTACATTTATAAAACCTAGCAGTGGGACTCAATTGAAGTTTTTAATTAAGTTAATTGCAGAGTCTGTAAGTTTCAGGAAGGCCTGATCGTTGATGGAGCTTCTCGAAATATTTGCTGGTGGACGTTGACATTAGCATTAGGGACGTCTGTGGTGATGCCACATGTTTAGCACTGAGATGCTTTTTTAGGCTGGAATAGTTTATCTACTAGGCTAATTCCTTTTAGCACAACTTGAATACAACAATAGTCTTTTGCAGCATGCCATCAAATCATTTTTTGAAGCAGAAATCGACTTGCACGCGGTTAAAAGAAGCAACATTGTCGTTCATTGCTGTTGTGGATGTCATCAAATTTATGGGCATAATAGAAACTCACACATACATAGGCTCCATCTTAGGACTTTTGTGTTAAAAAAAAACACACAATTAGTTGCAATAAAATTTGTAACATACAAAATGTATGTAATTAATTGATTGAAATTAACATGTTACATTTACAGCCCTACAAAAACATCAAGACTAAGGTTGTTTTCACCCCTGATAGATTCGTAGACCCGATTTTATTGGGGATCAAAATAGCAACATTTATCACATTTTCAGCTGGTGTGGTTCTGTTTCACACTGCACTGTGTCAAACCAACCAAACTCTTTGAAAAACCTGTTCACCTTCTCACCTGTGGTGGCGCTGCACCAAGAACCACTGAAGGAAACACCACACAAACCACTGAAAAAGACACAACTCTCCTATTCACAAAATGTAAACAAAAAAAGAGTGGTGATAGGATATCTCTTGTGCTTTTTGTAAAGACAACCAGTCCTTTCTCCCGCTAGCGCCATGCTCATTGGTTGTATTTAACCAGAATGCCCTGTACTGTAGTTTGCTTCCTGCATTTGGAGCGGTCTGTGGTCCCCTCGGCATTCACATGTTCATTGGAACTAGACCAGGGTTCACTTCAACCGAATCGAGACCAAGGTTTGTAGACGGAGCAGAGTTCACTTTTGTGGTTCACCTTCACACCTTCCCAAACAAATCGGATCTTCACTCCGAAACAAATGGACTGGAGTTCAATGAACATGGACTTAACAGGGCTGATGTGGATGTACCCTAAAACCAGCATCCAAAATGTCTGTCCTTTTGATAATCCTCTGCTTCAACATGCCAAATAATCAGACCATTGGCTAATTAGAAAGACTTTTAAGAATTTGATTACACACTAAGGATGCTGTTTATCCATTTCATTAAGGGAGGGGTGACCAAGTCCAGTCCTCATGCATTATGGCTCCAACACATCTAATCAAATGAATGAATCTCCTCACCAGCATTCAGCTCTGAAGGAACTAGGTAACAAGTTATTTGACTGAAGTATGTTGGATCAGGGGAACATCTGAAAAAACATTATATCCCTTATTATAAGTTTTCCTTCATTCAGGACATGTGATTTGAATTAATGGGTCTATATTATGTCTATATCCAGAACTTGGCGACATTTGGTGACATACCAGCTCCCTTTAAAAGTAACATGGTGTCAAAAATATTTTAAACATTAATTCCAACTTTGTTTGAATCTAAAGAATGTTTATTGTTCAAAGTATCTCCATCTGCTTCTTCTTGTTTCACCGGATGAATTATTTGACTGATAATTACAAAAACATGTCCGATATTTTACTGTGTGTTAACTGCGTCAAACTAACACTCATTTGTTTGAGACAACGTACAGCAGTTCCACTTTACAGATTGTTACTTTAAAGGTACATAACAGCTGCTTAAGTGCTGGCCCAGGACGAAGCGAGCAGTAAGAGGCTTTAGTCTAAATCTACAGGCAAGCGGCCGCACTGTGGCCTGGCTGCAGACAATTCTTAACCCAGTTCACCTGCCACTCTTACCTCACTGGAATCTGTGTAAGGATTCTGCTCCTTCCTCCTCTTCTGGTTCTGGTAAATGCTCCACAGTTGATAGGATTATTTAACAAAAAACAAAACGGTGGAAGTTACATTTACTTGTGTTGCTCCAGTATCTTGGTATGCAGTTTTTTAAAAATTGTTCTCTGAAAGTTTTCCCTCCCTCAGAAAGCTGCTGTTGCTGTGGCTCCAAGCTCCTGCAGGCGGTGCAGCGTTTGCGGCCCAGTTACTGCTTGATGTCTGGGTCAGCGGCGGAGATCTCAGGAGTCTCAGTACCGGGTCTCATTCATGGCCGCTGATCCCGATTAGCTCGGAGGTGGAGCCTGCTGGTGGCAGAAACAGAGACCGGCTAGGTGGAGGAGGAGGTGGAGGTCACAATCTCTTAGCTGTGCAACAAAACGATCAATTACCAATTTATATCAATAGAGAATATGTTAAAAATAGAGCTGACCAAATGTGTGGTGATTTCTTTTTTCTTTTTTTTTTTATTAATATTGGAGTTTGTTTTGCTGTCACACAAAATCGACAAATTCAGGATATATTTTCTAGTTTTATTTCAAAGTCATGCCACAAGTTGACATTAAATACAAAAGAAAAAAAAGTATTTTAGATTGTAGCTATAAAATAACCACAGTGTAACCGAAAACCAAAATCAGCTAACACGCAATAGAAAAAGAAATGCAAAGCTCACACTGAAAGTAACGCACTGACAAGCACACGGTACAGAACATACAGCACGGCTCTCCGGTACATAGCTATCAGTAAACATATCAGTCAGGAACGCAAGTTAAAGTGGATATATAAAATTAACAAGCTTAGAAAATACTGATAAAAGGTACTCGTTACAAAGACGGTAGCATCTCCTAGAAGAGTCACCATGCAGTAGGTTTTCCAGCCTCCAGTCAATAAACATTGGCAGAAAAATACAAGAGAAATCACAAGCTCATTCCTTGAGTGGACGAGATTCAACGTCAGGTTTGTTTTATTTAATTTTTTAGAAAAATCTCAGTTTATCGAATCGGGTACGGTCCAGAGGAGAAACCAGATGTTCTCTCTCTGACATTTTGATCTACTTGATCACATGCAGCACTGGGCAAACTGACGTGGCTTTTAAATCCATCAATCCTAGAGTAAAAGTCGACTTACGGATGTAATTTTCAGTTTCATTGATCACATCTTTCCTGCTTGCATCACAAAAATGTGTGAATTTCTGAATCCTCCTTTCACTGAACTGATCTGCAGATTCATGGCCATCAAAGCCCTGAAGAATTGATACCTTATAAAGTAAAGTAGTTCCACATTTACCTCTTATGAGGAAATGCAAAGGCCATCATTGTTTCTTTAAATTGTATGTGTGAAGATCATCATGCCATCTGTTTTGATGGACTGGTTGAATTTAAGTCCAAATTCAGAGCCAATATGTGGCTGATGAAATACTGATAAAAGATCCTTGACTGAATCAACCTAAAGACTATTTTCTATCTGGTACCTCACAAAATGTAAGTCGCTGAAACCATCAAATGTCATATGTGGGGTAACAGAGTCACCAAACCGAAACCATTTCAACTCCAGAAGCCTGGAAGTGAGTTCAACTAGCCGCCATTTCATCACATATCAAGGCAAGCATGACGAATGTTACATTTTTATCTATTTTTAAAAAAGTGAATTAGCATTATTCTCCAAAAAGGTGCAACAGGTAAAACGTTACACTAATAATTTTGACCAATCTCCATTAAAAAGGAAAATAATCTGCATCCAGTTCAGTGGAAGAAATGCCATAATTTAAGGTCCTAATAATTCACATTAACTAGCACAAACAGTGGATGATTCACTTGTAACTATAAAGAACCGATATTAGTGTGCATCAGAACAAGGATCAAACCACCAATAGACTGAGCTGCTGCTACTTTTATATACATACTGCAAAATGCAGATTACTGCGTAGAAAATATTAGAAAACTGGATATTGTCTCAGTGCATGCAAGTGTGCAACAAAGGCGTTTAATTACACACAGCATGTTTATCAAAGTAGCAACAGCGAATTACGTTTACCAACTGTCTGAAGGGAAATCATCATTCCTGTGATTCGAGATGAAACAAGGAGATCTGAAAGCGTTTTCTTTGTCTTTTTTCTTTTTTTTGCTACATGCACGGCCGCTTTTTGATTCATATAAAAGTCACCACCGTTCAGAGAATTTGGGCTTCATTTAAAAACCTGACTTGGAGTGACCATGCAGAAAATGCTTATATATGCAAAAGACTGAAGCAATATAGCAACTATCAAAAAACACACTCAAGGTCCAGACACTCCAGTCGAGCTTGGTTAGTAGCTGGACGGTTGGGGTGTGTGTGTGTGTGTGTGTGTGTGTGTGTGTGCGTGTGCGTGTGTGTGTTGGGGAGTGGGGGCGTGTGTGTGTGGTTAACAGTGAAAGCCGTAACACTTTTGGCAAAAAAGTTCATATTACACAACAATTATAAAGAAGCATTGCAGTGAATAAACAAAGCAGGACACAATGGAGAGCAAAACATTTGATAAACATTTTTGTACCAAAGATTTTCGAACTCACAGTTCATAAGACACAACGCAGCATAATGTAACAGGCCACATGTCTTTTTGGCACTGCTGTGGCACATGATCTTCAAGAAATATGCCTGAAGGTACTCTTATGATGACTGTGGTTTCTATTAGGGGTGCACCAATAAATCAGCCACAATTTCCTTCACTTTGGGAGATAAAGAACAACAAGGATTAGATCGAATTATCTAATCGTTCCGAAAATTAGCCTCTATCTCCGTAAAGTGTTAACAACAGTCACAGACTTAGCAACCTTCACACTATATTTACCAACTTTTCAAACAAAAAAATCAAAATGGGCAGTTCAGGCTTTTTAAAGACTTTTTAAAGATCATTGATTGGGCAGAAAGTGCAATCGGTGCACCCCTAGTTGCTACAGAAGGAGAGAGAGCATAAAGGCTTAGAAATGTATTTTCATGGCATTGTCTGAAGATGAGCTGATAATTATCTCATTATCCCGAGATAACAAGGCTTGTTTTGTAGTGAAAACATATTTCTCTTTCTTACGTTTTCTTACATGAAAAGGTACTCCTGGCTCACTTCTCTTGTTTCTGACCAGACTAACTATTGGAGCTATTGCTGCCTTTTAACCTTGTCTTTTCTCTTATTCTTCTTCCATATAGAAAGTACACCTGGCCCAGTGTACTTTCTGTTTTTTCCGTCTTGTTGTTCTGTGCTCTCAGCAACCAGCCAGACAGTTTTTCCTTTCCATTGTCACCTCATTCTTGCCTCTTGGTTGAGTGTCCTTAGATGTAAAACTTATGATCAACTACATTTTTGATGATTGTTTTTTAAAATTTGGACTGAATTGGACTCCTTTTAAAGGAATCTGCTTAATTGATTTAAACTGAATTTCGACCAAATTGAATCCAATAACTCATCCGTCTTTTTAACTGGTTTGTCTTTTGGAGTAATATTGCTAAAAAGTCATCTTATAAATAACTCATTGGTGATTAATCAGATATTCTGAAAGTAAACAGATTCAAAGGTGTGTTCTTATTTTTGTGATTTACAGAGTAAAAACTGTCCAGCTTGGTTTGCAGACCAGCTCGACTTGTTCACTGCCTCTGGTTTGTTTTTATACGTCTTTGGCGTATAAAAAACAAAGACGAAACAAATTAATTTACCTAATTAAATGCTCAGCCAAATGAGTCCTGACTGATTTTACGGGATTTGGGGGCTGAATGTAGGGAGACAACATAAACAGGGGGAGCAACAGGGAGAAGACAGGCTTATGTTTAAGGCGTCCTAATTTGTGCTTCCTTCATATTTGTGATTGAGTCAGAAATCTGAACGTGCAGCTGCCTAATTTTCAAAACTTCAACCAGTTACATTTGAGGCATTTCAAGTATCTTCAGTAACTTTTTAACCCAGTTATGTCGCCACCTGACAACCGTTTTCTTTCTGGACAACCTTAACACAATATTGTGTTCAAATTATAAACAGAGCTGCAAGAAAACAGCTGAAATATTATTCAGGACCAGTTGGCTTAACGAGAGCAGAACTTGGCAGCTTGAGAGGAACTTAAATCAAAAGCTACCAGGTTCTCCTCTGTAAACACATTTTTGTGCATTAAATGCTAAACTCTGTGAATAAAGATCAATTTGACATTTGGCACGACTGATTTCCCACTATACACTCTTCATCTATCGCTATGGAAGTTATTAGCTGTTGGTTTTGAGGACAATGCAGTATTACACTAACAATGTTCAAAGTGCTGTGAAAAAGTGTTCACCTTCTTAAATATTTCTCGTTTTTGTCATATCTACAAGTTTCAGATCATCAATTAAATGTCAATATCAGACAAATATAAAGTAAAGGTAAATAAAAAATGCAGTTTTCAAATGACTGCATTAATTAAGTTGAGAGAAACTATTCAAAAATATAATTCCCCCTTGTTTCATCATGACTAACTCAATTATTTGGGGTCAATCTAACAAGACATAACCAGGCATGCCTTAACTATCTGACCTGTAGAAAGAAAACAAAATCTGGTAAGGACTCTGGTGATCTTTGCCTGATATTATAATTTTCTTCATGATCAGAAGCATCTACAACCTCTAAGGGGGCAAATCCTTTTCAGCCGCACTGTTCAGTGAGTTCAGGCTGCGTCGTACACTGAAACTACAGCAGAACCTTATGAATGGGTTTGGTGGGTTTTTGTGTTTTATCCTCGTCTTTGTGAATGAAATCCAAACCAATCGATAGGCGTTTGGTTCTACAGGTCCAAACGCTGGAACCGGAGCAGCTTCCACTTCCTGTCCGACTGAAAACAATAAGGAGCACAGCGAAGAGAAGTAGCACCTAGAGAGAGGTCAACAGCTGTTGCTAATGTTCAGACGCTAGAGGCTTTATGAATGCATAACTGTAATAAGACTTAGCTGCTGCTTCAAAGCCTTCCATGTGATCCGAACCGGACATGCTGACTCCTCAAAAGCGAGCGTTTCCATGACGATCCAGATAGAAAGAATAAATAGGTATCGTAACAGTTGAGCAGTACCGTACAAGGCCATGAACATATTGGAAAATAAGTCATGCACGACACGTTTATAGGGATGCTGTACACAAAACAGGGTTCCTTCACATGGAAAATCTAAAATACTGTAGCAGGGTGAAACCTGCAGAAACCTCAGGCCGTTTATAACACTCGGTCTAAAATATCAAGATTCAACAGGAACTTATGATATTTATACTGTGGGCTGTAAATATGAAACATGGAAAAAAACAGAGTGGGGAAGGAAGGAAGGAAAGAAAGAAGGAAGGAAGAAAGGAAGAAAGAATGAAAAAGAAGGAAAGAAAAACGAAAACAAGGAAGGGACAGCTGACAAATTGGGAGTAAAATTTTATAAATGCAAATATTCTCTAATTTTCCCATTCAGTCCAGGAAAACCCTGAATTCCAGACTTTTCTAGACTTTTCCACATTGTGCAGGAACCCTGACAATAACTGGACTGACCAGTTTAAATAACGCTATGTGTGACCACTGCAGTGATAAAACAAAACAGAAAAAATGATGTGATAGTTTCTCACAAGAGACTAGCCTTACATTCAAAGGAAATGCATTGATGATAGATTACAGTTTAAATCCTAACTTCTAACAACAAAATAAATAAAATCCAGCAGTGCATTAAAAATCAAGACTGCACTTTTGAGTCAACAAAACCAAAACAAAGTTCATCAGGAGTGAAAAGCTCACACCGTGTGGCCACATGACCGATGCAGGAAGAGTCATGGTTAACAAGAGAGCGATCCGTTCATTCATCCTGCCGAGACCGAGATGATGGCACAAGCTGATTGGCAGAAACGTCTCTGCTGATAAAAACTTCCTGTTTCTTTGTCTTTGAAGTTAAAGTGCAAGGTGTTCTGCTCACACCTTCCCACAGAAATGTCTCTTCCAGATACAAACAGGATCAACAGATCTGCATTCACCCACATCTGAAGCAAGGCGGCAGGAAGCGAGACAAACAACACAAGCTGCGTTTCCAACCACAAACTTTGACGATATTCCACTAATGTTGAAAAAACCCCACAATTTCATAATTGTCGTGTTTCCATTAAATAAGAAACATAATTAAGAATCTCACGTGAAGAAGTTCTTGTTAGAGAATTTTCGGAATTATCATTTTGTTATTACTTTAGTTGAAATTCAGTCTAATTAAAGTGCTCTCTTCCTTATGTGTGTATTTTCTGACGTGGAGGTCAGGATGTCTGTTTATCTTCATGTGAGCAGTTGAGTAGTTTTCTAGTTGATTAGGTTACATGTTGATTAGGTTACACGTTTACAACCTCTGTTCTTTTTACGACCTCTGCCCCTTTGACTGTTTTGACTGTTTTTCTTTGACAATAAAACAGGAGCTCGCGTGAAAGGAAATCAGAACTCTCTTTGTAAGCAGCTTGGAGAAGCTGTTTCGGAGACTTCTCCTTTTGCTAAAGCTTTGTCATAAAATTCATATTACGTGTCTGTAGTTCTTTTATTTAGGTATATAGGAAAAATACCCATCAGTTCTTTCACGCGATAAGTCATTAAAAACATGCCAAGCAATTTTCATTCAACTACTTCCTGTCGTCTTTTTAGTGGTTTGCAGCAGTGGCAACATCCGGTTGTCCATGTGATTCATGTGATGTGAAAAAAATTTTTCCGTTGCAATTTTATAACTGAAAAGTCACTTCATCTTAGTGGAAAAACAAGTTTGTTTTTGTTTTTTAAATTGGTGTTTTCTGCTGCAGTATGTAACTTTTATAGAAAATATATTTTTTGCACACTTGTTGAATCTGTCACTATGTCGTGACAGTATGGTGTGAGACAGATAACCTGAAAAAAAATACAGCTCCTCTACCTTCTACCAGCGCTGACCAGAAGCAGCTAATCAGAACCAGGAGGCGGGTCTTAACGCTGTCAATCATCCTCAAGCTAGTTAGGTGAGGCTGCTTAGCATAGCCCCCAATGGTGGCAGATAAACCGTGTTCTTGTAACAGTAAGCTGTTTCTCCACCATTAGCACATTTAGCAGGGAGTACAAGAGGTTGATTGACAGCGGTAAGATCCTCCTCGCTCTGCTTGGCTGTTTTTGGTCTGGAGCACTGCATTTCTTCAGACAGCAATAGTAGCTCAGGGAGGAGGTAGAGGATATTGATATTTTCACAGTTTGTCTCATATTATATTGTCACTACATATTAGTATGAACAAATATGAAAAAAAACATAATTTTTTAAAAGTTACATACTACAGCAGGATACATGCCAGTTTTGAAAAAACTTGTTTTTGATAAAAAGTTTCAAGTGTTTTTTTTGTTTTTTTTTGCTGTTTCAAAATTTGTTTATTCCACAAAACTGCAATGGAAACACGCATCACACGAGTCACATGACGAACAACTGGAGTTTGTTACATACTGCAGCTTTAGGCTAATTTATGAACAATGGAAACGCAGCACGGCCGCTGTCTTCGGCGAGTCTTTTGAGTTGACCCGGCGGACTCTCGTCAAAGGAAGCATCAGGCAGTGGTGTTGCCATTAAGAGATGAAGTGGCACACGGGGTGGTGGTTTGTGGCTAGGCCAGAAGGTTCTGAACGGGACATTAGAGAGCGAAGGGCCCGGCTCGTCTTTGGTCCCATAAAGCACTTGGTTTATGTCAAGCTGAGTCTTTGCACTCCAACGTTGGGGAAAACAGGGGAAACGATCAGGAGTCCCGGTTGCTAAGCTACGACTGGATAAATGTGCAGCACAGGCAGAAACGTTTTCAAGCCATGCAGTTTGCAGATCGTCCAGAGCAACCGGTAGCGAGTTTGGAAGTGATGGGAGACGGGGGAGGCAAAGACTTTACACGTAAGCGCAGAAAAAGAAAGTTCCTGGAAGAGGGAGGAAATAGCTGCTGTTGGCTTTTCTTTGTAAAGTTCAGGCTGGATGCTCTCTGAAGCAGCTGCAACCTGACGAGGAGCTGAGGCGTCTAGGCAGGGGGATTGAGCTCTGACAGGAAGGGGGGACAGAAGGCTGTAGATCAGACGGTGCTAACACTGAAAACAGTTTTCACAGACCTCCTCCCCCAGTCTCCTGAAACAGGAGAGACTGACTCAGCCTTAAGGCATTGCAGAGCCCTTGGAAAGATTGGCACATGCATGGAGAGTGCAGAAATATGTGCATAATGTATTGTATGACGAGGGCAAACTCATTTTGTAGCAAATAATTTTGGATAATTCAGTTAAAGGTGACCTATTATGCTTCCTTGAACAGGTTAGGTCTATGGCAGGGGGCGACCAAAACAGGTCAATTTAAATTACTGGAGGACCACAAAATTCAATAAATTAAAAATGCAAAAATTTGTTTTATGGGATCTTTTTTTTCTAGTTTTACCTGCTCAACACTAGTTTTAGTGGTCTATGGGGTGTACAAAACATGTTCATTACAGTTTTTGCACTAAATCATTCTTAGACAATGAGATCTTACTGTGGTCAGTTCAGATGTTTTAGGGCCTGTTGTGAAGTGAAATGACAGGAAGGGGGGACAGGAGGCTGAAAAAACTCAACCAGATGCACAATTATACAACTGTACATCTTTGTATTTCTTTGAAAAGCAGAAGAGGATCCTACCGCACAACCAACAAAAATACGTTGCCACTGCACGGTCTGTTCCGGAAACACAATTCGTACCGCTGGCTAACTTGCGCATGCACTGAAAAAAATACTTCTGGATCATTCTCAAAATATATATTGACATATTCATTTGTATTAATTAAAAAACTACTTATGCTATTTTTCTGCACTATTTTATAATTCTCTTAATGAATTATACATTTTATAATTTGGTTCATAGATTATTATTCGGTAAAAAAAAATGTAATAGGACTGAAGGAACTGAGAGATACGTATCCTGGACAAAAAAGGGACTTTTACTTTCATAACAATCATATCTTTTAAGAGGTTAGCTAAAGATATTATCAATTGTACAAGACTATATCCCAATATTACTCTATCAACATTCAAACATTCTTCATGTTTGATTCACAGGTACAAACATTTACTGGAAGGGTTCTTTTTAGAAAACAGTCTTTCAAAATCCAGTAATACTGTTTTTATTCTTATTTTGAGTTATTATCTTTAAAACATGTACTATTTACTGTTATTATAGTTTATAATAACTAAAATATTTTTATTATTATATATTTATTTATATGTAACATCTACAATAACTCTTTGAAAATGTTTGAATATATAGGAGTTGCAACAGCATTTCATTTCCCTGTGGGATCAATAAAGCCTTTTTGAATTGAATTAAATTGAAAAAAGAAACAAACATACCTTTCTTGGAAGTATTTCTTTTAGCACATGAGCAAATTAGCTGATAAATAGATCGTGGAGTTACAAGTCAACAAGAATACACTTGTCTTTTCCAGCAGCGTTAAACACAGCTGAGCAAAAGTTCTGGAGTTGGGTTGCTAGGTAACAGAGCTGGGCCTGGGTGGGGTTGCTAAGTAACGGCGCAGCGCCTGTGGAATGTGACTTAAGAATTGGGAGGTTTATTGAAACTCATAAATTTATTTCCAAAAAAGTCTTTTAAAGTGCTTGGGCTGTTTTCAGAAACAGTTGAGACCCAAACGGAAGGAGAAAAATGTGCAAATTGTGAATTTTGCATAATAGGTCCCCTTTAACTGAAGCTTTCCGGCATCAAAACCTGTAGGGTGCCACAGTTTCAGATAATATTATGACAACAAATAACATTATCCATTCTATTCTAGCAGGAATTTGTTCAAACATAACCCTTATGGCACCTTTTACCTACACGTATGGATGCAGGTATTTTGAAAAACTCCCCAAAAAGAAAAAGCAGGAAAACAAAGTGAAGGACCGTGAGCTCAGAAAGCTCGTCAGATGTTGGTGAGTGTGGTGGAGGTTAAGAGGCGCACAGTGAGCATGCCCGGGATGTCGTTGTCCTGGCGACTGCCCTTGTCACGGAGGTGAAGCGTGTGCTGCTCCTGCCTCTCACTGGGCTCGCTGAACAGGACCACCTGTCCCAGGAAGGTGTCCATGATCATGTTCTTGTTGTAGATCTGAGCGCCACTCATGGGAAGCGAAGAGAAAGGTGGGAAACAGAAAAGGGTAAGAAGAGAGAAAAGAGAGAAGGAAACAGCAGATAAAAAGAAATGTAAGAAGAAGAAAGAGACCTACAGAGATTTGCAAATGAAGGCGTAAACCCAGAAGCTTTTTAAATTTGATTGTGTTACAAACTAAATATTTCATTGGTACTTTATGTTACAGACTAATACATAAGCAATAAAAAAATTGCATGTCAGAAAAGTATTTGTTAATGTCCATATCATTTTATCTGTCTAACAATGAGGGAAATCTCAGATTACATCATCAATGAGATATGTCAGATGATGACATCAGAGACATAATCATCACCTGATATCACAATGATAGGTGATGGTTTAACATTAAATCAAATAGGTTCAAATAGGTTTAACATTAAATCAAATGTTAAAGGAGACATTTGATTTAATTATGAATGTATTTTAAGGCAACTCCCCCACTCAGCTCCTTCAGACTAGTCAGCAGCAATTAGCAAATACGTGGTGGACCTGAACATCTGCTGAGCTCATTATACAAACTAGTATTCAGTTCAATGATCTGTTATGTTGTTTACAACCATTGAAGGCAGTGTCAAAAAGAGCAGGAGCTTAGAGGCCCAAATTCAAAGCATTAAATTGAGAAGTGTATTTTTGTTGTCATATTTGATATATACACAATTTTTATAACAGCCAAAAGTACTGGTGGTACTTGAATAAACTTACACTAGAAAATACACAATACTGTCCCTTTAAATAAACTCATCCAATATAAGTTGTTGGATATTTGTGCCCTTACTTACTGCAAAATAAAAAAGGAAAGCAAAGAGCATGATTATTAAAAGTTGAATACTTTGTGTTGTTTCTAAGATTTTACATTTTTAGATATTAATGTCTCAGTAAATTGTAACGTTCATTACAAGAAAAAAAAACATCAAGCACCTGTCCAAATCGGAACCATTCTTTGCAGTTGAGGGGTGCAAAAACATCAGTTTAGGGGCAACAAATATTCCCCAGGCCACATTTTAGACAAGTTAAAGTTTATTTTAATGTCTTTTTCAGTTTATATTCAAAGATATGCTACCATGGGATAAATGTCAAAATTGTTCATAATTGTTTTTCTCCATATGACCCAGCTCTTACTCCCAATTTGACTGTTATTAAATGGTTAAATCAGCAATGTCTTCTTTGGTAAATATTAAACCTTTCAGTTCATGTTTTTTTTTTTTTTTTTTTGGGAAAAGCATAAACAGTTTGTTTCTAAGTATTTAAAAACAGTTGAATATTTAGTGTTTAGGCCTTGAACTCCTTGTGGCGGCCGCAGACAAGCGAACTTACCTGCAGCTTTATTCTAAACCAGCCTGAGGTGCTGAATCAGCAGAGTGAGCACTCACCTCGATGTGGATAGCTTCCTTGGGCTTTTTGCGATAAAACAGGCCTTTGATGTCAAAGTTTGGGCAACGTGTGTCTTTCTGAACTGGTGAGCGAACCCTCTCTCCTTCACAGGTGATTATCACGTATGAATCCACAGCTGCAAGGAAAAAAGTCAGAAAATTGCATAAATATTTGGATACAGATAAAAGTTTGATTATGATCTTAACCTAGTCAAAAAAATACACTGACAACGCTAGATTAAAAAGGTCCAGATATTAGTTGACAATTATTTATCTGTATTTGTTGTTACTATGAATTTTGTTCACATTTAATGAGTTAAGGGGTTTACAATGTAATTAAAACTGTGATAAATAAAAGTCTTAGACATGATGTTTGCATGAAATCTACTTGAGTTGTACAAGTCAGATTGCCAGAGACTGGAACCAGTTTCTCTCTATCTGACAGGGCAAGTACTGAAAAAACTGCTTATTTCTTTGCTATTTATTAAATGCATCCAAACTATTCTCAGAGACGTTATCTTTGAAAATAAAAGGTATTCTAAGCCTATTTGAAAATGTCTCTACTTGATTCCAATCCTACCCACATTAATTTTAAAGCAGGTGGCCAAAGTACTGCACACTGACAACACATAGAAACAATAAAGAATAAATAGAAGTTGCAGTAAACCATTATAATCCAGTAAAAGAAATTAACATTTTAAGAGGAGACGTTAAAACCTGAGGAGACTCCATCTGTCTGATGTTAAAATGTAAATAATTTCATAGTTTAGGTTTAAAGTTGTTCTTAGGTTTTTAAAGGTCGTTGACTCTTCAGTTATGAAAATCAAGAGGGGGATTTTTGTTGCAAAGTGATTTGTCCTTAAATGTTTCCAAATTATTTCCAGTCTTTCAGCACATTTTGACTGTACTGACATAAACCGGATTAAAATAGGCCACATTTGCTTTTTCTATGAAGCATTTTTTTTGTAAATAAAGCTCTTTAACTGCTTTAAGTAAACTCCAGATTGTAATAATGAAGTGGGCTTCAATTAAAAGGCTTAGCAAAGCTACAACTAAAATGAAATCAGTAAAAGAAAAAGTATAAGGAATGGCAGCCAGGAGGCGCTGTGGTACCTTTTGCTTCATCCTAAACACTGTAGCTTTGTTCAGGGGTTCCCGAATATTTCCACGATCCCCCAAAGAGCATTAACCTCTTGCTGGGGACGCCCTTTGCTAATCGACACACAATGCTACAAAATATGTAAAGAAACATCAACTGTTAGATGGCCATGAGATCCGTGGCAGAAAATTTTACTATCAGATAATTTATTATGACTTTATTATCAAATAACACAATTTTTCATTACAATATTCTCTCTTTTAAGAAGAAAATATGTAATATTTTAGATTAATTCCATAAAATTTGATTTTCTCTCATTGTTTTTCTCGTCCAGAATATTTTAGATTTCTTGCTAGCTTAAGGAGCCAAGCAGCTTGAAGTTGACAGGCAGCCAATCAGAAAATGAGCATCAGAAAAAATGTTTATATGATTTATTGTTACTTATTTTTATTAACAAAAAACCCCCCCAAAAAACAAAAAAAAAAAAACCAGAAAACAAATTTAACATAAAATAATTTATGGGATTAAATTTTTTCCCTGATTTTCCCTCTAACTTTCTGCGGTTTCCACAGCGCCCCCTGGAGGCCCCAACTCAGGCTACAACTGCAGTTTACCTCCGTTGGTGTCCTGTCCCTGCAGCCCCTCTGCACTCAATACATGGACCTGAGTGACCAGCTGAGGGTAGCCACACATCCCTGTCCAACAGGTCTGAGGAGGATCATCCAGAGTCAGCTCTCTGCAGAGAGAGTTTATTGAAACACTGAGATATTTCAACCTGAAGGAGTTTCTGCTGCTGCTGGTGCTTTCCAATAAAGCAACAAGCACTTTCTATTCATTTTGAAAACAAACAGAAAGTTTAAGGATGCAATGTTTATGACGTTAGAAACAAAACTGATAAGCTCATTGTTTCTGCAGCTCTAATGAGTACTTTTGTAGAGATTTAAGGGTTAAGATTTAAATGACCATAGAACCTGGCAAAGATCAAACCGTCTTTATAATGTCTTAAAGAGGTTGAATAACAAGCTTTCTTGGTCGCCCCTCATAATTACTTGCAATCTGAAGGCACATCAGTGAAGACCCGGAGCAGAAATTCTCCCTGCTGCCCGGGGTCAAAGGTGGTGGGGATGATGACGTATCGACCTTCCTTTAGCTCCTTCCTGAGGAAGACGCAGCGCGAGTTGATGTAAATGGAACCGGCTACTTTCTGCTGGGCTGTGTGCATACGGTACTTTCGATTCAGTTCCACCTGCAGATTGACAAGATGTTATAGCAGAAGTTTGGAAAAAATAGAAGCAATCGTGTTTTTATTGGGGGTTTTTTCTTCTTTTTTTTGGTGTTTTTACCCTGTGAATATCGAAGCCAATAGCAAGATTTTCCCCTTTGCCTTCTTTGGGTGTGGCTCTCTTCTCTTTTTGCTGCAAGCAGATCAGCACCTCGTCCTCCACCTTCTTCACGTCAAACACATACTGGTAGGGCAAAAAACATGAATCCGTTATTACCCTCCACAGCTGGTGACCAGAGATGAGATCAGCTTCTATGCACCTCAAATCTGGAACAAACTTTCAGAAAACTACAAAACTGCTGAAACATTGAAACACTAAAACTAAATGACCATAGAACCCACCAGTTCAGAGTTTCTTTTAAACCATAATAAATGGAACATTAATCAACACATTTGATTTGTAATTTTGATGATGGCATTTGACAAAATGTCATGTTTGTAACTGGATTTACAATTGGTAACTGCATAATGTGTTTATGATGTTTTTATGTTTTCATAATGTAAAGCACTTTGAACCACCTTGTTGCTGAAATGTTCAACAACTTGAATGACTGAAACTTGATTGAATATTATTGCTATTTTGTCTATTCTTGTCAGCTTATAATGTGGAATGCATATTGCTTAAGACTGATTTTAACTAGGAAAAAATGTCATTGTTGTTAAAAATGAATAAAAACAAAGTTATAATTTAACTCAATTTAAACTTAATCAAAATTAAGTTTAATTTTCATTCTATTAAAATTAAGTTACATTTTAATTTACCGTAATTTATGTTAATAAATTAATTAGGCAGAAAGGTATATTGTTTACAATGCATTCAGGTTGAGCATTTTTTTTACTAAGTCACTAAGTGAAGTAATAAAAACAATATTTTTGAAAATAAGTAATCAGTAAAGTAAGTAGATAACTGTCTTGTTATCAGCTGTCTTGAATTAATCAGCAAGTACTATAAACAAATAAGACTGGACATAATAAATTAATAACGTATATCCCCATAGACACGTGATCAGTATCAACAAATAGTACATCTGATAGAATATTCAATAATTCACTGAACTGCAAAGAATTCTGGGAAATGTAGGCAGACGAAAGCTTTTAGCTGCTCAACGTCTCATGGCCAGTTAAGCTAGGTTATTGGCATCAGCTAACTCACTCGCTTTTTGGTTACCTAGCAACAACCTGGTAACAAGTAGTTTCAAGTTTTCCCCAACTTCAGTTGCCTAACAACAACCTGTTGAGTAAATTGCACAGCAGCAGTTTCATGTTTTGCCACCATGCCTCATAACTGCTTAAACATAAAAATCAGCAGCGAGGAGAGAAAACTGGATGATACAGGGAGGTTTTGCACCACCTGTTCGGCAGCATTTCCAATATTTAAAACAAAAAACTGATCAATAATTATCAATGTCAACTGATATAAACCCCTTATATCGTGACACGTTTTGCAGCCATATAGTCCAGCCATATTTATAAGTAACTTGAACAATATTGCTGCTGACTGACCTGAGGGTTCTGCAGGAAGGTGGTCTTGTGGTTGATGCAGCCTCCGGATCGGTTCCGAAGAGGGTCCTGGCGGTGGATCCAGGAGCCCCTCATCACCTCCTCCTCCCAGGTCTTGTGGATGCTCAGGTAGGAGGTGTTGATGAGGCGGCAGAGGATCAGGTCAGTGAAATACTGGCAGAAGTCATCAAAGTTCATCCTGTAGAAGGACAGGCAAAGAGGAGAAGACAGACCGGAGAGAGTCGAAACCGGCTGGAGAAAAAGAGGAAGTTCTTAAATGGGTTCAAAATGAAAGGAAATCAGAGCAAAGAGGAATGTTAACAGGTTACCACGAGCCTTTCAGCCTAAATGTTTTAGCTCATCAAACAAATATCAGACAATGATAAATTAAGTGAAAAAGAGCTTTTTTTTATAGACTTAATTGGTTAAACAAAAAATCCTTCCAGACCAACTTTGCTCTACTTAAAATTGCAATTGATTCCCTTGTTCAGTCATTAATTAACTGTGATTAACATTATTTTTCACAAGCGAAAGCCCGATTTACAAACAAAAGATGCTGCAGTTACTTTTAAGTTGGAATAAGTTTTCACCATATTGTCAACCAGAAATAAAAAAGCACAAATTATCATTTTTTGGAGAGAATTACAGTTTATATAAAAATCTAAATTGGCAGTACAGTAACTAATGTACCAAATAGTGCATCTAAAAGTGCAAAAAATAAAAACATTTCAAACTTATTTGATTTGCAGTGTAATATAAATGAATATTTATCATTTTAAACAGTATTAATTTAACATTATCACTATTATTTGATTTTTAATTTTATTTATTTGATGCTGACCAAGAAATATTCAATTCTCTCTGCATTACACCTAGCAATATTAAAATCTTTTGTATTTAATACTAGTGCTATTAGCAGTATTGTGTTGCATGATCATCAGTTTAACCCGTGATAGTCATATTGGTACAAAGTGTTAGAAATATTCTGGGTCTCACCAGAACTCGCCGTCATCCTGCACGGTGACGCCCAGCTTTTCTCTCTCACTCTTGCTCACCTTGTTCCACTCCTCAGAGCTGAAATCAGCAGGAACACATGAAGCAAACATTATTTTATTTTACACACCGTCTATTGCAAATATTAAAACACCTTGTTTTTTCTTCTTTCAAAGTTGTGCATTAAAAGAAACTCAACATAAATTAAAAAGTAACATTTTATCTTATCTGACTTGCTATAATACAAATTAGTTCTATTTATAAAGTGCATAGAGTTTTGACCGACTCCTATGTTTGTGTTTTTTCCAAATGTTACAAAAATGGTTCATATTAAATGGGACAGAATGTTTTAAGATCAATAAATGATGAATAAAAGACATTTGACAGATTTTAATTGTTAAATGGAAATGTTACTGACTTTTTCAGACAAATTAGCATAAAAATTTTTTTATTCAGTATCTTATTGACCTACCTATCTAGATATCTACTACAACTACCACTTCTGCTACCAATAATACTAATACTACTGGTAGTAGTAGAGGTAGCAGGTATACTACTACTGCTTTTACTGCCAAACTGATACCACTACTGCTGCTATTACTACTACTTCCATTACTACTATATCAACTACCACTGCAACTACTATTAAACAAATAAATGAGTAAATGAATGAAAACAAGTAATGCATCAGTCACACATGAATCATGATAAAATAGAATGCTCCTGCTACTACTACAACTATTTACACGCTTACTACTATTACTTATATAACAACAATTATAAATAAATAAATACAGTGAATCATTCACACAATGAACTGCTTTAGTTTGCATAGCTCAAAGCTAAACCTTAATGTCAGCTCTGGGGAATCATTATAACTTCTCTAAGTGTGTCTCTGTTTATGATCGACTGCTCCCTCCTAAAAGCCTTCCAGCCTCCACTCAGCAACAGGTTTGATCAAACCTCAGCTAAATAATTCAGCGACAGTCAGTGAATGAGATGATTCACGTTTCCTTAATGACATCTGTTTCTTTCACCCCCATCAATAATTCATATTCCATTATTACTCAGACTTACCACCTCCCTGCTTGGTTTCTGTAGAGGAAGGACCTTTATGTGAGTGTTATCTGTTCCTCAGTGGAGCAGAGATGGACGAGAGAAGCAGAAATCCTGAAACCAGCCGTCTGAAAGGGCTGAATTCACTCCCTGTTGTTCACTGTGAGGCCCATTAGCTTGATTGCATTTCCATTTTTCAGTGTCTGCATGACATTTCCCACTTTGTTGCTCTCTTGTCTACAATGTGTGCATTATTTATGGGCTGATCTCTGTCCAGTCATCTGAGATTTGCTCATTCTTTTTATGCAGTCTCTTAGTCAGACTCAGAAGAACATCTCACTTTTGGAAATTAATACAGAGAATATGTTTAGACCGTTGCACAGCAAGGTAACATATTAAACAATATATTCATTGATTCTCCTCCTTTAACAAACACAGACAATTCAGTCACATCAAAATTATGACGGATGACAGCAGCTTCAAGAGGTTTGAAAATGAAACATTTGCAGCAATGTGTCTACCTGTCACTCCACGGGCCGCTCCACTCCTTCTCCCCCCAGGGGTTCCTCATGCGGATCATGTGCAGCTTCTCTGATTTGAAGAAGGCCAGCAGTCCGTGACCGAGCCGCACCTTCCGAACGTCTGTCACGGCATAGGCGTGGCCTTTGACTAAACCGCAGTCCAGCCGAGCCTCCATGTCCTCCACTGTGGTCGCCTGGATAAAGAAAAGAGTCAGGATTCTGGAAGAACCAAAAAGCTAAAGACAACATGATCCTTTAAAATCCATAAAAAATAAACATCTGGGTCATTGGGAAGATCTTTGTAAAACATCTATGTTGGAATGTTATTTTCTTTCTTTAAAATTTCTTTTCAATATTTAACATCAGTACTTAAAGGTAAAGGTAAATGTACTGTTATTTATATCGCACATTTTCAGCAACAAGGCAATACAAAGCCTTAGGGCTGCAACTAATAAAAATTTTGGAAAATTATTATTCTATCGATTAATCTCATAAAAAAAAGTTTTTTTATTATACTCAAATGCAAAATGCATGTATCTTTTGCATCATGACTAATCTTATTAATCGTTTGAGCCTTACACAAGATATTTTATACATATTTATATACATATTTTATTACCCACTAAGATAATCCCTGTCTCACAAGTAGAAAACTACAGATGCTCCTGGATTCTGAAAGTATGATGTCATAAACTTTACGTTATTAGTTCCTAGAAGTCTTTATGCGGGAAATATTGTACATTATATTACAGAATATTTCTACTAGGACAAAATGATTAATCAGAATAATCATAACGAATCAACAATTGAAATAATCGTCAACTAATTTAGTAAATGATTAATAGTTTACTGGAGTGTACATTCACAAAAAACACCATTTGATGAAAAACACTCAGAGCCAGTCAGAGCTGTAATTAGGAAAAAACTGTAAAAAAAAATATATAAAGAATATATATGTATATTGTGTATAAAGCTTAAATGAAAAATCTGGAGAATGTGCCAATTCTTTTAACCTGATTAATCAATTCATTACTAGAATAATCGTTAGTTTTCTACAGAAGCAAAATAAGCCAGATGTCTGATGTCGGACGGGTTCTGAAGCTTTGAGCGTTCGGTGAAAGACGTCGTTAGCTCACCCTGATAGAGCAGCTGATGAGGCCGTCTCTGTTGTGGACCTTGAGTACTCGTTCAAACAGCTGGTTACGAGACGCCTCATCTGTCGCCATCTGACCCTCTAGAAGGTCCACAGGCTCCGAAACACCACCTGTAAAATCCACCAGGGCATCTGCTGTGTTTCCCCCATCCAAGGCCTCATAGCAGCCGTAAACCCTGCAGGGAAAGGAGTTCAAGTTTATAGGTAGAACATTTCAGTAGCAAGGCAGTTCAAAGTGCTTTCCATCATCAGAACATCATACAGTCACCAATTGTGAAACAGGCAACAAACATTATATTTTGTCAAATGCCATCATTAAAATCATCAAGAAAATACACATCAAATATGTTGATCAAATATGGTGCTCTATTTGCTATCTCTGAACAGGTGGGTTAGCCTTGATTTAAAGGAACTCAGTGTTTCAGCTATTTTGCAATGTTCGGGAAGGTTGTTTACTTATTTTTATTTAATTCAAATTCTTATTTACAAATTCAACCTTTGTTCCAGATTTGTGGTGCATAGATGCTGAATGCTGCTTCTCCTCGTTCAGAACCAGAAGACCTGAGAGGTCTGGAAGGTTGACACAGCAACAGCAGATCTTTAATGTATTATGGTGCCAAACCATTAAGTGATTTATAAAGTAACAGAATTTCAAAGTCTATTCTCTGAGCTACAGGGAGCCAGTGGAGGGACTTTAGAACTGTGTGATGTGATCTATGTTCCTGATTTTAGTCAAAACTTGAGCAATAGCGAATTGGATCAGCTGCAGCTGGAAAATTTATTTTTTAGGCAGACCTGTAAAGACACTGTTGCAGTAGTCAATGCAACTAAAAATAAATGAGTTTCTGGATGAGTTTCTCTGGATCTTGCTGGAACATTAGCTCTCTAATCCTGGAAATGTTCTTCAGGTGATAGAAGGCCAACGTTGTAACTGTCTTTATGTGCCTCTGAACGTTAAGATCAGAGTTCATAACTACTCCCAGATTTAAGCCTGATCAGTGGTTTTTAGTTGTAATAACTGAAGCTGTGTGTATTGACTCTCTATCCAAAGATAGTAAAATCAGTTTTGTTTTTGTTCTGATGAATGAAAGTTATGGCCCATCCACGCATTGATTTGTTTTAAGGATCTGTTTAGTGCTTAGACAGGTTCAGAGTCACCTGATGTCATCGTAATATAGAACTGTGTTTCATCTGCATAGTTATGGCAACTAATCTTATTTCTTCTTTCAGGTATGTCCTGGAGGACTTACACTTTAAATGTGTAAAACTACAACGTAAATCATCAGCATCTCTCCTCATCTGAGGCTGAATATCTGCTGGTACTGATACTGACTTGGCGTAGGCCTTTTCCACCATGGCGCTCCAGAACTCGTTGCTGTCATTGGAGTGGCAGTAGACGAGCTGGTTGTCTACTGTTGGCAGCCGGTCGTCAATCACAACGTCCACCCACTCACCAAAGCGCCAGAAGCGGAAGTGGAAAATCCCAGCATACGAGTCAGGCTTTTCTGTGTCCCACTCCTGCTCCTTCCAGTCCGGGATGACCTGGAGCAAAACGAGGTGGAAAACACGGTGTGAGCAGAGGATTGAGTAAGATCACGTTCTGTCATGTCTGCTGATGCATTTAGAGTTGGTGAACTAATTTATACACTTACTTAAATTATCACACCACATTAATTTTGTAACTTGTGCTCATTTTATTTATTTATTTATTACAAAAAACCCTAGCCCTCACCCCCTAACCCTAGAAAAATTGTTAACAGAGTCAACTGGAGTCCTATTTGGACATGACTGCAGTAAAATGCTGTTATTATGAGACACGCACTGATTCGATATTAATATCTATATCTGTTCCAACATTGAAAAAAATCTAAATTGTGCCAGCTTACAAGGGCAACATATTCAGTTTAATTGTCTGGTTTGTGCTCTTATTATTTATTCTACTTTATATTTACCATTCATAATCTCACTTTCTGAACCATTTGATAGGTTTGTTGCTGTTTATTTTTTACCTTGTTTGCTCAAGGAAGTCAACATATTGTTTTTGTAAGTTCCAGTTTCTTTATTTTTTCTTTGTTTTCTTTATTTATTTTACATTGATTGTTTACTGACTGAATAAATTGCCTTTTACATGCTGGAAGCATGTTTGACCAACAAACATGCTGGTGCATTGAAGTGTGCTGTACTGGTTCAGAGTTCTGTAATAAATTTGTAATTTATTGCATTTATGTCGGTTAACAAAAAGATATGCGTTAAGTCAATTAAGCACTGTTTTTCTTCATTTGATCACTATCAGTAAGTGAACATATGAGCTATGCAGAAAGGCAATGATGTCAAAAAATGGCTCAAAAAAGCAGGGGAACTTTTCTAAAGGGCCATACTGGTTTTGATTTATTTTCTCATCATTGAAAACAGTTTTTCTAGATAATCAGGTCATCTTTGTCTGATATCGAAAAACAGAAAGAAAAGACATCTTTAAGGGAGCAAATCCGTTCTTCCCAGTTCTGTTCAGACAGTGGTGAAACCTCCAACACTATGAACAGTGAACGACAGCAACATGTGAGCGAAGTGACAGGCCTTCAGCGGGTGTCCCTGGAGATGTCAAGATGAGCTAACTGAACAGCAGCTCCTGTCAAACCTCTCTGCAGGAGGCAACTCTGTGCCGATGGAGAGAATCCAGCCCTCCGCTGCTCCAGAGCAGGAGGAGAGAGACGCATCACAGTCATTTGGTGACCCTTTGGATGGTTAGCTTTCATGTTTCTATTGCTCACTTGTCTATCTTAGCTTTCATCTGTTGTGATGAAGCAACAGAACTCTGGGAGTGAGGTGACCTATGACTCTTCCTTGAACATGTTAGAATAGATCTGTAGGCTATGCAAAATCAATCTTTGATCATGAGATTTTAGTCTGCTCAGTTCTGTATATTTTGAGCTGCTTTCAGAATGTGCCGTTATAGGGTCTCTGTCACTTTAAATCCAAATAAGCTGCTGCTGGCCATTCCCCCCCAATTCAACATTTACACTCGCACGAGAAAATTACTTCAAAAAGATACACAAATGTACAACCATGCATCTTTGAAAAGCAGAAGTGGTACTTCCTGCACAACCAACAAGAATACAGCAAGTTGGATGGATGGTAAGTCAACAAGTAAACACTGGTCTTTTCTAGCAGCCATTGTACAAAGCACACAGCGGTAAAACCAGCTGACCAAACATCCAGGAGCTCAGCATGGGTTGCTAGGTAACAGGGCTGTACTTGATTGGAGTTTCTATGTGACAGGCCTAGGGTTGCCAAGTAATCAAACCAAGCTAACTTTACTTCGGTTAGCTAAGTAATGGCGCAGTGCCCATGAAATGTGACTTAATCACAAGGTTTTTAAAAATATTAACAAAAAAATCATTAACTTATTGCTAAAAAAAGGCTTGGTGGCTTTTTTAAGCACTTAGGCAGTTCTTAGAAGCAGTAATATGGTGGCGTATTGTAGATAAAGAAAGAAAAGGCACAAATGTCCACCAAAAAACTTGGAAATTTTGAGAATAATTTCATAAATTTTCTTAGCAAAAAGCCAAGAGTCAATGATTTTTGGTATTGTGAAACTGAAATTGTAATTTTTTCCACAGAAAATTTCTCAAGCTATTTCTAACAAATTTTTAACTTTTCAAATTCAGAAATTTCCTCCTCCTTTTTCTTTCCTCTATGAGGGCACTAATATGCCTAAGTAATATTTGTACAGTAGGGAGCCAAATGGAAGCAGAAAAAAGTGCAAAATGGAAATTTTGTATAATAGGTCCCATTTAAGACTGAACAGAAGTACACAGTGATTTGCACCCCCCTGTTATTTCTAAAGTCCCAAGAGGAATGAACTAGTTTTTTTTCTCATCCTTTTCCTCTTGAATAAAATCAACACATCAGGGACTGCTCTATTCATAACAAATATCTGCAAAGTGAATTAGATGTTTGAGCAAACCAGATGGAACTTTATGTTCTGGATGTGCTGCTGTAACCAAGCGAGCAAAGTCAAAAACAAACGTGTGACAAACAGTTCTAAGTACAGCTCCCAGCGGGCCGGTGCTGAGGCTGCTTTGAAATGTAATTAGATCCTGTTTTCTCCTGGCTCATCTGTTCCCTCCCTCTGTTCTTTAACACTGCTTAGGCGTGAAGTCATGCAAACTGTGGCAGTCAGCAGAAAGAGAAGGGGATTAAGAGATAGTGGACAGAGAAAAAGTCCGATTTTAATCCAGCCTGCAGTTGTTGTCGACCGCTGAGTGCTGTGGGAGAATGTCTACAAAGACTGAACTGCATTTCTGGCTGGACAGCCAGCTGACAGAGGTGATGCGCCTGCGGGTCCAGTCCCTGCAGCAGCGCAGCCAGAAGCGACAGGAGGGCGAGCGCTTGCTGCGGCCCAATGAGGCTGTGTACCGGCTAGACTTCTCCAAGCAGTCGCTCCGCTTCTCCCACTGGACGGTGCGGCTGGCGCAGCCAGGGCGCCTCACCATCACAGCCACCTCGCAGCTCTGGACGCCGGACCTCACCAACCTGATGACGCGCCAGCTGCTGGAGCCCGTCGGTGTGTTCTGGAGAACGGCTGCCGAGGACGCACCCTCTCAGTGCTACGAGGCAGACGCAGCTGAGTTCGGGGAGAGGATCGCAGAACTGGCCAAGGTGAGGAAGGTGATGTACTTCCTGTTTGCTTTTGAAGAAGGATGCAGCCCTGAGAGTGTCGACTGCTCCATCACCTTCATGGTGGACGCTTAAAACATGCGGCAAACTGAAAGAACTCAAAGTTTTACCTTTCTTGTGTCATAAACTAGTCAGCTGACTTATTTTATGAATTCAAGAAAATTTGGGACCAAATCTATTGTTTGCTTTTTATCTCTGCAGCCATTAATGATGGGAATAAATACAGTTTAATCAATTAACAGCTGCGTCCTGGTTTTATTTGAAAGGTTCATAAACATTTCCCACAGTAAAATTAAAGCACTTTACATTTTCAAGGTAAGTTTTCAGACTTCTCCAGCACCAAACTTTGGAGATGAAAAGTGTGATACTGGACTACAAAAGATGATTAGGGTCACTTAAAAAAATGAACTGACTTTTATTTTTAAACTTAGAATTTACTTTAATCTCAGAATTTTGACTTTTGTCCCCATATATATTTTGAAATTTCTCAACTAACTCAAACTCTATCTACCTAACAGATCCAAGACGAAAACACAAATTTAACAAAACAAAAAAATCCCTCAATTTCAATAACTTTTTTAATGTATGAAATATAAGATGATCAATAAATCACTGAGTCATTTGTAATAATTAATACACATTATGTTAGAACAATTCAACCAAATGGTGTTAAGGTAAATGACATAAAAGACAAACAAAAAAAGTTTAAATAATTTTGGTAATGCCAACTGACCTAAAACAAGTCAGATTTAACTTCAGAGTGAGAAAATACTTATTTGTGTTTTTTTATTAGACGTATGAAAAAAATCTGGTTTCAGCTGTAAATAACATTTCCAAACTTAGGCTTTTAATGAATCATCACATTGCACTTTGTTACAAAACTGTTCAGTTTGAAGATCAAGCTTTATACAGAAATAAAGCACTTTACAAACCTTGAAAGCACCTAATAGAAATTTGAGAATTTTCAAGGCTTTCAGACGCCTGTATGATCCCTGTATTTGTCATTTCATGGGTTGAGAGCTGAACCAAATTGTTCCTGTCTGACAAACATTGAGCCCTGAAGGGTTTCCCTGAGCCCAGTCCCACATGAGGAGATGCACAGAGACAGAGTGAGTATTCCCCAGCAGATGAGCAAACCGTCACATAATGGTGACCCTGACAAACAGGAGGAAGAAGGAAGCTCTCTCCCTCCTCTTCCTAAGGCTCACTGTGGCTTCTACAAAACGCCTCAGGCTCTGCTCAGAAACCGTGCTGGAGAGGCGCCTGAGAACATGTGAACGCGTCACAGATCAGGTGAATCTCAGCTCATTTCTTGTCAGCGGTTGATTTTGTTGAAGCACAAGAGGCTGATTCTGGTTTCCCCCCCAAAAAAATGTCAGCGCGCTCTTAGGAGCCCCAATTAAAACCGCCCCGCCTGCAGCCTCTGAATCCATGAATATGGATTATTGTTCGGTCTCTGCATTGTTATGCATCGTTCTGCTCATTCTTGCATGTCACTTGTTAAAAAAACCCAAATTGGACCAAACAGGATTGTATTTTAGCGGTGGCTGTTTTTTAGCTCGATGAGCCTAACAATGACCAGGAGAATGGTGCTAAAGTTTTCATCAGTGACAATTAGTTTAGTGGAGCATCAAAATATTCAACATAGCAAATTATTAATGTTTGATTTAGGAGAAAATATTTATTGAAAGAATAGTTCAAAGATGTAAGCTAATAAATCTTCTTTATTAGTTTTCTGTGACTCCAACGTGCGTTATATTTGTATATTCACACTTTAATGACTAGATTGACTATTTTATGATTAATGAGAGTAAGAACAATACAATGTGTACAATATAGTTATTATTTTTTTTATAACTACGTTGTTTTTAATTCTACTATGTCTATTAGAAAGCTATAAATAATAATGTTAATAACAATAATGATGTTGATGTAATTTATATTAATATAAAGTTAAAGATAACATACTTACAATAAATAATTACTATGTTAATTGCTTGTTTCACAATAGCTGGCTGTATGTTGTTATGATGTAGTTCTTTGAATTGCCTTGTTACTGAAATGTTTGATACAAATAAACTTGACATAAATAAATACTATTGTAATTTCATTTTTAATACTACTACTATAATTATTCTAATAAATAAAATGATAATCATAGTTGCAATAACAATTGCAATTATTGAATAGAAGAATTATTATTCTGATTAATGATAATGTGTATACAATATAATAGCTATTACTACTACTTATTATTTCTGACAGCACATTGGCAGGAACACATTATCTCTCTTTTAACTTATTTCTAAAAGGACTACCTCATGTTTAATTGTCTTCTGCTTCCTTTCTTTGTTAACATTATTAAACATTTTCGCCCTTTAGCGTTCTGTTGTGTCCAAACCAAGTTAGCAGCAATGAGTAAAGATACAAAGCAGTGCTATCAACAGTAATGACTGGGATTCTGTTATCTGTTTCTAAAACAAACAAAAAAGTTTCTCAGGTTCTTTTTTTTTCCCATGCAGTTTTGTCACGACACAACCAACAGCAGAACAGTTTCATTCCGGCTTCAGACGAGAGTTTCAACACCTCCTCGGAGGGTGTGACTGAGTTGAAAGTCAAATGACAGTTTGTCAGAGCGCTAAGAGAAAGAAGAAATAAGATGTGCGTCTCATAGAATCTCATCATTAAGATTTGTGCTTCTTCACATAAAAATTGAAATCAGCTAAAACATAAGAGGTGGCCAGTTATGAATCTAGCATACGCTAATCTGTCTGCAGATAAATCAGAGTTTCACAGGGTTCATCTATCCATCTGTCACAATGCATCGTCACTCTTTCTCCATCCATTGGTACTGGCTGCTGGTCAGAGCAGTGTAAACAATCATCTGCAGGTTACACCCTGATAAAAATCACTTTTAGCCTGAGAGCTTCAAGTTTGTCCTCAGAGACTCCACACTAGGCAAACCAGGGAGGCGCTTTAGTGCTCTGATCTTTACATTGTCAAATAATGGTTGCTAATGGATACAAGCATTCATTAGAAGATAATTAAAACTGCACTTTAGCAAAGTATTGAGTTCAGATATTGTACATCTTCATAAATGTTTTCCCTCAATGTGATCACCATTAATGGAAAGAGACAGATATGGGATTATATCTACTTTTTGTTATATATACTTTGCATCCAAGCAGCCAAACTTTGATAACCTTTTACAATGTTGATATTCAGGCTTCCTGATGGATCTCTGAGGTTTTTAAAGATGGTTTTCAAAGATACTACTTTGATACTTAACTTTTTTTTTTGCTGATCTGCACTTATTCGGTTTGCTAATTTTTAAAGTCACACTATGGTGGCCCAGAAGGGTCAAAAGAGTGCAAAAGTCACAATGCAACATCTTACGCCTCAATGGAAGATATGTTAAAAAGGAAGTTACTGTAACTCCATTTTAGTAAACTTTGCTGCTTGCTGATGCACTGTGGCTTTTGTTTTTGCTTGTTGTTGTGTTTGTAACTCTGTTGCTTTTGTTGTTGCATTGTTCCATTTGTTGTTGTTTTTGTTGTTGGGTTGTGGGTTGGCCAAATGTGTTGCTATAGTCACAATGGTGCAGTTTGTAGCATTGTTGCCTTTCAGCAAGAAGGTCCTGGGTTCGATTCCCGGCCCGGGGTCTTTCTGCATGGAGTTTGAGTGTTCTTCCTGTGCATGGTGGGTTCTCTCCAAGTACTCGGGCTTCCTCCTGCAGTCCAAAAACTGTCTGTCAATTCTCTCTAAATTCTCCCAAGGTGAGTGCATAACTGTTTGCCCTGTCTGTCTCTGTGATGGACTGGTGATCTGTCCAGGGTGACCCCGCCTCTCGCCTGTCGACAGATGGAGATATGCACCAGCACCCCTCCCAACCCCAATGGGAAAAGGGTGTAAGAAAATAGATGGATGTTTTAGTAACAACTAAGAAATGGACAGGAAATGACTGAAGCAGTATAAAAAGTCCAAAGAAGTTCGAGATATTTTGAAAAACTGTTCATAGATACAACTTTACAGGATTACAAGACGGCCTTGCTCCAGAAAGATATAAAGACATTTTTGCATTAATTTTGTTAAGTTTAGTTTCATCCATTGTCATTTGAAGGCAACCAAAACAGCATGAAGTTAAAGCCCGCATTCAGAGATACTTACTTTTTGCCACAGCGACTCTCTGGATGCCAGGCTGGAACAAGCTGCAACAAACCAGCAGTTGCCCAACTGTCCCTGATGCAGATCATGTGCACTGATGCCATCCACAAACAGGTGAGGGTCCTCACACAGTTCCTAAACACAACAGAAAACAACAGAATAGCTCCATTTATTCACTGGAAAAACCTTTCAGCATTTCTGAATCTATTTTAATGACAGAAAACATTTCTCAAAAATGAATAAACATGATAAAAAGTTACACAATTCAATACATTAATAAGCTTTTATATAAATATTCACATGTGATAATATAAATATGTCAGGTTAATTGGTCTCTCTAAATTCTCCCTAGGTGTGAGTGTGTGTGTGAATGGTTGTGTGTCCTGTATGTCTCTGTGTTGCCCTGCGACAGACTGGTGACCTGTCCAGGGTGAACCCGCCTCTCGCCCGGAACGTAGCTGGAGAGGAACCAGCAACCCTCCTGACCCCATTAGGGACAAGGGTGAACAGAAAATGGATGGATGGATAATATAAATAAGTGTACAGTAGTTAACTGTTTATTTAATAAATAAAAGCATTTTCTAAGATTTGTTTCTAAAACAAAAAATAATTAAAAAATATAAAAAAAATATTTAGGGTATTTAGGGTTTTTTAAATATAATACAAACAAATACATTTCTTATAAGTTAAAAGAAATATAATTAATAATCTTTTGCTCTATGTTATTATTTCATATTTCTGTTAAGCAGCATATCAACTCATTCTATCTGTGAGCCTTAGTGGGCGTGGTTAACACTGCTCTGGCCAACATGATTGGTCTGCAGCTCAGATGGTTAACCAATCGGTTAACGTGTTAGCATTTTGGTGAATGACGGGTAAGTAATTAAGTTATTTTAAGACAAACTATAAGATGGAAATTGAGAAATGTTAGATAAAATACAATTTTAAACATGTAATAAAATAAAATCTCACATAATTCTTTCAACATTTAAATATTGTATTGTGTTTTTAATAAACTTAATAAACATTTTAATAAATAACTGATACATGTGATACACACTGGTAGTTTCCACCACATTACACCAGCCTAATACTTAACATTTTTAAGTATTTAAGTGTTAAACACCAAAAGAGCAATGTATAATTTTGGTTTTTGTTTGATTCAGAACTGTAATGATTAAAGCATATAAATAGATTATTGAAGCCAGTTGATAAATCAGAGACAGACCATCTGTCCTCATGCACCATCCTGTCACACTGTTGACCTTTTCCACAGGAGTGGGAGCTCAGATTTGCATACACTGAAAAAAATACCTCTTTGGATGAACATAAAAAAATCATGGAAAGGTTTTCCACCTGATTACTTTGCTTTATTTCAGCACCATGTAATTCTGTTACTCCTATTTAAAGCAAATGTGTTAGATCAACTTTATTTATTAAGGTTAATCCAATGTAAAGCAATTGTGTTGGCTCAACTTATGTTATTATGGTTATTCTATGGTTGATTCTAAACCAAAGAGTTGGCTGAACTTAATATATTATGGTTATTCCAATTTAAAGCAAATGTGTTGGCTCAATTTAATCTATTAAGGTTGATTCAACTCATTTACTATAGTTGGACCCAATGTAATTAAAAGGAGCCAGCCCAACTAATTTGCAACGCTTTGGAGCAAATAATTTACTTGACTAAGATTAATGGCAATTTAGTTGAAATCAAATTTTTTTCTCTGAAGAGTTTTTGCGGCTCTAGTGGCTCGTTTTTTTGTTTTTTTTTTGAGACAGTTGGCAGACTGGGTAAACCCCTGCGCCACCACAGCACGCCTGAGAAACCAACTTATGTTACAGTGGTACCTGCACACTACTTATTAAGTTGATCCAACTCGTGAAAATTAAGTTAGTTCAACAAACATGTTTCATGCTGAACGAAAACTCTTTAATCGTGTGAAAATCCTTTCCATGATTTAATTAAGTTAATTCAAAGACTTTCCTGAAAAAAAGTCTTCTTTTAAAAAAAGACTTTTTTTTTACAGTTCTTAAATACTGAAAAAAAAGAACTGCAGTATTTCAGTGCAGTTCTCAAATGCCAATAGTGCCCTGCAGAGAAAAACAAATATCTATAGTTTAATGCGTAACTAAAACCACTTTGAAGTTTTCCCAGGGGCAAAACAGTTATGTCATATAATCTCTCCTGATCCCCTGATCTCGCTAGACCCTCTTCGGAGGGAAATTAATCTGTCTAAATTGAATCACGTTGTCTCAACTTGAATATGTTATTCAAGTTGAGACATAAACAATTGTCTCGCGTGAACTCGCATGATATCCTGTGATCTCACTCAGCTTCAGCACAAGATCAGTCTGACTTTAATGAATCATGTTATCTCAACATAATTAAATTTCATAAACGTAAAGTTGTTAAATTTCTAGTATATCCAACATGATTGTATCACGTTTTTGTTTGAAACATGAAATTATTTAGTTAAAAGTACATGATATTCTTTTGTTAATGTAATAACCCCCTAAGTTCATTTTTTACAGTGTATGTGAAATCATATTTCCTGCTGCTTCCGTGACAAGGTTCATTTTTCAGCCACAATACGCAACGACCGAGAGCCCTGAAAACGCACTCAATAAGCTGCTGGACGCTTACACCTACCCACACTCATGGAGAGCAGAAAATATAACCCACACATGCACACACACCCCATCACACTCCCCATGGTTCCTGTGATAGTGTGTGGGATGGTTAGCTACTACAAGAAGTGAGCCGCCAGCGGCCTCTCAGACATACAAACTCACAGTTCTTCACCGTTTTGTAAAAAAAAAAAAAAACATGTTTTAAGATAAATGTGAAAAAGACCTACTGCAATGTCCTGGAGGTACTGGTTTATGCAGTCAGAAGAAAAAAAGTTATTAACAGAACTGCTGCTCAATGAGACAAAAGTACTTGTAGGAATTGGAGGTAGAAACTGTGCTCTGCGCACCATGTTTCTCTTCTTCTCCATCCCTGCCAGCAGTACTATGCATCATCATGGCAGCAGCACTGCATGCTAATTGGGAGCTTCCCACTTGCTAAATAGAGCCAATTATTGTCCTGGTCTCTGCAAAACTTTGTTCTGGCAAGTCGTGCAGAGACCCCGAGAGGCATGCAGAGGCCTTAGAGGCCCAACCTCCTCACAGAAATACTTTATTGTGCCATAAATGGAAGAGATGTCTGTCTTTTACTTTCTGGAAAAATACTCCTGTTCCACTGCAGTAAACTGCAATCGAAACAACACCTGAAAAACAAAGAAAGTTGGTTGTGCAGAAGGCTTTACTAATGCTTTTCAAAGATGTATGGTTGCATATTTGTGCATCTGTTTGAAGTTATTTTCATGTGCAAGTGTCAATGTAGATTTGAGAGGCATGGTCAGCAGCAGCTTATTTGGCTTTAGAGTGACAGAGACAATAAACAGCCCATTCTGAAAGGAACTCAAAATGGGCAGAACTGGGCAGACTAAAATCTCATTATCTAGGAATTATTTTGTGCAACTAAATATAACAAAATGTTTTATGTTGTCCATAGACCTAACTGGTTAAAGAAAGTATAATAGGTCACCTTTAAGCCCAGTGTGCACCACACAATCACAACTTATACAGGATGCAAGCAAGGTCAGTCATTTGCTGACTCTGCAAGGCTGAATGCTGCAAAAGCAAAGTTTTAATCAGAAGCAGAGGCCACTGCAGTGAGGCCTCGACTGACTCCCTCATCCCACGTTACATTCAGTAAAGCTGGGTTACACTGAGGGTACAGCGAGTAGGAGTGACGTTTGGCCACTGTACATCTGAGTTAAGTTATCGAGGCACGTTTCTTCTTCCTGTCTGCAGCAGCATTGATTCCCAGAGACTGAGCAGCAGCGAGAGCTCCCTGTGGTGGCTGCCGTCCACAGACAGGCGCAGGTGGAAGAGTAATAGGGTATCGATCAGCGCCCGGCCCTGTAGACACTAAAGTGATGTGAATACTGTGGCTGAGCGCAGCCTTGTCAAACACCCTGCCACTAAAGACTTTCTAACCAGTTTCAGAGCCTTTTTGGCGCCATTCATCAGCCGAGCCCAGGGGGGAAAGGATCCATCAGCTTCATGCAACGATTCTGTGCAACCAACTCGCTCTCTTTTTGTCATCTTTTATCTGTTTCTGTCTCTCCTCCCACTGAATCTTTATCTCTCTGGAATAGGGCTGGGCGATATGGCTTGAAATGAAATCTAAGATTTTTTTTATACCAGATCTGATTTTTGATTTTTATCAATTATTGTTCTCACTTTATTTTCTAAAACAAACTATACAAATAACATAGATTTTTTTTTTTTAAAGTGACTTTTATTTCAATCAACCCTCCTATGAGTTGTTCAACGACATGTTGGGCGTCACGACGTCACTCTGAAATATGGCAACCCACTGATGGAAAAAAATTCAGATCTTCCAAATATTTAATCTTCAAAACTAAAAACTGAATTATCGATAAAATCAATTCATCGCCCAGCCATACTCTGCAAATATCCTGCTGCTTTTTTTGGAACAAATGTGCAAATTAACTCAAAGAACAAAAGCACAGAACCTTGTTAAGATGCTGCTGAAGATGGTAACACAGAGTCATCATCCACAGTGAAACGTGTCCTGTACCAACATGGGCTGAATGGCTACTCAGCGAGGAAGGAGCCAAAAGACACGTGAGGGCATCAGGAGGAAAGAACATATTGAAGTAACAGGAAGTTAAAGCTTGGGCTCAGATTGATCTTCCAGATGGACAATAACCCTCAGCATGCAGCTAAAGTGATTGCAAAGTGGCTTCAGGACAACAAAATGTTTTTTTCATCACAAAGCTCTGATTTCAAGCCTATAGAGAATTTGTGTGGCCTACAAACCTGATCCAGTTCACCCGGTTCTATCAGGAAGAATGGGCCAGAACTCCAGCAAACTATTGAGTGAAGCTTGTGGAAGAAAGTTCAGAGGCAACGCTAACACCCTTACAAAAAAATCCCATGAAAATCACATGTGACTTTCACATGTGATCACATGTGGTTCACACAAATTTTACATGTGAATGATGTGAATCACATGTGAAAGCACATGAATACGTGTGATTTTGGAACGTTTTGTGGTAAAATCCCATGAAAATCACATGTGATCACATGTGATTTTCATGGGATTTTTTTGTATGGGCAAATACAGAGAAAATGTATGTAAGCTTCTGATTATTAATAAATAAATATCTCACATGATATAAATTTTAAACAGAAAGTACATATCCTAAGTTGAATTTAAACAAAGCTTAATCCTTAATCTTCCCAGTTTATTCTCTGAGTTTTGTGGCCCCATCTGACCTTAACGTCCAGCCAGAGTTGAAATGCCCTTCAGGCTAAGTCTGAAGGCGGGTGTGCAGTGTTTAAAACAAGCTTTTCCCAAAACCTTCATTAATTTTTTATGGTTCTGAGCATTTCAGTCCCTCAAAGGCACTCTTTCCTTAAGTAGTTTAACGTCTAACTTCATTATCATGCACTCCCCATTGAATAATACAGTACATCCAGAATGAGCTTTTAGTTGGGAAGAACAGCAGAGCAATCCAAGATCTGTCTATGTTCACTGCACTAGTATCAGTAAGTTAAGGAGCCCAAATTAGTCAACTTTATTGGGGTCTAATGCTACATCAGGGACTGCGCCCGAGACTAGCATTTCTTATTGGTGTGTGATCTTTCCTGAAAACCAAAGCAGTCTGTCAAGGTTAGCGTCTCTTTTGAGACGGTTTTACCTGTCATACAGACCCACTTCTGCATAAAGACCTTCGCCCACATTAGCACTTGAAGAGATGGCAACTTAAATCAGTAGGAAGCAAGCATAAGCAGGAGAAATGAATATTTACAAATGCAGTACAGCTGCTCACTGCAGGAAGTTTGGAAAGAAGTAAATACTGGTTGTAGCAGTATATTCCAAAACAAAAGGCTTGTGTTACGGAGGCAGATAATGAAACACCTCATGCATGAATTTAAACTATGTGGGATTCTATCTGTCCACAATTTTTCTTTCAACTGAATTTTCTATTGCTGTGTTTGGATATGAAACTCAGCGAAGAACTTTCGTAGCTTACCCTCCTTGTGAAGGGTTTTCATAAACTGGAAGTCATTATCAACTCAAATTAAAAAAATACTTTAGAACTTTTTTTTTTACATATTTGTCAAAACTGGCACCATGTTGTGTCAGTGCATCTAAGAATCTAAGTCAATTTAGCACTGAAAAAAACAAAACAGCAAAAAGTTATTGTTGCTGTTTTTTTTTATTCTCAAAAAACAGTAAATGCTATTTTTATATATATATAAAAAAAGAAACTTTGGACTTTTACATCAACAAACACAACAGAGTAAGTGACGACACAAATCATCTCTCAATGAAAACGGAAAGAAATCCTCCTCCTCCCATGCTCTCTCCCTTCTTCCAGTTTTACGTCTGCATGACTGACATCAGCAGCACAGACCAAAACATGTAATCTGTGTGACCCAGTTTCCATGGCGATGCACGTTGGCAGAAGGAGGTTACACCATCCAGAACCACGGCCTGCTGCGCAAGGGGGATAACAGCGGCAGGGGACTCGGCTCGCAGAGTCCAGAGGCCCTGCGTCTCATATCATCCACAGCTCCAATACATCACCGGCTTATACACAAGGAGAGTGCAGTGGAGCAATTACTGATTACTGCTGAAGTTAGCAGGGAATCAAAAATGATTAGTCATACTGTGGGGTTAATAATCTCCAATCCTGCAGGGACCTTCAGTACTGAGAGCTGACTCATTTTGATGCTTTTAAGAGGCAAAAATACTTCTCAGAATTTATTGCAGGTTACATCATCAGGAGACCCACACATGCATCACATTTTGTTTTTTATAGAGTAATAGTAAGTCTTACTACATTGGGTGCAAAATTCAATGAAGGTGTTTGATAGCTGTGAAGATGTCTTTGCATTTTCAGAAGACAAGAAAAACCTCTATTTCAATGACAGAGTGTGTCATATTATTCACCAGGAGACAGAATCCTTCCAGCCATTTTCACATAATTAATGAATGAATTTTACATTTCCTATCAACAGAACATGGAAACACATTTATGATCTGGAGAAAAGACAAAAACAATAACAATTGTGCATATGTAATACATTTGCATATAAAGTTCTCTGTACTTACTAACTTCCTTTAAGCAACCATTATTGCAGAATATCTTAAGCTTGTAAAGATGTTAGAGCCTGCATTTAAAAAAAAACAAAACTTGAATATGTCGGATTACATGTTTGAGGAAAAAGAAAAGAGAAATCCCTGTCTTACTCCTTCCTGTGTGCATACAAATGCAACATTTGTCGCAAGATAAAGAACGATTCTGCGCCGGGGATGAACGTTACTTGCTAAATTACTGAGATTTAACAAATCACAAAAAATATTTACAACTGTGTGAAGAAATTCTGACACTCTACATGAAACATTCGGTTATATGGAAATTTAATATCAACTTCAGAAATACTGAAAAATTAACTTAACAAATCAAAACAAAACTTGAAATCAGCAGTACACTTGGACTGATTCCATTGTAAATAATGCAATCCCAGAATTCAGAAACAAAGTTAACATTCTTGTGCTAACAAAGGTTAGCGTAAGAATGCTAACATTGTAAGTTATGTTCAGAAATCTAAGTAAAATTTTTTTTTCAGTGGTCCTAATACTCTGTCGTAAATTGGTCATTAAAATTTTTATGCTAACAAAAGTTGCCACTGGAGTATCAAATTCATACCATTCTTGAACTACACTCAGCTGGGCCACAAATGGCCCCCCGGGCCACAATTTGGACACCTCAGACCAACTCACCTGAGGCCTCTTCCAGACCACACGTCCAATCCTGTTGCCCTGGTGAAAAAGCGAGTCGTCAGTGGCGGGGAAGCGAGGGTCTTCAAACAGGAGGCCACTCTGCAGGCACTGCCTCTTCAGGGTGGAGTACTGCTGCCCCTCAAAGGCCTTCACCGAGGTAAACATCCTTCAGCCCTGAGGGGAATCACACAGGTGACAAGGTCAGATCGTTTCCTCTACACTGTACGGTAATATATACAGATGCTGCTTTTCCATCCTCTACGTTCACCTAAATGCACCACATGTCATCATCTGTGCAGCAGTCTGAAATACCTTCACAGTGGAAACAAAAACTCAATGAGCTCTGCTGCCCTGGGCGCAGCCTCGATTCACCGGGTTAAACTGATTAATCTGTCGATTCAATGATATCCTCTGGGGTCTCATTACCGCTGCTGTGCATCGAAGGAGCTCAGCAGACATTGATCAGCTCAGGGCATGCAGAGGGATAGAAAGGATAATCAATACGGAGCCACTGGATGAATGGTTCCATCACTATCTACATTTATAGGTCAACACACAAAGGTAAAGGCCTTATTTTACTCCCTCTAGGGGGCGCCACAGCAGGTGTCACACCAGCCATCCATGAACATTGTCTGTGCTCATATTCAACGTCTGTCCGAAATATTAATAATAAACTTTTGCGAGGCCCATCAGCTCCAGGAACAAAACTGAGTAGCATCGACACAGACAACTTAGTTTGGATCATCAGGTACTTTGTAACTGAGAACCTGTAATAAAGAAACTGTTGTAAGGAGTAGTCAGTAGCGATTTGAAATGTTTTAACCAAAGTAAACAGGAATGTTAGGAAATATCATGTATCCAATTTGCCTTTTGGGTTTATTTTAAAATGTTTGCACTTGGGATCATTAAAACATTAAATAAAGAAAGGACCACATATGTGGATATCAACCAGAAAGCAGTCCTTATTGTTAGCATTAACAGCTTCCATCAGTATGATCAATGTTTCACTTTAATATCCTGAAAGTCTAGTTCAGCTATCTAACAAGCTAGCTGACTTTTTGAGCAAGTGATAAAGTCAATTCCTGGGGGAGTGGGAGGTTGCAGTTGGAAGCTAAATCTGACAGATGGCCTTACTGTCTTGGCTCACGGCTGCGTTGGGGGAAACCATGCTGTCATCTGGCCACTGTGGAGAGCCAACAGCATTACCTGCAGAGAATGAACCCTCATGAACACAACAACAACCACCTCTGCTGAAACCCGAAAGTACAGGATGAACTGTCAGTCGATACTGTAATTAACACAGCCATGCTAATGAATCTTTGTGTCTCAGGTCTTCTAAACCTTCAGTAATAACCAGTAGAGCTGCAGCCAAGCAGCAGGGATCTGGAGGCACTAATATAAAACAAAACATGTTTCCCCTTTAGCTGTAGATGCACCGCTTTTTTCACTACCGACACTGATATCTGAGGTTTGTATTGGCCGAGACCAATTCAATATAAAAAAAACAGTGCTAAATTTATTTAAAACTAACATCGATATCGGTTGATAGTCATTTTTTTAACATATCAGTATCAGCCAGATAAATAAACAGGCGATATTTACTTTTATTTTGTTGTTGTGTTTCTCGTTGTTGTTTTTCCCAAAAGTGTCAGAACTGCAGTGAAATATATAAAATGTGAGTAAATATTGATTATTGGTCACAACTGCAATATTAACATCGGATATCAATGTCAGTCCAAATTTTAATATCGGTGCACCCCTACTCAAAACATTTCTTTCTTTTAAACACAGACATAAGTGTACAGAATTACAAATGTAATGATTACTCTGCACCAGTACAGCACATTTAAATGCACCAAGAGCTTCACAAGCTTAGTCAAACAAGTAAAAACAACTTTTATTTGTTCACAGTGCAAAAAGGAATACAACAAATAAACACTTAAGAAACTGACAAACACCAAGGTAAACTGCAACAAATCTTCTTTCAAAAGTTCAGAAAGTGGAATTAGAAATTCTAAATATAATTTAGAGCAAATAAAAAAGCATGATGTCACTCAAAGCACAAAGCATAGAGTTAGAGTGAATATGCAGGTGGAGTGGAGACAGATGTTTGGGTAATATTTGATCCATGAAGATTTAGAACTTCGACTTCAAAGGAAACATGATGGGAGAAAATTTCATGGGAAGTTGGTAAAAAAAAAAAAAAAGGCTCCACTTTAAGCCTAATAGGACTTCAACAACCGGTTTGATGTCCGACACATTTATATTGTCTCAACTCGACAAAATGAATAATTTCTGGTCTGGTCCTACAGAGGAAGATAACAGACAATAAAGAACAGTTTGAAAGACAGTTTGGCTGAAAATACAGCACTGAAACTAGGTCGTAGTTGTGCTATTACTGCAAACTGTTGATCTCTGACAACAAAACTCTCACAATTTGAAGGTAAAACCCACTTGTCCACTTTCATTCCCCCTATTACTTATTAAGCTGCATGAGAAAAATGTCCTCTTGTGAGGTGAGGGAGTCCAATGCAGAGGCTGCAGTAGTTCTCGTCAACCAGCTGCCCACCTAGACGGAGCAATGTTCTGCTCTGAAACCGACTCACAAACATAAAAACTGCAGACGAACGCTAAAACCGGCAACAAATGGCCGCCGCTTGGTTTGTTCCAGGCTGTTGGTCAGCAAATGTCAACACTGATCTTATTTAAGTGCCTCATTCTGGCAGAAGTGTCACACAGCAGGGATAATGGTGTAACTGAACCACTAGCATGGTGAATACAGACATAAACAACTGTAGTGCCTTCTAAAAGTATTCATACCTCTTGAACTTGTTGACACATTACAACCAGGACATATTCATTTTGATTAATTAATCACATATGTTTTAAGGTGTTAAAAATGTTTACACAGACAATCATTTTTTCTTTTAAACATACAAAGTTTCCAGTTGGAATCTTCATATCCGTGTGTTTCTGGTACTCCCAAAAATCTGATGCACAAGCAACATAGGCAAACAACCACCCACTGGGGTTTAATTTTTGCTAAAAAAAATGAAACAGTTAGCCTATCAGCAAAGCCCTTCTTAACACCACTAATTTTATTATACTACACCAAAAAGGTGCAGTATATTCACTTCATAATTGTGAAGAAGGCTGGTGCCGACAAGCTTAACATTCTGAAACTGATTGAAGGATTGGTAGTTTTAGTAACTTTAAAGTTCATTTATGAAAAAAGCAGAACATACATTGATCTGTTATGACTTAAAAGTCAAGAACAACAATCATCAGCATTCATAAGGAGACATTTAACTTTAGTAGCCCAGTTTAAACTTTGCAATTATAAAAACAACTCTTTGCAAGAAAAGAAAAAAAATGCATCGGTTCAACTTTCTGATACATCTTAGCCACAAGATGGCACCAAGGAGTCATCTGAGCAAATCATTATCAAAAGAAAAAAGTAGCCCAAACACCAGAGCGGCCTGGGCAGCACCATGGACAGCTACTGTGGGATACCTGAGCCCCAATGGCTCTAAGGAGCCAAACTCGACAATCCACCACTTAAAAATCACACAATAATACTTACTGTACATCTGAACTCTCCATCCCCTCCCTGAAACATGGTGTTGGCAGTATGAGAATGTGGCAGGAACAGGAACCTGGTCAGTGTCGGTTTATCACATCAAATCCCAAAAGTGTAAACACTGTACTGTATATTCTATTCTGTTCTGCACACATTTTCTAACATATGGAAATTTGAAACCAAAGCTTTTAGTTATCAAACATTTTGAGTTAATAAATAAAAGAATGGGCTAAACCAAAGACATTATTAGCACACAAGAAGAACCACTGTGTGTTTTTTCTGATGTGGATGAACCATAATTAAGAATCTAATTTGTACCAATAAAGGTACATAATTAGGTGGAAAGTAATTATATTCAAATCAAATTCTAGACTTTTTAAGAATTCACTTGGATATTATTTGCTGAGCTGTATCTTAAATATACATATACAGATATTTCAAACAGAAATATTAAACTCATAGCATCAGATTGTAGCTATGGTGACACAACAATCAAACTATGAAGATGATTCTTTGCACTTTCACAAAGTAAACTTTCTAATTAAATAATAAATTTAACTGTTAAACAGTTTCGGATATTCTCATTATCTCTACTGAAAATGTGAAGTGAAATTTAAAAGGGTGATACAATGTGTTTGCAACGTCAGTTGTTATAACGTGCTATATACGTCAAACATAGCTTAAGAAATTTTACTTTGCAAAGCAACACCTTGAAGTTGCTGTCTGTCTCTTTAAGAAGCTTCTACTCTTTCTGACACTCCACCTTTAACACGTCATCACAACAATTCTCCACCATGAAGCTGTTTACAAGCATTCTTTGAATCATTCTACTAGTAGTTCCTATAATGAGCTCAGCGAATGCTGAAGGAACTCAGACTAGTCAGGAGGAGCTGTGTCTCAAAGGCGGGGCTAGGTCCATCCAGGCATTTTCCACAGACAAATAGTTGCCATGGGGATTAAAGGATTTTTTTCAAACATGCATGAAAAAATCAAGGCAATGCTCCAGGTTTGTTTTTGATGAGGGCATAACATCATAAGATGATGTAATGCTCAAAAAAAGTCAATTTTATTAATACTGAAAATTTAACTCTACTATTGTACAACATATTAATAATAACATGCATTTATCACACTGTGCTACACTTCCTTTGATGATTGTGATTGCTTTTGCCAAAATAAATCTGGGGATAAAAAGAGTAATTTGATCTCCTGAAAAGAAGCGAAGTCTGGATATGACACAGCAGACGCAGCTGGACCTCAGTGGTTCTCCACAGTGGGAGCTTGTTGCTTTAACTGTTTTATTCTGGGTACAATGTGGCCATGTTGCCGCTAGTGACTTCAGGCAACTCTCTGAAGAGACAGCCTCAGCACTGATGTACAGCGAACATAAAGGACTGAATCCATAAGCCTTTTTTCATCTTTAGAGCCACGACGAATAATTCACACCGCTAAACACAAAGAGCAGAAATAATTGGAATGATCTGTATGTTTTGTTGCTGAACTGCAGGTGAGATGACACAAAGAAAACTAAACTTCAATGTAAAATAAGAGACCATGGAATGGCTCAATAATAGTACACAGAATTCCTATGGGTTAATGATTGTTTTGGACAAATAAATATGTAAATATATATATATATATATATATATATATATATATATATATACTCTAGTAAGCGATTAATAGATTACTAAATTAGTTGACAGTTATTTCAATAATCGATTCATCACATTTAATTTGATTAATCGTTTCAGCCCTACTCAATTTTATGTCCAAACTTTTTCATTAATCCATTTCCATATGCTTCCTGACATTTCCTGACTCTGTAGGAACAAGAAAGAAAGGAAGAGAGAAAGAAAGAAAGAAAGAAAGACTGACAGACAGAATGAACTGAAGAAAGAAAGAAAGAAAGAAAGAAAGAAAGAAAGAAAGAAAGAAAGAAAGAAAGAAAGAAAGAAAGAAAGAAAGAAAGAAAGAAAGAAAGAAAGAAAGAAAGAAAGAAAGAAAGAAAGAAAGAAAGAAAGAAAGAAAGAAAGAAAGAAAGAAAGAAAGAAAGAAAGAAAGAAAGAAAGAAAGCCACTTGTTGTCAAGACAAAACATATTTTCCCTGTGAGAAACAACGATTACAACTGTTGACAGAACTGATGCACGCAGCAGGAGGCAGCTGACTGTGGCAACATTCTGGTCAGAAATCAGAAAGGAGAGTGTGTTCTTGTGTTAGTGCTGGGGTGACTTATTGAGTCTGCTGCTGCTGACAGACTGATTACACTCAGAAGTGAACAGGGAGCAGTAATGCACCAGTATATACCACGGACAGGGAGGGAGGAAGGGATGGGTGCGCCACACCATCACTGATCCAAACCAACGCAGCCACTGCCTCCGCCACCACCAGCCCACCCCACACCACCCCCACTCCACCCCCACTCCCCTTCTGCATCAGAGAGGAGGGCTATCCCAGCTTCCCATCCTCCCAGCATCGTGATCTCCCCTCTGCAGTATCTCCTCATATCAGTTACCAGGGTTTGGCCCTGGCAAGGTCCACTTTGGTAACTTATCCAACTGCTTTATTCATAATTTTGTTTTGGCTCCAAAATACCACAAATAACTATTTAATCATCGTTTTTGTTTTCTAACCAACAATCTTTAGACATGTTATTTCTTCATATTTACATGGATCTAGTAGGGGGTTTATAGGTTTTCAGCAGTTCATAAAGGACATAACATCAATAAATTCCTCTAAGAACTGAGGCGTGAACATTACTTCTCAGTACTGCAGAATAATGAATCTAAGAAATATGAATCTATTACTCATTTTTTTCTGCAGGATACAGGTTCCTCACCATCATATATAAAGTTCCACTTTGAAGGCAGAACTAATGAAGTGTTTTTGTTCTCTAAGAGAATTACCAGTATTATAAAATTGCTTCTGCAAATAAATAACTGTAGCAACGGTGGATTTGTTTTGGTAGAGAACTGTGGTTCTTAAATATTCAGAGCTGCAGTTAAACCATCATCACACGCCTGCGTATGACACAGAATACAAAAACAAGCAAAGCATCTCACAAGGAAAAGCAGAAGAGGAGGACTTAGGGGTTCTGATATCCAGGATGTATAATATGTGCCGCTATTTTTGCGCATCGAGGCGCACAGAACCTTTCACGCCGGTGAAATGTGGTGCTAAAATAAAGCCGACCCCTAACCTGCCCCTTCAGTTTTGTCATAGCAACCCTTGTACAGAGTGTATAAATCAGACTGCTACAGGATGTCAGGTCTGCAGAGGTTCGTGCAGCTCACCGACCGCCTCCTCTCCATCTCCAGTAGCCCTCTGGAAAGCACCTGGCTGTCCGGGAAAAGCAGCACGAACCGCACGCACTGAACGGTTACCTGAACCGAGGCCTCTCCCGTGGCAACGTGGATCTCTCTCGGGACCTCCTCCGGGGGCAGGGGGAGGGGGTCCAGCCGGTCCGGCTCGCACTCTCCGGGGGGGCTGCTGGGATTCCTCACCACGCTCTCCCTGGTCCTCTGACGGAGCTCCACTCCAGCGACAAGCAGCTGCGCCGCAACAGGAAGTTCATTTACCCAGATTTCAAAATAAGACACACTTTGCTGCCTTTATCATAATTTTAGTCGTGAAAACCAGATTTAAATAGTAAATAATGTCGGTGACATCAACAAAAATATTTTTAAATAAAACAGCCACTAAAACTAGCTATTTTTCTAACTATAAAACTGTATCTATTTTGATTTACAAGCAGCACTTTGAGACATATGTCTACAAAAAAGGCTTTTTCAACATTGTCGTTACCTTTACAGTCAATTATTTTAATTTCCTGTTAAAGGGTTTATTCATAGATAAAATGCAGCACAAACAACAAATTTAACAAATGCTTACCAAGCAGCAGCGGTTGGCAGCTAACCTAGCTTCAGAGGGACAACCTACACTTTAGCTGCTAATTTTGGTGCGTTCAATTCCTGCGCAGATATTAGATTTTCCAAGTTCCATGTTATAAAAACTGTTAGGTAGGAAGAATTCCACTTTACTAAGCCCGACATTTTTAAAGAAATCATTGCTTATCATATTTCAAAATTCAATAAAGGTTCCTCTCAATACATCAGAATTATTTCAATGGTTTATATCAAAAAGAGAAACTCATACATTGCCTAGATTGATTCAAACAGCACAGAGAGACATATTTCAAGGGTTTATTTGGATAATTATGGCTTATTGCCGATAAAAAGTCAAAATTGTGGAGGTTCACAGAGGAAGTCTTCTGTGTGATCTGCCTGAACTTGACAGAGGTCTTCATTTCAACCGGAGAGGATGTTGAGCTGTGGGGGTGTTAAAAGGATGATGGTAAGGATGCTTACAGCGCATGCGCAGATTTTTAAGGCCTGCTGTAATCCCCTCTGTCACAAACGACCAGAGGATGCAAGATGCTGTAATTAAAGAAATAACGTATCCGACTAATTACAGCCTTCAACGTGGTTTGCGTCCGTCTGTGTGTAACATCCGGGCGCAAATTTAAAAAAAAACAAAACAATTAGATGGGTGGTAAATCACAGCATATTTTTTAATTTCTGCTAAAAACAAACAAACAAACAAACAAACAAAATGGTAGTAAGTAAGATATTAAAGCCAAACATAGTGGTGGATCAGTGTGACCAGGTTACATGGAATTCCAATTTTAATCTGAAAAAAAAAAAATATTTTTTTCATCTCTATATGAATCCTTTGAATATTATTGTTTAAAGCAAAAATTGAGGCTCAGAAATTAATGTAAAACATCTCACATTTGAGTTGTTTATAAGGAGTGATCTTAAACCACCATACAAACCAATGCAACAAATATTTCTAGGTGTATCACTAATTATAAGATTGATTTGGCATGTTGTTGAACTGCTTTTAAAGACCTTTACTGTGAAACCTTTTCAGTTTGTAAGAATTTTCTTCTCAGTGACTCCGGTTGCACTGCAAAATATCTGGTGGTCTTCAGCTATTTAAGTAATTCAGTATTTTTTATTTATTTATTTATTTATTTATATTTTTTTTTTACCAAGTCAACTTAAGCTTTAGAAGCTCCTGAGATCAGTTCTGAATGTTATACTCAGTACAAACCCCTTCAATATATTCGGATATGATTGAAAAGTTAATTTATTAATGTAAGTCCAAGCTTTATTTCTCCTAATGAGGATGATTATATGATAAAATGTGTTCTAAATTCATAAAACAAAAGGCGTTTCTAAACATGTTTTCACTTGGCTGTCATGGGGTTTTTTTTGTGTTGTTAGGGTTTTTTTTCTTTCTTTCTTTCTTTTTTTTTTAAAGAAAACTCTATTAACATTGGCTTAGAAATAAGTTTGTAAATGGGTCTGTTTTTATTGCCGTGTATTTCCTAAATGTAGACACATATACCGTTTCTAATTGTTAGAAATTGACATGTCGGTGCAAACTTGGTCAGAAGTGAAAGTATCTGGATGAGTTAAAGAGTGGTTCACATCTTGAAATGACTGGAGTGAAGCCAATATCTGAACATTTTCTACCTTGAAATATCAGAGCTGAAACAAGCTGTGAAAATGGCTTCAGGCGCCACCATGTGGCACAACATGAAAGTCATTTCCACAACTAAATCAGGAATGCTTGTATTATCATGTGTCATGCCACTCTAACCTAAATAATTGTGCTTGCCTCTCCAGACTGAACAAATGACAGCATGTGAAAATGAAGCATGTGGAATCTATCCAGCCACTTATAACTGTGTTTGACCATGAAAAGAAATGACTGATGACTTACTTTGAATGCCAGCAAATATTTCTAGATGAATTCTGTAATAATTTTAGCGTAGTGCTCCAAAGCTTCAATTTATTTATCAATTTTATTAATAATTTCAATTAGAAATTAAGTTTCTTTCATAAACCCAAACAAGTTATGTTATTTCAAAATATATCAGAGATTATTCTACTTCCGCCTTCAGCACTTAATGCTTTCTGCTTTTCTCCCAGTAATATTTGATCCTTCTCCTCTGTTGATGCTCATCATGAAAGGATGATTGTGAGACTTCAGTGCATTTTCTGTAAACCATGAAAAAATTGAGAAACATCAAGAATAAATATATAGCACAATAATTACCATTTCAATTATCTATATTACAAGAAACATACCTGAGAAATGCCCTGCTTTGTTTCCCATTCTTATGATTTCCAACAGCGCGGTGATTTGCTTCACCTTTTTATTATTTTTTCAGTCAGCAATACAGAGTTATAACTTAAAAGGCAGAAATATCTCCTGATCATTTGCTGTCTTTATTGTTCTCATTCATATGAACAAGACATATACCAATTTAGAACAGTGTGGGAGAGAAAGAAAGAAAAAAACTTGTGCATAATAGTATATAGATGTGTATTGCTAAGGAATGGGAGATAGAAAACAAAACAAAAACACACACAAAAAAGATTGATTAATACATTTGATTCACTTTTAAAAAAAAAATAAAAATAAAAATCTGAACAATCTGAAATAGATTTAAAAGAAATTCAGTTCATAAAAAGAGAGAAATAATACAGTATATAATACAAAAATACAATTTTCTTTTAAATTCAGTTTAAATTAACTATCTTTATGTGAAAACATATGAATATTTAATATAACTTTTAACAATACTGGGAAATTTGAGCAATATAAATAAAAAAGTGAAGAGAATACTTTTTAATTTGTTCTATAAAATGTAGTAAAAAAAAAAAAGAAGTTTCTGTCTGGGAAAAAAATCAGGACACGATAAGATTCACTCTAACTTAGACCAGAAACCCTCTAACTTCAACCTTGACCCAGACTAGGTCAAAACTTTGACCTAGTCAAAGCCCTGATCTCTATCCTTTTGTGTGGTGTCCTAACTTTTTCACAACCATTCATTGCTTCACATATTTCAGAATTTTTATTAACACAAAAGACACTACAAAGTTTTGAATTTCCTCATACACAACATGATATGTCACACATGCTAGAGAAGTGTGAATAATAAATGTCTTTGTCTTACTGACCACACTGCACCTTTATGGAGATGGATGATAGGAATGTTAGAACTTGTCAAATGTAATTCTGAAATCTGCTGAAATATGTAATTGTAGAGTCGGTGTTCCTGTTGTCTGAGCTTTTTACTGCAGTTTTCCAGGAACTAGTAATAAGGAAAACCTGAAGGATACGATCAAAGATGAGCCGTAAACGTAGACGTATTCATACAATTTAAACTTTTTCACATTGTGTCACATTATGACCACTACCTCCAACCTATTTTTGTGCATTTTATGTGATAGAGAAACACAAAGCAGTGCAAAATTTGGACATACATGAAAGGTGAATAATAATAATTTAAAAAACATGCGCAACCAATTAAAGGCACCTTAATAGTAAACAGATGGAGCTGTTATGTTTCTGGACTCAGAGGTTTTTTAGAGAACATAAGAGATAAACCATGTAGACCAAAGTTTAAAAGCAGAGTTAGGTTCCAAATGAAGCTTTGAACGTCTCCCAGTTTCCCAGCAACTTCTCAGCTGCCAGTACGTTGGTACATCATGCAAGTCAATGTGCACAACGCTCTGCTTTTTCCCCACATTTTGAGTTGCTTATGCCATGTTGATCAAAATGAACTCTACGGGTCTCTGTTGACATTTAAGCATAAGTTTGTCATGTGAGCCTCAACGTGGAAAATGTTTGAACAAGTTGTGATAATATGCTAAGTATATTATATTTATTTAGATTTTCCAATATTGGGTCAAACTCTGTGCTCATTGCCATGTATATTCATTTATTATCTTCTTGTGTTCTGTTCTATGTATTTCGGTTTATCCTCTAGTTCAGTGTTAGTATGTCTCTCCCTTGGTTTTTAATTTAATTTTTGTTAATTATGCAGCATTCCAACATTTCCTCTGTATATAGCCACACTGGCTGTACGTTTTTATACTATTTTTGACTTCTTTTATTGTGGTTGTATTTTTGACTAGCACTTATTTACGTGCATTAATTTACTTTACTGTGTACAGTACTTTGGTCAATGCAAGGAACTGTTGGAAGGTGCAGTATAAATAAAGTTTATTATTATTTTGTTATTAATTGGTTAATCTGCCTGTTTTTCTTGTGTAAGTTCTGTAGGTTTTCTGTTTTAATGATTAGACTTTCATTATGCTTACCACAAGTTCCTGCCTGCAACTTTGGTCCTACTTTCAACATTTAAAAACATGGCAGCCATGACTGACAGTAGATGCACCATTCTTAACCCATGATGACACATAAATTCATCATGGGTTAGCAGCATCATGCTGTGGGGATTTTTTATTTTTTATTTTGGCAGGGACAGGAAAGCTGGTCTGAATTGATGGGAAATGTAACTAAATACAAAAAAATTCTGGAAGAAAACCTGTTCAATGCTGCAGCAAATTTGAGATATAATTTAGATCAAGGCTTATGTATGTGTTAAGCGGCCTAATCAAAGCCCAAATCCATGGCAAAACTTGTAAGTTGATTTTTACTGTTGCTTCCCATCATATTTGACAGAACCTGGGACTCTATTTGAAGAATAATGCCAAAAATGCAATTTCTTAATATACTAGAAGTTGTTAGAGACGTACACCAGACGACCTGCAGCTTTAATTAGTCAATTACAGGACAGGAGTGCCCAAAGTTTGGCCAAATTATTTTGTTTGTCCCCAGACTACAAGTCAAGAATGTTCAAAATTTGGCCAACAAAATAGAAAACAACTGATGTTCCCAAAAAAGTGTGGAAATCATCTCTATTTCTTTTAATAGCGCAACAGTCCTAAACCATTTTTGCTCTTTTATCTTTAATGATGTTCAGATTTTATATGTACTTTGTTCATTATTGAGCAGGTCAATCTAAACACATAATAAACTAATTTTTGCATTCTTTATTTATTGAAATTCGCAAGCTTTGGCCGCCTCAGCAAAAAGTTTGGACACCACTGATCTTTGTGTTGATCTGTTACATAAAATCTCAGTAAAACACCCTAAAGTTTCTATCTGCGACATTACAAAATGTAAAAAAAATCTCCACCAGTGCAAATACTTTTGCAAGATGTTGAGGAACAGATCCTTTAAAAAATGCTTACATTTTTTATTTGAGTTAACAAAGACTCAAAGTTGAAGTTTTGCACAAAGGCAGGCACCAAATGACCTGCTCCTTCATTTGGTATGATGAACAGTTTATGAAGTTTCAGACACACTTTGGGAAGGAGCCGGCTTGAGTCCCACCTGACCGCACAAGGGAGTTTGTGTAGTTGGGGAAAGTTGTGTAGGATGGAGGGCTGTCCAGTTCAGAAGGTGACCCAATGCTGTTGCTGGACGAGTCGTCCACTGAGGGTTCCTACAAAACAAGAGCTTAGTGGTTCATCTGCATTAATTTAAACAACATCTGGATTTTTAAACACTCTCAGATATGAAAGAAAGAGTTACTGTATTTTCACTATTCATTATTTACTAAACAAACTGAGTTGACAAAAATCAAAAAAATGTGTTAGCTGGTGACGAACACTGACTTGGGAACACATTAGCATTGTCCATGACTAAACTTTCACAAATCAAATAAAGGTTTCACAAATTTAAACTAGGTTTTAAATATTCTGCTTTTAGTGAAGAGTGCTAGTTCAGGGACAAAATGGCTGAAAAATGTATCATTATGATTTCCACAAGTTACCTGTCAAGACAGATAGATACATTTTTTGTTTTAAATATTTGAAATATTTCTAAACTGGTGGCAAACAGTTATGATGAATGGTGGCAAAACCTTATATTGCAGCAGCACAAATTAGCTAGTTGTTTCTGGTAACCAGAGTGAGTGAGTTAAGTTGAAGCCAGGGGCCATTTGTGGCTCCTTTTTTGTGTCCCCCAACTGCACTTGAAGAAAAAAAAATGTTTATTGAACTTTCTATTTTTACTAAAGGTAAAATTACAACTGACATATGTCATTGGAAAATTTTAAGTAGGACACAAAGTATTCATATTTTTATCACCAAGCTTGTATAATAAACAAAACCATTTATATCCAGGGACTTTTACTAAAAAGCCAAGTGACCAAAGTGACCCAAATCCTGTTTTTATAACTGAGAATAAATTTGTTCAGAGTTTAAAAGAATTTGAAAACTAAATGTCTTTCTTTTAATACAGTAGACGTGCAAAATCCTTTTTAAGTTTTGAATGTGCAATGAATAACATTCATTTCATACATAAAAAAAACCTGCCAGCTTTATTAGCTTAATTTTCTTGTTTTTCTGCAAGTTCTTTTGACTTGACAAATTTGGTCCACATTACAAAAATTTTGGACACCCTGATTTAGTCAGTGTTTGAAAAGTATGAGTACTGAAGGTTTTAATCTCCAGCAATTTAAATATGCTTAAGTTAAATTAGGTAGAAGAGCCCTTTAGCCATCTGACAAATCGGAAATTAACTTAATCTCCGTAATTTACAATATATTTATCCGTGGTGTAATGTTGGAGTAAGGTATACTCTGTCAAAAGAACACTTGTAAATCCATACAATGTGTATTACTTTCAGGTATTGTAAAGGCTATTTACTTTTCTTGATAAAAGAAAAGCTTTTTTTAAAAAACAAAGTACGAGTCACTGGTCACAATCTAGGCATGCTGTTAGCCTATCCAAGGCTAATGCTAGCCTATCATTGCTAGTGGATAAGCAAAGGAAGTAGCTACGCAGTTCAGTGGGTGACCAGCTGCGGCATGCTAGTTGTTAGCTTCTCTAAAGCAAGTGAGTAGCCGTTTTCTCATTTGATAGCTATTCATAAATATTTCCTATTTTTATGCAATACATTTCAGTGCCCTTTAGAGAGCAGATGCAAATAAAGCATAGTTATACTTAATTTTCAATCTCCCCCATCACAAAATACTAATATGACACAAATTGTTCTTTAGTCTAAAAACTGTATACAAGCAAAGTTCTGAGAAGAGTCATACCTTTTGTTGGAGGACGTAAAGGGAAGTTACTGCTTTTATCCCATTATGTTCCCTCATTTTGGGAAGCACATCACCTGTAAAGGAAAACACATCTTACACAGACGTCAATTTTAGCTGCAGTCTCCAGACATTTTATATTTACCTTTCTGTTTAAGCGATGTATGATGAGAATGACCATAAATCCTGGACTTTCTAGTTTCCTGTCTTGACCTGAGATTAAAAAACAAACAAAACATTGGTAATTATGCAGTGGAGGTACATTTCCATTAGTACAGTTGATGGTCTATGGAGCTAAATTGGGGTTATAAAGTTTGTTCAAAAGAAAAAAAAGGAGAAAAAAAACTGTTTGAAACTGAAAAAAGGAGATTTTTTTTGCTTTTTAACAAACTTTATGACCCCAATTTAGCTCCATAATGGTTAATTAACAGTATCGCAGCTTACTTTTTAGAAGGAGTCCAGCATGCGCACACTGTCACCAACGTGATGAGGATGAAGATTCCTCCAGTGGAAAGCATGATGTAGACTGAGCTCCTTCCTGGTGAGAAACAAGAGCTACTGAATAAATGAGTGAGGCTTGTTTACTTTAATCAACATTTAAACATCTAACCCGAAATCTGACAGTAAAGCTGCTTTTATTGTGATGCTTTCTCTGTCTGTGATATGTAATCCTAAAAAAGGGGGACATTTCTATGCCAACCTTTCCAGTAGAGGGCACCAAAAGCATCCTGATTCTGGTTGGAAAATATTTGATTCACACTTCCTGTGATTGTCCCTCAGAATGTGTGTAAATTGTAGTTCTAAGGATTTTTTTTTAATGACCACCTGCAAAGCTTTCAGCCCATCTTTCTCTCACGTTGGTTTCTTGGGACCATGTTTGCTACTTGCAACAAGATCTTTAATGGTTCTGGCATCGATGATCCACGTTGCAGCCTTTGCAGTCAAAATTTGCAAGAAAAATTCTGAAATTTTGAGATTAATGGCGGAAATTTTCCAGAAAAACAAGAAAAAGTCTGAGCTCCAAAAGTCAAACATTTGGGAGAAGAAACCAAAGAATTTTCAGCTGTTCGACCGCAGAAATTTCCCCAAAAAAACGTCAAGAATATTTCTGAGATTAATCTTAATCTTTCTGAGTTTATTCTTGCCAGTTTTTGACTTTTGGAGCTCAGTAATTTCCACGTTTTTCTAGAAAATTCCAGAGATTTATCTCAAAATTTCTGTCTTTACTGTAGAACATTTTTGGACATTTCGAGCTCAGACATGTAAAAAAAAAAATAAAAACCTAGAAAATTTCTAAGATTAATCTCAAAATGTGGGGGGGGGGAGGGGAATATACTCTTTGTTTCTTTTTTGTCTATAACAGCTCTAATAACCGTAATTTCCGGACTATAGAGCGCACCTGATTATAAGCCGCACCCCCCTACATTTTTAAAGGAAACACATTTTGTACATACATAAGCCGCACCGGTGTATAAGCCGCATGTGCCTACATTAAAACATGAGATATTTACAAAGACAGACGGTACACAGAAAGTGTTTTTAAAGTTTTAGTAATATGCCGTAGCTTTTCTTTCTGAACAGCAGCAATATAGCAAAACAACACTAACAGGGCTGGTTTAATTAACATACGGTTAAAAGTCACGGAGAGCCGTCATCCTCTTCCTCCTGTGCACTGAAACCATGGAAGTCTTCTTCCTTAGTGTCTGTTTCCCTCTTTATCGGCCAGCTCGATTGCTTTTAACTTGAATGCTGCATCATATGCATTTCTTCTTGCATTCTCCATGATGAGGGTCTGTTCAAGCTAATTTTATTCATACACAAAGCACGACGTTACATTAGTCTTCCTCCACAGATATATTCCAGCTGTCTCACGCTTACCTTTTCTGCTCCAGCGCCCCTACTGGCCGTTAGAAAAAATTCATAAATAAGCCGCATCGTTGTATGAGCCGCAGGGTCGAAAGCGTGAGACAAAAGTCGCGGCTTATAGTCCGGAAATTACGGAACTTTAGAGGAGTTTACTCTATGAATTATTTCTGGGTTTGTCAGTTGAACCATTTGTGTCCCTATAAATAAAAATCATACTGGCCATGTCAGCATGTCTAGCATTCAGGCAAAACTGACAAAAGTATATTACTTACTGTACACGGCCAGTCTGATTGGCAGGCTGGTCATGTTGCCCAGTGGGTTCTCCACGGTGCAGCTGTAGATATCCTCATCAGTCATCAACACTCGACTGATGGTCAGGTACTTCTGATCCGGTGACAACACGAACCGTGTTTCATTGGCCAGGGGTTTCCCACCTTTAAACCACCTATAAGTGGTTTTGGTCCCGTTGTCATGAGAACAGTTAAGGACAAAGTTTTCGCTGAGCTCCAGGACGGATGAGGCCTCCATGTGGATGTACGGCCTGGATATAGGCTCTGGGTGAGGGTGAGAGCAAACACCAACATTCATTAATGTCAACATGTATGGAAATGTAAGCACAAAACTTCGTTGACATTCTGCTAGTGTTGAAAAAACACAATTTTGCAATCGCAGTGTTTCCATTAATTAAGAAAAGCAATTAAATTACCAGGTGAATAAGTTTGTAAGTTATTAAAAAAAACACGCAGCGCCATCAACCTCCAACTACTTTCTGTCTTCTTCTTTGTCTTTTCCACCAGTAGTAACATCCTGTTGTTGATTATGTGACAACAACATCTTGTTGTCACAACAAGATGTTGTTATGTGACAACATAACAACATCTTGTTGTTATGTTTTTTCCTTTCCATTAAGGAAAGGAAAAAAACATTTCCTTTGCTGTTTTGTGAAATAAACTGACTTTGATACAGCCAAAAATCCACCTCATGCTAGTGCCAAAACCTTTAATCGAAAAACAAAAGTTTTTTTTAAGCAAATTTATTTTCATAATTAAAATTTATGCATTTATGCGGTCAATGAAAACTCAGGATACAAGCTCCAATTGGCTGGACATCTGTTGAATTAGGTCAGTCATTTTAAAGTGGATGAATATTTATGCAATCACTTATTTTATGTTAAATTTTTTTTTTACTTGTGATTATTTTATAGAAATCAGTTTTACTTCTGATATAAAGTGTTCAAATTAAGTTGCTTTGTCAAAAAAGCCAAATTTTGATGCTTATGACTGATTTAAAAAAGGTTAAATATCACAGGGGGTGAATACTTTTTTAATGTGCTGAACAGTCTTCCTTCCAATTTAGATATATGCATTACTTCATCTTAAAAATATCAATAAGACACATTAAAGTTTATACTCCCACTGCTGTGGTTGCCTTGTTTGGTCACCTTTCTATGTAACTGATGTACTCAAGTCAGTGGCTAACATGTGCTAACATCACATGAAGTGATGATTAGCTGGCAATTAATCAGCATTTCTCTACCATTTGCACCATTTTCTGCTTGTTCCATGATTGTGTCAAAAAAATTAATTGAGGTGGTCATTGCATTTACAAAAAATAACATGTTGTTTTAACAAAATAATTTTATGTTTCAAAGGCAAACGTGATAAAATCATATCAGATCAACATAAAATTCAACACCCTAGCGTTAATAAAATGTATTCAAGTTGAGATAATGTGATTCAATTTAGTCAGATTGATCTCCCGCCATAGAGGGTCTAGTGAGATCAGGAGATCACGCGAGATGCTAGCGAGATTACGGAAGATCACGTGACACAACTGTTTTGCGCCTGGGAAAACTTCAAGGGCGGTTTTTTAAGAGAAGCAGGAAGATTCCTGGCGTGCATCTAGTTAATGTGAGAATTAACACAGATAGGTCCTTGGTGGACCTTAAGTTGTTGAAAGGATTTTACCATGAGTCAGCCAAACTATTTTTTTTTTTCCCCACCAGGGGGTCTTTTTGTGGGCTCTAGTGTCCCTTATACAACAGTAGGCTGACAGGAAATGGGGAAGAAGAGGGGGGATGACATGCGGCAAATGTCGTCGGGTTCGGGAATCGAACCCGCAACGGCCGCGTGGAGGACTGAAGGCCTCCAAACGTGGGGCGCACTACCCTCTACGCCACCGGAGCATGCTCCAGCCAAACTATTTTAACATTAATTTTTTATTTAATAAAATGTGAAATCTCCCCCACCCAAATACCCCACCCTAACTCCCATAGAACGTTGACCAAGGTGCACAATTGGCCATAGCCGAGACGGTGTTGGGAATCTCCGACCAGATGGTGCAGAGCCTGGCGATGCCCATGTGGATGTTGGGATTGTCCTGGAGGGGGTGGAAGTGATGAACCACTTGGGCAATGTATCTTTTATAGTGGTGATGTTGCTGAGTCTTATCTTTGCACTAAACTTGAGCTACCTTCAGGAGCTCAAGTATACTTTTGAAGTTCCGCAGAAAATTGTTCTGGAATTGGATGGAAACAAACTATCCAACAAAGCACAAGTTCTCAAAACACAACTCTCCCGCTGAAAAACTTGCTACATGGTTTTCCAAAGTTGAGGAAAGCTTCGTAAGACCAATCAGCCTTTAAAGACTGCAGTCGAAAACAAGATTTAAATTGTTACAGTTCTCAAAGTCGAAGAGCAAATTTACTGACACTTTTTATTTATTTAGGAATTTCATTTCTATGCCAAACAGTGATCAACATAGCCCAGTTTTGGCTGGAAAATCAAAACTTTAACCTTTTGTTGTTTTTTTTAGTTACAGATTAAACTACAGATGTTTATAAATCTAGGAATGTGAGCATTTCCAGCATCAATGTTCAACTCAGCTGTTTTTTGTGTTGTGTTATGTGTTTTTCTCTGCAGGGTACTAAGAATTGTGGTAGGTTGAATTATTTTTGAAGTTTCTTGTTACTAATTAAACTCTGACTTTAAAGGTTTTATTTAAATTATTCATTTGAACCATCTTAAATGCATGTTCAAATGTGTTGCCATCTGGCAAGAGTTTATACCTTTTGTAGTAAAATGCCTGCACTGCACAGGTAAAAGAAAATTTATAACAATTTTGAAAATACAGTTCCGTTGTACCTTTTCTAATTGTTGAGTGTTCTTTCTACCTTTTCACCCAGTCCTGTCTTAAAACACTTAATTTAATACCACTTAAAAAAGTCTTTGGATTAATGTAATTAAATCATAGAAAGGATTTCCACATGATTAAATAGCTTTTTTTCAGCGTGAAGCATGTTTGTTGAGCTAACTTAATTTTCATGAGTTGGATTAACTTAATTAAGTAGTGTTGGCTCACTGTAACATAAGTTGAGCCAACACAATTGCTTTACATTGGAATAACCTTGATAAATTAAGTTGATCTAACACATTTGCTTTAAATAGGAGTAACAGAATTACATGGTGCTGAAATAAAGCAAAGTAATCAGGTGGAAAACCTTTCCGTGATTTTTTTTTATGTTCATCCAAAGAGGTATTTTTTTGAGTGTAGGTTTACATACTAACAGATAACTTCCTCTTTGAATTAATGCATCTCAAGCAGCTTGTTCTGCCTCTTATGAAACGAGCATCTCATTAATGGAGCAGTGAACTCCCAGCATTCCCAGCATAGCTTATTCCACCTACAGTAAGACCAGAGCCAAAAACAGAATACCTCAGTGGACATTCAGAACATTTAAACATCTCCAGTTGGAAAGAAAACTTTAGAAACTGGAGATTTTGTTTCAATGCATTAAGTTTGGGAACTCAGAAAGATTGCAAAATTGAATTCATTCTCAGTGTCATATTTAGCAGAAGAAAATACATCTGTCTTATGCCAAGAGTAGAGCATAATGGTTCCGGTCCAGCCATGTTTCTCATTTTTCTCTAAGGAAACATAAATGGAATGGAGATAAATTGTAGCCATAGAGTTTGTTCAAAAGAAGAAGAAAATATTTGAAACCAAAATAAAGCTTGAAACTGAACAATTTTTTTTTAGCTCAATTCAAAAATATTTCATTGATCCCAAAGGGAAATCAGCTATTATTAATTGAGTAACTAATATTAATTGTAACTAATATTAATTCAGATTCTCCAAATAGTGATGGATATTGGCAGGAAATATCTCTTGTAGCAGTCTGTATTACGGAGAACTTTAAGAAGCCTCTGACTGATGGCACTCTATCAAAACTGAAAAGAAGTTTTGAAACTAGAAAAATTTACAAAATACTTTTCAGATTCCAGATTCTTTTTCACAGTTTTAATATATTTCTTAGCTTCAAATCTTTTTTCAGTTTTTTTCAGTTTTAATTTCTTTTTCCTATTGAACAAATTTCATGGCCTGAATTTAGCTCTAAAGTTAGAACCTTAAATAAGTGATCAGCAGCACCACGAAGCTGTTTCTGACCCTACCGTCCACAGTGAGTGTGATGCTTCCCTCTCCAGTAAAGATGTCGTCTGTGATGGAGATCTCCACGTCGTATGTCCCGTCATCAGACAGTCTGAGGTTGTGGAGAAGCAGGGTCCCGTTCTCAAACACCAGAATCCGGTCTTGATACTCAGGCCTCAGAGTCCCAATGATGTCAGTTCCGATGGACTGGACCACGGTGACCGCCTTCTCCCTCTGGAGCTGCCACTTGATAACCGGCAGGTCAAGGCTGAAGCTGCTGTAGCGGACCGACAGGAGGGCCTCCCCTCCGACCGCTCCTCTGATCAGAGCGTTTGGGATGGTCATGTTCACGGCTCCCACCTCGCCTGCAGAACAGCATGGAGAGTGTCACTGGACATTAGAAACAATATAGTGGACGATGCTTTAAAATTGAAATTAGAACAAATAGCTTCTAAACGATACAAAGTTGTTATTAACGGGATATGTCTCAAATTTTGATGGACATGAAATTATGGCAAAAGATATTGCGATAAACAACAATATTGTTATTTTTTTTCCCCCACCAGGGGGTCTTTTTGTAGGCTCTGGTGTCCCTTATAAGATAGTAGGCTGACAGGAAAGGGGTAAGAAGAAGAGGGAAGACATGCGGCAAGTGTTGTCGGGTCTGGGAATCGAACCCGCGACGACCGCGTTGAGGACTCGGGGCCTCCAGGCATGGGTCGCGCTGTCCCCTACGCCACCGCAGCACGCACCAATATTGTTATTTTGAGACAGTTTTCAAGTAATGTAATGGTAATGACATATGCAAGAACACGTCCTCAAAGATCAATAAACTTTAAATTCTAGTGAACATTTAACACTTGTCATCCAGTTTTTGGTAGAAAGAGAAAAGCAAGTCATGCAAATGGAAATCATTGAGCTTGTTTTAATTTGTCATTGATTTATTTCTTATTGCGACGTACATAGTTATAGTCGGTTATATTTCTTGCTAAAACGAGCAAGTATCACTTCCGTATGTTTTTTCTAGTTCTGGCAGTTAAATGCTTCCATACCAACAATGCCTTGGTTGGCATGTGATTTCTATTAAATCCAAATTAATGCACTGTTATTCAAAACGCAACATGTTTGTGATGGTTTTCAAGAACTAAAACATGGAAAAACGGGTAGGATTTATCCAACAACGACTGTACGGAACCATACAGCTGTGTCACTCTGGACCCAGAGCCTCATCGCTATGGTAACAGCTGTTAGACTATGGGATGGCCCCACATGGAGCAACAAAAGTTGGCATTGTTTGTTCAAATTTCCCTCTTGGCAGTCCATGAAAAGGCCAGTCCAGACACCAGGCAAGTGCTGCAGAAACAGAGCAGCTTAGTGACCCACAATAACATAATAACACATAAACACAGCTGAAAAAGCCCTGACACTGACACTTCTGATACGGACTGTGGAGAGAAAAACAAGCAGTCGGATACAATCCAGCATCCCAACAAATACTGACATTGTGATGAGGTAAAGTAACTCAGCAGGGTGTGGTGGAGAAACAAACTGGACATCTGTTGCTATTTTTATCATGTTGTTAGTGTTTTATAAATGTAAAAATTGAAAAGATTTTAAATTTTCAATTTGTTCTCCCTGCATCATAAAACTCTCCCCTGTCGTCGCTGCTTAAGAAAAGGCTGTGAAAGTAAATATGCTCTCATGCAACAGATTAAAAATTAGACATGCACTTAATATTTAATCACTGCTTTTTCAACATATTATGATTCTGACACAATAAGTAGTAAATAATCGCATGGCAAAGTAAAACAAACTCAATCATTTCCATTTGCATGATTTAACTTTTTTTTTCTTATCTCTCTTTCTACCAAAACATTTCATGATAAAAGTCTTCAGTCTTGAGTTTTAGTCTCATTTACACCTTGTTTCGAACGACAGCTCAACAGAGACCTCATAATTCATTTTATGTGTTGTTTCTGTTGTATTGTTTATTTATTTTAGATATTTAAAATGTCTTCCAGTTCCAGTGTTAAATGTTCATTAGAATTTAACGTTTATTGGTCTTTGAGAATATGTTCTTGCATTATTATGCCATTACTATTATGTTACTTGACAATGGCCTCAAAACAACAATATTGCCATTTATCGCAAAAAAAAAAAAAATCTAGCAAAATTTGTTATTGTGACAGGCCTACTAGTTCGGTTGTGCTGCAAATTTCCAAGTTTTTATCTCGACAGCGTTTCTTACCTGAGTTTAAGAAGCCAAAAAATACAAGTGGAAAAATGTGGTAGATCTTTTTTCCTTTGGAAGGAGCGTCCTTCTCTGTCTGCATCTTGAGGAAGAAGCTTTGTTTTTGTCACAGACTGTCAGCATGATTTATGGCTCTGGGCAGGACGGAGGACACAGTCACTCATTCAGGCCGGCCTGGAACTGAGTACGTCTTGTTCTCCAAACGCCACTGTATAAGCAGAACAAAACGAGTGTGTGTAATCGTCAGGGTTCAGTCAGTCTTGTGATAATAAAACAAAACTGCGTTTAATTAATTCATGCAAACTCCATTATGATCAGAATCAAATTCTGAGTTAAGAGAGAAGGGTTAGTTTAAAAAAAAAAAAACTAGAGGTCAGGACAAATATTAAAAACGATTGTACCTCGGTTGGAGTCAGGTGTGGAATGATTGTGAGAAGTTCAAACTGTTTTTCAACCAATTATAAAATCACTCGCAGAACAAACACAATCAGGTTTGACTGTGATTGCTCATTTTCTTTTATGAGTTTATCCACAGACAGAGTTGGAATTGTTTGGAAATATGTTTTAGAAAAATATCCAGGAAAATTTCTACTCTTCTGAATTTGATGATGCTGTTGGTATGAAACAGTGAAAATACAGTAAGCTTATGCTTAAACCTACACCTTTCTTCAGTCTACACTCTGTTCTTGCCATTGACAGGAATTTAAATATTGCTTATCTAATTCTGTATAAGTTTTGTGTGTTTTTTTTTTCTTTTGATAATTTTTTAATTTGGCATAGTTAGGCTTTTTCAGATTGACAAATATTAAAGCTAATTAAAGACCATGTCTCTCTTTTTTTTTAAAGCACTAGTTTAGTAGGGTTACCTATCACTTAGACACATTTTAAACCTTTTTATGTGTAATGTTGAACAAGCATTGGATAAAACTCCAATTTTACAACATCAAATTTGAATTTGAGACTTCAGGGTTGCATCATCACCAACCACCAATGAGAGGGAATTCCGTGTTGCTTAGCAACAGAAAGCAGTCAAACAGAAAAAAGTTCCCCAGCAAGCTCATTTGCTGATGTTGTGGTTTCTCTGGACTATCACCACATCCTGCTGCTCTTTGTTCTGATTGGTTCCTGGTCCGTCTTTCCCAGCATGGCGGTGCTCACCCTGTGTGAACCTGTGGAGCTCTACAACCTCCTCAACCAGACCCGGGTCGTGCCGAGGCTGGCCGAGATGAACTACCTCTGTCTGATTGGTGAGAGTTCAGCTGCAGTTGCCTGGGTTTCTGATGGTTTTATTCATTTGCTCCCGTTGCTTCATTGAAACTTCAGTTATGAGGAAACTATTATGTTTCTTTTCTAGATGCCCAGGAAACCCACAACTACTTGATAGGTCATATTATCACAGCCAAACATGTGAAAATGGTATGGCATCATGTTTCTGTCTGTCTATCTATCTACAAAAATGTAATTTACAGCTAAAACATATTTTGTTTAGATTTTTGAATAAGAGAAACATTATTTTGGTTTTCATGTTTAATACACTTTAAGCAATCATACATTTGGATCTTATAGGAAATTACATTAGAAAAAAACCCTCAACCTACTGAAAATGACCTCATTAAAAAGGATGTTCCTTACATTATTAGTGTCATTTTTGGTCGAAACATTATGGCTACATTGTTTGAAAATATGACAGTGAATTAAAGCCTTTGTAGAGAAGATTTCTGCTAAATAACATCTAACAAAACTTCTAGAAAACAAAAAAGAACATTTTGGAGTTTGAAAAGTTGTAATTTTTTTACTTTTGAAATACAGAAATGTTAAAGTTTTTTTCTTGAAAATATGGAAAAATTCTTTATAAAAGTTGCACGCTGAAGATCTGTTTGTTCAATATGAAAACTTTTCTGTATGACTGATTTAATCTTTCACTTCACATGGTGATGAACTGCAGGCTGGAGATGGGACGTTCTACCTGCCGGATGCAGTGGCGCTCGACACCATGCAGAATGTTGTGATCTATGATGCCACCACACGCAGTTTAGAAGAAGAAAACAGTAATAATACTGGAACATCAGTAGCCATGTAACGGTATAACTTCCTCCCACACAGGAGCAGATATTAATCCTCCTCATTATGATTTCAGGCAGGGCCATTGATTGTGCCCGGGAGCTGGGAAAATCCTACTACCGTCCAATTCAAATACTAACAGGAGGCTACAGGCTGTTCTCAGCTGTTTACCCGTTTCTAAGGACTGAGAAGATCTTTTACACCATCTGGGTAAAACTCACTAACACAGACTGCTTTATTTTTACACATCAATCATTCAGAAGGAGTCTCAGTCTCTATTCAGTCCAGAGTTCACAAAATAAAATTCAATGCAGCTAACTGCCTTCAGAATCCACTTAAAGTCACAAACATTTGAGCTACGAGTTTAGTTCAATATTTTGGTTGCATTGTTTCATCTTGTGTTTCATTTTGTTTTTGTTGCTGTTGCTTTTACCTCACTACTTCAGTTTCTTGCTCTTTCACACCTGTTTTCCATCTTGCTTGTTTACTATTAAGGACAACCATAACTGACATAATTAAACATAAATGTACATAACTGCCTAAATAAATAGGCAGTTATGTCAATGCTCTTACAATGCAACAAAGGAGAACTTTATATTAGGTGTACTGATTTATTTACTGGACCATTTATGTATTTATGCTTTTATTTTGAATTTGTTTTGATCCTCCATACTGTCTATATCTATATAGAGATATATATCTATATTTCTATATATTAAAAATCTTGTAGTCTGTAACTGTAATACTAGGTGGTTTTACATAGATTCAACCCAGAAAGGACTCAGTGTCTCTATGCGTTCAGAGTTACTCTTAGTAATTTGATTTAATTTAAATATTTCGCTTCATATTATGCACAATTTTGTGTTGATCTGCTACATAAATTCTTTATAAGCACACTGAAACCCATGAGTGTAATATGATAAAATGTGAAACAGCCTAAATGAGTATGATTGATGTACATGATCTTATTTATAGAATATGCTATCCACTGCAGAACAAATCAACCATCCCTCCACCTTTAGATTTCTAGCTGACTTTTACAATGAGAAACAATAAGATTTCAGCTGCATCCAGTCCATCACAGTCAAATATATGTGTGGGTTCATCTCAGGAGCTTGAAAACTTGAGGCTTTATCCTTTGGAGATTATACCTGGACTGCTGTATATGGGAGACCTGAAACAAAGCCAGGGCTCCCTGTGGAACCTGAAAATCCGTGCAATCGTCAGCATCTCCCAGTCCACTCAGAGTGACTTCACAGAGTGAGACCAGCTCAAACTCGCAAACGTTTCGAAATCCTTTGAGTTCCTTTTATTTATTTTTTTTGTAAACGTATTTGTTAACTTCCAGGTCTGAAAAAGAAATCCGGGAGATCCTTGACATCCCACTGGCTGACAAGGGGGAGTCGGATTTATATTCAAACTTCGAGACCATATGCAATTTTATGAGTGAGTATTGGACATGTTTTTGTTTAACAAGTTGAAGTTAAAGTGGCCTGGATGTTAATACATAAGAATGTAATCTTAAACTGTTATGTTACACATAAATGAGACAAAAAGAGTTAAATTCTTAAACTGCGACGCTGCGTTGGCGCCGTTGTAGATAGAAAAAGGAATAGATTTGCACCAAAATATCTCAAAAACTGTTAGATTAATCTCTGAATGTTTCAAGACGTTTTTGGAAATTTCTCAGTTTGAAAAGTCAAAAATTTGCTAGAAAAACTCTGACATTTTCTAGAGAAAGATCCTGAAAATTTTCTGAGTTTAAAAAGTTGTAAATTTGTTAGAAAAATACTTAGAGCAGATTTTTTTAAAATCAAACGGTAACGTCTTTGTTGTTTAGGTTCTCACATTGATGAAGGATCTCGTGTCCTGGTGGTTTCCAGGGAGGGCATAAGCCGCTGCAGTGCTGTGGTACTCGCATTCCTCATACACCACTTCAGATTCACACTGGAGGCAAGTATAAATTATACAAGACAGCATGTACACAAATCATCAAAGTTAAAAAAGGCATTATTTTATATCCAAGTAACAATTTGGCCAATGGCTTCAACTTTGCTCTTCACTTTGCAAATAGTAAAATGACAAAATTATTCACAAAGAGAAAGTGAAAACTTTTGCCTGTTTTCTCATATTCTGATATCTTCATATTAACTACAGATGATCAATTGAAGTACAAGTTCCTTAAAAAATTACTAAAATAGCTCTTTCATCAAGCATTAAATCCCAAACGTAATATCAGATACCATGTTCAGCATCACTGGCCACCAATAATATGGAACCATGTTTTCTTAGAGTGTTTACACTGACTCAACTTAACAATAATTCATATAAAAGTTATTCAGAGTATGACTGTAAACTAACTTTCATTAATTTTTTTGGCATTGAGACATATTGCCAGTTTTAAGTGTCACAATGTGTTGCAATCATTGTTGATTTTTTTTTGTGGTGAAACAAAATGTAAAACAGCATATTATAATATCATAATATATTATATTATATATTATTTTGTACATATTATTACTCCTCAAAAAACAGACACATCAAGTGTTGTCAAGTAAAAAGCACTTGAAGGCCAAAAAAATCTGATTTTTAAAAAAATATATATATTTTATATTAAAAAAATAAAACATATAGTTAATATATGGTTAATTGTTTGAGGTGTAGAGATGAAATGGTGCCTACTAAACTCACAACATACAATCCCATTCATATCTCTCAGTGGGTAAGTGACATTGTTTCAAGTTAAGTAACTTAAGTTTATCAACAATTATTACATGTCTGCTAACTACAACATAATTTAAAACATGTGGAATTAATGTTTTCTTATGTCATATATTAAATAAACTCAACAAACCAATAAATAAAAATAGGAAACCCCTTGAAACCACATGATATATCATCTGGTGGAGAGTTTGAAAATATGTTATGTGGACTTCCAAGACAAACATCAAATTATCTAAAAGATGACTCTTGTCTTGAATTTTGAAAGACCGCAAAATTCAAGTATGCATAATAATGCATTATTTTGCTGATCTGCCTTTTGTAGGAAGCCTGGAGCTACATTATTAAATGTAAACCCACCATGAGGCCCAACACAGGATTTCTACAGCAGTTGTGTGAGTGGGAGGTTCTCACCATTGGAAAGAAAGACACAAATTTGTCAAAACCTCCATTTTTATGAACAATAATAAGTGTTGCAGTCAATCTGCCATGTATGTTCTTATGTTTGATAAATTCTTGGACATTTATTTTAAAAGGCAATGTACAAAATTTCCTTAATAAACCCATGTTTGTGGAAGAGCATGAATTTTATGATGTATTTTTTAAATTCCCAAACCAAAACATATCAACACACTGACAGCTTCATACAGGCATTAATTCAAATCATTAATTGTTAAAATTTCTAAAACAAACTTCTTTTTTTTTGTTCTTGTTCTTTGTCTCCTTCTTCTTCCAGAATTTCCATCAAAAAACTTAATTATTTTTTAAAATATTTCCTTCTGTCTCTTAGATCATCATTCCATGTGCTAAAATGGCATATTATATTATTATAATATATTGTGTATTATTTTGTACATATTATCATTGTTCAAAAAACAGACACATCAGCAGTAGTTGGTTATAATTTTTATTTCGTACTTTTTGTCATCTGAGTGACGTCTGGGGCTCCTGGTATCCCAGGTTTGTGACACCTGGGGCTCCCAAACCTTTTGTCTCCTGGGTCAAAATCGTCAAGTAAAAGGCACTTGAAGGCCAAAAAAATCAGATTTTTAAAAAAATATATATTTTATATTTAAAAAATAAACATATTTACCCTTGCTTAGAAGAAGTTACTATGTGGATATTGCCAGTCACAATATGGCGGAGGCGCTAACGTATAGTTCCTACGGCGTGAATGCGAGGTGGAGTCATAATGCGCTGACGCTGATTGGCTGAGATGACATAACGGAATCACGAGGGTATGTTCTGATTGGACGAACTAGGAAGACAATTTCCTTAAAATTACTACAGGAACAATACTACCAACATACCGGATATAGTTCAAAAAAGTAAAAGTGCTTAACCTTCAGAAAAGAGAGGCGAACAAGGTTTTAAAAGCAACAAATGAAAATATAGCAGCTGTAGCAGAAGATACCAGCCTTTTTCAAAGCACGTTCATAGTTATTTTGTTTTTCCCGAGTTTTTTAAGAGTGATGCTTTTATTGCGAAAGGCATCTGCTGGAAGCGTCTGTCGTTAACGGATGTTGTTTTAACGGTTACAACTGTTGGAAAGGAGCATCGGAGGAAAATGTTAGTCTGGGCAGCTGAGAACACCGAATTTTTTCCGGAATGGGAGAAGGTGGAAAAAGATTACAAGAATATTCAGGTTTGTTTAGTTATTGTATCCGGCTGTAGTAAACAATTAAATACTTGCTGCTCGGATAAGCTAACAGACGTTGTAGGTGGGGAGACTGGCGTGTGGGATCCACCTTTAGCAGATAAAGATTAAATTATAATTATCAGGAACATTTAAATACATTTTAACAGATCGGTTCATATGTAACGGATATTAGATATACAGGTGAAATTCTTGCTAAAATATGTTTTGGTAAACATCTTTGTATGTATTTCATAACTGCCTTGTGATGATTGTGATCATTGTGTCCATTCTGCTGTGTAGATTTCATTATTTCACCATCATCTTTCTAAAATAATAGGCTAAGTCATTTTTAGTCGTTTTCCCTCCACAGCATCTTTTGGTGGTGATTTATTTATTGATTTATTGATTTATATATATATATATATATATATATATATATATATATATATATATAAATCAATAAATATATATATATATATATATATATATATATATATATATATATATATATATATATATATATATATATATATATATATATATATATATATATTCAGACTTTTACAGCTCTGTTCTTTTTTTTATTTCAACATAACAATAAAGAAAATAAAAATATGTATATACACCTATACAACTCTGTTCTATTTACTGAATAGAGTAGAATAGAATAGAAACAGTCTTTATTGTTCTGCAAAGGGGAAAATGTATGTGTAACAGCAGCATCAGATATAAGAGTTAACACAAAAAGTGTAAGATATAAACATAAAAAAACAAGATTAATAATGACAATAATTAAAATATCAAACTAGCATTCCAAGGGATGCGCAGTGGAGTCAAATAATCACTTTTCCAAAACATGTTTATATAACATTGAAAAAGACAGACTATTTACAATAAAGTATATCAGTGCAGAAAAACAAATGTGCAACAGTGGCAGAGATGTTATTTAAAAATGAGTAAGAATGCCTGGTTAATCTACTCCACCTACAGGATAACTATCGTCTCTATAAAGAGGAACTGGAAGAAAACGCCCAGCTGGAGAGAAGCTGCTCCAGGTTCATAGAAGAACAGAGGAAGAACCTGGAGGAAATCAGTTTTCTCTTGATGAAGTGAGTGTCAACAGGAAATGGGTTTAACTCAACAGCAAATGATATATATAATTTTTTTAATGTTTGCTAAAAACGTTTTCTCCATCAGATACAAACAAAATCATAGGCAGCTGAGCCCAGAGCAGAGGGATTACATCTCTGTGATGGAAGAGTTCATCAAAGAGAGAAGGAAGGCTTTATTTGAGATGGAAGCAGATCTGCCAAAGAAGAACAGGTAGAAACACATTGCATAGGAGTATAGTTTTATTATGATATTTTGTGGGACTGTTGTGTCAATTCAAACTTTATTACTCTTTTAGATCATTTTATAGCTGTGACTGCAAAGCACGGCATTTAAAAAAATATATGTTTCTTTAAGACACCCGTCACACAAAAGAAAATTGTGATTTGTACCACTAACACTTACACAGTAACTGCATTTAGACACACGTTTGAAGTACAAAAAAACCCCTAAAACTTCTACTACAACAACAAAGAAAACCTAAGCTGAAACTAAACAACATTTAACTAATAAAAACGAATAAATACTAGCCAATGCACTCTAGAAGCTAATTTAAACTAACTGAATTAATTAGACAAACACAATTTCACTCTGAAATAAAACTAAACCCGAATGAACAACCCAAAACTATTATAACCCTGGTTCAAATTTGTTTGTATTTATTGATACACCTTTATTGAACACACAGTGGGGAAAAATCATAAAAATGATATTATTAACTTGAATTTATTGTGACAGCAATAAATCAAAATCTTGTGATTCAAAATTTATTGCGATAAATGACACACTATGTCATAAATACCCACCTCTAGTTTGAAGTGTAGAACATTGAATATCTGCGTGACACTGATTTCTGCGTCTTCCCTGCTCAGGCTTTACCACACGCTGGTTCTGGGAAACATTCATCTGAGGCTTCTGAGCAAACAGCAAAAGTAAGTTGCATATTTTCACTGCAGACGCTCCAGAGCCGCTCCAACCAGCCGTCTCCTCGTGTTTCTCCCCACACAGGTGTGCATACAAAGGTGAATATGAGAAGCTCAAGCGGGTTCTGAGAGTCATCCTGTTCGTGTTCTCCTTCACATGTCGCTTTCTGTTCAGCTTCAGGTAGGAAGGGTTCAGATTTGGCTCAATTGATGGATTTTAAATCCACAAAGCAGCAGGAGATGCAGCGTGTATTTGGTTTTTGTGATGACGCAACGCGTCCCTGATTGTTTTTGCTCCTGTGTCAGAACCCTGGACGATCTGTTCAACTTCCTGCTGGTGTGGTATTACTGCACACTCACCATCCGGGAGAGCATCCTCATCAGCAATGGCTCAAGGTCTGTATGTGGTCTCATCGCACGTTGGGCAAGATGCTCTGTGAGGGATCTAAAAGTCTAAAACGTGTCCAACATTGGGATTAAACCTAAAGATGTTCTTATATTTTCTATTTGCATATTTAAAACTAATGCCTGAAACTTGATAAATTTGTAGCTAATACTTCAAATGTACTTGTATCTTGCATTTTGCAATGCTCAAAAATACAGAAAAATTATTAATAATTCTGCATGTTATATTGTGGTGCAAAACAGAACTGTGGGACAGCTGTCAGTGGCCATGAACCTTCATCAAAAAGACATTGTATGGAGCTCTGGTAGTGCCAAAAAGAAGTATAAGTACTTATACTCATAAGTACTTATAAGTAACCCATCTTTTACCTGTAAGTAAGAGGTGGTTTTACTTTTTTGTCAGTAAAATGTGCCTAAATAGTGCATAAATATCTACTGAATGGAAAATTGATTTATTTTATATGTTGTTGTTTTGTTTTTTTTTCAAATTAAATGAGAAATTGTTCACCTAATAGGTGAACATAGTCAGCTACACCACAAAAACACAAAATTGTACCAATAATTTTTGGCCTACTCTATAGTACAAATATCTTAGTATACCTGAAATAAGATCAATCTGATAAGTAACAGCAAGGAACAGGAGCTTGTTTCAATTAATGTTTGTTTAATTAATGTATTGCATACTTAGTTCATTGTTGAGTAGGTAAAAAAAACAAACTTTTTTCTTTGACCCTTACATACTTATGACTGGACAGAAAGTTTAGACACGTTTGGTTTGGATTGAAGCGTATTCAGGTGTTTGAATGAATTCGAGCGATTTTGCAAGGATTAGCTCCAGATGCAGTCAACACAATGCGAAACGTGTTCAGGGAAAGAAAACCTTTTGCCAGCTCTGAGCATCTTTTGCTGTTTCAGGATCAGAGATTGGTGGGTTTTTCATCACTTTGTGTCGATCTTCCTGTCTGGAGTCATGCTGACTTGGTAAGACCTGATCTTCACTCAGGCCCTTCCTCCACAGTTCCTAATGTAACGAGTCGTATTATTACTTATTGACCAGCTCAATCTCATCACCTCTCTCACCTGGTGTGACCTTTGTTCTCAGGCCTGATGGCGACCTCTACCAGATGTTCAGAGATCAGTATCTTTCCTACAATCTCTATCAGAGTAAGTCTGTCTGTGCCAGTTTCACATTAATTAATGGGTCAAAACAAATATCTTCCCATGTTTCAGCCTGTTGTGAATTGATTATTGAAATAATTGTCAAGTAATTGATTAATTGTTGCTGAAAGAACAACAGTCAGAGCAGATATTAAGCCAAAATAGTACAAAACATATTTACATTTAGCATTTAAGATGAAAAACCTTCTCTGTCTGCAAGTATATTCAACCCAGAACTCTTCAAATTCTGTAAAAAATAATAATTAAAAAAAACCTTTTGATAGATAACTATTAATTTAAAAACATTCGAGTGATCCATTGTGATGTTTTGATTCCTTCTTGCAGGTTTTGTTCAGTTCGTGCAGTACTGCTACCAGAGTGGCTGTTTGTACCAACACAAAGTGCCGGGGGAGACACACAACATGGACCTCACCGTTGGTCAGCGAAGGCAACACGTTTACACTTTAAACCAGTGTTTCCCAATTCCAGTCCTCAGGGCCCCCTGCCTGCATATTTTAGGTGTTTCCCTTCTGCCACACACCTGGATTGAATCTTTGGGTGATTAACAGGCTCCTGCAGTACTTGGTGGCTGCAGAAGATGTCATGCAATCATTTGAATCAGCTGTTCTGGTATAGAGGCACACCTAAAACATGCAGGCAGGGGGGCCCGAGGACTGGAATTGGGAAACACTGCTTTAAACAATGTCATGACACAACAAAAATGTGGAGAGAAGTTGCTCTTGAGTTGCTGTTTGAAGCAGCCAATCAGATACCAGGGTCTCCTGTAATCCCACCCACTGGCTTTGATTAATAAAGTTGACAGTTTAAATTAATTTATTATGCTTCAGCACAAACGAGCACAGAAGCTATTGGCGTTTCAGCCTATCAGAGCCTAGGAAAATGAATGGTGCTTTTGGATTGGCCGCTTTGCAGTGTGTCAAGTTGCATTTAGCGATCAAAGCTGCATTTTAAAAAATATATATCTTTACGCTCGATGAAATAATCCACCCATTTTCTGTGAATAATTAGGAATCACATTTTATTGGAAAAATCCCAGAATAGCTCAACGAATAATGTAGAATATTTATGTATAATATTGGTAAATATCAGTTATTAGCACATTATAACATCTATATTCACAATGGTCCAAATTTGCTAATCTGTGACCTTCTCCCCATTTAATCAACATCATGGCAAAACAAGACAATTATAGGATGAGAACGTTATGAGCAGAAGTTTCTGTTACTCTGTTAGAACAGTTTTCTGCTCTCTGCTGTCAAATGTTTCAATTCAGCCTTCATAGCAGCAGGAAGTCTGTTTGACGTCAGCTCATTTTAATGTCTCTGGGTGTTTAGAGGGCTTCCAGCCCTGGATGTGGAGATTACTGATCTTCTTGCCTCCCGTCTTGTTCCTGTGTAACGTATGTAGCCTCTGTTTTAAAAGTGACATCATTCAATAAATCAGATTTATTTTTTTTTTTTCTGAGTTGTCTTGTTGAGCGTGATTATTTTTTTTTTTATTCTGTTCCAGTTTTGGGAGCTGTACAACAGCATAACGCTTTTCAAGATGTCCCAGCTCCCAGAGCACCAAGTGTGGCAGGTCAGTTTCCCAAAAAAAAAACAAAAAACAAAAAAAACGTCATTCTCTTCTCATCAGTTGGAAAAAAATCCAAAGTATTCACATACCTTGAATTTTCCACATTTGTCGCATGCCGCATGAGGTGGCCACATTGAACATGTAGAAGACGCCCTGCTCAGATGACATCACAACAGATTGGGTTTTTTTTTTCAGACGCCTGGACGGTTCATTTGGCCTTTTTCTTGTCAGAAACTTTTCCATTTCTTGTTTGCGTTTGTTTTATGCTACGTTGAGGAGCAAAACAGCTCGATGAGTTTGACAGACAGCCAATCAGAAAAAGAGCATCAGAACTAACATTTATTCCAAATGTTTTAACTCTGATTTTATTTAAAAACAGCATGATTGAACAACAGACAAATTTAAGAAAGAAAAATTATGGGATTCAATTTGTTTTATTTTTGAAATTTTTCTCATCTTCCCTACAACTTTCTGAGGCCCCTGCAGCGCCCCCTGGTGGTCCACACTTGGACAAACACCGCTATAAGCTATTGTCTCAGGAGGCCGGAATACAAATGTATGCCACACTAATCAGATTTTTAAGTGTAAAAACAGCTGAAAACCATTTAGATTTTTCTTCCACTTTAAAAATCTGTTGGTTCTGCCACACAAAACCCAAATCACATACATGTACGTGGAGTTTGGTTTTAGCGTGGCGAAATATGTTGCAGTCTGTTGAAATGAAATGAATTTTCCGTGCCTTCATTTTATTTTGCCGTGCAGGTGTTGATGAGTGGCTGCTCCTACCTGGTGCTCTTCTTTGGAAACCTTTTCAACACGCTCGGGGTGATTTACCAGAATCATGTAAACAACAAGGACAAGCCCAATGCTGTATGAGCACGCCGCAACCAGAACGGATCACCAACATGGTGTAACAGAGAGAAAAGTGTGTATGAATGTGTATATGAATTTTGCTCAAAAAAAAAAAAAAATATTGTGTGTATGTGTTTGTAATGGGATTTTCGATTTATGTGTTTGGAGCCACCTAGTGGTGAGATGAGTGACTGAACGCAACGGGTCCTTCTCGGCTTCCCTAACCAAAGTTCTGAGGAGCGCTGGTGGAGGTAGGTGTGAGAGAGGCAGCTCTTTGCTAATTTTTTTACTTAGGGTCATATTTTTCTAGTTCAACAATTAACGAAATACTGAGAGATTATTTAATATTTAGAAATATAATTTATAAAGTTTTGTCGTGGTTGGACTGGAAAAATATGAGAGCAGCACCAGTTGGTGTTTGTGGCTGACCACTCGGTCACAACGCTAACTGCGTCTTTTGTTTATTTTTCAGCTGTTGGACCACTTGTGTGGAGTCACATTGTTTCTGTTCATAACACATTAGGTGACAACCAACAAGAGGGTTGCAATGGCCTCTCAGAACCAAACAGAAACCGTGGCAGTTCTAAGGAGCTAAATTTGGGCCATAACGTTTGTTCAAAAGAAGAAAAACATTAACTAAACAAAAATATGTTGAAAACTGCTTTTCAGATTCAATGTTTTTTTGTTTGTTTTGTTTTTCCAGTTTCAGGTTGTTGTTGTTTTTTTTCCTTTTGAACAAACTTTATGGCCCCCATTTAGCTCCATACTATGGAGCTACTCCAGAGTTCCTCTGTCATGACCTCCGTCCTTGTGGACCATTTACTCACTTCACTGTTCGAATGTGATTTGAGGTTCCTACATTTCATGTTTGTCTAAATCGAAGTCAAATTAACTTTTTTATTATATTGATTATTCTTAAGTTTGAAGAGATGTGTTCACGTGAATGATATTTATTTTAAACTCTGTGACTTTGCTCAGGAGCTGCTCCGTTATAATAAAGAGCTCAGCACAATAAAAGTCTCTGAACCTTTTTGTTGAATCTTTTCATGTATGGAAAATGAATTCCTCTAGTTTCAGAGGCAGCTGGAAGGATTTTTGCTTTGACTTTCTTTCTTTCTTTTTTTTTTTTACTTTAGAATAGTTGTTATTATGTGTAACCATGGGAACAAAGTATTGTTTTCACAACTGGGAGCAGCTTATAAGTGTCCAAAACTCCAAATATTCCCTGAGCTATGACCTCAAATCCCAGAGGAGTTGAAAAGGTCCAGCGACTGTCACACAGCAGCAGTCTTTAGCTGGATTTTCCAGTATAGTAACACTTGTTTATGGAACTCTGATAGTTTAATGGCCTTGCTGCTGCCACAGGCCTCCAGGTCGCGGTTCTGCCGCCAGCTGTTGGACCTGCAGCTGGCCGACTGCAGCCGGATGCAGACTGACCTCCGCCTGAGCGGAGAGCGGCTGCGGATCTTCACCCTGCTGGCCAGGAGGCCGGTGGGTTTCGTCGGTTCGGAGCCTAATCTGTTTGACCTGCAGTTCGTACCACAGCCTCTTTTATGGAAACTTTTTGGAGAGTTCTCCAAAACGACATCCCCAAAATGAATTCCATATACCTCAGGAACTGCTAGGTGTATTTAACTGGTTCAGGAATCAAAATGAGGGTAATGTTCCAGAGAATACTCTAGAAGTCTAAAAATCAACATTTGATTTACTGAGGAAGAACAAATACATATGGCACACAGAACAAAAATACAAAATAATAATAAATTCTAATAGAATACATTACATAATGTGGATTTTCCTTAAAAGTATGCAGTGAAAACCCAGAACCTCTAACGACTCATAATACAGGTTCTGACCAATTACTGGACCAAATTTCATCCAAAACCCTGAAGCAAAGACATTTTAGAAAGGTACTGGTTGATAAAATTCCAGCTGAATGTCCCAAATGAGACATTTTTGGACATTTTGGCACCAATTACAAATTTCTCTCTCTTTTTTAAATTTATTTATTGTTTTCCAATGTCCACTTTTGAAAATCTTTCCAAAAATATGAATGAAGTTGCTATTGAAAAAAGATGAATTGTCTTAAAATCTCAGTCGCAAAACACACAGGAATTGATATTTATTTTGAATTTCTTTAGAAGAGTCATTAAAGAGGAAAGTTAGTGCTGACACCAAGTGAAGCAAAGATTGTAGCGAGTTCATCTTTATTTTCTCCCCGTTCTGCTTCCTCTCTAAGGTGTTGGCCTGCCTAAATCAGGCTTTGTTTTTGTTGGACTGTCGTCAGTCTCAAATGTTACGGTTACGTCAGTGTGCAGCCGTGCATGTGAGCAGATAAAACAGATACAGAAAAGACAAAAAGTCCTTTTGTCAATAACAGAGTGTTCCTTACAAATTTTTGTAACATTTGTTGTCTGCAATATCACAAGATTCAGTTTCTTTTATGAAGGACGTTTTAGTTCCATTAGTGATTTTGTTTCTCACAATGTAGCACCAGGCCTTTTTTCTGTTATTTTGTATTTATGTTTGTCCTTATCTTGATATTTGTTAGCACATTAGATCCACTTTACACCAAACTAACTTCTACCCACATAAAACAATTTTATTTTGATTAGCAGATGAATATGTAATCACATCTATAATTAATCAAATCACAGGCTGTCATGTTTATTTTAAGGCTGGCTGAGAGCAATATTTGCTTTTGTTTAATATTTTAAATGTGGCACAGTTTGAGCCTGTTGCTAACAAAATGTGTCACTTTGACCCAAAGTCCTGCTGTTCAGCTGTTCACAAAGCAATCAAGAAAAATTGTGAAAGCAAAGATCCTGAGTGATGAAAGAGGTCTGCGTGTTTAATAAAAAGAATCAGTTAATATTTCCCCATAGGTTTCTTTTAAACTGGTTATAAAAGTCAGAATTGTTTTCTTTTAATTGGGTTCATTTCTGAGTTTTAATTTTTTTGTTGTAATTTTGCATTTACAACAAATGCAAATGCTCTTCACCACCCAGCAATGTAATATTGTTCTTTTCCAAATAAAAGAAGCAAACCCTTTTCTGTTTGTATAGAGGGTCATTTTCACAGCCCGTCAACAAACAAAAGGATTTTACTTTCGGGAGCAAAGGCAGATGTGAAATCTTGAAGATTGGAAACCAAACAGTTTTTTCTTAAAAAAAAAAAAAAAAAAAACATCAACCTGAAAACATTTTCTTCAGAAAATCTGTTTATTTCATCAGGTTTACAATCAAGGTTATTGGACAGATCAGATTCTGTCCTGTGATTGGTGGCTTCCTGTCCAACAGGAAGTTGTAAACAGAGTTTAAAAGCTGCTGCAGGGCAGCAGACATTCACAGGAAGCTGGACCAGCAATGTCTCTGCTGAAGGTTCTGCTGCTGCTGCTGCTGCTGCTGGGTGAGTCGGACACACTGGACACTCTGGAGAAACTGGGGAAACTTCCACTGGTTCCAGTTAGGCTGCTGCTCTCTGTGACTCTCCAACTTCCCTCTGATTCTGTTTCAGACTGAAACTTCTTTGCATATAAATGTGATGCTTTTTAATCTTTAACTGTTTATCCCTTTTCTGTTGCAGTAGCCATCGTTGCACCTGATTTCTGAGTAAAGTCTTTTTCTTCTTCAGGTGTCTCAGTGAACTCGGATGTTTCTCTGCAGAAGAGAATCATTGGAGGTCATGACTGTGATGACACGGAGCGCCTTTATCATGTTCGCCTGTGGCGCAAGAAAGGTAAAGTAAACTTCCGCTGTGGAGGATCTCTGATCCACTCTGAGTGGATCCTGACTGCAGCTCACTGCTGGAAGTCGGAGCCAGGCTGGTAGGAAAGAGACATTAACACAGTTTCCTCTGAGGGTGATCAGGTTTTCTGTGTTCATTATTATCTAACCTTTTCTGCAGGACTAACATAGCAATGTTGAAAGTTCATCCACGGACTGCTGGGAAGCAGGATCAAGTAATCCTTCACGATCCTGTGATGTACACTCGCCACGGCCAGTGGCATGACATCATGTTGCTGAAGCTTCAGACACCAGTAACAGATGTCCCACCTGCTCAGCTACCAACATGCAATAATCGTCTTAAAAAGTAAGTAAAAAATACAAAACACGACTTCAGGTTTTCTGTCTCCATTCCTCCAGTCCTGCTGCCTCTGCTTCAGCACACCTGAGTCAGGTAACTAGGCCACCAGCAGAACCAGAACCCGTTTAAATCAGGTGTGTTGGACCAAAGACACATGGAAGGACGTGGGACACTGTCAGTGAGGACTGGAGGTTAATTATCTGTGTCATACACTGACACAGATAATTAATTTTCTACATTGTTATCTTGCATTTTTACATTGTGTCCTTATTGTGTTTTAGAGACGATATTGTTCAGCTGGCAGGAGAGGGAGGAACGACAACGGGCCCCAATAATGAACGATGTGAGAGAAATATTGAAGCTTTGAGAATAAAATCTTTGCTTCTGTCTCTACAGAGGTCAATTGAAGAACATGTTTATGATTCTCATGTTTCTCCACAGTAACCAATACTCCTGTTTCATCACATCTTCAGTGTGTCGACATGAAAGTTGATTCTGTTTCCCACTTCATGAGGACACGTGGGCATGTATTCCATACTGCAGCACCGAACAAGGATTTATGTCTTGTAAGTTTGTTTCTTCAGTATCTCTCTGCAGTGATGAGAAGACTTTTCTGTTTTACAACACAAATAAATATATTCACATAATTTTTTACAGGGTGACTCTGGTGGAGCAGTGCAGTACAACAACATGATTTATGGTGTAATTTGTTTAAGCGGAAAAGCTCCGTGTCAGAAACCGACTACAATCATAGATGTGTGTGAATACATGGACTGGATAAAACAAACAACTGGACTTAAATAAAACTCTCATCAAATTTCCTCTCTGATGTAATTTTGTATTTGTACCTTCATCAGTTTGTCCCACATGTTTGTAGAATTAGGATAAATTAATAGTTTTTGTTTTTTTGTCACCTGACCTTGACCTCCCTAATGGAGCTCTCTCTGCCTCAGAAATGACAAATAATCAATAAGTGCATGAAAAGAAACATTTCCTGGCTGGTCGTCTTTACATTCATGGTTCAGTTTATATTTTCCCTGAACTGAGTCTAAAAATCTGACATGTGTTTGAAATCACATGAAGAGGAACAGTACAAGTAATTAATTTATTCAGTTTTTGTCTTTATTTTACATCAGAAATGAAGGTGCAGCATCTAAACTCTGCAGCTCTGGAGTTACTATTCCTGGTTTTGTTCCAGAGAACTTTACACTCCAACACGACCAAAGAGCTGTGCAGAAAAATAATGAAACAGAAGTCACAACACACAACAATTAACAAATAATAAAATCCTAATAACTTGTATGTAAAACAAAAAAAAAAACACTACATTATTAAAAAACATACAAAGGAAATAAAAGGTTCAATATTTAAAACAATTTAAAAGTCAAAATCTGACATGAAAAGAAGTCTTAAACCTCTAATGGGCCTTTTTTGACCTGGCGAGATCATTTTTCTGCAATGTCTTTGTAATGAAAGTTTTTCATCACTTAATATTCCAAGTATTCCTCAAAAAAACATATTACTAATATCATGCAATTCAAGATTTTGCTTTTACTTTGGGAACCACTGCACTAGAGGGACCCAGAAAATCAGACACGACGCAGGAGGGAACAGAAAACTCAGATTTATTGGCACAGTGGATCTTCAACTGCAGCACTGCGAGAGGGGCGGAGAGGAGAGATCAGTGACCAGAGAAATATTACTGACAGAATCAGTCAGTGTGTGAGGAGAGAACAGAACCTGGCCTGTCGATCAGGTACTGAAATGATCAACCGTGGGACGAGGAAGAGAGCAGATGCTGCACTGATGGACGGCTCTGGGAGGAGAGGCTGGGGAGGAGCAGCGCTGACTCCATGTTCAGCAGAAGTACCAAATCCGGATCCAAATCCTTGGTCAGACGGGCTGTGGTCATGAGATGGGAGTAATCCTATTTGATGATTAAAACCCCACTGGTTGCAAATGCCCAAATTTCTGAAATATATTGAGATAAATATTGATGATTACTCCAGCCTTAATAAATCTGAGACTCTGGCATCTATTAGAAATAAAAAAAAAAAAATAAAGCTGATAAAACTATCATGGTAAAACTTGAAGAACAAATAAAAGAGACTGAGCTTGAGACAAATCTAAAGAGTTCTAAAAGCAACAAAAACTGCTAATATTGAGAGCAAAATATGACCAACTACCTACTAACAAATCTTCATCAGAGATATTCAGATTGAAACAATCCTACTGCGATCAGAGAGAGAGGGCAGGAAAACTTCTGGCTTTGCAGAATGAGTAGGCAATAAATGAAATTATATCTGAAAATGAAAACACTACTGACCCTCAAAGAATTAATGATCTCTTTATAGATTATTACTCAAAGTTATATACGTCTAAAGGACACATACCACAAGCGTCTCTTGACTCCTTTCGTAATTTTGTAAACATCCCCACACTTGGTGAAACAGCTAAATCAGAACTGGACATGCCAATATCTATAGATGAACTCTCAAATGCAATAGATCAATTAAAATCAGGAAAATCACCTGGTCCTGATGGGATTCCTTTGAACCTATATAAAATATTTAAAAACAAATTACTGCAGCCCCTTCATAATATGCTATTGGAAAGTTATACCGTTAAAAAATAACCTCCTTCCTTGCGAAATGCGATCATAATAATACCACCTAAACCTGGTAAATCTCCCACTAGATGCGGATCCTTCCGACCAATCTCACTTATAAAATTCTGATGCCAAAATAATATCTAAAGTTCTAGCAATTAGGCTTGAGAAATTTTTACCATCCCTTTCTGACCCTGATTAAAACGGATTTATAAAGGGGCGACAAGAACACCACGGCATCCTTCATGTACTGAATATAATTCATGCTAAATATGGACATCCTGATACAGCTTTGCTTTCACTTGATGCAGAAAAAGCATTCGATAGACTGGAACATAATTATCTCCTAAACACCTTGTTACCACGGTTACACATCATAACTGTCTGAAATACTATGAAAATAATATTCATAATACTATTTTCAAAAGGTACTTAAATAGTATTGATAATATTATTTTCAAAAGGTACTTTCAATCTGACAAACAAGACTGATCTGAACGCATATTCTAATTTAACAGGTCAGAGCTGCAATCTTGTAGTACATGGATATGGCCGCTAGATGGCAGCAGTGACCCTTTACAGCTGACTGTTTTCTCTGTAAAACTGCTGAAAACAACATCAAAGACTTCTGTTGTGTTTTTATTCGTGTGATTCAACCATTGTATTTTATTAATGTCTATATTTGCGATCATCTTTTTTTACTTTTTTGGTTAAAAGTACCACAGGTTTATAATTATATGGCCTAAATCTAATTAAATAACTATTATAGCCAGAGATATAACAAACTTTACTGAAAGTGGCTAGTTTCACGGTATTTGCTGTGCTTTTTACTTTTACTTGAATAACTTTCTCATGAAGTATTGCTACTCTTACTTGAGTAAAATTTCTGGATACTCATAGAATCACCATTTTTTGGTTAACCTGCAGTTTTGTTAAAGTTTCACCAGTTTTATATTGAAAGAAACTTATTTGGAAATTAATTTAGTTATTTAGCGTGATTTTGTTATTTTGTAATTATGTTTATGATTTTAATTTTGGTCCTTAAAATGCTAAAACGTCTACATTACTTTATATTCTGGCCCCTTTGATTGTGTAATTTTAAATACTAAATGAAATATACTAAATTACCAAATACTTTTTTTTTTTTTTTTACTTTTGAGTAAAAATATGTAGAAGTAGTGCTACTCTTACATTAGTGTAATTTTTGGCTAAACTACCCGGCTGTGTGTATTGTGAAACAACTCTAATGTGTGTTTGGGATCATTTTCCTAACTATATCCAAGTTATTTCAGTCTCTGTTCATATCAGGTAAGTAAATTAGAAAGCTTTGCGATGCACTAGTAAAACGGCCCCACAGCATGATGCTGCCACCACCATGACAGCTCATGCAGTGCTTTTATGTTTGAAAGCCTCACCTTGAAGATATTTTTTGTCACGGCAGCCAAAAAGCTTACTCCATGTGGGGATTTTGGGGTACTTGGTTTTGCTTTGGCTTTGGGACTCTCTCGGGTTGACGAGAATCTTTTCTTTTCTGTGTCAAGTGACACCAGTTCTCCAGGAGCTTCCTGTTTACGGGAGGATTGAGGTCCCGTGGTTCCTGGCCTGTTCTGATCTCTGATCTGAGAGGGACAGTTTAGATCAGGCAGCTGAAACAAGCAACTAGGTAACTTTTTGAAACGCCGGGCACTGCGGCATCCTCCCACAACTCAAAAATGCATCTGTTAAGGACTCTAAATTCCCCTTGGGTGTAAGTTTGGGTAAAACTTCAAATTCATCAGACAAGAAAACAATTTAAGTGATTTCTGCTACTTCTGCCAAATATCAAGAAGCTCAATTATTGTGATATGGCAGTCTCATGACTGACTACATACTAACAGCCCAATATCTGAAAGTAAAGACAACATCCTGGATGACACCAAGCTCTGCTAATCCACCTGGTTTTCATTTGCTACTCGTCTTTAAATCTCTGTCTTTCTGTATGGCTAAAAAGACGATGGAGTAGGAGACATGATCGTTCTTCACGATGCCTCCATTTCAGGTCCTGTGAGGTATGAGGTCAGGGTTCAGGGGTCATTTGATCTTTTGATGATGCTAACCAGCTGCTGCCGGTTGTAAAACCACCTTGTTACCACGGTTACACATCGTAACTGTCTGAAAGTATATGTATAAAAAAGCTGCACTCCAAAAATACAAAATCTTACTAAGTATTTTTGGTCTAGATTCAAGTCAGGATGCATTTGTTCACTTGAAATAACACAAAACTAACTTGCAAGTAACTTTTCAGCTAGATATCGGATCTTCTTCATATCAATTATTCCTTCACATTGATCACAAAAAATATTCCTTCCACTGGCGGAATATTTCAATAACAAGACATTTTTCCCAGTTTACAAGTAACCTGCCAGTGGAACTAAAACTTTTTCATCAATATTAAGGAATTATTGACTTTATACAAGCTCCTATATCTTGCTTGTTAGTTGTAAGTTAGTTTTGTCATATTTCAAGTTGACTACAATATTTGCACTAGAAATATGCCAAAATAAGTTAAGTAAAATTGTACTTTTTTTTGCAGTGTCCTGCATGTAAAACCAGAGTGAATAATTGTCCAAGCATGCAACAGTATAACCAAAATAACATATCATATTCTATTTTGCAAGAGTAACAGAGCTGCTCCAACACGCTGCCACCATCAGATTAAAAGCAGATAAACAAAGTGATTTGTTTGGTTTATTTCAACATAAAAAGACATAAAAACCAGCTTCAGTAATGAGCTTTGACCTTTGTTGCAAAACCTGAAAGGAGAGGATTGTGCGTTTCATGTTGTTTATGACTCAAAGAAAGCAGAGTGTGAGCCATAAAAAGAGACGCATGCATGGAAGATCTGAGGGAATAATACCTGAAAAATTTAAAATAGGAACCAGCTTCGGTTCCAATTTACCACAGCAGAGCTTGTTCCCCCAGCCGAGCAGAAAGGCTGCAGGGCCAGAGTGTACTGGAGGAGGAAGAGGAGCGGATCGGCTGGTACCAGCAGAGGAAGAGGAGGAGGAGGGCCCCCTTTCATCTTTCTCATTAATGCCGGTGCAGTGGGGGCCGACGTGAAGGAGCCCAGGGACATGAAGATCGGGCCTGAGCCTCACATGTATGGGGCAACATTAGTAAAGTTACACAATACAGAATTAACAGCAATATTTAGGCTTATGCAGTCCGTCATGGAGAGATGGCTCATATTTTCACCATGTTACTCATACATTCATAAATGTCAGAGTTATAGACTAAATTTTTAATTCACAAGTTAAATATTTAAATATTTAAATGTTAAATATTATTTAGTTCCCAACTAATTATTTCCAAGCTAAGTATTTAGCTTGCTAACTAAATATTTAGCAAGTAAACTAAGTATTTAACTTGCTAAGTACTTACTTAATACTTATTTATGTCTGAGCTAAATATTTAGTTTGTAAACCACATATTGAGTTTGGAACAAAAATATTTACTTGGAAATAAATATTCAATTTGGAGCTAAATAGATTAAAAACTAAATATTTGGGTAAATATCTATTTAGTTAGCCAAAAACTAAGTATCTGACTTAAACATGTAGTTAAATATTTAGCTTGGAACTAGATTTTAGCAAAGTACATAATCAATTTACAGCTAAATATTTAATTAGTAGACTAACTATTTAGCTTTAGGCTAAATATTAGCTTGTGAATTAAATACGTTTTAACTATTTATTTAGTTATAGTATCAACTGACATTTATAAATGAATGGAATGATGAAAATATGACTTTGAAAAATTAGCACCCACATGTTTTCCTCTAAGACCGGCTAAATAAACCCAAATCCTGCTGTTAATTTTTTACTGTATAACTTTACAAACGGGCCTTCGTGTCCGTCAGGCTGCAGAAGGAGGAGGAAGTGGACGGGCCTCCGTGTCAGACCTTCACCTTAAACTTCCCCGCCTCCCCCAGGCGCCAAGATAAAGACCTCTTATCTGCGCTCACCTTCCCTCCCGGCCGGGGAGCGACTCCAGCAGCTGGCGGGAGGCTGAGGGGCCCTCCATGGATGAGTGGCTCTGAAGCGTTCTGTCAAAGAGAGAGGATACGAAGGAGCAAAGCAGATATTAACAGCCGCCATGTGGGACGGAGCGATTACCACGAGGGAAAAAAGCTGATCCAGCATCGGACAGACCAGGAGTTTCAATAAAACATTCAGACCAAGATTCTGATATTTTGAGGGGTTTTTTTGTTTGTTTGTTTGTTTTTGGGGGGTGTTTTTTCATGCCTAAGCCTCTAATCGAGAATCCAGATCTTTTATCACTTATCCATTTCGTCTTTTGAAGAATTTTGTTTTGTTCACAGGTTCTTGTCCGAGTTTTATCAGTTAGATTAATCTCGGAGTTTCAGAGTTTTTTCGTGGAAATTTACTCCTTTTTTTGTTTTTGTTTTTTTTTTTAATCTACAATGGTTCACTTTTGATGTGAAGTTTCTATGCAGAAATTGAATCAAACCACTAAAATCTGCTTGTATTAACATTTTAATTTAAAGAACCTTGACCAGTTCCACACAGTCTTGCCCACTGTGGAGACTCAAAGACTCACATGACCCGGCATTCAGATATGGACTTTCTGGTGAACTCGGGATCACAGTTCTACTGCATAATGAAGAAGTTGCTAATAAGCTTTTGGACTCATTTTGGTCGATGACTATCCCTGGGAAGGTTCTCCACGGTTCTTTAGTTGTAAGACTCTCAGACTGTGAGATATCAGTGTCTTTGTTTCTCATTTGTTGTCAAATGTCTTCACAACAGGACTTTGTGTGTTGCTTTTTTCAGTCCTGAGGACTGAAATGGAGACCAAAATTTCAACATTCATTACATTTTCAACTGCTGCGGTTCTCTTCCACACTTCATTGTGCCAGACCAGCCAAACCCTTTGAAAGATCTGTTTCCCTCCTTGCGTTTGGAGGCGCTGCACAAAAAACCACTGAAGCAAACAACACAAAATCCTCTGAAGCAAATCCACTGAGTGCAACTTCCTTCTTCATGAAATGTAAGTTAAAATGGAGTGGTGTCAGTTTTTAGTGGTTGTTAGATTTCTTTTTTTGTCTTTGGTAAAAAGACGACTAGTCATTTCTACCGCTAGCGCTGGTCTGGCATGATTGTTTTGATTGTACTTACCCATAATTCCCTGCACTGTAGTTCACTTTCTGTTTTTGGAGCGCTCTCCGGTCTGCTCGGCGTTCACATATGTATTTGAACCGCACCAGAGTTCACTTTTTACCTTTGGGCTCATTCACACCAGTCCAGTTTGGAACACTTTAATCCAACTCCAGTCAAAGTCTGGTTCACTTGGGAAGGTGTGAACGTGGGGTCAAACTGAAACGAACTCTGGTCCGCCTACAAACCTCTGTCTCGGCACAGTTGAAGAAAACTCTGGTACGCTTCAAGTCTTTTAGCCTACTTCATGTTGGCACTAAGGGTCTACTTAGTTTTTGTTTTAGAGTGGAAATTACATTTTTACATAGTACAAGTTGGTTTGGATAGCTTTTTGTCCTTTATTAAATGAAATAATTTTCATAAGAATGTCCTTTTTTTTTGCATTTACTTGCGTTATGTGTGACATTAAAACCAGCTTGATGATTTGAAAGATTTGCACATAAAAAATCCTCAAGGGACATTAGTCGTTTTTTGCAACATAAATTATATTTAATTCCTTTAAAGATTTGTTGAATCAATCCTCTAAAGGTCTCCAGAGGTTAGATTGGGATTCTGCAGGATCCTTCCCTCTCCTTCACCCGGTTAAGGTTTTTTCTGTTGACTGTTTGGGAGAAACGCGAAGTGCATCCGCGCTAAAGTAAACGCTTCAACAAAATAACAAATTCAAAAAGGAAAGAGACTTTTTGCTCATGCAGCGCTGCACCTCAGATCTCTCCCCTCCTCGTTAGCAAATTAAGTCCCATGACAGCAACTCCTTCACCTCCCGAAATACGAACTCAGAGACAAATTAAACATGCATATTTAATGGGACAGGAGCATGATTACAGCCTCCTGCTAAATGAGAGCGTGAGCGGTGAGGAAATCCAAGAGTGAGAGCTTCATGGCCTGCAGAGTTTGAAGGAAAAAAGAGAATTCATTTTTATTGCATGGCGGCTCTTTGGGAGTAACCCTGGCAGAACTTCCCCCACTCTGCAGGGCTGATCTCACTCGGGTCGGTGCTGCGGGTTTCTATAACAACCACAAAAAGCAGACAGTGTAGTAGACGAGCTTGGCATGAGCCTTTACAACCACTTGAACCATCAAACAGCATTTTGGAGGAGGCCGCGCGCTGCCAAGTGGATTCAGAACCTCAAAGCGTTTCTTTGTCAGACTATAGAGAGAACTTCACAATTTTAAGCAACTCAGAAATTCTTACACTTATGGAATCCTTTACGGATGTGTGGAACATCAATATCTACTTATAAATGTGTTATATTTTATTTAGATTAAAGCAATTAAGTATTATTATTAATGATATAACACAAACCGAGATTCAAATATTAATATTGTATGAGTGATTTTTCTCATGTCCACGTTTGTAGCCAAACAGTAAAGAAAAACCCCACAGCAGATCTGTTCAGATCTTCATGTCTCCTGCATTTTTTCAGTGAGAACCAAATGACAAGAATACACAGAAATATGTATAAAACTCCTCTAATTGTTTATGTTTGCTGGACTGAAAGTTCTCAACGCTGCATTTCATTTACATCAAAACTCGTAACTGGGAAGTCGACGTGACATAATCTTCCCACTTCGTCGCATTTCCATTATCGGAAAGCCTTTCATTTACTAACCCAATCTTGCAACTGCCAACAAACACTATTACCGCATTAACCAGAGCTGCACACAACTCATCGTGCAAATAAACACCATTTTACTACCTGCTACATACACATAAAATGTACTACTACACAATCTGGCATTGTGTTTCCACACTCCTTCATCCTCCAGATCAACAAACTCCTGTTTTTACAGAGATGCTTATCCTGATGTTTATTGATTAAAACAGTGCATTTAAATGACATAGCTTCTACGTTAGCGCTTATTTTCTTCTTTTTTTAGTTTTCTTTGTCAAAGATTTAGATGCATTGGCTCCCTAATGAGTCAGACTCCATCTGATTTACTTTGTGGTTATTTGTCACAATGAGCAAGAAAAGATCAGAAAACTACCTTTTTCAAACTGTTTGGGTTTTGTGCTGAAGACGTTGTTGAGCAACGTGTCAACAAAACAACAGTTGACGCGTTGCTGCCTGCACCGTCCTCACACTGCACTCAGATTCAGACTAAACATTTTATCTGGAGGGAAACAGAAACTTCTCCAGAACAATTCCAACTCAGAAATGACCCAAATCTGCAGATGCTTCTGCGTTTCCCAAAATTTCCTGGGATCAGACTTTAAAGTAAATAAAATATGACCTTCAAAACTTAAACCGCAGCATTTGTTCTTGTGTTTTTTGCTGAATGTTGTTATCTTAAGAATGCATTTCTAATGGAGGAAAATGACATGAATAGATCAGGCATCATCACCTGTGCAACCAGAAAAGCAAGAAATTTTCACATCAACAATCAAATGCAGCTCACCAACATGCCTGGGTGCATTTTACCTCAAAAGTCCAAACTTAACAGAATTTAGGAAGAAATAAAAGATTATTTCTGTGGACCTGTATCTGCAGAGAAAATGAAAAAAAAAAAGTTTCTGCTGATTAAAAAATCTCTTGGATGCTGCGTATTCAGTGTGCTGGGAGGAACTGGGTCAACAGTTCGCCATAAAGCAAATTATCTTTCACTCCCTTGAAATATGCAGATTTGAATTTAGTGTCTGTCAAAAATATGTTTTAAAGGTGCTGATTTATTGAACGTAAAGTGTTCCTTAAGCTGAGTAAAGTTAAGCTATCGGCTCGATAGAAATACAAATCTCCAGTACTTGGAAAGCTGTTGCTATATATATATATATATATATATATATATATATATATATATATATATATATATATATATATATATATATATATATATATATATATATATATATATATATATATATATATATATACTACGACAGACTGGCGACCTGTCCAGGTTGTACCCCCGCCTCTCGCCCAGAACGTAGATCGGCACCAGCAACCCTTCTGACCCCATTAGGGACAAGGGTGAACAGAAAATGGATGGATGGATATATATATATCTATATATATATATAGATATATGTATTTCCTCTGGGGAAAAAAGAGGAGCAAAGCTCAGCTGTAACCACACGACAATGCATTCCATTTCTGTGGCTCCAGTAGTTATAAAAACCTGCTGGATTTATACTGCAGGTCAGAGCATATTATTAATGCTACGTCCTTCTTAAAACTTTGATTTCTCTGCAGTTCTCCCAGTCTGAGTTCAATGTCAGTTGGAAAGCAAAGACATTAAATAATGCAGTTATTTGAAGAAAATGTGCTTATTTGTGATTTTTTTTAAAGTAGCGAATATGTGCAATATTCAAAATAATATACTTGTGTGTATTAATGCTTGCTGTAGCCCCAAACCACAGAGAATACCAGGGTTCCACTGTAGCATAATAAGTTCTTAAATTGGACGTTGACCAGACTGCAACTAGACCTTCAACCTTTTATATAAAAGTTCTTCTGTTCTGATCATGAATTTTAAATCCATAATCTCACATCAGAGCCACCCAAAGCACTAAAGATAAGAGGTAAAACAGGAAAAGTAACATTTACATTCAACCAGTCCCATTTGCTCATGAATATGAAAGGAGGAAGGAGAGAAGGAAGAACTGTAGGGAAGAAAGAAAAGAACAAGCAAAGAAAGAAAGAAGCATACAAACAAGCAGACAAATACAGAAAAAAGCAAAGCGTAAGAGGCAAACAAAGAGAAGACATGCCACATTATGCATTCGTGAAGGTTAACTCACATCGGCATGCTAAACGCTTGGAATGACAGTTGGAAAGTTTCATCTAATAAGTTCATCTAATTTTATATAACCACTTGGGAGCATGTATAGACTACAACATTGAGCTTCTAACCTATAACACATAAAACAGAAAAAAAAAAACTAGACAACTCTGTGCTTAGTGGATAATTTAGAAGACAACTCTCGTAAAAGCTCAAAAAGTATGAAAGACCAACTGATCTAAATGACTTGCAGGTACATCAGAAACGATAACACGCGTCATGTGACAAGGCTTGCATTATGATACTGACTGCTTACAATTTCCCCACAAAACCCCACTAATGAGGAGTGTAAACTTTTGTCACCTGCCTGTGCGAGGCGTCTGCACCTTCTCACGCCATCACACACAGCAGCATCCTGTAACGTCCTTGACCCACATGGATAAAATATTTGGCCCTGGGGGACGCAGAACGAACAATGAACTGGGTCAAAAGGTTTGCTCCCACACACACTGGGGCTTCTTGGAGGCCAGATGGCCAATTTGGTTTGAACTAAAGAAAAATTATTCACCACACATTTTGTCCTACATCTGAGTGGCTGCAGTCACCCAGCGCTGCACAGAATAAACGCCTCCTGCAGAGCCCTCAGCAGTCAGGTACAGCATGACCACTGAACAATTACACACCCAGCAGTCGACTGTGACTCACAGGAGAATTTCATTCCATAGTTTCTGGAAGACTTTATGCATCATTCTGTGCAAAAACTATTCCTGAAGGAACCAATTCAGATGTGGCAGAAATTTAGACTTTTGACTGAATTTGATGACAACATTTGAGGCCAATTTCTGTATGAAACAGTTGTTGCATTTGTGTGAACAATTTGTCTGTGGGTCAAAATGCTAGTTTTTCAAAGGAAAAGGAGTTCCATTGATGACATGTGAACACAGATTGTTACAATTTAAAGGTGTTGTTCATTTTTCAGCTGTATCAAAATTTGTGTATTTTTTTTGCAAAACCACAAGGGAAACGTGTTTTTTGAATCACAAAAGTCGTGATCAACAACCGGATGTTACCCCTGCTGGAAACGTTGAAGAAGATGACAGGAAGTGGTTGGAGAACGGTGACACGACAACTTTTTAATCACTTTTAATCACAAACTGATGTGTGATTTCATTTGCATTTCCTGTTTAATGGAAAAAGCTAAATTGTGGGGGGTTTTTTAAACATTCGCAGAATATAGACAAAGGTTTGTGTACATTTGTAATAGAAATGAAGCTAATAAAAATATATTAACGCAAGGAAAAAACTGAAATGGCAAGATGATAAAAAAAACACTGGAGAAACAAAACAGGAACATGAATGAAGCAAAAAGTCTAAACACCTACAAACTGACAGAAAACTGTACAACTCTCATTTACAATCAGTTATTGAAAAAGTGCACATGTACTTATATAGATATCTCATTTTAACTGTAATTGTTGAAATTAAATTTCTGTAAAGACCACGCCCCTAAATCCTTTTTCAATTCTGTCTCTGCCTGGGATGCAACTTCATTAAAATCTAATTAAAGTTAATAGTCTTGCCTACAGACTGTGAAATTTGCAGACTCTAACTGACTATCAGCACATTCTTTGTGTGTAACGTAATGCTGTCCTGAGGTCTTTAAACTCATTTTCCCATAGATAACACAGAAAGCTCTTCACTCATGTAAGCAAACAACACATATCTAAAATCTCTCAAATTTATTGTTCTGATGCTTTTCAGTGGAGAGAAGAAGAGAGGATGCCCCCACACAGATCCTGCAGATATAAATCTGATAGATGATGAGTTTATAGGAGCAGCTGAAATCCCCACATTGTTCACGTGACAGGGTTGAAAAATCCCGTATCTTCCTCCGTTTCTCTGCTGAAAAGCTTTCTGTCCACCGCCTGTTGTTTCTCTCTGCCTCCTCCAGCAGCCTTTACCCGCTCATTGTTGGTTTTACTGCTTCCATTGTCGATGCCCGCTGGTCACCGCTATTTCCAGTTTCCCCTGGTTACCATTTCACTTTTAAATCCGGGCGCGCGCCCACGCTGGGCCGAGGTGTAAACAAGCAAATAAAACAAAGCTGCTGCGAGAGCGCAGGCAAACAACACAGGCTTTAAATAGACCCAAATGAGGCTCCGCTGTGTTACCGGAGGTCATACCTGATGAGCCGCTCCTCCTGTGCAACATGGCGGAAACAGATAAAAAACAGAATATTATTTACAGGGCTTTTTCCTTTCACAGAATTCAGCCCTTTCAGCCATGATTAAATGTTTGCCGGCGTATTAGCAGGAGTAAATTTCAGCCAAAAGCGTGGAAATTCCTGAGCTCAAAACTTTGCAAGAAAAACTAAGAAATGTTGAGATTGAGCTCTGAAATTTTCAAGAAAAAGTGTGGAAATTTCTGAGTTTGAAAAGTCCAAAAATTTGAGTTATAAATAAATTTCTGAGAAATAAGCTTGGACCTTTCTATGTTTTGAAAGTTAAAAATGTTCAACTTTTCAAACTCAGAAAAGTCAAAGGTTTTTGACTTTTGACTTTTCTGGTCATCAGAAATGTTCAAGTTTTTTCTAGAAAATTTCTAAGATTAAAAATTTCTCATAGTTTTTTTCCAAGCAAACGTTTGACTTTTTGTGATTAAAAATTTTCACATTTTTGTAGAAATTTTCTGTGATTAATCTCCGAAAAGATTTTTGTAGCTAATTTTCTACTATTCAGTCATAGATTTTTTTTTTCTCCTATAAAATTTTTATAGAATGAGAAATGTTCTGTTTTTCTCCAGAACATTTCTGAGATTAATCTCAAACTTTGAGTTTTTAGAAAACATTTATGACAACTTTCATCACCTTAAAAAGATGCAAATCAAAATGTAACGTGTTAGAAAATGGATGGATGGATGGATTTTTCTAAGGAGGGTGATGGGATGTGATTGAATTTAACAAATACGGGCCAATGTAAACACAAATGTCAACTTTCAATGAGCTGACTTAACTGGATATTTCAGAATCTAATTAATACATAGATTTAACCCTACAAAAATATTGGTTAACCTCTCTGAATATAAAGACATTTCTTTCTTTCCCACAGGGCGGGTCAGGAGAGTTCACCAGGAACACGGTTCGAAATGTGATTATTACAGCAAATCTTATCGGCACCAGAGTCAATATTTGTAGAGTTGTCCCGCTCTGGGCAAGACGCGGTTACTGGGCAGAAAGAAGGCCTCACTGTTTCTCATGTTCAAGGACATCGGTGTTGAATAAATTCTGTGGGACTGCTAAAGCATTGTTGAGGAAGGAAAAACATTGTGACTAAAACCAAAAATACTATCCAGGAGTCCAAAACTATTACAGCTGGGAAAGAAAATGCATCAGTCAGAGAGAAAAGTTCAGCCTTTAGATTAATCCACTTTGCTACACAAAGGCTCTAAACGTCCTTCAGAAATCCTCGATGTCAACTTTATTTTTCCTGAAATAACCAGAAAAGTTCAAAATTCCCCCTCACTGCTGAGTCCATGCTGGCTGAACAGATACTGCTGCTAAATGATGTCAAAATTACAGACTGCTGCTGCAGCATTACTCACTCTGCAAAGCAGAAACAATGAGAGAACAGAAAATGGCTGGCAGCTGCAGGACTCTCCGTGAAGACCAGTGTGGACAATGAAAGCCACAGCAGCCACTGATGTGTCACAGCTGTCTGTGGTGAATGCAGAGGACCGCAAAAATGGACTGTGAGCAACACATCACAGCAATAAAGCATCGTTTGAAATGGAAAAGGCTGCGAATGACTGGAGGACACAGCAGCCTGCATGAACAGTAACTTTACATCATAAAAGAGCAAAGACAGACAAATTAATTCCAGGATTTAAAGGCAAAATTAGAAATTACACACCAGTTTAAGTAGGTAGATAAATGTGATATCCCAAGTAATTATTCAGATTTGAGTATAAAAAAAACAACAAAAGTTTGATCCTCAAGGAAGTGTAGTTTTTAGATTTACTGGGGAAGTTTGTTTTTTTTTTTGGTGTTTTAAATATATTCTAAGTGCAAAATAATAAAACACAGTAGACTTGGTTATGGTTTATGGTTTTCTACTTCATTAGTGTGTTCTGTCCAGCAGTGCAGAATCCTGAATCGTTGGCTGCGTCGCTACGTTGCTGAAATATAACTGTATTAGAAATCGCCTTGCTTTATTTCAAATGTAATGGACACAATAAAGGGAGAAACAAAGAAAGAAAGGTACAAAATTTCTAATAATGCTCAAGAAATTGCAGGTTAGCTAGTTTTACCGTTTGTTTTTCTTTGTTTTTGTTTTAAATACAGTATAGTTTCACAGAGCGAAAAGCATAAAGCCAAGATTGATCCACATCTCTTTGATGCCACATAACAGTGAGACTTCTTCCAATAGTTAAGTTGAAATTATTGAAACTTTATTATCTGTATTTGTTATTAACAGTTCCCAACAGGAGGATAAAACCTATGAGACCTGAACTGAAATTAACCTTAATCCACATTTAAAACACAGCAGTGGGCTGTGAGTATCTGCCACCGTAGGGAATGCAGCGCGCTGGACGTTTTAATGTGATCGGCTGATTTATCGGTTTGGGGTTAATGGTGTTAGCGACAGCACTTGGAGCTGTCAGTCACACGCAGGAGGTCGGCTTCATGGGAGATCAATCAGGCTCTTGTGGCGCGGCTTTTAGAGGAGAAAGCAGAAACTGGATCTCTTCTTGTATGAGAGCTGTTAAAAGGTCTGTCACCGGGTCCGATGGAGACGTTGTTTATATTTCATATCTGGGTCCTGCAGGTTTGAAAAGGTGAGAGACGTTTCAACACGAGTGTTGATCCAGACAGTTCATTAAGCTCAGTTTATTATTCAAATTAGTTTTGCAAGTTTTCTGTCAATAAAATGACACTGGAGAGGGAAAAACTCTTTCTTTGTCAAGTAAATTTATCTGTTTAGCTCATTCCAGCAGCATGGCATTGCAAAATGCTTTACACCATAATACAGCGATTAGTTACGAAACAAGCAATAAACATTGCATTTTGTCAAATGCCACCGTGAAAACTGAGGGCAAACGTAAAGTTAACAGCAGGAATAGCAACAAATAATGCAAATTGGAGAGTAGTAGGAGAAAAAAGTGAGGGGAAGGGATCAGTTTGACCTCCCTTAGAATGAGGCACGGTGGAGGCAAAATATCACTTTGCATCTTTAATCTATAAAATGTTTCACTCAGTGTTTTTGGGCTGGAAACTGTCAGATAGATCAGACTATCCTGAAATAGTTCCTCTGGCCTTTTTGCCCCGGCTGGTTGAACAAAACGACCCGGTTCTCCAGAATCTGGTTAACCCCTCGTCTTTCTGCCCCTTCTGCAAACCAGAGGTTCCAACTGGGGGTAACTGCGTCTCCTCCTGCTGATCACATCCTATGACAGGCTTTGCCCTGAAGGAAGTCGTCATGTTCCCGGTGACCCTCCTGAAAGATTGTTGCCATAGCGATAAGACGCCTTAATGAGCTAATGAATCACTGCGGCACACCTCAGTATTGAGGGCACAGAGGGAGGGAGGCAGAAGGGGGGATGGGTCAGGTCAGAGCAACACACACACACACACACACACACACACACACACACACACACACACACACACACACACACACACACTTGGTGAAACAGTCCTGGGGGTCTCAGGTGGCAGATTGTTCCAAAATGTAGTGAATCAAAATTTGGTCTGAGCAGCTCCTAATCAGCCGGCGGCAGTACGTTCCTCATTCATCCTCCTCTGATCACATTACTGAGGCATCTAGAGGTGTCCAAAATGCGGGCCGGAGGCCATTTGTGGCCCTTGGCATAAGTTTATGAGGCCCCTCATCTGCAGATAAAACAGCACTTTTTCTTTTTTACACATTCCTAGGATGGGATCTTCTTAAATAGAAAATGTTCAGTAACACGGAGAGTATTTTTACTTTATATTAACCATGTTTTTCCACTTTTATTTTAAAGTCATTGGACTTTTTCTGGTAACCCGGTCATTAAACTCGGGTAAAGAGGGCAAGGGTTTTTGAAGAAAGTTCGCACTTTTGTTGTTTAGATTACACTAAAAACTTTGTCTCGACCAACAAAATAGGAAACATTCAACCCAAATACTCAGAAACCTGAAACCATTTTCAGAAAGGTGTTCACCCTGCCGATGCCAGTGGTGGTGCAGCACCAACAATCACTGAAGGAATCAGCATGAGAACCTCTAAAGACGACACTGAGTACAACCTCCTTCGTCACAAAATGTAAACAAATTGAATATTGTCAGATCTTAGTGGTTGTTGGCCAAAGACCAGGAGACATTTTGTGTATTCATATTCTGATGCCGGTTTTTTGGTTTAGCTCCACCAAAAAATGTAACAAATGTTACCATTTTGGTCCCCAATCAAACCAAGTCTACTGGACTATTTATTGTGAATCTAACAATAAATCATCATTCCAACAGTAGTAGTATTTCTTTTTCCACTGCTGATTCAAGGACAGTGCTGGGCTCGTTTACTGTGCTAAACAAGTAGTTCTACAATTTCCTTTACCTGCTCATTTCAATGTAGCCTAAATACTGTGATATATTTGACTGTTTTTCAGTGATTTGTAAGTCAATAACAAAACTTTACATTAGCAGCTGTTTTCTGTTTGCTATTTTTCTGTCAAAATTCTTATGCACGATTGCTGAATATTTCCCTTAAGAGTGGGATTATTTCTCCGTATGTAGCAAACAGATTTATTAACAATTTCTTTATCTAGCTTGTTTGCTTCTTCTGCAGATTTTGTGAATGGCCCCTCACTCCCCTGTCAGTCTGTCCAGATCACCAGTCCCTGACTTCGTCTGGCACTCCTGTGGAGAAACACTCTGGCCCCCCAATCTGTGTGAGCCGAGCAGCCAGTGTGTGGGCTCACCTCAGGCTACTCACACATGATGATGATAAACTGCAACGTTCTGCCTCGGTTTTCTTTCCCCTTTGTGGCGTTGCATGATTTAATTCGCTGTCCTGGTTTTTACCTCTGCTGTTTGAACAAGTTAAAGCCTCTTCAGTCGAATACTGACGTCTACGACGGCGTGTTAGGGCCACTGTAGATAGAAAAAGAGTAGTGCATTTCTGCCAAAAACAAACAAAAAAAAAATTATTTTGATTAATCTTAGAAATTTTCTTGAAAACCGTGGAAATTTCTGAGTTCTAAAAATTTTTTTTTTCCAAAATGCTAAAATTTTCTACTTTTGAAACTCAGAAATTGTCTGTTTTTTCCCTAGAAAATGTATTTGATTAATCTCAAAGGTTCTCAGTTTTTCTAACAAATGTTTGACTTTTCAAGCTCAGAAGTTTTCATGTTTTTTCTAGAAAATTTCTGAGGTTAATCTAAAGATTTTGCAGTTTTTTGGCAGAAGTTTACTCCTCTTTTTTCGTTTTTAATCTATGTCATTGTGCATATATACCACCCTCAAGACTGGAAAAATATCTGTTGTACATTTGAGGTATGAAGTATTACACATGGATGTAATTAGACAGAATTAGACAGATAACATCTTTTCACAAAATCTGGATTCCCGATCCTCCTGGACATCAGCATGAGGCCATGTGTTTATTGTGTTACAATTGGATTGAGTCAGACAGTGCTTACAGTGAATTTAAAATCATAATTTAAAATCCACCCGTTTATTTCTTCTTTTTTTTGCAACTTCTACAGTTTTTTTGTATTTTATGTTTTGCATTTATGCTATAAAATGTATTTTACATTTGTGGAGTTTCTATTTTTAAGTAACCAAGCTTTGCTGGGTTCCCTGTGTTGATGAATGCAGCTTAAAGCCTTATAAAAACACCTGAAATGATGAATGTAAGAGTCTTTTCTTTAACTCTATCTTTAACCACAGCTGCTTCCCCACAGCAAACCCACATTTCAGCTGAGGGAAGTCACTGTGGTCAGGTTCAGAAGTACGACCTTCTGAATTACTCTCTCCATCTTTCCATGATCTCATGATGTTTTGCTGTAAGAAAAGGGAATGAGTAAAAACATAAAAAATTTAATGTTTTGAGTTTATAATCTTTAAACATCAGATTGTTTCTGACTTTTTGAAGTATACAAAAAAGGGTAAATTAATGTAAAGCACAGGTTGTCTTAGGTGCACTACTCTGGATATTTGAAAACTGCCCAAAAATATTTACCAATTTAGTTTTTTGTTTTTTTTTAGTTTTTTGGGTTGTTTTTTGGGGTTTTTTTAGATCTACATCTAGTCAAAACCCTTGTGATACTTTAGCTGCGTCACCAGGTGGAGACAACATTCACAATAAAGTCACATTAAAATTCACAAAACAATTTGAGCCTAGCTGTAGCAGTGCTAGGTTGACCCTCTCTTAAGATGGTTATATAGAAATAGGTTTTCAAACCGCAAACAGTGTATGAAATATAGAATCAGTATAGAATAATTCACTAGTTCATATCTTAATCTGGTAATCCACTAATGTACTAATAGCAGAGCTAATTTTTAGCTTAGCGATTTAGCTAACTTTGAAAACCTTTAGTGCACTTCCCCTAAATTAACTTGTCTGTCTGTGTTGAAGTTTTGATTACTGACTCAAGAATTCAAGTAGTTATAGGTTTATATTCATGCTCTTATTTTGAAGTTGATCCACACCATTCACACAGCAGGTCCGTTTCCTCTCCTCCAAGCTCTCTCTTTGCTTTTAACTTTATTTTAAGCAAATAAGATACAGAAATAATTTAAAAAACAGACAATAGAGAACAAGAATTAACCAAAGACAGCATCTAACGTCAAGATTAAATTGGTGCGCAAGGTTTGCAGTTTTTCTAGGGCAGGTAGAATTTGAATTGAAGTCAGCCTTTTAGCACCTTAGCACTAGCATCTTCTATGTAGCGTTGATGTAGCACTTTAGCGTCGTTAGCTGAACTTGTGTTTTTGATTACTTAGCGCAACTTAATGTTTAGTTAGCAGTACCACCTCTGTATTTTTATTTATTTATTTATTTTGCCAGTTTAAATATTCATTAATTGATAATAATAATAATAAAAAAAGATGATTGAAAACACATCCTCACAAATAGACAAAATGTTTTTCTTTATAAAATCCTAAATTGTGTGTAAACAAAGCTTTGCTCAGCAGTAGAAGCTCTTTTGGGGAGCAACTCATAGATATCATTTTAATGTACCCAAAGTCACAGTTCAGTTCAGTTCAATTCTATTCAATTCAGTTCAAAAATATTTTAGCTATCCCAAAGTGAAATCAAATGTCATAACTCATATCACACAAGTATCTCTCAAGAGTCATACTGATGTCAGTCTTGCAAGGAATCTGACACACTAATATTTGCTAGAGCACGCTGACAGGAATAGGAGTATTGTCTGTGTCATGACAGATTTAGTCGCATTGAACGAAGCTTTAAATCTTCCCTTTGACTCCCTGACCTGTCATATTGGACACATAATATCTCCCTCTGACTTCTTCTTTTCTTTTTTGCTCTCAATCTAATCAGTAGAGATGATTGAAATGAAAAGAAGCGAGAGCAAAAAAAAAAAAAAAAAGGTGAAGGCAAAGAATGTAACAATGAGGCATAGTTGATTTAAAGTGGAGCAGGAGAGACGGGTTCAGCGGTGGGGAATTGTCATTTTTTTCCCGCCTTCCTCCAAAGCTCTCCTACTGAGGGAAAAGAGGAATTTCAGATGAGGTTTGGGATTTCTGCCCACTTCAAAGACATTTTCACACAAGTCCTCAGCTTTCTTTTCACTCTTATGTGAAACAGATTTCACTTCCAAGGGGCAGAGTAATTTGTGCCACCCTCCTCTTAACTCTGTGAACTGTGGATTAAAAAGAAAAATATGGAGTTTTACTGCAATATCACAGCACCCTTATGCACTGCAAAGCTCTATTTTGTTTCTGACTTGAAAGCTGCACCCAACACTTACAGCTGAGGTCAGAGGATTCAACTAACTCACATTGAGCATAAATTGTTTAGCTTCAAACTAAGTATTTTAACTATTTAGTTTTTTATTTGCAGCATACAGTTTTTCTTGATTAAGGTCATTTAGGATAACCAGCATTATTTCTATTTGCTAAATACAAGAATAACTTTAAAATCTGGAGTTTATGTGCATTGAGCTTGAAGTGACATTAACAATTCAACTTCAAACCAATTATTTGAACATTTTAAAACTACTTTAAACTTCTCCTGTTTTAGCTCATTTGGAATTATCAACATTATTTATATTTGCTAATTCCCAGAATACTTTTCTTTAAAATCAGAAGTGTAAATGTATTTCCTGGCATTCCGGCCCTTTCTTGACAGAACTGACGTAACTGGGTCAGGTTTGTGATGATGATGATGATTATATGTAACCTCCTGCCTGGAACTGTCCTGCATTTACTGAGAGTTACAGTGTATGTGTTAAGACTGCTGTGAAAATATGTCTTTACATTCTGCTTCGTTTGTCACACAGAATAAAGTGTCCTGCAATAAATGCAGTAACTTTATCTGCAGAGAAGATTCAGATCTTAGAACGTATCTAAAAGCAGAATAAATACTACAAAAAAAAGAGACTAAATGTTTAGAACAGGGTTGTTTTTGGTCGAATAAGATTAATCCAGATGAAGTGGACCTGTGTCTGCTTGCAAACACACGTTCCTGCCTGTGAACAGGGAGTCACAGTTGAGTTATGGGAGCACATGGCTCCTGCGAACCTTCGGTTTGTTACGCTCTCCTGGTGGACTTGTTCTTGCATGGCAGGTGAGGAGAAGTAGCCGGTCATAACCATCTGTTGCAGCCGCAGCACATGGCGGTCTGCACCACTGGCGAGGAAACAGAGCCGAAACAACACCGACTGCGGCTCAGAGGGCACCAAAGCAAAAAGAGAAGGTTGAGTGATGGTCCAGATAATCTGCTGTCACGACTCTGCAGAACCTTCTGCTTCTGTTGATGGATTTAAAATGTGCATAGAAAGGATATTGAGCGTGGCTGTAACACCATGTGTGGAGACTAATCTCTATGGGGGCGATAAAAGGCAGGACGTTAGCAGGTGACCGCTCTGCACTTCCTGTTTCTGACCAGCTGTTGGCTCTGGTTCCTTTATGCATACCGACTCCTCAGAAATGTTGTTGTTATTCCATTTAGAGTTTACTGGCTGAATGTGGCGCCTGAAAGGTGTTTTTCTTTTTCTGATTTCTTATTAGTTTGGAACCAAAGTTACAATAATGGGTTTTTCATTATAGTTTAGTTATGGCTTTTTATTTCTCTAATTCAGGAAGTTTTATTCCCTTTTAGAGTGTGTTTGCTAGTTTTTATTACTAAAATGTTATTTAGGTTTTATTAGTTACATTAGAAGTTTTAGTTTTTTCATACTTTAGTTCACTTTTAGGCGCAGAATTCAGAAAGGTCAGAGTATTGTATTGTGATTATGGACGTTGATTTGGTGATGAATACTCAATAGAAGATACAATTTTCAAAAAATGGATTTGACTATTGTTGAGCAACCACATGACTCTGGTGTTTTCTCTCAACCTTTTGCAGACTAGCGTGAGCGCCACCAGCAGTACAGAGTTGTAACCCACAGCTGACGTTAACTTCTTGTGTGGGGGGAAAAAAATTCACATCAGATCAAAAGGCTAATAAATAGAGCAATAAACACAAAGACAAAGCATATTATATCTCTAAATTAACTATGTTTTAGTTATTTTGATATGCACATAATATAGTTCCAGGTTGTTAAACAATATGGGTGTCATGGACTGAATTATGGAAGCCCAAGACGTGCATTGGTGAAAAAAAATACTTATCTTTCAAAAATCAAATGTAGCATCAACCAAAAGGCTCATGGTAACTCTGGAGGAGCTGCAGAGATCCACAGTTCAGGTGGGACAGTCTGTGGACAGGACATCCATCTTGTCTGGAGGGCTGAAAACAAAACCATATTTTCATATTTTTGTTTGAAAAAAAACTTTAAAAACAAGCCTGAATTTCCTGTTACAGTTATGCACAACTTGGACCAAATAATGTTTGTGTTGAAAATATGAAAAGGTTCCAGGGGTACAAAAACTTTTTCACATTCCCGTGGACACGAGGAAAAAAGAAATCTTCTTGTTGGAAAGCAAATCAAAATCACAATGAAATATTTCCAACATGATAAATTATGCATATTCAAGAAGAATTACATAAAGATGTTTAAAATTTCAATAACAATGCTCTGAGTTCAGAGGAGGTAAGCCTGAGTAATGTGGCTAACCAGGCCAGGGTTTATGCAGGAGGGAATAGAGCTGGTGGAGAGAGAGCTTGTGATTTTTTAGTTTTTAAGAGAAAATGTGTGGGCAGAGGGGTTGAAAAAGCTCCTTTCGGGGGAGCCTGTTAAAAACCATCTCTTGAGTAAGAGGTAGATAGAAGTGCAGGAAGGCTTCCTGCAGAGAAGCTGGCTTATTTCCAAACCAAATATTCCCTTATATGCAGCGCTACATACACTTTTGCACATGTGCACCGGCTGCTGTCCTCTTTTCAGCCCCAGGCTTTCTTTGGGATTATTTTGGAGTTGACAAAAGCTGATTGGGTAATGATTCATATATGTGTTACCTTCATATATGATGAAGAGATGGGGGTTGGTCTGTGAGGCACACACTGAGTTGTGGTCATCAATCTTGCTAAATCAGAAAGGTTTCCAGTCAGTGAAAGGGCTCATAAACATAGTCTGTGGTTTACAACAAAATGAATAAACTAAACTGTGATTCGATTGCTTAGTTTGACTTAAATACAAATCTAACGACTTTCACTTTGTCAAGTCTCAAAGTACTAATTTATGTCAAAATTAAAATTATGGAAATGTCATATTTGATATAAGTATTCTTTTTAACACATATCATCCAGAGGATTTTGTGCCTCTAGCTGCATTTCCATTGAACATAAAATTGTGCAAACAGGAATTATGTTTCAAGTTGCTTAATGGAAACACAGCAATTTTGAAGGATAAGAAGAAGGATAATGGCACAGCCTGTTTTTAATTACTTATGGCATAAACAAACTTATTCATGTGTGATTTTGATTGAGTTTCTTATTTAATGGAAACGCCTCAATTACAAAAATGTGTGGTTTTTTTTCCATCATTAGCGGACCATCAACAAAGTTTTGTGCACATTTGTGATGAAAATGCAGCTTCTTTTATGTTCTACTTTGGTGTGTCACTTGAGGCCAGTACTGAACTCTGTGTCATGTTTTCCTGCTGATTAGACATACGAAAATTAAAAGTTGGATTTCTCTAAATAGGTGCGACATAATCCTACTTTTGCTGCTATTTTAGTCAAGACTAGCGCCTCACTCTATAATTTTATTTTATTTTTTTAAAGTAGAATATGATCAAGTGTTTCTAAAATTAATCTGAAAGACCCACATTCCCATAAAAGCACCCACAAATTTATGTATAATCATGAGCAAAAATCTAACTTTGGTAGAAGTTGACATCAAATGCCCTGTCCCCTCAATTGCTCAAAGTTGATGTTACATTTATTTACTTCCCTGAATACATTAACTATACTGGCTTACATTAGCTTGTGGATCTAGCTAAGCAGTAAACAGCTGTCAATAAATGGAAGCTAGTTCTCTAAAGCATGCAGTATTTACTGTACACAAATAGCTAACTTAAGTATAACTAATATTGACTAAACCTCTTTGTGTGAGAACATGGTAAAGATTTTTGATGCAGAAGCAGATTGCTAATGTTAGCTGGCGAGCTAACGTTGCTAATCTCACTTACACATAGCTTACTTTTCTCTGTTCTTCCTTTCTAAGTGGTAATAAAAGTTTGACTTCTCTGAAAGTGAGGCACTGCAGAATTTACAAGTGGCTGTATGCTTTTTATGGATGCTTCTACACACATATTATTTGTGATTTATTTAGCTGAATTGTAATACAGAAGATCTATTTTGGTGATGTTTCTTAGAGTCCGAGAGAACAGTAAAAATATTTTTACCTATTTTATTTTTAGTATTTTATTTGCTGACCTCGCATACAATTTTTTCAAGATTTCATCCAGCGACTTTCCTGAGGTGTGGATGGCGGCCATCTCCTGTAACCGGATAACCAGCAGTTATTGTTCCCTAACCAATGGATTCCCCTCTGCATATCTACTCTAATCTAGTGTCCACATGTGATGAAGACAGGCAAGCCGGGTGACGAACTCTGAGGAGCTTTTCTTTTTCTTTTTTTTTTCCTGCAGCTGTTATCCAAGGTGACCCCATTCAGTCACTGATAAAAACACCACAAACCTGCTCATGTTACATGTTCACTGCCTCCATTGTTTCCAAGTCTGGACCAATCTTATTTTAACACTATATTTCTTGTGCCATGGTGGCTTGCCTAAACCCCCAAGTTTTGATAATAATGTGATGTATGCTCTTTCAGATGAGGAAACCATCTGTAAGATGTATGTTTGTTGGAGAAACGTGTAGGCGAGCTGGAGAAGTGATATTTCAGTGGTTGCAATGGCTCACTTAGTTATCAGAAGAGTTATGTTGGTTCATTTATAACCATGCATTTAGGTCTAGTTGGTAATAGGGGAAATATAAAAAAAAGAATAAAACCCCACCCCCTAATTTTTCAGTGTTTTTAGTAGATAAATTTAATGGCGCAGGAAACTTCTCAAAATTAGGATGATCAAACAGGGAGGTAACGGTCTAAGACGTGAAATTCACAAACAGAAACAAACCTAAATCCCTTCAATCATCCGGGCACGGTGGAGTTCAAACCAAGCATCAGAAATGGGGAAGAAAACAGATTTCAGTGACTTTGAATGTGATTTTGTTGATGGTGCAGATCAACTGGTCTGACTATTTCAAGAATTGCCTTATCTACTGGGATTTTCACTCAAATAACCTTCTGTCAAATTTATATAAAATGGTTTCAATGATCTTTTTGTACAAAAGTCCAAACATAATTCACCGTTCATTAAACAAGTCAGAATTTAAGTGACATGTGCACCATAAATCCCACAGCTTGTGGAGAAGTATTTATACCTTGTCATAATTCTATGTTACCGCCACCAAGTTTGATATGTCTTATTTGGTGTTTTATGTCACTATAAATGTGAGTTGGAAGGAAAATGGTGCTGTCTGAACTTGGTTTGTTTGTTTGGGGGTTATTCCTGGGTTTGTATTTTTGATCACTTGTCCTCTGTGTTTGGCGCCAGTTATTCCTTGTTTTCTTTGTCCTACTTGTGATTTAGATCAGACTTTGTTTCTGTTTTAATACTTCTGATCAGTCTATTCTTAGTTGTTGTTTATTAATTTTGTTCATTCCCCAGTTTGTTTACACCTTCTTTCTCCTCTATGCTATCTCTCTCTCCCTCAGCCTGCTAGCTGCTCGCTTTTCACAGCTGGACCCTGATTCTAATAAAAATATTGTTCAAGCTCCCTGTATTTAACCTGCTCTCCTTCACTCACTCCCCACTGATTTCTTCCACCTGCCTCGTGTTTCTCGGTCTCTGTTAGCTCCCTTTGTGTCCCTTTCTGTTTATTTTTTTATAAGTTGTTTTTAGGATTTTCTTATTAAAACATTATTTCATCATATCCTCCCAGATATCTGCTTTCTCTTTGGTCCAATTCAATGTAAACGACATGACAGCTGCATGGTTTTCAAACTTTCAATTCATTTAGAAGGAGTTAAATATAAGTGTACAACACAGTTTTCAAGTTTTTATCTGAGAAAATATGCTTTTCTGTTGACTGATGTAGTATAAAATCTTCAGAAAATATACAGTTTGTTGTTGCAGCATGACAAAATGTGAAAATGTTTAAGGAGTGTGACTAGTTAGGACGTTTTCGGCTTTAATTAGCTGAACTCCAAGCATAAAGTCTCAGACAAACAGAAACTAGGTAAAAATCTCAGCAATCACAATCAGCTGTGAGTTTTACTGTTGTGAAAACAACAAGAGGATGGTATGTCACAGCTTGTCATCTGCTCTTCTTCACAGGATGGATGAACCTCGGAACCTGCTGACTTTAGATCTCACAGCTCTGTTTGCTCTGGGCGTGGTCATTTCCAGAACCACCACCCAGATTAGCATTCAGTCTTAAAACTCAAAGACATTTTGGCTCTTGAATGTAGGCAACGAACCCACCCAGATTTTCCACCTCACTACAAGAATTACGCCGGAGCATAATCTGATAATGGAGCTGTTGGTCAAAGTACATTTTTTATGAATCCATTTTGAATCTAAAGGAACAGTCTCCGGTCTGCTTGGCATTTCCATTCAAACCGCACCAGAGTTCACTTCATCCAAACCGAGTTTGTAGGTCGACCAGAGTTAACTTTTTTGGTTTGCATCAGTTTGATTGTGCATTCACACCTCCCCAAACGAACCTGACCTCCAGAGGCAGATAAACTACAGTTTGATTAAAGTGGACTAAACAGGAATGGTGTGATAGACACTATTGATAAATCTGCCAAGTAACAAAGCGGCGTAATCAAAAAAACTAACTCTGGTCTGCCTATACACTTGGTTTGGTTAAAGATTAGCGTTAAGTCTTAAAATTTAACGCTAAGTTAAGATTTAAGACTACACACCAGAGTGTTTGAACGCTGGTGAATGCCAAGTGGACCGGAGACTGTTTCAAAAGCAAGAAGTGGAATATAGCGCCGAGCATTCTGGGTACAACCAAAATAAACATGTTAGCCTACAGCTAGCACGTAGCGGAAGAAATGTTTGTGTTCTGTTATCAAAGACAAAAGAGAAATCCTTCAAGCGCTAAAATTTGACACCACTCCATTTTTGTTGACAGAAAGTTGTGCTCAGTGTCTTCTTCAGAGGTTTTCAAGGTTGTTTCCTTCAGTTGTTCTTGGTGCAGCGCCACCACAGGCGAGGAGGGGAAAAGGTTGCTCCAATGTTTGGTTTGTTTGATACAGTGCAGTTGTGAAAGAGAACTGCAGCAGCTGAAAATGTAACAAATGTTGCAGTTGCGGTGCTTAGTCAAACCGAGTCACACCTCATAGTCACACTGGAATAGGTCCGAAAACACTGTAATAAGGCTATTGTGCACCACTCCAGTGAATGCTAAAGGACATGATCCGAGGAAGCTAACAGAACTGCATCATCCACAAAAAGCAACCTCCACTTGAATGTTGTGATTCTATCCACAATTAATTTCACCCCCTTTTTGCTTTTTATCCATGTTTATATCCTACTAAAAAAATAAAAGCTGCGTATTTTTGTGAGGTTGAGGTGCAAAACTAAATGTCTGCACTTTAAAGATAAACCATATCAGGCCATAAGTCTTTTTTTTGTTTTGTTATTCTTTTATAAAATATTCTGCATCTGCAAAATTAGACCTAAAAGGACTCGCCACCTCCAACTGATATGGGAGGAAATAAGTTGTGTGAATGCAGCCAGCGGGACCTCAAAGGTGTGGCGCGATAAGGCAGCCATGTTTAATCTCAACCTTAAGGACTTTCTTCCAAGAAGAAATGTGAATTTGGAGCAGGAGAAACACAGATAAGCTGCTATTTTAATACAGGAATAGGAGGACCCCGGCAGGACCTTAATTGCGTCCCTCCCCTTTTCCTCCCTCCTCTTCTTCCTCTCTCCTCCTCCTCCTCCTCTTGTCTCCTCCGGGCTGCTGCCGAACTTCTCTTCCACACCGACTCCACTTGTGTTCAGTTTGTGTTTGGGCTGAATAGCAGAGAGGAGCAAAGAGAAGACATGGCTTTCCTACGAGGAGCGTTTCTGCCGCTGTTTCTTCATATCTTCCTGCTGAACCGGAGCGGTGAGTTAAACCGCATTTGAACTCCTCTTTTTATTATTTTTATTTCAAGAATAAAGTTTAAACCAGTCAACAGACGGCAAGTTTTACTGAACATTTAGCCGCTTTTTTTGGACGCTCTTGACATTTTTATGAGCAAACTCGTGGACACCGTTCAATAATAACTGCGTGCTAAATGACAAAAAAATCTCGCTTTGCACTTATAATTGCAAACAGATAAGTAAGTATATCCAGCTGGTCTAGTTTGTTCTTGTTTAACTTTAATTTGAGTTTTTTAGACCTTAAAGTCGGGGCGTTGTAAAAACCCTAAAAGGTGTAAATAATTACTGCGTAATTGATGCTGCTCATTAGCACTCCGAGTCCTGGCAAAAGCCAGGTTAAACACTCTGACATGTGATGGGTGTTTTTAAAAGCTTGTGACCTTGTGCTCTGAAGTCTGGAGAAGTTATTAAAGCCTTAATGCTTCTTGCTTTGGTCCTGTAAAGAACCACTGTTCTTGGCCGCAGGGCTAAAACTGGAGGACTCAATGCAGTTTGGTTTTTTTTTAGCCAGTAAATGTGATGGAAAGCTTTGTTTTACACTCAGTATGGTCATAATATTTGCTTCTTTTCATGCCTGCTATAATTCACTTGTGGGAAATAGTTGGAGGTGATCTTTTTAGTACAAATCAAACCGTTTCTGATTTTTGTTTACTCAAATTGTTGCTTTAGTCTGCAATGGAAACATTTCTTACTGAACTAGTCTGCAGTACTAACCCATAAATAATTAAGATACAGCTCCACATAGCCCAGTATCTGTGCATTTGGGTTGCCTTGTATCTATAAGTGTTGGAATCAATGGTATCAACATTTTGCAGGTTATTGAGAAGAAATGAACTGCGATGAAAATCTAAAGAAAAAAGCACCAACAGATCAAAGTAGGAGTTGTTTACTCTCGCTTGATGTTTGTTGCATCAGGAAGTGCAGTGGAGATTGTCCATTGCTGGTGGCGTTGTCACAGCTTGGATCTGGGAATGACTTCAAACCAACTTAACTGTGTTCCAGTTCCAAGTTCAAAACCAGTGGGTGGGTTAGGGGGGGGATCTCATTAAAATGCTCAGTGACCAGACTTATGGGAACCACCCCTTTCCAGACAGAAGCCGGATTTTTGCTGTTCCCAGTTAGAAATATGACAAGAACAAAGACCAAGCAGAATCAAAGCAGTCGCCATGCATGTGAAATTTGGTGAACGTTTCAATCAGAAACTGTTTGTTTGACCTTGTCACAGTTTATTTCTGATTAAGTTTGTGCTACTTTGATAGGGCGGTATTATTATAGTTACAAGTTCGATTTTCCCTGTTTTAAAATACATCAAAAATTTCCTCTAAAATCAGAATTCCAGCTTTAAAACAGATGGAGATCCTCAAACATGGCTGAGTTCAAAATCCAATATGGCTGCCATGTATGTCAAACTGAAAATGGTAATTTTTTTGGCATTACTTTAAATTGCCTGTTGTCAAAGTTGGAATGAAATTCCTTAGGGTTGGACGATATGGCTGAAAACATGTCACAAGATAAGCGTTTCATATTAGTCAATATCAAAAATTGTCTTTTGATAATAATTGATAAAAGCTTTTTGTTTTAAATATAAATATTACTACCAAACTGGCAGCGTGACCTTTCCTGTTTTATCCACAGCTTTCACCTCACCGCATTGTTTTCTTAGTTTTAAGGAGTTATGAGAGACAGTGGCAAAACCTTAAACTGCTGCTGTGCAAGTTACTCAGCAGTTGTCGCTAGGTAACTGAAGTCGGGAGCAGGTTGTTGCTAGGTAACCAAAGAAAGATTGATGCCACCAAACCAGCTTAGCTGGCCTTTCCATCCACCCACCCACCCCACTAAGGTCGCCAGCAGCCTATCTCCAGTGGTATTTGTACCATTGGAGATAGGCTAGTATTTTGTATGTATTGAGTATTAAATATTCTATCAGATGTTTTATCAATTGATATTGATCACTTGCCTGTTGCGATGAACCTAACAGGCCTCCTTGGTGAGTACTATGAGGTGTATAGTCGGGACAGTAAGTTCAGATATACATGCACCATTTTGTGCCCAAACAAAAGTTGGTTAGAAAAACTACAGAGGCAACATTACCAGGACCCAAAAGCAGTATATTATTGGCTTCTGTTGCTAGTAACATTAACAATTAGCAAGTCCAAAAGACTGCTCAAATGATGGGATGCTATTCCCAGACTAAGCTGCAACGTCTGCAAAAAGCCAATCAATAGTTGCTGCAAGTAAAATAAACTGAAGACTAAATATTTTTGTGTTTTGTGTTAAAACACTGAAGCAACGTTTTCACTTAAGGATGTGGTTTAGTGTAACATTTGTGAAATACTTTGCAAGATAGAGAACTTTCTTCAACTACCACTGTCACACATGCAAGGTAGCCATATTGGATTTTGATGCTGAGGTCAGTTTAAAAATTCAAATTTCCTAATTGGGATCCTGATTTGTCAAACGTTTCTATAGAGCTGTGGGCAACATGGACTTAGAAAGCTGTCATGATATTATGTGGTACTATTGTGACGATGATAAATATTGTGGAAAAATAAACAATTTAGTACTACATTTTAAGGTAACTAGTACCTGCATGCCATTTATACACTGGCATGTATAAATTGCATTGCACACTGCTTTGCATTTATACACTGCAAAGAGGTGTATAAATGTAAAGTGTAAAGGCTAAGTATGGTTCTACTTCTGTTTAAAAATGATGGTACTTTAGTGTTGGTCTCGATCTGAGCTGATGTTAAATGGTCAGTTTTTGTGTTTTGACCAGTAAAGAGCCAGCAGCTTGATGTGAAAGTCCAGTTACGATGATATGTGTCCATGTGTATTCTCGTACTCCTCCTGGTTCTGTGAAACCAGTCAGAATCTCTCTTTGTTGTTGTTTTTTTTCTTTTACAAACTCATGCCTCATTTCCTCTAATTGCTCTGGTTCTGTATGTTTACCTAAACTCCTTCAATTAAGAAGGCTGCAGCTCACTGTATCTTTATCGGATCGTTCTGCAGAACATTTTACGGCTTATTAATCCACAGATACTTTGAATAGAGATGTATAATCTGCCCAACACCGTGCAGCTCAAGGTCCTGCATGCAGATGTGTTGCTTTGTCTGGGACACGCCTGAGGTATGCGAGGTATTTGGTTTGTGACTTTTTAAACAGAGAAGTCATTCGCCAACCAAACATTTCAACTCCAAATTTAGCTCATGAGGATTTGTTGACAGAAAAACAGGTTAGTAACTGATGCGGAGCGTAACTGTTACGCTAAGTAGATTTAGGATGAGTTCTCATCAACTCTGTTTAGTCATATTTAATCAAACTCCAGTTCATTTATCTAGAAAGTCTGGTTCATATGGGGAGGTGTGAATCTGCAATTGAACTCTAATGCGAACTCTGGTGCACCTACAGACCTAGTTGGTTGAAGTGAACCCTAGTGAGGGTCAAATGCATCTTTTTCCTTTCACTCTTCAGCTACACTTAAATTATGTAGATGGAAGTTATAGCTGTCTTTTCTTTATTTTTTGGAAGGAAAATTTGCTCTGATCAATCTAGATTAAAAAAACAAACTTGAGATAATAGTTACCAATGTTTTTGTCTTCCTTTCCTTTAGAGGGTTAATTGGCGTGGTCAGCTGGGGACAGGATCTGGGTTTGATCCAGGACTCCCTGTTGGGATTATTTCTCCTAGCTGGCCAGGGAACGTCTGGGAATGTCACAGAGGGAAGAACGTGGTAGTGGATACAGGGATTTTGTTTTAGGCATAATGTTGTAAGTTATGTTTCCACATTTTTGTCTTTACCTTATTGGAAGAATCTTCAACAATCACCAGTAGCATTATTCATTTTCAAAATTACTTTGTCCATTTTCTGGCTCGTTTTGTTTAATGTGAATCACATCTTGTCTGAAGGAAATGTAATTTCTAAACTTAAAAAAAGAAACTTCAAAAAAATACAAACTTTTAATGTCATCTATTACATTTTACTGGCAAGTCTATATAGTAAAGAATTAAGCAGGTATTTTATGGAAGCATTTTGAAGATGCCAAGCAATCTGATTCCAGTTTTTGGTTCCCTTTCTCTAGTGTGAACTGTAATCTTATCTGTGCAAATTTGAATTTAACCTATATATTTTCAAAATTCAATTCAATCCAAATTCAAAAATACTTGATAGATCCCAAAGGGACATTAAATAATAGGAGGATGTAACTTTTATGAAAAAAAAAAAGTTTTTTACGTATTCATTAAATTGTCACCATGCCATAACAGTATAATATGAAACAGACAATCTTTGAAAAGATCGATCTCCTCCTATTGCCATTTGAAGAAATGCACGTCTCCTGACTAAAAACAACCAATCAGAGCCAGGAGGAGGATCGTAGCGCTGTCAATCACCCTCATGTCTTTGCTGTGCTAATTGCAGAGAAAGAACTTACTGTTAACCAAAACAGTTTATCCACAGTCATTGGTGGCCATGCTAACTAGCATTAGCATTCACAATAAGCTCTGCTAGCTGCAGAGCTTATAAGAGATCAAGAGCTGGGGACGAGGAGTGCCACAAGGAGGTTGATTAACAGCGTTAATACCCCAAAACAGGACCAGTTAGTTTAAATAGTCCTTTATTTAAATGAGAAAGTATTAAACCTCCTATCTAAACTTTTCCTACCCAAGTAGAAGCCTCCCTCTTTCTCTTTGTCTCACAACAGGACAGCACTCTCAGTCCCGCCCTGATCCCCTGTTTTTACCCCATGAGCCTCGTCTTAATTGGTTTACCTCCATTACATCCTCATCTCCCCTCTCCCTCCTCTGGAGAAGGAGTAAGCTGTCTGTTTCTGGATTAGGTTGGGGGCCCACTCCCACAGACCCCAGTTCCTCCAAATAACTTTTAAATCAGGCACCGTCTGAACCGCCCTGCTCCCTAACGAACCCTGAAGGACACTTAGTTAAATACAGTTTGAGGCTAAAAGCGTTTCTCTTGTATGGAAATGATCCCAACCGGTGTGTGAGGAGAAGATCAAGCATTTAGCCATTTAGCTCTGTAGATACGGCTCACACACACACACACACACACATGCACACACATTGATTTCAAAGTCCAGTGTTCATCAGCATGATGGTCATGTTCTCCTGTAATAATGGGTGAGTGAGCCGCGCCATCGTGCAGTAAATCTCTGCGTTGGCAGAGCTTTTATGTTGACATACACAGACAGGAAAGGATGGGCTTTTTAATCCATGCTGTAATGAAATATTTCTAACTAAACAAGTCTTCATCCTTTGCTGCATTTAAAGACAATCGATAAAGTCGCTTTCTTTCTGTGCAAAGTAGATTTTGCAATCAGAACATGGAGTTTTTTATGCTGGGAAAGTAAAGCTACTTACAGTAATCACAAATTAGACAATAAATACGTTCCTACCAGAGGTGGGTAGTAACTAGTTACACTTACGTGAGTAACTTTTGGGGGGAAAAAAAGAAGTATTTTTACTAAGTTTTTCCTTACTTTTTATTTGAGTTATTTTATTCAGAGACATGTCTACTCTTGGGCCTTGTACATATGTAGCAAATATCTCTGCCACATTGTTTAAATAAATAATATTATACTCAGGATTGCTTTGAGAAATGTTTTCATCCAAATGAATCCGCACAAATCTGGCCTGAGCGTTATTTTAAATGTGCCCAACCCATAGGGGGCAGTGTACCATATAGCTGAAACCTGTCAGCCAATCAGATAGCTTCATAACAACCACAACTTCCTGTTAGGAATTCAAAATTGTGCGAAGAAATTTGTTTGTGTGTCCAGTCATACTTCATGTTATTCTTTACATCTGTAAAAGTTCTGCCTGCGCACAGCGCTGGAGGGCAAGAGACTACGGGGCCCCATGGGGGACATTGGGAATTTGCATTTCTTTTGCGTTCCCTCGCAATACTTTTGTAAACTTACACAGACATAAACATGCAGCGAATAAATACATTTTCAATCAGTTTTTTCCACCACAGAGTTAAGAATAAGCACTGATGCTTTTTAATGTGCATACATTTGAAATTTGAAATTCACATTTGTGACTGCAGTAAGTGTATTGCAAGGTAACGCAAAAGTATTGCAACAGAACGCACAAGAAAACATTTTTCTCATGTCCTCTAGAGTGCTTCGTAAATGATGATTCTTTTACTTGCCTTTCGAGCAAAACGAAACTAATTAATTTATCGCAGTGTTCCACAACAAAGGGAAAAATAATGCAGAAAAAAATGTTGAAGAATTAATTAAAACCTCTCAAATTCTTCTTTTTCTCCCTGTCAAGTATATAGATATATACAAGTAACTTCCCTGAAAGAAGAACAAGCTTGTTTTAACCAAACACAAAGATATTTACTCAGCACTTCATCAGCCTTGTTTTTTAATGATCTCTAGTCTCTAAATACGTTTCCTTTCTGGTATGTCTTGGCTAAGTGCACAGCTTTGATTCGGCCTCCTCCAATTAGAGCTGCTGTAGATGAATTGTGACATTAGACCAGTTTCTCAGTTTTCTCCCGGCGTTTCTTGAAAATCTGTCGCGTAATTTCTTGGAGAGCTTTCATTTGCTCCAGTAGCCAATCAGAGCGTGGGATGACTGTGGGATGGTTGCCATTCTTCAGATGCAACTCTTTGACTGGGCAGTCCTCACTTTTATTCTTGTCTGGCATCACTACTAACGACAAACCCTCTGAAATATCTTTGGTTTTCTCCCATCTAAAAGCTGCAAATATTCTTGGCTCAACTGTCAGTTCTTTAAAAATATTGTGTTGTGGACATCTGTAGATGAATTTTTTTGTTTATTTATTTATTTATTTAACCATTGGAGCAAATTCAAAGGTAGATTGATCTGAAGATTTTATTTGTGTTCTTGCCTGAGACTAAAAACCAGTCTCTGTGACAGATTAACTACTGTTTGAGTGTGACTGAAGTCGTTTTAGTTGGTCTGTGAGGATTTATTGCCAGTGGAATTAAAGACAACATGTAGGAAAAACATTTTGTTTTGATCAAAATGTTATTGCTGGCAAAATTCGTTGGTACTGTAATCGTTTTTTAATCACAATTCCATTTCCAAATCCTTGCATATGAAGGTTGAACTTTTGTTGTTTTAAGTATTTTGTTGAATAAACGCAGACAGAAAACAGCCAATCTAAAGAGAAGTTTGAAACTGTTGGGATTGAATTAGCTACATAATTCAAAGTTAAAAAAGAGAGGAAAAATGTGATTTAGCTCAAATGTTTCTTAGCTGTAGGGTTATTATTCTATATTTCAATTGGCTTCAGAAGAACAAAATAACAATTTTAAGTTGTGAAAGTCAAGGGAAACAAGCACTTGTTGCAAGGTCGAATGGAAATAGACTCTGTATCCAGAAAAGGTTGTTTTTCTCCTTGAATTCAAACCAGAAAACATTTCCTTATTTGTGATGCAATGCACATCTTTATATATACAGTACAGACCAAAAGTTTGGACACAACTGTGTGTCCAAACTTTTGGTCTTGTCAAGAAAATCCGAGATCATCCCACTTCCCCATGCTGGAGATTTTAGTTTAACAGTAAAAATAAATAAAGTTTTCTTTGAAATGAATCACTCAAGTGAAATCTAGACCCAACAGTAGACTTAAATGTCAATAAAATCAATTTGGTTGTGTGTGTTGTTTTGTCTCCTGCAAACTTTGCTTTAATTCTACTTTTTTCTATTTAATCATAAGAAATCATAGTCAAGACAGAGAGAGTCATGAAACAGGAAAAGCAGGTTTCCTGGAAAAAGAGGAAGTAGAGAGTGAGTGAGTAGAGAGAGAAGGGGGGGATATGGCGCAATAACAGTCTGTACTGTATATGTATGTGTTAAAAAAATGTGTTTAAAATTACTAAGTTTAAAAAGATGACCCAGAAAAATAAAAAGCTGTTTGGTCTCCTTGTCTTCTTGTTTTCTAACAGATAAAATGACTTTTCTATGACAACGCTGGTTGTGCTATTGATAAGAATATCTAGTTTTGGAAACGTTTTGGTGGTTGGGCCTATCAGTTAAAGTAAACACTGGCTGGTCTTTCTTTATCCGTGTCTGGGTGCCTGGGAATGCCTCCGACGGGCTTGTCTGCATGCTGGAGGAGGTGTGCAGCTGTTGGCTCCAGTTGTCCATGTGGGATTAGTGCGTTTGCCTGAGTGATAGGCGGCCATGGCAGCCATATAATCTAATGTATTGGCTCATTGTCTTCATTAAAGAGAGTGCGCTGTTTGATCCCGGTAGAATTATAATGCTGCTGCCCCATAACTTTCAGGCATATGTCAGCTAATTCAGCCGGCGTTCAGGTCAGTGAGTGGAGCAATCAAATCCCACCTTACAGATATTTCATCTGCTTACTTTAATTGAGCTTCTGTCTACATTGAGCAGTGTCTGTTATTGCACACAGAAGACTAAAGCTGTAAATAAAGGTTCACAGTCATAACTCTTATCTTATTTGTTTAGGTTTGAGCAGGAAAAATGTCTAATGAAGCTCAAGGCATTTTAGTTAGTTTTGTTGTTTTCTTGTGGATTAACCAAATGATATATAACATTCATTTTATATACATTCTTACAAGTGTGTCTTGTAAAACTAACATGTTTCCATCACACTTTACCGTTGTTGATGCGAGGAGCCGCCATATTGGATGTCAAAGTTGGCTTTTGAGAAATTCTCTGACTTTCCGAGTGGTGCCCTGGAGGCTCTAATTGATTTTCTGACTCAGAAGTCAGAATTTCCCAGTTCTGACTAAAAATGAAACGTATGTTTAACATCTCCAACGAGAATGTTTCCGCCCAACTTCCAAAAGTTTTGAGCAAACTTTTAAACTTTGTTAGATGCTCACTAAAAATTATTTTCTATATTCCACTTGTGGTTCACACTAATGAAGTTGATCAGCAGGAGGTTTCTTATTTTGGTTTGGTCAGTGGTCATAATTCTTCACATTTTCCCCAAATGTAAGAGCAGTGTCAAAGTAAATATGTAAGTAAATTACAACATAGGGAAGATTTGAGTCTTAATTTCTTTGAAAACAAATTTCAAAGCATTCATTTTATTTGGTGCATATTGGCAAAGAGAACAACTGATCATTTTAACACGCCTTGTCGTTTGTTTTTTACTGTGTGTTTTAAGCGGATCGTCAGATGTTCTGAATCATGTTTTAGGAAAATCAAAGAAACAGTGTTTAGCTGGCAGGAGCAGAACTGACAGCCACCCTCATGCCTGCGTTAAAGCTGCTTGTCTTGCATGTGTAGGTTTGAAGTCTGACTGGGGTTTTTAGACCCAGCAGCTGCTTCTGTAGTTTGATCCAAACCCTTCTGGGAGGGAATTTCTTCTCTATCGACTACCTTTCTGGTGCTGAAGAGCTGCTTGAAACATCCTTGACTCGCTATCCTCAGAGCACATCTTCAGACTTTATGAGCTTGGAGACGGTTATTTAAACGCACTCAAGAAAAAACACAAAACACTAATGAGAAAGCTGGTGTTCTGGTCTCAGAAATGTGCTCTGTGTCTCCTGGAACAGAAATGATTTTGTTTTTTTCTGTTTTGCTGAGCACTGCTTAGAGGCCTGTGCATCTGAATCACAGGTATTGAATTTGGCTGCCCTGCATGCACAGGATTGATTATTTCTGCGCAGCAGTTTGAAAGGGTTTTGAAGTTTGCAGAGGCAAGTTTTTACTCCCACTAGCTTGATTTGTTAATATGAATGCTAATGAATGCTTATTTTGCAGACATTATGCTTTATATACACGTCATAGGCGTGAAGTTATTGTAATTTATTTTGGGACAACATGGAGCTAATGGCCAACAGATGTATTAAATCTACCTTTATCTGCTGGTATCATCAGTTCATATCCAGTTATGTGTAGTACTACTTATTAATGTAATGTAACTTGCACTATTATTTATGGGAAAGGGTTTCCAGCCAGGGGCCCACTTCCCTGTAAATCCAGCCCTGCATAGACAGTTTATGTTAGAAACAGTTTCAATTAGCAAGATACCAACTTCACACCTGTTTGTTATTGGTTTTATGTAATTTAGTCATTTAAATAGCTGTAACCCGGAGTCATCAAAACTAAACTTGGAATATAATGACTAGAGATGCACTAATCCGGTATTAATGTGTGTATTGTATCGTGACAATGTGCCCTGATCCATAAGGGCGGATCTATTCAGTCTAATTCTGTGCTTTGTGATGAGTGATGTAATGCTTTTTTATTTATTTTACATTAGACTTAGAATTCCTATTTGCACTTTCTGAGCCATTTGAAAGAAGGTTTGTTTAAATTTGTTTTTACATGTTTGACCAAGCTAGTCAGCCTATTGATTTAGTCAGTTTCAGTTTATTTGTTATTTTACATTGTCTGCTATACTCCTAATTGCCCTCACTGAACAAATTAAAGTTTTCCCTGTTGGGTGAAATTTGTGAAGTTGTTGGGGTATTTAAGTAAGCCGTACTGGTGAAGAGTTGTCAAATACATTTTTAATTCAGTACATTTATGTCTGTCTTTAGAAAATAAACGTTTAAAGTCAGTTCAGCTGTTTTTCTGCATTTGATTGGAATCAGCATATATTAAATCTCAGTTATCAGTGTCATAAGTGAAAAAAGTAAAGTCTGACCATTTGAAATGAATCACTGCAATAAATTAACTTTCCAATAAAGAGATAATGAAGAAGCAAGTAGAATTTGCAATATTTTGTGAATTATACGTGCATATGAAGAATAATATTTGTGAAAAAGTAGATTAAATCAGGGATGTGTTCATGTTAATGAAAGAGCGGAGTCTCTTTCTTTGTTTTAAAACAAGATGTTCATTAGCCGTGCTTCAGTCCTCAGCAGATCTGGCAATTTGTCTCTGAACTATGCCCAGGCAAAATTGGCCATCTGCACATGATGTCCCTTCATATTTAGAAGGCCCATCTGTAAGGACACATGGCACTCTCCTGGGCCGGGGTCCAAGTGTTGGCAGCGGCCCCGCCGGAGCCAAAGGGGCAGGGGAAAAACACCCTCCAGTGTGAAGCTGTTCCTTCCTCTTTTCCCCACTTTTCTTTGGTCTGCGGAGCCTAAACAGCAGCTGCTCACACCTGACGCCCAAAACCTCGGACGGACCACATTCTGCAGGGTGGGGGGGCAAGACCGGATTCACGTTACAAAGAAATTATACAAAAGGTCTTCGCCTGCCTCCCGCCTTTTCCAAGTCTTAGTTCCCTCCCCCCCTCACCACCACCACATCGTGTCTCCTGAGGCACCTCTCTCATGCCCCACGTCTTTGTTGTGTTTTTGTTTTCTGAGTGTTGTGGACGGAGCCTGGGAATATTTACTCTTCCTTGTAGTCAACAGTTCTTTCAGGAACAGCAGGAGTGCACATGTAGCTGCAACAGAAATTTTTAAACTAGTTTCCAAAAAGAGTTAGAGTTTTATTTAAACATATTTTTAGATGTTACCATGCCTTCCTCTGCAAAAACACTAAATCTTACCAAGTCTTTTAGTCTAGTTTCTAGTTTCTTGTGCAAATATCTCAGCAAACGTAAAATAAGACAAAGCTAACTTACACGTTACTTTTCAGCAATATAAAAGTTACTTGTATATTGTAACTTTAATTTAATGAGAATTATTGATTACATCAAATTATTGATGAAAAAGTACTAGTTCTGTTAGCAGATTATTTCACTTATAATAAGACATTTTCCCCATGTTATAAGTGAAATAATCTGCCAATGGAACTACCGTGTTTTTCAGACTATAAGCCGCTACTTTATTTCCCTCTCTTTCAACCATGAGGTTTATAGCCGGGTGCAGCTTTCCTGTCAATTTTTATTCAACCACCAGGGGGCTCTTTAGCAGGAAGTGAATAATTGGAAGTCAAAACTGAAAATCAAAGAAGAAAGCACTGATTTTTATTTAGAACAAGCACATGCCAGCAGCACGGAGAAATCTTGGAAACAACACAAAGAGGTTCATATGATGCAGCTTTTAAGTTGAGGGCTGTCGATCTGGCAGTACAGATCGACAGCCACTGCACGAAAACTTGATGTGAACGAATCCATGGTTTGGTGTTGGAGACACAGGGCTCTGTCCTTAATGTCAGATTTATTATATCCAGCAGCTTAAAGGCTGGTGCAGCTTGAATATGTATGTTTTCAGTTTTTTAAAAAAAACTTGTGGGTGTGGCTTTTAGTAAGGTGTGCTCTACAGTCTGGAAAATATGGTGGTACTTTTTAAAAAATTCAATATTAAGGAATTATTTACTTAAAACAAAGTCCTTCATATTGCTGAAAAGTTATTTTTAAGATAATTATTCCAAGTCTACTTGCAATAAACTTGATCAAATTTAGATACGTCATAATCTAGTTAGATAACTAGATAATAAGGTCGAAGGGACAGTGAAATGTTTTTTATCTAAAAAGAATAACGAGGGAGAGGTCAATAGGTTAGCTATGCTAGCTTGACTTTGACAACCTTCACACGTAGATGTGCTGCAGAAATATAAGGTGGCCCACAAGCCATCTGTTTAAATTAGCTACTGAACCACTGCTGTGTTCACTTATTAATAATCGCAAAATAAGCATCAAGCCTGAAAACGTTAAACTGTAGTGTGTTCTTTGTGTGGAAAATGTTTGCGTGTTTGTGAGTCAGTTGCTACGGCAACGGGTTTGCGTAGTCGACATGGAAAAAAGAAGAATATCAGTGGTTTTGAATTGTTCTTCAATGGTTTTTCTCTTTGCTGTAGAACACTGCACTAAATGAATAATACATACATCTCCAGGTTACATTCTGCTAACGGATTTGATTCGTCTTTTTGCCCTCCGGCGTTGTGCGTACACGTAAAATTTCCTGTTGCAGACATTAAAATGCTGTAGTGGCCTGTACAGATAGTGTTGCTTCTAGAAAAAGTCCTACAGATTCCCAACAATACTAGGTCTGATTACGTCACCTGGAGCGTTGCATCATTCAGTCAAAGTTACCCATTAATCAGTTAAGCTGTAAAATAGCCTCTTGTTGAACTCTGTTAGCTGCAGAGTGGAAACCTCAGAGACCTCTTTTCTTCCTTCGGGCCTGTTTGAAATGTGACCACAGGACTATGTCACTGCTAAGAGCTTACACTAGTATCTTCAAGCATGTTCTCTGGTAATGTATGCAAGATAAATTTCCTCTGCGAACAATGCACATGCCACAGAGCTTCTCCAGTAATTGCACGAGGCGTCCCCTCAGGCCTTGTCATTGTTCTGAGGAATGCCACGTTCTCTGATTACTTTTGTTGCTGGGTTTTGTGTCAAACTGCCAAATCATGTGTGTCACTGTCTCACATTCAGAAAAGCCTCAAGAGCTTGCAAAAAATAGATGTTGTGCTGCGTGTCATCCATCACTGCGGTTAAGTTGGAAAGTGATATCATGACCACGTATGATGGATTTGTGAAAATAGCAAACATGGCAGGTATTCTTCGTGTCTTCCTGATGTTTATGGGTCAAAGAGTGCAGAGGCTGCTTTCACAGAATATGAGACAAGTACAGAAAACACTCAAGGTCATTCCTGAACGATTTAATTCGTTTTGAGTTTCCTCTAGACGAGTGATGTCCAAACTAATCACAGGCTGCACAAAGTTATGGTTTTTACAAGTTTTAATATGCAAAAATACTTGCTAAACAATAAACTAAACACTAATTATTCAATTGCAACAAAGTAGAATTTATTTTGTTGGAAAAAAGGATCATTCCCTAAACATTTGCTTAACATTAAACATCAAATAGTTGCAGACCTAAATCATACAACTTCTACAGCTTTTTTTGGATCCATTGTTTTCTGATTTTTTTATCTAGAAAAAGTTTAGCCTATTTTCAGCCCCAGGAAAATAAACTAAAATTTCTACCTTCAAATGTAATGAAGGTCTGCTTCCGAGTTTCCTTATTTATGCTGTCCCATTTCCCCTGAAGGCAACGTGGCTAATTAAAGATCAATATTTTGTGCTATTCTTAATATTTTCCAAGAAGATTTATCTTTTTTAGCAGAAATTTGGCTCCAATAATATTTAAAAACTTCCCAGCAGCGGTTTGGACCAAGGTTATAATAGTTTTTTAGTCTAGTTTACTTTTGGTGGTACTTTTTGTTTGTCTAAATCAGTTAGTTTGAACTAGTTTTTACAGTGTATTTGCTAGTTTTTATTAGTTATTATTAGTTAAATATTTGTCATACTAAAATAGTCAGTTTAGTTTTGGTTAATGTTGAGTTGCAGAATTCAAAAAAATCGTAGTAATGTATTGTAATCTTGCATCTGACTGGGTAATAAATACTCAACAGAAGATACTATTTTCAAAAAATGTATTCAATTATTGTTGAATAAGCAACATATTCTGATGTTTTATCCCAGCTTTTGCTGTCGCCATCGTGCGGACTGGCATAGGAGTCGCCAGGAGGAGAACAAAGTACCGTAATCTGCTGACAGCTGACGTAAACTGTTTGAGTGGGGAAGAAATATTAATTCATTTCACATCAGTTCGAAAGGCCAATAAATAAATTCATAGACACAAAAACAAAAGATATTACATGTATAATTTCAGTATGTTTTAGTTAGTTTTACAAATGCATGATACAGTTTCGGCTTTGGTTAGTTGTAGTTTCTCCCCATTAATTACCATTTTTATTTATTTCAGTTAATGAAAATGTTTTTCCAATTTCAGTTTTCATTATTTCATTAGTTTCAGTCAACTTTGTTAACCGTGCTTTGGACAATGGCAGGTTAAGTTAGAGTGGCTGAATTTCATGCTTTCGAGAGGGAAACCCTGCAGACACAACAGAGGAAACGAATCTTTTGCTTTCATTTCAAGTTATTAGCCAGCATCCAGTTTTTGTCTTTCCTTCCCTGGAGATAAAACGACGTCGCTCCTCCGTTCTGGCGTAGCTCCAGCTGCCTGAAACATAGACTTGCATGCAGCCACATCTGTTGAGCTGAAATGAAATGTGTGTGAATGCAGGCTGACTTTGATGGCTGAAGCGACGTGTCTGTGTTGGGTGTGTGCATGTGTACATGAATATTCATGACGACCCTGGGGCTCACCAGACCCTCCGTCATGGTGTTTGTCTCCTGCTAATGGGCTGTGCCATGCTCTGAGCCTGGCGTGCAGCTGGCACTTTCTAAACCACGCAAAATTAGCTGCTTCAAACCAGTCAGCTTATTGGAGAATTTCACGGATTTCCGGAGAATTTAAAGCATGAAATTTGCACATTAGTCTATTTCAATATGGCACACTGTGGAAAACAAAGTTTGTTTAATGTTATGCATATTGTAGGAACATTGTTTCTGACTGCAGCTCAGCAATAAATGGCAGCAACTCACATTTCATGGTTGAAGTGGCGCTCTGCCCTTTAGCCAATTAAAGATCCAGACTAATTGTTTCTGCCTTTTCTGCTGTTCAGTTAGTGGTTGCAAGGCATTTGTTTGGCAGATTCCCCAGAGGAACCATCTCTTGGTTTAATCGTCCCTCAGGAGCAACAAGAGGGGCAGAAAATCTGCCCCGCCGGGGGAAAACAGCAGCAACTGTTGATCCAATCCTGGAATCTGATGGAATGTTTTCACTCTGTTTACGTCTTTGCATGAGGTGGACTAACAATATTTATCCCCAATGTTTATTTATCGAGGTGCAAAAGTGCCACGATCAGGAAAATATTTAGAATTTTATATTTTAAATTCTATATAAATATGTTCTTCGAATAAAAGATTAGGGGTGGATGATATGGACTTAAAATTTTATTGAGATAATTTGTGGTCCTGTTGTCATAACGATAAGGATTATGTTTAAAAAACGATTTATTACTTATTTTCAAACACAAATGCTTCTCTTGAAAAACATTTCCATTTGAAACAGGCTATTTATGTCACTAAGCTGCACACAGTAACTGCATTTAATTATATTTTCAAATTTAATGACATTTATTGATACTTTTGTGGAACAAATAGTGGAGAAAATGGTAAAAATACAATTTCAGATATTACTGTGAGTGCAGTTTTTAATTTAACATCATTAATTGAAATTTATTGAAACGACGATAAGTCAATATTATCATAAAGTTAAGAATTTTTTTACACTTAATGATAAACAATATAATAAAATAAAACAATGGTTACACAAATCTTTTAACGAAAGGCTAAGCAATGTATATTTCAGCTTTAATAAGTAATCTTATGTTTGTTTGATAGTGCCAAACCTATGGACTAGTTTCTCTTAACCACTCTTCAAAATGGGAAAGAAGAGAGAACACAGCAGGAAGCAAAAACAAAATCTCACCTGGTGGTTCTCAAATCTTCAGAATAGGTTATTTTAGGGCTTTTGTTCCCATCTTTAACAGAGGAGGCTGTCTAAAGAAACTCCAGGCCTTGATTAGCTTCTTACTGGCTTTTCAGACTTTTCCAGCATCAAGAAGAAGAAGTTGACCTTTTACTCCCAGCTAAGCAATCTTAGCTGCTGTGTAAACACCTGAGACAATAGCAAATAAACACTTACCTGACACTTATCTTAGCAATCAGTCGCCGAGAGTTATCGTGAGCTGGTGAGTTTTATGCTGACACCCCCACACAGATGTTATCCTCAGTCAGAAGGAGCTGTTTCAACTGCGTCTGGATCAGATTTAAAGGACAATGAGGGCAGAAAAAGAAGAAAGAAGGAGGCTGATGGTGTTTTTACACCTGATAGTCTGGCAGATTCAATTTGAATGGGGACCAAAATTGCAACATTTAGTTTTCGTTGTTAATGTTCTCTTTCACACTGCACTGTGTCAAAGCAAACTGCACCAGAGTTCACTTCCACAGTACCAACACCTAGACCTCTAGAAATAAGCAATTAATCAATTAACCGTGTGATCAATTAAAACAAGCTCTGTAATTTCTATTTGCATGATTTATTTATTTATTTTTTCTCTCGTTCTACCAAAAACTGGATGACAAAAGTTTTCAGTCTGCAGTTTTAGTCTCATCTAGTCCTTTTCTTTTGGAAGAATAGTTTTGTTTATACAGACTTCAAAGTTCATGTAATTTGTTATTTCTGTTGTTTTCTTGATTTATTTTTGGATATTTAAAATGTCTTCCAGTTCCATTGCTAAATATTTGTTAAAATTTTAATCTTTGAGACTGTGTTCTTGTGTTATTATGCCATTATCATGATATTACTTGAAATTAGTCTCAAATAAAAGTATTATTGCTTATCACAGTAACTTCTACAACAGTTTTGTGTATGCATTCAGACCGCCACAACCGGATTTTCTTGGCAAATGGACTGGAGTTTGATTAAAGAGGACTAAACAAGGCTTGTGGGAATGACCACAGAGACATTTGAAGAAATCAAGACAAGACCCACCAATTTCAGGAAGAAATTTCCATCTCTGGCGGAAAACCTGAGCTGGCAACCCAGTGAAAGCTGGTAGGTCTTACTGCTGTCTGGAACTGAATTATTCCTTCAGAAACACAAGGTTTGCGTGAATAAAAATGAGGATTTCTCTGCATTTTGTCACTCTCTGCTGTGCTATGAGGAGTCACCAGGCGGACGTGTGGGAGGAAAGTTAGACCGCTTGCAGCATTAAGTCAGTTGAGCTGAATTTAAATGAAACAAGATCAAACCAGTGTGTCTCATTCCAAGTGAATACAAAGACCTCAGCAGTATGCCGGCTGAATAACAGCAGCTTTCTGTGGACGGAGATGTTTGGTTAAAGCAGAGTCTTAATGGTGAGTGCTTTGTCACAAGTCCTGACATGATAACAGGTTTTGTTGGCTGGACAGAAATGTCAGAGTGGAAGAAAGGATTTATCAGGGAGCCGTGGTGAAGAGTCGACTTTTAGGGCACTTTGGTGCTTGCCAGAGACAGCCAGCGTCTTTTGAAGATGTTTCTGATGAAAGCTGTAACGTGATCCACCTCCTCAGCTCCAGCTTTGGGACAGGAATCCGCCCAAGGGAGGGGGCTTCTTCTGCAACTGCAATTTAAGAATAAACCCATGTCAATCCTCAAAGCTAACATAATCCCAAAGGGAGGGAACAAAGTTGAATAAACGATTGGCTTAGCATCATAAAGATAAAGCCTGTGGCTAATTTCTGGAGAAAGTTGTGTTGGCACAAATTGTCTTGTTGTATTTGTTTTTTTACCGAGTCGCATAACCGGATTAGTGCTGTGAAAAAAAAAAAGGATTTACCTGCTTGCACATTTCTTCTGTTGTGTCTGTTGCTGTAATTTACAGTTTCACTTCATAAACTGTGATAAATATTCACAATAAATTGGAAACAAACTGACTTTTTACAGAGAAAATATGATCAACTTAGAACAAAAAAGAAACGGCATCAGTCGAGATTAATGTAGCTGGAAAATGTTCAACTTAATAAACAACTTGAATGAAACCCAAATGAACACATCATGCATCCCTCTGTGGAAGCCAAAACAACAAACAAAATCAAATTAATCTTCGTTATCAGAGGCAAACTGTTCTTGTGACCAAACAAATATTCATCAAGCATTTGTTTTTTTGCAAGGAATGTGCTGAGTGTTAATGATTCATAATGTTCCTCACTACTCCTCTGTTTCTACACCTGGAAACAGGTAAAATATATTTCAAAGGAAGCTTTTATATTTGCATTTGTTCTTTAACTTATATTGACAAAAAATTCTTGATTTGTTTTTGGTTGCATGCCTGGCAATAAATCTACACAAGAACTTTTCTCTCGCAATTTTCCATTTCTCTTTTATTTCCCATAATTAACAACAATCTAATTATTATTTGCAGCCTCCCCACATTGAGTTGAGCCTTATTAATTTTGTTAATTCGATTAAGAATTGGACAATGTTTTAAGTGAAATAATCTCCCAGTGGAACTAGAATGTTTTCATCAATACTAAGTATTTGCTTACTTAAAACAAGCTGTAGTAATTTGTTGTAAATTAGTTTTGCCTCATGTAAAGTGTACTAAGATGTTTGCACTGCAAACTATACCAAAAATATTTTTTGTGTTTTTGCAGTGCAAATGTTATTTTCATACAAACTCTGGACTTAAAATTAACTGTCCCATTACAATAGACCCATACTTGAATGAACTCTAGATTTTTATCCGTTTCATTTCATGTTTACAGTCTCATCTTTTCAGCTCTTTGAACTAATACAAATCTTTGGGTGTATTTGTGTGAGTGTCTGCATGGTTTAATCAGATTGTTTCCAGTGAAACTTCTGCTTCCAGTGAGGATTTGTCTTGTGAGTTCAGTTCCAGGTCTGTTTCTTTTTCTTAACGTTAGTTTGCATTTAGTCTTTTTCCAGCTTGGGGGCTCCTCTGAGATCAGTCCAGTGTTGTTATTCATTCTCCTGATGCATCAGAGTTTACATGCACATCAATACGCTGCTATTAGCCTGATTAAAGCTGTAGTCTGGATAAAACACTGCCACGTTAACAGCATTTCTTGCTTGCATTAACACAGGGGACTTTAATTAAGATTCAAGGAGAACTCAAAAACACTGCAGGAAGTAACTGTTACAGGTATTTATTCAACGCTGCTCTTAGATATTTTATTTTCTCTGCTCTTTGCCCAGATTTTGGTGGGCTTGAATGATTGCATCATTTCATTGCACCACTTTAGATTGCGTTCAGTGCCCTTCATATGTTTTAAACCTGCCATTGAAGAACAGAAATGAAATGTTTTCAGAAGCTGCTTCCACTTCTTTATAGTTTATTAACTTTAAACTGAACAAATTAAACAAAGAGTGATCTTTGTTTTTGTGTGCAGGCACAAAATTTAAACTTTGATGATCACATTAATTGTCGAATTAATGTGAATAAAATGAACTAACGTTTTAATTAAATGAATGAAATAAAATGTATACTTCTGCTTTCAGGATTTGTGGAAGCGGATAGAGCAAATGCTTTTTTCAAAGTTATTTTTTGGCGCTTTAAACCAGCTGCCTTTCATGTTTTGACAGTTTTGGTTAAAAGATACAGATTAAGTCAACAGCAAGGATTGTGTTGTTACAAGCTTTCTTAGACTTTAGAGGCGCTTTCATGTTGCTTCAGTAGTTGTGTGCACCACTAATGTAAAAGTTAGCTGTGCTGATCCTAATCAATAACATTATTTCCACTAAAGTGCTAAGCCAACATGGTATTTAGCAGAAGCTAATGTTAGTGCACTAAAGGACTGATTTCCACCATATTGGTAAACATATATCAGTAGTACATGTTCTACTATGTAGCATATCATCCTCTACAGGTCAGGTTTGTAATTACACACCTCGCTGTACAGTTTATGCTCCAGGAAGTGATTCTTTGGAAGAGACCTTTCATTTATTGTTTAATTTTTTTTATAGCGGTTAGATTTTGTTAACCTTTGCTAAACCAGAATAAAGTAATACCGTAGTTTGTTGGTTTTGTTCTTTGAGGAAGGTGATGTTTATGCACGGCTCATTTTGTGCACCAGTAAAAAAACATATACCTGTGTCTTCAGTTTTGAAAAAAAATATACATATATATTTTATTTATCACTAAAGAAGGGTTCAGTGAATGCGCATATGAAACTGGTGGGTTCGGTACCTCACAAAAGGTTAAGAACCACTGCTGTAGAACAGTGATGCATTCTGGGAACAGAATAAACATCACCCACTTCAAAATAAGAGCATGAATATAAACAACTAGCCAAAACTTCAACACATGTTGAACTTTACTCAACTGAAAGTTTATAAAACAGCCAAGAAGCTAAGCATGCTAAATGTTTGTGAAGTTAACCAGAAACGCTAACATGTGAAAAATTAGCTCTGCTATTAGCATATTAGCATGCTGTTTCAGATTGTAACTGTGGTGGAAAAAACACAAGTTACAGCTGTGAGACTCCGTGGTTGTAATCCCAACTTCTCTTTCATGGTTTGCTCCAAAATTAAAAGTATTGGTTGGATAAATTTATTTAAAGTTTGATTGTTTGAAGTTGCTCGTTTCAGTAAAAAGTTAGAAAGTGTATTTCTTCTGACAGAGGCATCAGTTTAGTTTTGTTGTTCCGTTTCTTTTTAAGCACATGTTGTCCCATATTTTTCCATTTGTTGATAAGAAGTCTCACCTTACTGAGCCAAAGTCTTAGAAATGCCTTTCCAGACTGATAGATGTGAATAACGTTTTCATCTCTTCTTCAATTTCTGTAGATCGGAGGATGTTGTGTTTTGAAACCTTTACCTGCTTCGTATTGTCAGACATTTTGTTTTTAAGTGAGAACTTGATTCTACAGATTCTCTAGTAAGTGGTGTTGGATGTGGATTGTAAAATTGCAACCTAGCTTATCAAAAAATGTGGTTCATCCCAATTTATTTATGATTTAACAAGGGAGATTTTTAACTGCATTTCTCTTTACTCTGGATACTTTTGTTTGACATTGAAATTAGTTTGATTATCTGAAACTGCTGAAAAACACAAAAACAGATCACTCTCTGTGTAACAGAAAATTTCAGACTATAAAGTGTTTTATCAGTCTTTTGTGCCTTGCAAAGACACCTCTCCTGCCTTTTCTCTGTAAAAGTTGCTAACAATGCCATAAAAACATGTGAGTTCAGCTTTAAGATCCCTCTGGTGAGGGGATTAACCCCATGTTTAATTTTCAGCTTGTTATACTTATCTAATATTCAGTCATATTGATGAAACAGACCCCATCCAGACTACCACTTAATAAATAATGGCTGCTTGATTGTCTTACACTCATCAGTTGATCGCTGCAGTTTTATATTGTCACTATAAATCTCAAGTAATTACAAACATGGCACCAAACTAGTGAAACTGTTGTTGGAAACTGTTTCTGGAGATTTGAAAGCAGTATGAACAAGCAGCTCCCTGACATAATGGGATTCTGCAAAGCCCCCTGCAGGGCTGGAGGAGTCATGACGCCATGGGCTTCCTTCACCTCCAGCCAGTTTGGCATCTGCTGCCCAGCAGAGACCGGGAACACGGATATTGACAAGCTTTACAAACACACTGCTGCTTTTTAAATAGAACATAGCAAATGTCAAAAATAACACTGGATGCTTAAGGCACGTTTCACACATTAGTAAGAAACTGTCCTCTTTGTAAGTTCAATAACAATCAGTTTTAATGCCACACCTTCTGTTATGGCTTAAATATCTTAAATTCATGATTTAAAAAAAAATGTCTTAAATATGTAAGCCGAGATGACAAATAGGGAAGAAGATTAAATGGAAGCGTAATAATTAATAATAACTTCAACTACATTAAGAATGAGCTACAGTTAATCTCACGTTGTGTACTTTTTCTTTCTCTACATTCTTACAAAAATATTAATTTTGAAATACTAAAAGTATTTCAAATCTTATTTTACAGATTTTTTCCTCATTTTTTAATATTTAATAAATATATTTATATATACAATCTATTCCACAGTTTTTATGTTTATGTATACAATATTATAAAATGGTTTGTTTTTTTAATCATGACAAAAATGTACAATAGAAAATCACATTTTTAATACCTTTAAAAAATGTCAGAGGTTTTAGATTTCATTCATGATGGCGCTAATAAAGGTCTTAATAAGTTTTAAATTTGATTTTAGTGTCATGTGTCCAAACGTCTGACTGATTGTTTTTCTTTTGTTGTTGTTTTTTTAGAGCTGTTTTAGTTTAGCCTAAAAGTCTTTCTCTGTCTTAACGTTATTCACAGGTTTTGACCTGGTCAAGATCTCAGTTTATCTCTGAAATTAAGTTTTTATTCTTTATTTTATTAAGTTTGAAGTTCATTCCTCTTTAATTTATTTCCATACTTAACATTTTTAAAGAAGGGAGGTGAAAAAATGAGAGGAATCATGGTATTAGTGAATATTCTAACTTTTAGATGCCTTTTCCCCTCAGGCTACAAAAAAAGTCACTGCATAACACGTTTCCCACAATGCCTTGCTCCCTGGTCTTTCAGACTCTACATCCTGGTTTTAATATGGTGGGATTCCTCAGAAATGTCTGAAGTCCCCTGGCCAATGCAGCGTTGAAAACTTTTTATAACCGTTTCCATAAGTTCCCTTGCATTCAGGCGGAGGAAGTCTTGCTGTTAAGAAGTGCTGACGGGGTTACGGCGGCTGAAGCAGCCTCATCTCTGCAAACTCAAAAGAGTGACGAAAAATGAGCTGACACTTGAATCAACTTTAATGGACTTCATAACTTCTTAAGCATCGTGAAGTAAACTTATTTTTCCTCTTTTTTTAAGCTCTGACTCAGCCTTTTCCCACTTATCTAGTCCGCATGTTCTCTTGTTCAGCCTCTGGGGCTTTCATGTGCTGTCTGTGCTCTCAATCTGCCTCAAGCGTTTGCCTCAGGCATTTGATCCCTCTATCATCTGAGGATGGGATCTGTCCTTTACATGCTAAGCACATTATTCTGCTTTATTCACTTAAAAAGCTATATAATAAATAGTTAGAGATATTTATCACCGTTGCAGTGTTCTAAATAATGCAGGAAAAAACTTTAAATATTTAGGTTTATGTTTTCAAAAGGGTGTAAAGAGATGCAGATCAGCAGGGCATCAAGCTTCATTTGGCTATAAGTTAACTTGCTAAACTTCACAAACACATAGATTCAACTCAAACTTAAGGGATGCCACATCAGGATTCTTACAGACACGTTGCATCATGACGTCATGTGCGCAAGATCCTGCCCTGAGCTCCCTGCTGGAGAGCAAACAACTGCTGCCGATGATGACTACCTTTGGTTTTAGCTGGCAAGTTGTCAACATAATACGCTAAATATTAAATCTACATATAAAGGAAAAAAGAACGCATTCTTTGCTACTAATTGTCAACATTACAACAACTAGACAAAAGCTCAGGAAAGAGTTTTAATTTTTTTTAAAATAGCAAAGGAGACCGAAATAGATCAGTTATGCTAGCTTGACTATGACAACCTTTGCATGCAGCTGTGCTGCAGAATTTAGTGTTTTTTTTTATTTTTTATTCAGTTACGAGAAAAACAGGACCCAAAAGATCATCAGTAGAGAAGTTTGTTTAAATGAGCTAATCAGCCACTGCTGTGTTCAGATGATCCCTTACTAATAATCGCAAGATAAACATCAACCTGAAAACATGAAAATGTTACGGTGTTGAATACTGATACAATAGCGGAGCTGTTGTCAGTCGGTTGCTATGGTAACGGGTTGTGTGTAATGTAGTTGACACAGAGAGCAAGGAAAAAGAAGAATATGAGTGGTTTTGAGTTATTCTTCGATGTTTTTCCTGAGTTTTCTCCCCCTTTGCTGTGGCCTCACTGCACTAAATGAATAATAGCTCCATCTGCAGGTTTCATTTTGCTACCAGATCTGTTCTGTTACATTGGATGACAAGTTAAAGATGACATGCATGAAATTTACTAATATAAGCAATATCATGGAACGTGTCTATAGAGTAAAGAAGTATGGAAAAGTATAAAATTTAAGACTAATTTTTCAGGTTTTAGATACGGAAAATAGTTTTTATTTCCTGTCACCTTGTTCACATGATAAATTTGTAGAGATAAGTTGTTCGCACTTTTTGCTTTTTATGTTTTTTTAAAATAGGCAGATATATTTGGCATTTGTTCTTTATCTACAACATTTGACATTATTCATTCATCTGTCTGTCCATCCATATTACTGGCTCATGTTTAGAGGGATTTTTGATTGGTACTCTGAAACAATCGCACGTTACTCTGTTGTTTGCTTTATTACACTGAAAAAAGGGAAAAGGATTTGTCAAACTTATTTTATCTGCATTTGTGTAGCATGACAACTTAAACTTAATACATTTACATAGATAAACCTAATTTACTTGTGACCAGTTAATGCAACATATTTAAGTTGGGCCATCTGTTCTCTTTTTTTTATAGGATCCAATGAAAGCTGTTTGTTTTTTTGTAACAGTGCTCTGGTTCAGCAGGACACTGAATTGTTTTACAAAGTGTTTAAAAGCATTTCCCCATAGTTGATCTAAATAACTTAAGGTGCAAAACAAGTAACCTTGTGTTTTTCACATTGTATAAAAAAAAATGCTTTAAACAACTCAAAGTTTCTTCATTTAATTTGTTTAAACCTTACTTTAAAAAACAGTTTTATTCCCTGGCTCTTAATCTGGTGTGATATTAACATTAGTTGTTTACGTTTATTGACTTAATTTTGTTTCTGTGATACCTTTTGTGCAGCACTTTGGTCAACTTTGTGTTGTTATATGCAGTTGCACATAAATAAGAATGGGATGACATTAATACATGGTGAAACAAATTGACTGAATTATTGAAAAAGTAACTTTGAAATTTGAAAATGAGATAAAGAGGTATTTGTTCATGTCTTCCCACCTCACCCTGTGGGAGTGCAAATGTTCTCCAGACAGACGTCCTGAAAAAGTATCCAATCAGATTACTTTAATTCAGTTAGCACAAAACACAATGAGCGTTTCATTAGGGTAAAAAAGAACAGCTTTGATTTGATTAGATGTGTCTGACAGGAACCTGGGGAGCAAACATCAAAGATCTGTTTACCGGTTTTCAAAGAATCACAGCTAATAACACTCCATGCGTTTCGCGCGGCGTCTCGCCGCTAAGCTGTCATGTCAGGGCGGTTAGCAGTCGGCCGGTAATTCCTCGGGTCGTCTTAGCTCACAGATCAAGGCCGCTGGTGTGTAACTTTGAACTTGACGTTTCAAAAGGGAGAGGATAAAGAGATGCTTAAATATCAAATCCTCCCCCAACTCCCTCGCCCTTCATATTGGACGCTGTTAAAAGATCAACCGCTGAATCAAAGTGGAGTGTTCAGGGGGAAGGATTTCCCCCATCTGTTTGTCTCTGGAAGTTAATTTATGTATGTTTCAGCTAAGAAATTGGTTATCTAACTTTCTTTTTTGTTTTCCCATGATAATCAGTAGATGTTTACTGATAAAACCAGTGTTGTATCCTCAAGCTCCCCACTTAAGATACCATGTGCACCAAGTTAAAGGATTTTTTTCTCTCAGACTCTTTAGCTTTTTCTATTTTATTCAAAAGGGATTCAGTTAAATGTAAATGGTTTTAAATTTGTATTTATTTAGTATTTATAAACACTGATATGACATATCAGAGCAAAAGAGCTTAATCTCAGACAGAACTGTTTGACTGATACTCAACTAGTATGGCTTTCTTTGGTAGAACCTCATCACAACTTTATTTATTTGTCTTACTTTGTTTCATGTAACAATCAGTCACAGTCTAAATCATAACTTACTGATTTATTTTATTAGGACTGATGAAGTAAATCATATATTCTGTGTTCTAAGTAATTTGTAAGATAAGATAAGTAGATATGACTACGAGGCTGCACAGTGGTGCAGTTGGTAGCACTGTTGCCTTGCAGCAAGAAGGTCCTGGGTTCAAATCCCAGCCTGCGTTCTTCCTGCATGGACTGTGCATACATGGGTTCTCTCTGGGTTCTCCGGCTTCCTCCCACAATCCAAAAACATGACTGTCAGATTGATTGATCTCTGAATTCTCCTTGGACTGTGTGTAAGGTTGTTTGTCTCTGTGTTGCCCTGCGATGGACTGGGGGCCTGTCCAGGGTGTCCTCAGCCTCTTGCCCGTTGACTCCAATGTAGATAATGAATGGCTAAGATTTCTTTTCACATATGGATTCAAACCACAACAGAGTTCACTTCAACCAAACCTAGGCTGAAGTTTTTACAGTTCGCTTTCTTTGGTCCGCATCAGAGATTAATTACGCATTCACACCTCCTCAAACGAACCAGATTTTCTAGACAAAAGAACTACAGTATGATTCAAGTGAACTAAACAGCAGGTGTGAATGCACTCTTTTTTTGACAGTCATTGGAAATGAGTTAAAATGGAGATTTCTTAAAAAGGAAACCGTCCTTCATTCTTAAGAAATTCTGCTGCTTATATGTTTAACTTTGATCTATTTGAGACTGAAAATGGGACATTTATGGTTACTAGACGTCTGACTGGTGCATTGTGTTGTAGAACCAATGCTTACCTGGACAGTGATCTTTGAGTGGAAAGTTTCCTTTGTTGAGCTGGGTGTTGAGAACTAAAAAAAGAGAAATGTTTTTGCCTTTGGGCATCCGCCAGAGGAGGTTTAGAGGAAGTGCAAGATTTTTTTTTATAGCTGCACAGGTGTGTGTGAGAAGGAACATCAACAGAGATTTCCTTGTGTGTGGTCTTGTGATAACGTTTCACTAAATCCTCCCTCCCCCCCACATCCTTGCACTCACACACATACCCACTACCCACCCATGTTTGCCCTCTCTTCCCCCAAATCACCCTGACAAATGGACTTCCCACAGGTGTTGCTAACTCCCCCTTCCCAACTGCCCCCATGCTCGGCTGCATGGGAACGGGGGCAGCTTTAGTATTATCCACAGCTGCTTGTGTCAACGTGAACCGCACCTCCCCCGGCCCTGCGGGACATAGGGCCACTCGACGGCTGGGAATCCAGTCATAACGACGACCCAGGCTCAAGGTTTTGGCATGCTGTGGCCCACTGAGTCAAACAAGTGGAGAATATTGTCTGCTGAGCCCTGAGAACTGGAGTCTCCCAGTCTGGAGATCAAGATAAAGTCTGGCCCAAACCGCTCACCGCTCTCATATCAAACAATGCAACTGGTTATGAGTTCTGAACACAGATGTATCTTTGTTAGACGCTGCGTTGTCTGTCTGAAGACATGGTGTAGGAGTCCCAGTGAAGCTGAAGGAGTCGGTGGTTATCAGTTCCTCACAGTATTTTCATGTAATAATCAAGACAAGGCTGTTGTGAAAATAGAGTTTTAGCTCTGATGAAGGTTGATGTCCAGCATTTGACTTTTACTGATTGTTTACATGCATACACGTTCCAGGCTGTTGTGAAGCACAGACAGTAAAGTGGAAGAAAAATTAAGTTTTCAACATTTTCCACAGATAAAAGGTTGAAAGGTGTTGTTGTCCACCTGTGTTTAGCTCCCTTGACATTTTGCTGCAGTTACAGATGAGAGTCTTTTGAGGGATGTCTCTACCAACATTGTATGCCGTTTTTTCTCACTCTTCTTTGTAAAATGGCTCATGCTCACTCAGTCAGACTGGATGTGTATTCTATTATTACTATGTTGTACTTTTTCAACTCAGTTTCTGATGGAGAGCTGGAACAATGACCCCAAGTGCACACGTTTCAGCATTTATATATAAGATATTGTAAGATATTCCAAACTTTTGCTCACTGAATCTGTGTATTTCCCACCAAAATACATTTTATACCATCTTTCATTTAGCAGAGAGCTGACATCTCACAGTAATTGTCATTTTCATTCAGTCACAATATACTAGACATTTTACATACAATCTGGAGCCCTTAAACATAAACCTAAAGTTACAATAAGTTTTACTTTTTATGGGTGGCTACATAAGCAATAACATAAAATATGGCAGAACCAACCGAAATTACAATAGAAGTTAGCTGCTAAGCTAGCAGGACAATTAGCATGCTAGCGACGACATGCTAACACCATTATTTTAGTATCGATACAAACAGCTGTAGCAGGTCAAAAGATATGCCACCCAACACTCTCAACCAGCACTGCCACCCAGTGGTTTAACGCGATATTACACCTCAATTCAACAGAACCTTTATAGAACTGCGACATTTCATACTAAGGTTAAATTACTCACAGTTGGGGTTGGTTTATTGCATTTTTAAAACTGTAAGTTAGTTTCTGCTTCACCTCTGTATTATTTTGTGTTGGTGTATCAAGTAGGTTCTCTAGTTTTTCACAGCTTTGTAAATCCCCTTATTCTGCCTGCTGGTAGCAACTGGCAGCTAAAACCCACATGTTCTTTGTTTGCTGCCCTTTCTTCACAAGTTTCCCTCCCCCACTCCTCCACTGTCTGCTGTGAACTCTTCCTAATCTGCAAGTGGTTGTACTTTGCTCTTTCACAGAACATTTATAAAATCATTCAGTCGGTTTACAAAATAACCAGACATAACGTCACCTCCTGACATTTTTGGTTGTTTTGTAAAAATATTTTTATTTGTCCTTTATTGACTGTGGATTCTGTCTTATTCCACTGTGGCCCAGCAGCTACAGAGCTGTCATCTTATCTGTCTTTCATCTTTTGACCAAAGATAAAATCACTTTGAAACCAACCAAACGTTGCCTTTGATTTATAAGGGAACCAAGCAGATCTCTGTCAATTACTAATTCAAACAGAAAAGTCCTAAAAGGGAAGAAGGAGGTGACCTAATTCTTTGTAGACTGTTGTGTTTTTGCTCCATGGTGGAGCAGTGGTTAGCAGTCTTGTACCACTGAAAGGAGTTCCCAGTTTCAAACCTCAGATACGGTGCATTCACACAATCTGTCTAGTCAAACTTTAGTTTGTTTGCCTAGAAAGTCTGATTTGTTTGGAGACTGCTCCAAAGCAGGAAGTGGACTATGCAGTACTAGTGGGAGAAATGGCATGTGGTCTTTCACCAAAACAAAAGAGCAATCCGACAACTGCTAAAATCTGACACCTTTATATTTTTGTTTACATTTAGTGAAAAGGGAATGCGCTCAGTGTGTTCTTCAGAACTTTTCAGGCCATTTCCTTCAGTGATTCTTGGTACAGTGCCCCTACAGGCGAGGAGGGGAACAGGTTTTTTAAGGGTTTGGTTCAGGGGTCTCAAACTCCAGTCCTCGAGGGCCGCAGTCCTGCAGTTTTTAGATGTGCCACAGGTACAAAACACTGGAATGAAATGGCTTAATTACCTCCACCTTGTGTAGATTAGTTCTCCAGAGCCTTAATTATTCTATTCAAGTGTTGTGCAGAAGAGGCACATCTAAAAGTTGCAGGACTGCGGCCCTCGAGGACTGGAGTTTGAGACCCCTGGTTTAGTTGGTTTGACAGTGCAGTGTGAAAGAAACCCCACAGCAGCTAGAAATGTTTTTTTCTGTTTCTTATGCTGTGTTTAAAATAGTCTCTCATTTTTGTTGAATTGTTCAGCTTAGTTATGACCAATCCAAGTATAAAAGTCACCACACTCATTGGAAAAAATTTGAAATACTCTTGTAAGGATAGTATTACCAGATGACAGCAAGGCCAGTTGTTTGTTGATTTTACCAATGATTTGTTCTGTGGATAAAAAAAACTATTAGGCCATTTTAACACTTTGAGATTGAGTTCTTGTTACATCCCAGCATCACCGATCAAAGTTTGTATCACATTGGATTTATGAGTAAATGTGAGCGGTGCATGCTCTACTTTAACCCATTTTTGAACAAACACCCATACATGTTTGCTTGAAGTACAAGTGTATCCATTTGGATCATAGCTTAATGGTGTGCTTGGGATTCCTAGTACTACATTTAATGTGTTCAAATGTCTTAGTTAACTTCAGCGTTCTCAAACGCTGTAGGTCAGCGTTCTGACCTACAGCAGATAATCAAAATACAATGCCTGGTCACCAGAAGCCACCAGTTTCAGCTTCTCTCACGCCGGAAAAAAACTGACTGGTAACCTCTGACCTCTGACTTTCCTCTTCAGTGGGAACCAGTACAGCCACCATTCATTAGCAGGTCAAACGACTGCAGCGGTCACAGATGTTTAACTGATGCAGCTCTGGTTAGCAGTAAAAATGACACACTTGTAGACATGCTAATTTTTGTCTCTTTTGAACTGAAGGGATGCCAATGCAGCCACAGCCTCTGCAACTCAAACAAGCTGGATCAAGAGATTTAAAGGTCTTTATTTATCGCTGACCTTCAATGTTTCGGCTGTTTACTGTTTACACCTGTGTTTATTCACATGTTGAGGAAGACTGGCGTTTAAGATACCATTGGTATGTGACATTGTCTTCAGTGCCTTTAATGGACTGAGAACTTGTCCACTGTGTATCAGGGCACTTTTCCATTCACCTCTAATGGGAACAGAAATGAACTGAAAAAGAAAATTCAATTTATATTAAGCATATATATATATTTATATTTATATTTATATTTATATATATATTGAATTCAATTAAAAATACTTTATAAATTCCAATGAGAAATTAAATGCTGTTGCAACTCATATTAATTCAAAATTCAAGAGTTATTGTAGATGGTGATGGCTGTGGGCATGAAGGTTTTACTGTAGCAGTCTGTATTACAGCAAATTTGAAGAAGCCTCTGACTGAAGACACTCTGTTTTTCTAATATTCGTGAATGGGGATGGGAGGTTGTTTGTATTTATTTTTATTGGACACATTAGCAGATAGCTTTTATAAACAGTTAGCGATAAACTGTGCTGCAGCGAGCAGCTCTGTGTGGTGCAGATTGGCCTGTTCTGTACAAATGAACTAAGTAATCTGGTGAACAGATCTTGTGAATGAATGTTCTGATCCTAGAGACTCAGCACACTCAAATGAACTATGTGCTACAGGATGAGGTCCCAAAGTCTTACAAAGGATTTTAGGGCTGAAGCGATTCCTCGAGTGATTCGAGTACTTCGATTATTAAAATTCTTCCTGGAAAATTTACCTGCCTCGAAGCTTCGTTAGTTTATGTTTTATTATTTAGCGCACCGTGTTCCGGCCGGGACATTACTTGCGTTGCGTGGAGCTCTGACTTCCGTCTATGAGTTGTTGACGAATGCTAAGTGTTAGCGGCATAATTTTCAAGTTCGGCCCGTGGGGATTTTATTGATTGATGACAATGCCCGGGTTTTCATCATTTTAGGGGAACCAATAAGCATCCTTAAAATGACTGGAGCAATGCCTGGAGTACGGCAGCCTTTGTCTTCTGGTAGATGCTGGTTCAAAGCGAATGGCGAGAAGAGCTGCGGGATTATTTATACAGTTGATACAGTAGATAGACTGAACACGGCGGGCGGCTGAGTAGTTGATGCTTATGGTGTAAGTGCAGCTTTACAGACGAACCACACGATAAATTTCACATCATCCCGGTCTGAACAAACGGGTGGCGGAAATCATCATGGTGGTATATGGCTGGCAGATGAGTTTCTGAGTGTGATGAACAAAGGTGCTGTAAATCTCTTGTATTGCTCCACCCCGTTCTTACGTTCGTCCCCTGCTCTATTTTCACCTCTTCATCCCCATTTTACTTTTGTTCGTTCATTCCAAGCAACATTCCCAGCATTTTCAAAGCTTGACAGGTTGGTCAAGGTCAGAATTCAATCTATTAAACTGATTGAAGTTGAACACATAAACTAAAACCTGGAGCATAGACATTTTTTAGAAGCGTATTTGTGAGTCTGCCTCTTTATTATTATATTGAATATAATTTCAGATCTTTGTATAACTTTTCTTCAGGTTAACTTAGAAAGTTAACAGGTTAATTTCATTAACCTGTTAACTTTCAGGTTAATTATTGTTACAGGTTAATTTTCTAAACTACAAAAATATGACAAATTGGACTGATATTGATATCTGATTGTAACTCTCTTGTTATGCCAGATTTATCAGTATTTTATTTTATCAATATTTTTATGCAAAGCCTAAAATGATTTATAACCCTTTCTGGACTGTTTGTTTCTCGCCGGCTCTTGAATTAATTTAGATCCGGGCATGATGCGCGTTGCTCTTTGAGAACTTTTGGCCTCCTTTATGTTACCAAACAGGTTCCTCTTAAAGGGGCAGGGCCAAAATCAACATTTTTGAGCCTTACATCATGTCATTTGGGCTGTCTAAACGCTCGCTCTGCCTGAGCGTCACCTTTCCCACACAGCTCCTT